>NC_143390.1:36844773-37469773 GCF_980474605.1 Leiobunum rupestre
TTTCAAGCGCAATAAACAATAAATAAACAAATAAATAGTCAGTTTTGAGTCGGAAATACGAAATTTTATGCAGTCGGCCCAACGTCGTTTTGGAGTAGGTACTTTTTTAGCCGGTAGAGAGTCAACCTTTAAAGGTCGATCGACTCTAACTCCCCTAGGACATTTCGACTGTTGGCTTAACCATTTGAAGGCTTTGGCCGAAGTCGAACCGATTGGAGTGCTACAGCGGATAATAAAAAAGATTGTTACTTGAAATATTCACAACAAAACGTCATTAAATATTAGCGATATTTTTCGCAATTGAGATCCATTAATTTAATTTTTTCGAGTTGGCAAGTTTAGCGTTTAGAGTCGGCATTTGGACCAGGTCCCAAAGCGACTTTTCGACCAAGCCCGACCCTAAATCGACTCTTTGTGCTACAGGCGTTGCTATCTTTATAGAGTTTAATTGAAATGTTCCAAATTGTAGAAAAGTATTTTTCCGCGTATCTCGTTGGAACTTAAATACGTATTTCCGTTCCCACACACCTAACGAAGCCTTAAATGTTACGCAAACCTATAGAAATGTTATAAATAATCCAAACTCAATAGGTAATTCTCGATGTTGACAAATCCGAACTGAATAAAATAATAGACAATTTGAGATCAAGCGCAGCACCTGGAGAAGATGAAATCTCGCTAAAATTAATAAAAATCATAAAAACATACCTCACTGACCCTCTAGTATATCTAATAAACCTAAGCTTTGAGGTTGGAATGTATCCATCTCGACTAAAACAAGGTATAATATGTCCAATCTACAAACAAGGCGACATAACCGACCCAGGAAACTTCAGACCCATTACAGTACTCTCGCCGTTTGCTAAAGTTTTTGATACATGCAATTATTCACGTATTTCTAGCTTTTGTGACAAATTTAAGGTAATATCGGAAAAACAATTTGGTTGTGTGGCAATGAAAGGAGTAGAGCATGCTGTAGATAGAGTATATAAAAATAAAATTGATAATCTTGATGACGGCAAATATGTAATTGGTGTTTTTCTAGACTTTAGAAAAGCGTTTGACCTAGTAAGCCACGAAATATTATTAAAAAAACTGTTTATTATCTGAATTCGTGGAAGATCGCACGATTGGATAAGTTCTTATTTACATGCTCGTAGATAAAGACTCACCTACTCTATTCTTTGTTATTGGACAACAAATATAACTTAACTAAATTAGTCGCCAATATCAATTCGGCACTAAATAAAATAAATAAGTGGCTCGATAATAATGCCTTGGAACTGAATCTTTCGAAAACAGTCTATATGCTCTTTTCAAATAAAAATATAAAAATTGACCTTAACTTTAATTTATGTATCAATAATTATAATATTACTAAAGTTCAGGACTTTAAATACTTAGGCGTCTGGTATGACGAGAGATTATCTTGGAATACACATATAGATAAAATTGCCCAAAAATTTACTTACGGTATATATACAATAAATAAAAACCGAAACCTATTCAATGAAAATTTTTGTATACAATTGTATTACGCGCTAATACACCCACATATTATTTTTTGTATTTCCGCTTGGGGTTATACATTTGAATCGAACCTAGACCGTATACATAGACTACAAAAGATAATTGTTAGGATTATCAAGAGAAAACCCTACTTTGAAAAATAACTTTTTGGCCCTCGGTTTACTAAATGTACGCGAAATATATAAATATAATTGTCTAACTTTTATTCAAAAGTCACTGCTATGCTCCAATAATAGGTGATTCTGAAATATAATATCGACCAATACATGTAAAAAGAGTTAATTTTATGGGCGCGCGCTCTTGATTTATTAGTAGATTGTGGCTCGCGCGATTGTGCACGCGCGTTGAAAATGAAAAATAAAGCGCGCGCTCAAATACTTTAACCATACAACAGAAAGTAACCAAATCATGTGACCACCAATCTTTTTCGGAATCACCTATTGGTTTCCATTGGCTACTAATCACTTAAATTTAAGATATAATACTTTTCTTCATATCTCGCATGTTAACACGTCTAAAAAACTAAACTCTATTTTCTACGAAGGCATTAAACTATACAACTCCCTAAAGCTCCATGTCCAAAGCTTAACTAACCTAAATTCATTTAAAAAATATGCCAAGCACTTCGTATTAGATCTCTCAAATCGAGTTTTTCTTTTAACGTGTCTTGATACCTGAATTATACTTTGTACTTTTTCTTTTTTCCTTTTAAGCCAATTTTTTTTGTATTTAAATAAGAAAAAATTGTTTACTGCCAGTTGCGAGGCCCAAAGGTCTTTTGAGACTTGGCCAACATCAATGCTAATAATGTTTTTTTTGTTGTAAAAATAAATTTTGATTTGATTTGATCTACTAAACCTTTTGCCTATTCTTCCCCCTTTCTTGAATCCCAATATACGATAGTACTGGCATCTTGTAGCATATAGCCGTAGTGAAGGGAAGATTCTAGAGCCGAGCCTCCGCGTAAATTGGCGGCCTAGCTATTTTTATTAGGGGCTTTTGTCCCCCGAAACACCAACACCCTTCCCTCGCTCCTCCCCTCCCCTTTCTTCGAATCTTTTACAAGGTTACCCTCACTCGGACCTTATCTGACGGCTCTCTAAAGGCACGAAGGCCTTCTCCCCGCCTTTGACTCTACTGGCAACTAACCGCGCCTCTCGTAACTCGCGATTCTGGCACGCGAAAATCCACTTGCCTCGCTCGTAACTCCGAGGAAAAGGCTAGCTAGGGAGAGAGTGAATTGAGATATTCTCTATGGCAACGTTAGGTCTTTTCTATCTCATTCTATCAGAAATGACCGAAATTCCATAATGGGGGTTCTTTGCCTTATCAAGAAAATAGCCTATTTTTTAAACTCAGTTTACACTTACAATGAATGCCATCTAGTGGTGACTTTTTAAATTATAATTTAAAGAATTTGTCAACCATGCTTGACTTTTTCTTCGTAGATATTGGAGAAATTTTTTCATATATTTTTCGAATGTAGAAAAGTTTTTAATAAAGAAAAAAATCTAAGGTATTCACCAGAAGCGGTTTATTTTCAATTTGCAATAGATCTTTTGATAAAGTAACGTGGCTTTTACGTCACAGTCTCTTACTTTTAGCATATGTAACATAATTACTCATAAGTATGCCATTGTACCTTTATTCCATTGGAAAATCTCCACTAACGGTTTGTTTCACCACTAACCAGTAAAAAGGTGGACTACGTTATATTTTAACTTTTTTTTATTAATCCTTGTAATTTTGGGAGTCACACTATTGGCTACTAACATATGTATTTAAGCCAATGGACAACTTTTAAATTGAGAAGGAATTTTTTGCGTCGGAATTTTAGTTAGCCCAATGTAGCTTTATTGAAATTTATAAACTCGCTCGGTTTGTGCGGATGAAGTTAAATTATGAGTAATTAAGAAAAATAAAAGGTTGGGGAAAATTACCTATAAGTGATCGCTTTCTGAAAATGGAACAAGTCGTCGAAGTGGGATATTCCACCAGCGTTATTAAAACCCATATCAAGCCTAGAAGAGTTAGGCCTAGGCTCAAAAACCTTGTAGATGGCCCAGAAAAGCTCAACCTGAATTTCAACTATTTTTTCCAATGAACCTGCTTCTTTTATCTCACAATGAAAATTTATTTTAGACCCTGAGTCTCCAAAAACATTAATTTGCATATTAATTGCATTAACAGCAGTTGATAGTATATTGCAGTTCAAACCGGTTGGTTTACTAAAATAATGGCAGTCGGTTTATCAAACGTAGAGCTAATTGTGCGACGTCATAATCGGCATTTGAAATTCGATGACGTCAAATATGACAACAAATATTACGTAGGGTACGGATGACGCAATATCCGTGAAACAAACCGTTAGTGAAGAAATAGAGCTAGTGGCATACTAATGAGTAATTATGTTACATACGCTTTTAGACGTCTACGAGCACGCGCTACAGCCTCGTGGAATTAACCGTTTTCTAGCGCGCCTGCAAATCGCTCGTGCGAAAAATACGCGAAAAAAACTGTCTTGTGACGTATGAGCAACATTTTAACAATTTGGGCGAGACCACTTTTTATTTTATAAAGGAATTTAAATCTTGCTAGCTACGTTAAATGAGCTATAGAAATGCCACAATATGATTGGCCTTAGGAAAGAGGCGGAGCTGCTAAATTTTCACCCAGATTTTTGGAACGCCGGATTGTGTCCCTTTAATATTGATACTCGTTGTGTTTTATCAGTTTCGCGTTCCGACAGTAGATCTCGCGCTAGTATTTTTATTTCTCTTATCTGGGCACCTTTTCGCGCTGGAGAAGGAAAATTTTCCGCGCAGTTTTAGCAATCTCTCATTCCCCGCGTGATATGCAGTCTGCGTCGGTGTGCCAATGATTTATCTTTCTGGCAATGAAGAGGGGGGGGGGGGTAGAAAGACCACGTATTCAGGGGCGCTTTGTCCCGGAGGTTTGCGTGAGACTTTGTCGCTTATTTTCTGTCGCTGCGTTTAATGAAAAAAGCCAGAAAAAAAGAAGGAGCTCGCTGCTGCCTCTTTTATGGCGCGCGGTTTTTATAGTTTGAAGCGTTTTCAGATAGAGAGAGTCGAGCTAGCTGCGGAGAAAATTTACGATGTCAAACTGTTATTAACAACGCGACGCGTGTACGTGTAGGCCAATTGCCATCCTGCCTCGCCGTTTTCCCCAAATATTTCACAGGATGGCGGCTACGGTTCGAAGGCGAGGAGTGACGAGGAGAAAGGCAGTTAATCCTCGCCTTCCCCAGTAGAAACGATGACGTCACGCGAAAGCCACCTATTCTTCATGAGGGTAGGCCCGAAAATTTAGTGTTTAAAAGAGAGACGACAGTGGAAACGTGCTCTCTATTAATAACCTGTATTGGTCCAAGCAGTCGCCTAATGGAAGTTTATCAAAATTCCAGCGATGTGCTGCGGTCATTTTCCCCGTATTTTTCAGGTACTTCAAGTTGATAAGAATTCTTACTAGAATAACTACTTAAGGTAAGAATGAAGAAATTTTCGCTGTTCTTGCAAAATTTTACAAAATTGCTTTCCTGGTACTTTACGACGGTCGGGTGTTCAATGGAAGGATGACCTATATGCTTCGTTAAACATTTAAATTTAGATTAAATTAAATACTTGGATGTACAAGTGTCATCTAACGATCGATAATTACAGTAGTTGTTATTAAGGTTTATTTCTAACATAGCATATACGTATTTTCCCCAAAGGATTCATGCTGAAAGTAAGGAGTTAAAAAATATACAAATTTGAAAAGTGACTTTTTCTAATTGTGAAAATTGGGAATCATTGCTACGTTCAGTGACGCTTAAAATTTCAGTAACTGCTTATCTATGGAATTTGAACCCCCGCTTTTCATAGAAAAATTTATTCTGTTAATTTTTTAGTGGGAAAACATGTTAAGCGCGTGTTAATTTTAAAGTAAATAGACTTTTTTAATTCTTTTTACGATAAAGATATGGCCACCTGGAGGCGCTTTTAACCTACTAACTCTAAAAAAGCGTCGTGTTTTTTCGGCTTAAGTAAATAGAGAAGAAAAGCATTTTCCTTTGGCAATTTTCCCGGGGCACGTTTTCTTGAAGCGCGCGTGTAGAAACTGCATTAAACCTGCCCCTATTCCCGACTCTTTCCCGCACCATTAATACCTTCGCACCCCCGCAATGAAAAAAATAAAATAGCGAAAAAACCCGATTTTTATTCCATAACGCGTTGAAAGAAAAACATTTTCCTTCCCTCATACGTTGCAGTCTGAGTTATTACACGCTAGAAGTCCCGTTCGGTCTATTTTAATGGAAAGCCTCCGCTACAGCAAAAAAAAGAAATGAGATTTAAAAATGTATCACGCTCCCTGAAAGCAAACACCGCGTAACAACACCGCGTAACACGAGTTAGCTGGGTTTTGCTTTAATCGTTGATTTAAATTCTACGTGGAGTTTATGATACCGCAATGACGAAAACGTAATCTTTTAGGACAAATATTTGATTTGAATATTTTTATTTTAATGAGCCCGTAATATGAGAATTCATATTCACCACTTAATATTTAAATCTATATTTTTCATAATGACCGCCAAAATGTCACCCGTATTTTGCTTTCAGTCGACGTTAAAGTTCGTAGAGAATTTATGCGGGGTACCATCGTAAAAATGGCGAAGCGTCAGACACATTCTACCCACGAGAAAGCGCTATAAAATATAAATATATTCATCTCCCCATATGGCTAAATATACCTTTGCAGGCTTCCGTTAATTTTTCAAAAGACGTTAGAAGAAACAGTATTTGGCGAAATACATCATATATAGATTTTAATAATAAAAATATAGATAAATAATATTATTTATAAATCAGACAATACGCTTAGAGGTAATACATTTTACATCCACAGGTGGAGTAACGGAAGCTATGAATTTTTACACATAACTGGAAATTCGGGTCAATTGAAAACTGCCTCGAGCCTACTACTACTGCCATCTATCGAAACATAACTAAAACACTCAGTGGCCATATGATTACGGTTTTATTTCATTAAATTTCCACGTTTTAAGTATAAAATAACTTCACTAATTTGGTTTATTTCGCAAAATTTATCCTTTCTGGATAATTTAATCAGTCTTATATAAATTTGTTAAATATCAATACGCTTTAACGTTTAATCCTGTTTGAAGTATTAATTTTATTTTCCCTTTGCGTGGTTTAAATATTTAATGACAGCTTTTGTTAAATTCTTAAATTATGGCCTATTTTCTCCCATATTTTTTTTTCATTTCCAGGAATTTATTTCAGAGGGAGGCTCTTGAAATGTCGACTTATTTTGAAAAACTAAATTATTTATTGCCTTTCCGTCACGGCTGCACGTATGTCGCTGGTGCAGATAATTATGTTTTAAACCAAATCGTTTGTTATTTTGAGGGTGGGACTACATAATCACGTGTTTTGGGAAGCTAAAATGTATGTCCGAGTCCCGTGACGAAAGGGCTTCCTGAAATTGATCCCGAATTTTAAAATGATTTTGTAAACTTTTAAAAACCGAGCTCAAAGTTATTTTTTTTTGTGCTATAAGACCATTCTTTTAATGTTGTCTAGAAGTGCAGGGGTTAAAATCATAATATAAAATAATAGTTTTTTGGGTGATTTTTCTCCGGGAATTAAAAGGCGAAAATTGAGTTGCCCATATACATTCTTGCAAAACTAAATTTTTAAATACCATATGAAACTTTTATTAATGATTGTAACTGTACTTTTAACACTCTTAAGTGAAGGAAACGTAGTGAAGTTCGTAGAGTTCGTAGAACTGGTGTTTCTGTAATAATCATTTCATCATTTTACATTTGACATTGAAATACGTTTCGGCAAACCCTTTTCCGAAACATATTAATCGAAAGAGAGAGAAAAAAATATAACTAATATCCCATCTCATTTCTTTCGTCCGTCGTTTGATGGTAGTTTCGTTTGATGATCGATTATTATTCGAGAGGAATCGATTAGCGGCGATGCGAATCTATATAACGTGGGCTTTCTCTTTTATTATTAATGATGCTCTCTTCATCGATTAATTTTATCCGCACCCCCCCCCCCTCTCCTGTCGAGATTGTTCCCCCCTTCTACTATTATACGGTGGTGGCGCGTATAGTGAAATGTCGAATCCATCTTGTTCTCGTGAGTCGCGTCACGGCCATATCACAATGTAAGCAATTAAAGGGATGTTACTCGAAACTCAATCGCTGACGCTCGCCGCTACTAGTAAACAAAAATATTTTTATTTTATTTTGGCAGATTATCTGTAATGTATCGAACCGAGTACAGGGTGGAAAATAAAGCGGAGTATTTTTTCAGAGGATAAGAGTTTGCTAGTGTGGTTTGGGTCATAACCAAGGCGGACTGTCCAAGGTGGGTAGGTGGGTACGAGAGCAAATATTGCGTTCGGGGGCCAGTTCGTCTTTGACTGCAACGTAATTCACTTTAGTGTCATAACAAGTCAAATCGACCTTTCACCCAACCATGTGTCAACCGATTGCAACGCACTCCGAGTGTCAGTAAATCGTACTTTGTTCCGTTTTAGTTTTTGATGGTTTATGTTGCACCAGCCGTGTGCTGAGTCTTCAATTTTTGCTAGTGACGCTAATGTAAAAACACGAGAACCACCAATGGTCTAGAGAGTGAGGAGTAAAAACGCGAACAAGTAAAGAGACCAATAAGTAGGGGATAAAACTAAGCTTTATTGGGGTACTTCGGCTTGAAGTCCCGAACAAGGGCTGAAATCCAATTTTGTACGGCAATCTTCTTAGGCGCTATAAGCGATTTGATAAATTTCTAGAAATGTAACGCTAGTGATGCAACGATACCCCGTAGAACGTAATTTCGCTGGGAGTAATGTTATTCGACGGAGGCATCTTGGCGAGTTGTTTCGAACGGCAACCAAAAATTACGCAAAGAAGAACGGAATCCTCCACGTGGGTTTCGAAACGTATTTTGTAAAATTATCAGGAAACCTTTCGAGCGAATAACATTATCAGTGCAAGTACACGAATGCTAAATATCAGTGGGAAAATATGTCGAAAACAATGCGCATTAAAATCCGCAACCGACTTACTGGTCTACTATACAACCGTAACATTTTCGCCATTCGATTTTGTAATATTGACACGATTTCGACAAGCTTCGGCGACGTCTCATTCGTCAAAGATGAGAATAATAAACTTCCATCCATCATCGAGCCCCTGACGGGGTCATCGCTTACCGCCGGGCTTAGATCCCGCGTGGCCCGAAGCTTTTGTTGGTGGAAGAAGGGATTTATAGACCTATAAGCCGATACTCCGCGGTTTCGTTTAAAAATCTATCTTCGGTGGTTTGATCCTTCACTAAGGGAGGGAGAGGTTAAATGAAGAACCTCCAAAGCTGACTGGCGTCTTGTAGGCTTTGATTCAGACTGGTATTAAAAGGACATCTTTGACCGCCCACCGCCCTCCCCTCGCTACTCTTCGCGATCGAATATTTCGTCTGGAATCAATCCGTGGCCCTCGCGACAATTTGACCTCCAACCCACCCTTCGCTCTCTCTCTCGAGTTAATTCACCGCTCTCTTTCCCCTCGAGACGACGCGATTGATTTTTAAACCGGAGGATCTAGCGTGGAAAAATTGGGTTCTCGGAGTTGAGTTAGTTTATTTTTGAGAAGCGCAGTCGCGTGACCGACCTTAAGGGAACAAGTGGTTTTATTTCGATTGATTCGTTTCTTCTTCGACCTGTTTCATTATACACCCTCTTCTTTAAAAATAAACTCGATTTTGGATGATAATTGAATTAGCATCAGTCCTTTAAAAATTGAATATGCGCCGTGTTTTCAAAACATTTATTTGGTTGGGAGCGAAAGGAAATGACTTTTGGATGGGACGCGATTAATGCCACTTTTAACGCTTTTTAAATTCGGACGTTTGCAAAATCGAGTCGTCTGAGATCGTCTGATTCAATTTGGAAATAGTATTTTGGTGATGTAATAGCGGTATGTTTTCTTGTTCGTAAGCCACACAAAGTGTGTCTCATTATTTAAAAGGGATGTGAAGTTAAATATATATGGTGGATCACCTAATTTAACATTTATTCCACCAGGTTTAACAGAAAGAAGGGTAACTGGTGCTAGCTACGTTTAAAACAACTTGTAAATCATTTGAGCCGTCGATTTTTCGATTTAAAATCTACTTCAGGGTTCATACACGACCTGGAAAACCTGGAAATTTGAAAATGTTTCCCAAATATTTGGGAAAAGTCAAGGAATTTGAAAATGGTACCCAAAAGTAAGGGAATTTTAAAATGACCCCAAAAAAAATCAGGCAAATAAATTTTTGAAAGAAAATATTTTTCATACATTTTATCTAGTGTTGTTAATTTTCCGGAAACATTTCCAGAAAATTTTCCGAACTGCGGAAAGTTTTTCGCAAATCGGAAAAATAAAAAATTGAAACATAATTTCCTTTTTAGGGGTTTTTAAGGTTATTAACTTTTTATCGATATAAAATGTCTAATATCAGTAAACATACTACAAAACATTAATCAGTTTAAACTAGTCTAGAGGTTTAGTTTTACCTTCAGATTCGAAAAAATTAGGTGAAAATGCCGCTTTATTTAAATATGCAAACAATGTATTAGACTAATCATGGAATGAAAACTTTTTTATTTTTTTCGGAAAAAAAAACTTTTCCGACTTACAACACTATCTCAAACCATTCATTTATTTTACAAAAATGGTCAGGGAAAACCTGGAAATGTCAGGGAATTTATTTCCGGAAATTTTGTACTAACCCCGTCCGACATCTTTGCCTTAACACTAGCTAGCTTTTTTACATCAGTGATGACCAAATTAGCAACGTTAGTCTGTTAGATTTACACTCGTTGACTTATTCCCATTTATCAAAACTATCCGCGTCTTTCGAGGGGTCTGGGCTGAAGATGATTTTGATTGGGCGCGAACTCCCTGGCACCTCGTCTCGCGTTACCTCTTATCTTTTGTTTCAATACTTATCTCTCTCTTCTCATCCTCGAGACGGCTCCCCCGTTCTTCAGTCGGCCTCCAGGAGGCTCGAGGCTGTCAAACAGAGCCAAACGAACCAAGTGAGAGGTCCTCTTCCATCCCTCATACGGCTAAAGAGCCGAGACGCCCTCCTCTCCTTTCGTCATATTTTAAAGCGTCGATATCGATTAAATATTTTAAGAGTGTTAAGTGAAGCGTCAAAACTTCATTAGAATTTTTGAGGATTTTCAAAGAGCGAAGAGCTAGGTAGGGCCCTCACCTCGAGATACCTTTGGGCCCTGTTTGTCCCCGTTCAAAGGGACGAGAGGAAAACGTCTCCCGCTCCTCGACTATGGACCATTCAACCGGGATTTTGCTCTTATGACTGTCGCGCCTTCTCTATGTATATACAGTTTCCATGGAAACTGTTCGCCTTGGCTATATATATATATATATACGTACTCGGCTCTTTATCCCCCTCTAGCGGAGAAGCTAGCAAAAGGGAATGTTTGGACTTCCGCTGTTTGAGATTCTTTAAAAGGGAAATGATTGTCTTATCCGTAGCGGACTCTCTCCCCTAGAGATATTTTACTTATTTGTAACGATGGGTCGTATAGCGTTACTTGGTATTCCGTTTCGAAAATATGACGGCTAATTTTGTCGCGTGTGGAACTGCCCACGGGCCATCCGTTGCCCTAATGTAACAACCTATTTATCTTCATAATACGCGAATTTCAAACGTCCGTTCATTTCCTTCTTCGTTATATACAGGGTGTTTCAAAAGGATATGCAAAACTTTTAGGGAGTTGTAGGGGGGAGTTGAGAAGTATGCCTGTTTTTCCCCCATTTTTCTACGATGAGTTAAAGGAGCGCCAGAGAGTTTCAAAGTGGGGCCTACTAGCCCCTGGAAGTAGGCTGCAACAAGCGCAAAATCAAGCAGCGGGGACTTTAAATACTGTTTAAGTTTACTTTTTTACGCTGGTTACCTCGATTGGTTTACAAAGTCCTTTTTTACCTATCACACGAACCCAAACCTTAATGTTCGATTTCCGTGCTGCTTAATTTTGCGCTTGTTGCAGCCTACTTCTAGGGGCTAGTAGACACTTTGAAACTCTCTGGCGCTCTTTTAACTCATCGTTGGCAAATGAGGAAAAACAGGCATACTTCTCAACTCACCCCCTACAACTCCATAACCATTTGAAACACCGTGTATATTCGTTTCTCTTTAATATTTTAAGGTCATTTTTAGGCTTAGTCTCATTTCGTCCTAACAAATAAACAATTTTTGGGCAATTTCAAACCCTTATTTCGGCTTCCTTAGCTCGTGGCAAACGCTTATTGTTTATTTAGTCGAAATCCCATTCAGCGTTTTTGTTTGTTGTTCTTCTTTGCGTCTCCACGAAAGGAAATTGGGAGGCTAATGGATAGTCCCGTAACTGCCGTCTTGTCTGAGCCTCCTCTCCGTTAGAGAAAAACCATTTTTAGTAGGCGATAAATCTTTATATAAGATCCAATGTATATAGAGCTTGGGTGCAGCGGGGATGAAAAGCGGTTTCTTTTTACAACGAGCCAACGCGTACATTTCCATTTTGTCGGCGTGGTGTCCTTGGTCGCGCTGTCTAGAGATTTGGGGTGGTGCCGTTGGAGGTCAAGGGTCCCGAATCCCGACGACCACCCTGACGCCTTGTCGGTGACAAATGAGCTTCGACCTCTCTCGACCCATTCGCGCCCGTTGCTTTTTTTACATAAGAGTTCCATTGTGTGGAAGATTCCCCCCCTTCTTATATCGTATAGGAATAACGTCACTCCCCTTTAAACAAGAAATCACGTCTAATCCGTTGGTGCGTCAAGTTCGAAAAGATTTTTGACTTCTATCGCTATAATGATTCAAGTTATACCAGGTTCTATTTATGAAGAGGTTTTTTGGGGAACTGGCTCGTCACTTTCAAATCAGCAAAGAAATCTCACTCTGCTGTTTTACGCCATCTATACTGGCACCTCAAACTACATAAGAAATGTATGTAAAATTCATTTTGTGGTAACAATATAATAATTTTCCCTTAATTATTTTTAATAATATTATAATATTTAAGTAAAAGTTCTATAATAGATGAAGATGTCAGTCTATTGTAATTTTATCGCAAAACATTACATTAGTTTCAATAACGGACGTTAGATGGCGCGACGAGACACTCGAATATTTTTCGCGTCTATGTACTCCGTTTCTCCCCACGAGGAGAAGATTACGTCACAATACACAGTTTTATTATTATATTCTTCGCACACGCGAATTTCACGCGCGCTCGAAGACATGTAAAAGTAAGAGACTGTGACGTAAGATCCACATTAAAACAAGAAAGCCACTGCTATTGAACATTTTTAATTGTGGTTGGCATGTTTTTAAGTAACATTGTACTGTTCTAGAGGGTTACGGGAAGAGCTTGGAACTTCTTTTGAGAATAACAAATTATCCAATTATATAGATCAAAAAGCATTTGAAGTCATGGTTTCAATATTAGAAATTAAAATTTTTTATGTATGCAAAATTATAATGATATAAAATAATATGATAATATAAAATAATATAATAATATAAAATAATATGATAATATAAAACATTATGATAATATAAAATGTAATTGTATAAAATAATATAATATAAAGTGAAATATGTAATATTTACTGCGGTAAATAGTAATGTTTTTAAAATAATTTCTAATTAACCGATTTAAAAAAATTCAATCATATAGTATTATTACACTTAAATTATTTTATTTAAAAACAATCATTTTAGTAATGGAAATAAATAACAGTGGAATGTAATTTAAACAGTAACAATTGTAAGTTTAGTTTTGCTTAATAAAGCCTTTAAAAGCGGTGAGATTGAGGGTTGAAATCAAAATCTTTAAAAATAATATTTTCCCTACAAATAGTTTGTCAGTGCTAGCCAACCTGTTCAAAACTTTCTCCATAGAAAGATCTAATTTTTAAAATAAATCACTTACAATAGACCTTGCCATTCAAAAGTGTTTTCTTTCATTCGTAGTGTGACGTCATTACTCGCAGTCGGGCATGAATCAACCGTATAAAATTCCTAGAAAATTCGTGTTTATCAGTATATGTCCTATTTATATACGTTACGTTAAATAAATCCTAGGAAATATTCGGCTTTTTCCGCTTAAATAGTAAAAGTGTGAGACAAAAAAAGAGTTCCTTTCCTCGAAGTTGGCTTCTAAAATGCCCGCTATAATAAGCGGGCTGGCCTTTTTTGGTGAATTTGTGTGTGGAGAGCCACTGAGACTATCATAGCTCTCTCTCTCTCTCTCTCTCTCTCTCTCTCTCTCTCTCTCTCTCTCTCTCTCTCTCTCTCTCTCTCTCTCTCTCTCTCTCTCTCTCTCTCTCTCTCTCTCTCTCTCTCTCTCTCTCTCTCTCTCTCTCTCTCTCTCTCTCTCTCTCTATCCTTGGAAGAAGAAGAAGAAGAAAAGCCATTGGGGAAAGAGAGATAATCTGGATGAAAAGAGATCTTTCACGATCAAGAAAGCTCTTCTTCCTCCAGCGCGCTTCTGAAAAGCCCGTTGCGAGGCGCTGCTTGTAGAGTTTCCATCGAACCTTACTCGACACTGAAATCAAAGGCGGCGTGAGAGGTTAAGTCTGGATCTCTCGTCGCTTACCGCCCACATTCTATATATTCACTTTTAGGCGTGAATAATGAACCCCATTTTTTTTTGCTCGGAGTATTCGTTGGCGCTTTCGGTGCGGCCGCCATTGTTGGGTTTTTGTGCCTCGCCGGAGCCGACCTCGATCGTCATTCTTCAAAGAGTGACGTTTTGCTTGTTTAAATCTTATATAAATCTCGATTACGGTCCGCGCTGCCCTCTGGCCTATTTTACGCACACTGAGGCGCTTCTGTCGTGTCGTCATTGCGCGCGTTTCAATACATTCACTAAAATAGTCATCTGGTAACACTGCTCCTTAAGGAATCTATTAACAATAGGCGAAATTATAAAGTAAATTTGGTCTACCTTTTCACAGCCAACTTCGATTCGGTAACTCGTGTTCAAAGTTGGCCGTGCGACGTTAAGGGAAAAAATTATTCCTTTGAAATATTGCAGACAGCTAATTAACTTCCACTTTTCTATTACAAAGTGTTTTAAATAATAATAATAAATAGATAATCGATCGAAATTTAAACCACCATTAGTAAAATGAATAATAGTTCGTATTTCTTAGGATAGATGCCGCTGCAGCTCTCCTCAAAGTCACGTGACTACCATCTTTTCAGCGCCTATGAACATAATAGTTTCGCCTATTGTGTCTCCGCTAGTGCTGAGAAATGATAACGAGTAACCTACTGATTCATTCATTCGGGTATATCCGCTTACTTTTATTAGAAATCTAGAAGAAGCTTTTAGAATTCTTTGTCACGTGTCTATACGCCTATATTAAAAGGTGGGTAAAAATGCCGACCCACCCAGCTAAATTTGAATTTATATGAAATACCAATAAGAAACTATTATTTTTTTACAAGTCGTCTGAAACCGAAAACACGAAACAAGACAGGAAATTCTTCTCCATATAAATTCAAATTTCATAGGGTGGGTCAACATTTTTAACCACCTTTTAATATAGGCGTATATATAGTTTGTATTGAAATTTATCAGATTCTACAAAATTATTAAAATAAGAAAACTTACCAAAATGTCTGATTTTAAAATTTACAAAATCATCAGCTTCTAAAATTTATCTAAAAATCAGAATCTAAAATTTACTAAATCATCAGCTTCTAAAATTTATCTAAAAATCATATTCTAAAATTTACTAAATCATCAGCTTCTAAAATTTATCTAAAAATCATATTCTAAAATTTACTAAATCATCACCTTCTAAAATTTATCTAAAAATCAGATTCTAAAATTTACTAAATCATCAGCTTCTAAAATTTATCTAAAAATCAGATTCTAAAATTTACTAAATCATTGGGTTTCAAAAATTACAAAATTATCACATTCTAAAGTTTACAAAAGATCAGATTCTTAAGTTTACAAAAGATCAGATATTAAAGTTGACCAAAAGATCAGATTCTAAAATTTACAAAATATCAGATTCTAAAATTTACAAAATATCAGATTCTAAAATTTACAAAAGATCAGATTCAAAAACTTACAAAAGTTCATATTCTAAAATTTACAAAAAATCAATGTAAATAATTAAAAAAGATCTGAAATTTGAAAAAAAAAGCATCAGTTTAAAAAATTACATTGGATTCTTACTATATTATTAGTTTACAAAATATGCAAAAAACATCGTAGTTTTACAAAAATATCAGATTATAAAATTTACTAAATTATCAGGCTAGAAAATGTCGCCGTTCTTTTAAAATGTCGGCGTGGCTAACCTCTTTTATTATTCTCCAATCGCCATACGAGAAGGGAATTCAATGAACTGTGTTAAAGATACGAGAAACGATAAAATACAGTTGTAAATAAGAGCATCTTAAAACAATAAGAATTATTTGTAACTACACACTTATTTATCACTTGTGGTATAAACAGGTCGTTGTCTAGGTGGGAAAATGAATTTATTTGCTCGCCGCTGTGTCGGCCGACGTTATATTGGTATAATTCTTGTCCGGCGATATTTCGCCATGAAATTGACCAGCCTAGCGTCATAATAACGGTCATTTCTTTATTGCCGGCCAAAAGAACGCCTGCCAGTTTCCAGAGCATTATAAAGCCATTACTTTTACTTGTTTCTTTTTCGGAGCTCATAATCCTTTCGATTGGTGTGCGCCAAAAAAAACAACTAAAAAAGAAATTGGGGGGGGCGAGCCTCGAAAACCATATTTTTTTGTGGGCACTCTTCTTCGGCATCATAGATATAAACGGATTGGATGATATCGCGTTATTCGATAGTGGCGTTCCAAAATATCGCGATATTTTTATAAAAAAAATTCGATTACTTATTATACATAAACATAAATAATCAGACTTGAAATCACAAGTCACAGTGTATTTTAGCTTTAACTGCGTTTGACATGTTTTGAAATGCGCTCCAAACCACGTGACTAAAAGAGCCGATAGAATGGCTAGGAACTTGCGCCTTTTCCTTTAAAAGCAATTGTTTTATTGATAAGGCAAAATTATCCAATTATTGCACTTCTATTACTTTTAACAAATGAAATAAATAACTACGTGAGAAACTGCAGAATGTATTTTTTATTTTTTTTAATTAAAGCTAATAAAACTTAAAAAAAAACTTTTTACCGATGTAGAGTACATGTTTAATAAAATGGGGGATGAAGTCTGAAAAATAATTTACCACTCAAATAGCTTCATGCCTTAGAGAAAACCGGCCCGAGACTTTTTCTCCTATTTACTTTTAATGTAGTACAGTACACGAATCAATGAAGTTATTTACAATAAGCAGGGTTAGGAAAAAAAGGTTTTTTTTTAAAAAATACCCAAAAAATCAGGTTTTTTTAAACACTGCTTTATTTTACTTTTCATGTATTTTTCGTTTTTGTTTAACAGTGTGTAATACATATTACAATTCAACTAAAAATTGATATGAGTATTATTACAAAGTTTTAGTTTTGGTTTCGTTTTTTACAAGTCTCACCAGAACGAAGTTTTAGTTTTAGTTTCATTTTTGATTTTGTAAAAATGCAGGGTGACCAGGAAAATGCCTTGAAAATTTTATAGAAAAAATAGTAATTTTTCAAGCTAATTAAAGGAAAATATAGGAAAAACCATAAGCAAAAATAAGGATTATTATCGAAAAACACTAGATAAAATAAAGTTAAATATAGGATGAAGAAGGGTACACGACGACGGAATGTTTTCGGGGTATATACTACATGAGAAAACCTAAGGAATTTATAGGAAGGTATTGAAAATATAGGAAATGTGGTCACCTTGTAAATGTTTTAGAAATGTAATCATTTCGGTAAGAAAAAGTACGAACATTTTATAATAATTTTTAGTTAATTAAAAACACAAATTATTAAAAAAACCATTGGTTTTTAAAAAAAAATAACTTGGTTTACACCAGTGTGGCTTAAACCAGCTAACCCTGACAACAAGTAAGAATATTAGATTAGTACAGGTAACTGCATTTAATGTTATTTTGAAACTGCGCTCTATTCCCTTAGCGTAAGAGTATCTCTTCCAGGTCGACCTCTCATTTCTGATAAAGCAAGATATCTTTTTCTCTCGCGCACACTTCTTTCGCTCGCTTTTCCCAATTACTTTCTTTACAGTTATTGATCGTTGCTTGGTAACTCGTTTTATACGTTTTTAGTGTTTCTTCTTTTTTTTAGTTTTCCCTCCCGAATATTTTTTTTCAAAGCCAGCTTCGCAGCCAGTTTTTCTTATTTGTTTTCTATTACATCTTCGGCTTTTTTCTTTTTTGATTGACTATTTAATATTTTTTGCCGTTGCTTTACGACCTTTGTAAAGAATTCGTCGTCTCGTGCGATTTAGTAACTTAATCGTTAGTTATTTGCTTGTAGGTTTGATATTACGCGTTTGGAAGTTGCGCGAAAGGAAACGTTGAAACAAAAACCCTTTGAATACGAAGGCTTCCTTTCTTATTTCTTTGAAGGATCAAAAAACGGTTTTAATTGCCTTTTTAATCTTATTGGTTTTGGAGATTCTGTGAACATTTTTAATTAAGGTAATTGTGTTCTTTCGTGGGTTGAAAATAAGAATTTAATTTCATTACGAAATAATTTGTATTTACGGAAAACACTTCACTATTTCCCATATAAAAATAGGTGATTCGCAAAATTGACATTAGATTTGTTATACTTTATACGGGATGTTCAAAAGGTTATGCAAAAGTTGAGAAGTATGCCTGTTTTTCCCCCCATTTTCCTACGATGAGTGAAAAGAGCGCCAGAGAGCTTCAAAGTGGGGCCTACTAGCCCCTGGTAGTAGACTGCAACAAGCGCAAAACCAAGCAGCATGGAACATTAAGGTTTGGGTTCGTGTGATAGGTAAAAAAGGACTTTGTAAACAAATGGAGGTAACCAGCGTAAAAAGTTAACCTAAACAGTATTTAAAGTCCCTGCTGCTACTTCCAGGGGCCACACTTTGAAGCTCTCTGACGCTCTTTTATCTCATCGTAGAAAAATGGGGAAAAACAGGTATACTTCTCAACTCAGCCCCTACAACTCCTTAAAATTTTTGCATCACCTTTTGAAACACCCTGTAAAATATAAATCCTATCCAGTCCATTCTTATCGTAAAAAACACGAGGAAGAAAAGACAAATTAATTTTAATTGAGCATTACCTATAGATATAATTTCCATCAACTTGGGAAAACACGGAGAAGAAAAGGAACTTTATGACTAATCCCTTACAGCCCTTCGGAGAAAAATTCCGAAGCTATTATACAAGCGGAGAGATACTTTCTTCATTCCAGCATTGCGGGAAAGAGTGCGTTAAAGACGGCGAGCTTACCGGCATCCCCCGAATATTAAAACAAAGAAGCCGACTATACCCTCCCCAATAACCTCGTCTTTACTATCATGTGTGAAGAGTGGCGTCGCCTTCTCCTCGAGTGTATAGTTCTTTCGCCGTCCGCGGCTCGGCGCCTCGCTCGCCCGACGTATCCCGGATCCGTTTGCTCCCGCGCTTCCTCTCCATCCCGGAGACGCGCTCTTCTCTTCTGGCCGTAGGAGAAACCAAGAACGCGTGAGATTAGATTATTCTTATCGGCTCTCTCGTTACACGGCCCCTGCAATACGGAGAACGGACGTTTGGGCTAAAACTGGGATGTGCCAGAGCCGGGTTTACCCTCTCTCTCTCTCTGTATCGGGGATACGTATAACGTAGTGGATGCGGTGAACTTCACTACGTTTGATATGGCCTTCCTCCTTTATAACCCCCCCAGTTGCGTAGTTTGCGAATTTCCGGATTCAAAGCTGCTCCTTTTCTGGCGAATACCATTTGTCAGCGCGGGTGGGGCATTCCCCCGAGGTATTTCCATCCACCCCCGCCATCCCTATATTTTAGCGAAGGATCCTTTCCCTCGCCGCGTTTTTGCGCC
The DNA here is from genome assembly GCF_980474605.1 of Leiobunum rupestre. Classification (NCBI taxonomy): domain Eukaryota; kingdom Metazoa; phylum Arthropoda; class Arachnida; order Opiliones; family Sclerosomatidae; genus Leiobunum; species Leiobunum rupestre. The sequence goes on from NC_143390.1 coordinate 36,864,381, forward strand.
TTTCCTCGCGGGAATTAATAAGGAGATATTTAGCAAAGATAGTTTCGCCGCTTCCAGCCTTTCCTCTCTGCCCGAGAGATACCAGAACTTATTCGTTGTTTGCTCGCTCTCCGGGTAAATACGATTGTGTTTATACTGTGTTTCCTTCTAGCGGATTCGCGATTAATTTAAGCGTTTCGTATCTTCGTCGAGCTCCGAGTATCTCTTCAAAATAAATTGTATCATGTGAATGATCGTTGTATGATCAATTGAAAACCTTGTTTCTTTAGAATTTTTAAAATTTATTTTCAAGGTATTTCCCTAAAACGAATGTCCCTTATATAATAGGAACTCTGATGAATTTCGCAAATTCAAAAAGGAAATATAATGAATATACAAAGTTTTTCTTTTGAAAATGTCCCTTACATAATATTAAATCTGGGAAATTCGGTAAATTGAAAAATGAAAATAGATCAGGATTGTTTTCCTAAAATTGGTTAATTTTAAAATAAAAAAACTGACGTTTGTAGGTTTTTATGCACCGAATTAGGGCACGTGTTTTTGACTTATTGACGATAGCCACGATCACGTGACAATTAAAACCAATAATATATTTGGGTTTTACTTAAAGGGAATAAAACCTCAGGTATTTGGTGTGGAACACCAACGTTTGTAGCTCAGGCCGCTCTTGCCTTTGGCTTTAAAAAATTTTGGTTCCACTGTTCAGGGAAATTTGAGAAATTGTAGAGGTCTTCCATAAAGATTGCTTTGCAGGTTATATTCCCTTTAAGTGTCATGGAAACACGCGTCATATGTTTGTTACTTGGCTATCAATAAGGTCCCATTCCGGCATATGAAACCCGATGACGTTTTAAATTTGTCTCCTAATTCCTGAAACCTCGTGTATTCTTAAATTTGCAGAAATAATTATTTCGATTCCTCCCGCGACGAGTGCGCCAGATTTCTTAATCTCGTGCCAATATTGAAAGTCATGGAAAAAGTAGTTCCGAATGCAATAGTAATATGGCTCCGCATCCAATAAGGGAAAGTGGCGCGCCTTTTTGCAATCTTCTCTTCCTTCGCTGTTGATTTAAAATACTGATATTTTAAACATAAGTTGCTACAGTTTGACGTAACGCGCGTTCGTATATTGAAAAAGGAAACGGAGCCCATATAGAACTACCATTATAGAGCCCCCTTATCAGAACATATACGCGCGGCCTTTACCCTATCCTTACCATTAAGTGGCACTTCCAGTTGATACATTTCGTTGCCAGCGACCCGTCGTCCATTTCGGAAATGATGCTGCGATCATATTCCCGCGCTTTTTATTCGCGTGTTCGGACTCTTCCGCCGAAAGCCGAATTTGTTTTTCCTACGAATATACTCTTCCGTTTCCGCTTCTTTCCCCGTCTTTGTATTCCTTAGCGGCTAACGTCGCGCGCGCCGACTTTACTCCGTGCGCCTTCCTTCGAGGTCCCTGCCAAGTGACCTTATATTTATTCCAAAATACATCGGAAGAAGAGAGAGAAAAGCGGAGGTCTTCTCCGGTGTTTATCATTTATTGCCGTTTTATTCGCGAAATCTCCTTTGTCACGCTGATATCCCAGAAATGGCGCGCGAATTGAGAGTGCGGGCTACGCTAGGCGGCGCAACAATCGTTAAATTTAAACGACATGCTCCCCGTTTTTACTTTATTATTTCGACTGGGAGGGAGGGAGGGTCGGAAGAATTCAAAAATGTACGCCTCCGCGATGGCTCTTCTGCCCCTCTCGCTTCCTCGCATATTTACGATGTGTCCGGGTAATATTTATTGTCGCGTACGACTAGGGCGCCATCTCATTGTTGATATAGCGAATATTAATTCAAACAAGTTTGCCGTAATCATTTTTGCGTTAAACCAGAAATGTTAAAATTCCCCGTTGTATTTTTACTTTTTGATAACGGCGATTCCCGCGTGCAATTGTCGCTGAGTTTTGGAAATTCAGATTTAAATGATCAAAGAAGTATCTAATATATCTCTACGCAACTTTAACGCTGATTTATACAGTTTATACCATAAGTAATATAATATAAATAAGTATAACACTTCCTGATCTCCAGACAGTGACCATATAAATAATTGCTTTGTTAACTAGACTTCCGAAGTGGTAGGTAACAGGCCCCAGAAATAGCTGCGGCAGGCTTTTTATCAGTATCAGCCAAGGCCTATTAAAAAGAACCTTTACTTTTTCAAAATCACACCAACTTGGCAGTATTAGAAGAAGAGATTAGGGACTTTCCTCTTCCGTAACTTCCGATTACGCAATCACTTCGTGACAGACTATCATTAACCAAAATCGTTCAATGTCATACTTTCGTGATTAATTTACTTATGCTTATAGTAAATTTGTGTATAGGCAATAGACAAGCTAAGTAAGTACCAGAAAACGCCCACAAAACGCGTAGTGGTAAATTTATAGGAGGTGCAGTCTGTCAGGGTTGCCACACGTCAGGGAAAAGTCAGGGTTGCCACACGTCAGGGAAAAGTCAGGGAATTAAAAATTGGCCTAAAACGTCAGGGAAATTGTATGATTATCATTTATTTCCTTGAAAGTTTGGCTAATTTTTTCAACATTGCGATCACGATTTTACTGAAATATAAGTCGATTTAAATTTATTAACTTCTGATAAAAGTAAAATAGAAAGTAAAAATTTTTTACTTAAAAGTCAGGGAAAATATCTTAAAATGGTCAGGGAAAACAGGAAATAGTCAGGGAATCTGAATCTCAAAATTTAGTGGCAACCCTGTCTGTTTGTGTAGACACAAAAGCAGTCTACGCATTTTCGGGTGCTAGCCTAACCTCTATATTGTCTAATGAGATCCACTAAATGAACTAATTTATTTAAGAATATTAGCACTTTCTAAGCGTCCGATTTATTAAAATTATCTTAGCGAATTCTATGAAATACGACAATATTGATGGTATGTAAGATGGCTGAATAAATGTTTCCTCCAACCGTCATCGCGAAAAAATGGAATGACTGGCGAATCAATTTTGGTTTCCTGGTTCTGGTCAAATGTAAACGGAAAATAGACCTAAGAAGGAACGATATATGACTTGGATTCCGAGAATTACATCTCTTACAAAAGGGCAGCCTCAAAGGAATAATGAATAGGGTCAATGATAGGTCTCTATGCTGGCGGGGAGTAAGGCTCAATTCACGTCGCGCTATGTTGAAAAATGAGCGCTAGATATTCTCAATTTTGGGAGGAAAACACGGTGGAGGCCCGCTTTTCATCTTGAAAGTAGCATACCCCAAACAAATCATCTCTATAGACCTATAGAAAAATAGGGAATACGACTTTTTCGTCTTTAGTAATTGTTTATAGTTGAGCTAAGTGCCACCCGTTTTCATACCTTTGAATCTGGGTTGGAAAGAACCAGCCAGACTGGTTTAAACCACCAAAAAAATCCATCGTTAAAGCCACTTTTTTTATAAAAAAAACAAATATTGAGAAATGAATTAAAAATATTGAAAAAAAACTAAAACTTAACCTTCACTTTTTGTCGTAAGTAATGAGAGCTACATATAAGCCATTAGTGGATCTTAAAATCCATTTTGCGCGCGAAAATACGCCGCCATGTTAGGGTATAGAAGTAGGTAAATAAGTCTGCTATACCTCACAATGTAAAGGTACTGTCACGCGCAAAAACGTAATTTTGAAATCGGGCAATTTGAGCTAGTTATAAGCAATTTGAGCATTTTTTATTAATAGATTTAATCGGTTTCAACCACCGATTACAACAGGTTTTAAGAATACTGGATTTTTAAATTTAAAAAAGCCGGTTTTTTGCCAACCCTGCTTTTAACATTTACTTGTCATTTGAATCCCTCTTTTAAGACTTATTAATAATAATAATAATCAGCTAGGCTAATACCCAAGGCACCGCCTTAGGCCTAAGTCATCAAGTGACTTTTGAAGCCATTAATTCAGGTGGCCGGTTACAATGCGTAGGAGGGTGGTAGCAAGCCCTGCATGCCACGCGAACGAGCCAACAGCTCCCTACACTAACTATTACCGTTAACCTCGACAAGTTTTTATGGAAGGGGAAACCGAAGACTTTCATATTCGAAGTATTTGTATTAAATATTCTGTTCCTTTTGTCTCTTTTCAGACTGAACTGTCTCAGAACTTGCAAGCGCTGTCCGAAAAAGCCAAAAGCGCCACGGAATTCATCCAGAGACTCAAAGGCATGACGGATAAAGTCAGCGTAAGTCATCAAATATTTTTTTCTCTTTAACAAAGAACGAACCCACTAGAGTTTTTTTTAGCTTTTATTTCCTTTAGCTTTTATTTCCTTTCTATATGGGAATTAAATTTTATAACGACGTTCTCGGTGCTTGGCCTCACTGTTGGTCATTTCACCGCGAGAACCATTAACCACGGTAGTCACCTTCTTCTCGAACACCCGCGTACTGCCACGCGAACACTTCTACAGGCGCTAGTAGGTCAAAAATAGACGGGCATAAGTTACGATTTTATTTTAACATTTGTTTACGTTTACAGATATTTTGAAGATTATATTCAAGGTTAGAATCAACAGACGCTAGCATAAACTCTATTTAGGTCTTATTCAACTTGTTTAAAAGTTCCACGCGCGTCTTGATATTTTAGCGTAAGCGGGCTCGGGCGATTTCGCACGTGCTCCCTGAAATAAAAAAAATGCGCGAGCCTTTTACGCTAAAATATTAAAGAGCGCGTGGAACATTTTAACAAGTTGAACAAGACATGAATAATTTATGCTAGCGCCTATTTAACGGCTTAAGCCCCATTTTCATGCTCGCTGGTAGCGGGTAAAAATCGACAAAATCCGCTTCAGCTATACACTTTTTCACTTTCCGCGTCGATCTGTTTCAAACAGATATTTTAGCTTTATTTTCACGCTTGCGAGTAGCGGATGCGAATTTTGATTATTTTTATCCACTACCAGCGAGCATGAAAATGGGCCTTAAGGCCCGGTGCAGAGACATTTTTAAGAATCGGCAAATTGCGATTCATCGCCAAATTAACAGAAAACGCGCGTGCTATCGAACTTCGCGCCGAATCGGTGTGCAGAGACATCTCGCTCGCAAAAATAACAGGAAGTCGCTCTGTTTATTTTGCGAGTGGTCTTGGGCAGTCGCTAGCCGCCGAAAAGCTCGCAAAAATAATGGCAGATTGTGTTACATAAAGAGCTCGGGAAATAAATTGAGAAGTAAACGCTTTTTACCTACTTTAATAAGATAAATTTTACAACACGATAGGTCAGAATCTTTTAAATTATTAAAATTTGAGTTTCTAGCTCATTATCGCTTCCCGAAAAATGTTTTTGTCGAATTATTGTCAGAGCCAAGGCCTAACCACAATCACGATTTACGAAACACTAAAATAAGCCAGCCACTCTTACAAATTTTACAGGTAAGAATAAATTATAATAGGGAATCTTATACACTACTACTTTGGGTGTATTCAAAGCCTTGGTTTATTTATAGATCCTTATTTGCTGGTACTGTATGCAGTGGGTTTTAACTAATGAGTCGGTAATGACATGGTGAATTGGTTCAGTGTATCAAGGATCTTAAGCTATCAACCAGCGTTTATACCAATTCATCTACCGAGAAGAAACCTTTCCTCAGGTAGACTAGGGAGTTGCGATAAAAGATGTATTGGAATATTCAAGTTTATTTGGCATGCATCAAGAGCTTACCGAGCCAATAATTTGATGTATTACCTTAAAAGTGTTCGTCAGTTAATTCTACACGCTTATATCATTTGTTACAATTTATACCTGGATTAGGCTATGTAAATGCCAGATAATTAGGTAGAACAACAACTTTTATCAAATACTAGGACCATTGTTTTACGTGTGATCAATATAGGATATTTCGCTAGAAATTGCTTTAGACAATTACCATTTTTTGTAACCTCGTGAAATTGCTGTTTTTTTATTTATTGATTTATGTTATAACTAGTTTTATTTTAATTGCTATCAGCTAAGTTTTTAAATAAATATTTTCCTAAAAACCAAATGATACGGCTCATTTTCTAACAGAGAATCATTTTCGGAATATGTTGGCTTATAATAGTAATGAATCTTTTTTTAATTCGTTATTTTATTGATGTACCAACCATATTATAAAAATATATCTTTAAAATAACAAAACCATTAAACTGTGTAATAAATGCAACCAATCTAATAAATAATAAGAGTAAAAAAATGATATAATCAGAAGAAACTAATTTTCATGCACTATTTAAGGCTTTAAAAAAGATTTTGGATAACCTCTCATTCTTCAGAAACTGTTTTGCTTTCCCTTCGTGGCTATATTATATAAATTTATTTTAATAAAATAACGGATTTAACTATAAAAATTATAAAACCTAATAATATAATTAGAGTTAGGAAATTATTAATTAGAAGAGCCAGGATTTCATCGTCAAAATACAAACCAAACATAACCACGTGATAGCTTTTTGCGTCAGAAATGGAGCTCTCCCATTGGTCCGTTACTTGGTTAAAAAAATTTGGAAAAATAACAGCGTCGCCGATTAACAGGAATCGCTAAAACGTCTCTGCACCGCGATTTCGATTGCGAGGATCGCCAAATAAACAGCTCGCCAAATCTGAATCGCTAAATTGCGATCGTGTTAAAATTAACAGGAATCGCAAAACGTCTCTGCACCAGGCCCTTTAGTTTTGGAGTTATTATAGATATTATATTTGGATTAGTAATTTTTTTAACGATCCCTCTCATTTTTACCTAATAAAATGCGGAAAAGTTTCCGCAAATTGAAAAAAAAAAAATTAAACATAAATTACTTTTCATTTTTAATGTTTTTAGATTTTTGTCGATATAAAATGTCTAATATCAGTAAACATACTGCAAAACATTAATAGTGTTACATTATTAATCAGTTTAAACTAGACTATAGGTTTAGTTTTACTTTTAGATTCGAAAAAATTAGGCAAAAATTCCGCTTTATTTAAATTTGTAAAAAATTTAATTCTAATCATGGAATTAAAACTTTTTTTATTTTTTCGGAAAAATGCATCGGTCATTTTCCGACTTACAACACTATTTTTACCGAATTTTAAAGAATCCGCTTACGTTCAGGCCTTTTATTTACTTCAGATTTCGTATTAAGTTTGAGTCCAATTCAATTTTTAAGATGTCAAAGATTTTAAACCCAATAATATTTTACGAAAACCGTATGTTTAAAAAAAAATTCATTTTCTACATTCTGAAAGCGGCGATTTGTCTAGGCGACTACTTATTTTATTTCCGGTATTGTCCGGGAGAATTGGAGAGCGGACGTTTAACAAAAGATAGAATGTCCGGGGGCAGGCAAGGGGGTAGGGAGACGCTTTTTAAATATATATTTTGTATCGCTCTCTTTCTTTGGGCCTCTCTATCTTTAAACCTTCTCCGACTGATAAGTTGACACTGAGCCCCTGAGGGATTAACTTACCTTTTTACGGCAGCGTATCGTTTCTTCCTCTCTTATAAGTAGACACTTTGAGAAGAAAAAGTAGTTGGAGTGGCTCCGATGCAATTCCTCGGCTGTGACTTCTTCCAAAGCCCTCCGAATTTCCCCGAGATTCCGATCCACTCTTGGGAGGAAACCCACTTTTAGTCCCCGCCGCCGCTAAAGAAAATAATGATTACGGTGTTGGATTCTAAAAGGAATAAAAAAAATAAACCCAGAGCGCCTTTCCGCTACCGTCCGTGTACGTATAAAGTTAGTTGGAAATGCCCCCATTTTCGTTTTATTTCTCGACCAGATTGGGAAGAGAAATGAGGGGATATTATTCTCGTAGAGAGCCCCCGAAGACTGGCTATATTTCGGCGAATGTATATTTATAAGGTAGGCCGGTTTGATAGACTTTGCGGGGATATTTTTTATTCTCGGAATAATAATGCGGCTGACAGTGGCTCCATCTAAGTTTCGACCCTAACTTTCGTTTTTCTTTCTCTAATTTCCTAAAGGAAAATTGCGGCGAATTCGAGCTTTCGATAGTGGAGCATTGCGACGCTCTGATAGAGGCTATCCAGGCGAGAAAACTTCAACTGTTGGAGTTTGTCGGGAAGGAGAGGGACTACAAGGTCAAGACGCTGAGGGAACAAGTTGGTACTTGCACCAGCAAGCTTCAACAGACGACGGGCTTGTTGCAGTTTTGCATAGAAGCCCTCAAAGAAACCGACCCGACCGCTTTCTTACAGGTACTCCGGCCATTTATTGCTCGTTTACAAATTTGGCGACCATCCAGGGTTGGTGATTTTATTTATAAAAAAAACTATTTACTTTATATAAATTTAATTTCTAAATATTTTATGACCATTTTTCTTGGCAATTTGATAAATAATTGGCGTGCAATAGTTATGTTAACCAAAATTTTCATTAATCTTAATTAAGTTTAATTACTTAAAAATTAGTGCTTCTTGTAATTCAAATTGCTATAAATTAAAATAATTTTTGTAATTTTATTCGGCGATTTAGATCGAAGATTTTTCAATCATTTAATTTAAATCGCGATATAATTGACTAAATGAAATCAGACCACCCTCGACTTATGTCGTTGTTTCCTCCGCAAAATGTTAATTTTTGTTTCGTAATTGAACAAGGTGGGTTCGGCGTTAATTAACCGCGTGTCCAACGTGGACATGATGTGGCATAAGGAGGTGACAACAACGCCGTGGGTGTCGCACGAGTTCGACTTGACTCTCGACCACCAGTCCGTCATGAGCCACATCGAACAGATGACCTTCACGCAAATGAAACGTAAGTCACGAATCCGAACTAATAAGTCTTTATCGCGCACGTTTATAATCCGCGGGCTTTTACGAACTTGATACCGAACAAAGTGAAAGTCACGGCCCCTATTTACACAAAGCCCGCGTTGTTTCGCGTTTCTACGCAAAATTTGAAATCCAATTATGAAAGCAATTACCTGTTTTGAATACAATTTCTCTCTTTCGCGGAGGTAAAATTTAGCCCGGGCCTGACTTCACTCCATGCAGAGGCAGGGGGGAGGGGCGGCGGGAAATCTGATTAAGAATGTAGAATATTCCGCCTTTGCAGAATGCGCCGAGTTTGCGAGAAACGTTTGAGTGGTAGCGGGTGCTTTCGCGTGATGTCCTCATCTCTATAGTGGAAGGATAACGGCGCCTCATTTTTCGCAGCCGCCTTCGAAGCCTGGCCGCCATTTTGCCTCCGCATTGCGCTCGAAAGCTTATTGCGTAAACAGGAAACCGCGTTTTGTTGTAATCAATCATTGGCACGCTCGTCATTTTGCTGTTTTTTGCGGCGGCACGAACTGGCGGCCTCTTCGGAATACAGTCGCTATTAATGAAAGGTAAAATGAGTAATAGGTCACTACCCTTCTTAGTTCTACCTTCCGCGCTTCGGACGGACTTTCTCTAATTAGAGATCTCGCCGGTAGATGGTGGACTAATCTCCATCTCTCCCGCTCTTTTCTCCGCCGTTAGACTCCGCTTCCCGTCGCTATTCATTAAAGAAGAGATAAGTCCGAACTCCCGCGAAAGGTCAATTCGACGAAATACGAATACTTAGTTCGGGATTATTCTCATTATAAAACTCCCGTGACTTTGTCAACTTTAGTACTTGTTAGTTGCGGAAAAGGCTTATTTTACATTATTAGGCGTCGCTTTATCCGTTTCTAGCTTATAGGTGTCTTTTACGTAACGTCATTATTGTTATTCCCGTCCTCACGAACATACGCACTGTCTCGACCTCATTTGGCACGTAATAACTTTGACTTCCACGAAATGACTTTGACGTCAACGAAATTACTTTCACTTCAACGAAATTACTTTGGATTCCACTTGGTATTCCAAAATATTTCTTTGGGTTTCACGAAATAAATTTTTTTCCCCGCAATATCTTTGTATTTCACGGAATCACTGGGTTACACGAAATTTCTTAACATTTCATGAAATCACTATGGGTTACACGAAATTTCTTAACATTTCACGAAATCACTATGGGTTACACGAAATTTCTTAACATTTCACGAAATCACTATGGGTTACACGACATTTCTTAACATTTCACGAAATCACTATGGGATACACGAAATCACTATGGGTTACACGAAATTTCTTAACATTTCACGGAATCACTATGGGTTACACGAAATTTCTTAACATTTCACGGAATCACTATGGGTTACACGACATTTCTTAACATTTCACGGAATCACTATGGGTTACACGACATTTCTTAACATTTCACGAAATCACTATGGGTTACACGAAATTTCTTAACATTTCACGAAATCACTATGGTTTACACGACATTTCTTAACATTTCACGAAATCACTATGGGTTACACGAAATTTCTTAACATTTCACGGAATCACTATGGGTTACATGAAATTTCTTAACATTTCACGGAATCACTATGGGTTACACGACATTTCTTAACATTTCACGGAATCACTATGGGTTACACGAAATTTCTTAACATTTCACGAAATCACTATGGATTACACGAAATTTCTTAACATTTCACGGAATCACTATGGGTTACACGACATTTCTTAACATTTCACGAAATCACTATGGGTTACACGAAATTTCTTAACATTTCACGAAATCACTATGGGTTACACGAAATTTCTTAACATTTCACGAAATCACTATGGGTTACACGAAATTTCTTAACATTTCACGAAATCACTATGGGTTACACGACATTTCTTAACATTTCACGAAATCACTATGGGATACACGAAATCACTATGGGTTACACGAAATTTCTTAACATTTCACGGAATCACTATGGGTTACACGAAATTTCTTAACATTTCACGGAATCACTATGGGTTACACGACATTTCTTAACATTTCACGGAATCACTATGGGTTACACGACATTTCTTAACATTTCACGAAATCACTATGGGTTACACGAAATTTCTTAACATTTCACGAAATCACTATGGTTTACACGACATTTCTTAACATTTCACGAAATCACTATGGGTTACACGAAATTTCTTAACATTTCACGGAATCACTATGGGTTACATGAAATTTCTTAACATTTCACGGAATCACTATGGGTTACACGACATTTCTTAACATTTCACGGAATCACTATGGGTTACACGAAATTTCTTAACATTTCACGAAATCACTATGGATTACACGAAATTTCTTAACATTTCACGGAATCACTATGGGTTACACGACATTTCTTAACATTTCACGAAATCACTATGGGTTACACGAAATTTCTTAACATTTCACGAAATCACTATGGGTTACACGAAATTTCTTAACATTTCACGAAATCACTATGGGTTACACGAAATTTCTTAACATTTCACGAAATCACTATGGGTTACACGAAATAACTTTGGAATTCAAGAAATATCTTTGGATTCCACGAAATAACTTTGGAATTCAAGAAATATCTTTGGATTCCACGAAATAACTTTGGAGTATCCAAAATGACCTTGGACAAAGATATACACACCAAAAAATTTCGTTTAACGGAATCGAATTCTGCAGTCAATACGATAAAACTTTTTCCATTCCTAGGCGGATTATTCTTTGCGTTAATAATTTTCACAGTGAATTTAACTACTTTATTAAACAATCAGAAACCAGGTGCTCCGTTATTCCCACTCTAGTTCGTATTAATAAATGGGTGCACGTCTAATAATTCAACGGTGGCGTATGTGATGCAATTTTAATGATATCAAATAATTGTCGGTCTTGTTAGGAAGACCAATCACTGGTGTCTGCTTTCCCACCCTGGGCGTAAAATCCCTTTCGATTTCTCGGCGAGGTATAGACGAATATGGTGTCGGAAAAGGAGGCCTCCAGATAAGGTGACGATTCTCCTTCTCTTTGAATCTCGGTCTTCTTCGTAATAAATTCAAGGGCCGTATCGCCTTCCGTTCACCATTCTCTCTCCGCCGTGTTTATATTCGTCCTAATTAATTTCCACTTTCCCGTAATTCGCTCTCCTTCGAATACTTCTCCTCCACCTTTCTCACACGCGCCTTTTGAATAATCGAGATTCTAGTAGGCGTTGCACTCGGAACCAAATTGGCCACGTTTGCACGGAGTGAAGGAGCCAAAACTAAATAAGATTGGAGGAGTCGTGAACTAGACGCGTCTTTTAGCTTTAACCGCAATTGACATGTTTTTAAATAGCTCGAGAGTAGGTGATTCAAAGAGGACAGAGAAAAGTGAACCCTTTTCTCTCAACTTTGGGAAACAATTTCATGACAATTTGATAAAGATAAATTTAAACAATTATTTGTTCTTTTAATTTTTTTAATTAAATTTGATGTATTAAAACATGAATGTTAACAGATAATATCAATGATATATAGAAATCAATTTTTTATGCAGCTCAACGATACTACATGATTTTTTTAAATCGTTTAATTAAAACTTATTAAAACATTAAAATTTTATGTTTCAAATAAAGAAATTGATTTATAATATTGCAACCATGACTTTAAATGCTGTCAATATACAGGGTGATTCAAAAGGTTATGCAAAAATTTTAAGGAGCTGTAGGGGGTGAGTATGTAAGTATGCCTGTTTTCCCCCCCATTTTCGTACGATGAGTGAAAAGAGCGCCAGAGAGCTTCAAAGTGTGGCCTACTAGCCCCTGGAAGTAGTCTGCAACAAGCGCAAAATCAAGCAGCACGGAAATCGAACATTAAGGTTTGGGTTCGTGTGATAGGTAAAAAGGACTTTGTAAACCAATCGAGGTAACCAGCGTACAAAAGTAAACTTAAACAATATTTAAAATCCCCGCTGCTTGATTTTCCGCTTGTACAGCCTACTTTCAGGGGCTAGTAGGCCACACTTTGAAGCTCGCTGGCGCTCCTTTAACTCATCGTAGGAAAATGGGACAAAAACAGGCATACTTCTCAACTCACACCTACAACTTTCAAATATTTGCATAACCTTTTGAAACACCCTGTATAGAAAAAAGAATTGGTTCCCGGCTTTTTAACTTTCTAAATTCCGCTACACTGGCGTCGTGAGATTAAAATTTACTTCTTAGTTATTTAATCTGGAAACGTTTTTTTTTTATTCCTTTCTCGATGACTTTGTTCGTCGAGGGAAAGAGAAACTCGCGGGAGGGTAATAAGATCGCGCTTTAGCCGTTTCTGCAGGATGCTAAGAAATGTTTTCGTTACTCCAGAAACAGGTCGAATGTTGTTGTAAAAGGCGGAATGAAAGAGGGGCTATAATCGTAGTTAGTCTCGCTAATCTTCCCTTTCGAGCGTTCCGAATGCGCGCGTTTTACAAAATCGAAAAGAGGGGTAAAAATCGCCGACTTGGTTGAAAATGCCTAATTGATGACGAGAACGTGAATTCAGCGGTTTCTTCGATCCCGGGAGTAAAACCGTTTTCCCTTCGTCGAATTTGAATTCGCCCGGAATTGCAGAATGGAAAAAATCCAAATCAAAGAAAATATAAATTATGAGAAACATAATTCAATACTTTCATTTGACATCCACTCCTAAATTTTTACCTCTCCGAGGGGACTTTGTACCCTAGGAGGGGTTATTACCTCTCCGAGGGGACTTTGTACCCTAGGAGGGGTTATACAACCACCGTGTCTGTCTGTGGGTGGGTCTGTCTGTCAGGCCTGCGAACGCATTTTCGAGGCAAAGGGTAATCACTGTGTACGCAGTTTCTTAGAATCAGGGAAAAGGTTTTTCCAAAAGCGCCCTCTTTTTGTCATTGGGTGTAGTATAATGTTTTAATCAGCCGGGATTCGAACCCGAGCCCTCTTGAACGACAGGTGAGCGTTCTACTACAGAACCAACTTGTTTAACTAGCGCAGTTTCAAAAACAATTTACGCAAATAAAACTACAAAAGATATTTGTTTATTTTACACGTAAGCATTTTAGAATTTACACCCTTTGTTCTTAAGATTTCAAATTGCATTTGGGCCAAGGTGGGAAAAAACACTTTCAACAAGATAATATTCTTTCCTTCGGATAAAGTGTCATCGTCGTTATAGGGGCTATAAAGGCCTAACGGACGGCTGAAATGAACCAATAAAGACGAACCAAGTACAAGCGTTTCTCTCAACCACGCTCTTCATTCTTCGTGGCCCACCGAAAGAGTGGAGCGCTCGGGCAAAGACCAAGAGCTTTTTTTATCGCGTCTCTATTTGCTTCGTAGCGGGATGAAACCCTCCGCGGAAAATATCTTTGTGCCGATTCCCTTCGCGAGACGATCTGAAACCCACGCCGACTGTACTCTATTTCTCTTTCGAACTCGCAACTACTAGGCTATCTCTCTATCCCGTCCGCGATGTCCAAGACGAAGAAGAGTTTGGCGGCTCATCTAATCCTTCTCCGTGATTTGAGAGGGTGGGTTTGCGAAAGGGGGTTTCCGCGTTGGTCTTCGGTCGGTCGCTCCTGTCAGGAGATGATCAATGGTCGCCTCGCTGACGAAGAGCGGCCAGGCCGAACCTTGTCAGCTGAGCCAACAGGAATCATCCGGCTATGCCTGGCTAACTCTCTCCCGGCCCCCCGCGACATTTTTTTAGGCTCGGTCTGGTGGTAGCCGAACAGACTGCGAAAGGGGGACATTCGTTGAGAACTCTCTCTTTCGAGCTATCTTGGTTTTTAGTATAGCGCCGACGTAAACAATTTTTCGCGTCTTGTCTATTTTTGGGGCGGTCGCGCGATTTGTTTTATCACGCGCTTTCTTTTTGGTATCTGAAACATTTCCTTAATTTGTCATCGGAAGAGATGGAGTTGACGGCCAAAACTGACTAGGCGCATTCCCAATGTAGTTCTCTGCCCCTTTGTCGTTAATGTACTCGTTTTCAATACGCTTAACTTCGTTCCGGTAAGGACCAAAAGTGAGAACATTTCTAAAGTAGTTTTAAGTGACTTAAAATCTACTTTTAATAAATTCTTTTGTTGACCACTAACTAACTAGGAGAAAATTCGGAAATTGTCTTCCCCCTTTCCGTAAAACGTTCAGCTTCAAGGCTCGTCCAATGAAATTTGTACACAACACCGCGTTAGCGTGTTTAAAAGCTAGCCGCGTTCTCCTTGTGTTTGTTGCTCCTAGATATAAACTCTCGCGTATCTTTTTAGAATACGGTACCGCGATATAGAGAGTGTGCCGTCTATAAAGTAAATCGACGCTGTCTTCTCGTGACAGAAGGAGGTCAGAGGTTGTCGGGACAACTTAGCGCCATCCGGGATTCGAGACGATTTATTTTCGCCCGTTTCCAAAATATAAACTCTCGGAGAAGGCTGTTTGTTCAATTCGAAACGCATTTGCCTTTGGCTCCAAAGTGTCACGATAGAGGAAATGACAGCGAAACCCCGAGATGTATACGCGATTTTAAAATTTATGGCCGCTCCCTTCTTCTTCGCTTCCACCCGCGGTGCACTAATGGTAGAGTTACTTCCAGCGCCACCCGGCCACGACGCCCAAAGACGCCTCCGTATAAACCGTACCTTCCTTTACGGCTTCGACGAAGGTATCGGATGACCCCTAACAACGGTACTTCGTAGTTCAAGGGCCAAAAACAGTGGCCGGATAGTGTCCGAATGCTGTAAGAGAAAAGAGTCGGGAAGGGATTTCGATATCCCGCGGCGGGTCAAGCAACGACCAACGCGCGGAAACCTCCGACCTCCTTCGAGGCGCCTTTGGTCCGAGTATCAGCTGATGGTAGGCGCGTAAAAGCGACATTTCTGAAGGAGTAAAGCGAAGTTCCTCCTTCGAAAGGATCATTTCTTTTTATATAGATAGACGTACGATAGGAGAGTGGGCCTTTTCGCTCGTTCCTGGGGAATTCCCGGCCGTGGCTCGAGGCCCTCTTCGCCTAAAAACGCCGCGTTCTCTCTCTCCAACCCTTCTCGCGACGATTTCATTCCCCGACTGCTTCGAATTCGCTTTTTTCCCCTTCCAGGCGCGCTCT
Organism: Leiobunum rupestre; assembly: GCF_980474605.1. Lineage (NCBI taxonomy): Eukaryota > Metazoa > Arthropoda > Arachnida > Opiliones > Sclerosomatidae > Leiobunum > Leiobunum rupestre. Next base: position 36,880,338 of record NC_143390.1, read on the forward strand.
TGGCGCGTGGGCTCTTCTTTTATCGTATATCACGTAACGTCGCTCGCTTCCCGAGTAATCAGCCACATAAAGAAGCCTTTTCGCCACGATGGATGGAAGATAACGAAAAAAATGTCTAGGATGGTGGAAACAATTTACCCTAGGGAACACGCCCCGTAAATTAATACTAATTTAAGAGGCACCTTCTCGTAATTCAGAGATACGTATCAACGTTTTTCCGTCATCAGAAGTTAACAATATATCTCTTATACGATTGTTAACTAAATAAGTTGGCAAGCCAAGCAAGTGACTCGTAACGTGTATCGGTGGTTCTATGGTAGAACGCTCACCTGTCGTGCAGGAGGGCTCAGGTTCGAATCCCGCCCGGTACTGACGAGAATTTAAAAATAATTATACTACACCCAATGACGAAAAGAGGGTTCTTTTGGAAAAACCTTTTCTCTAATTCTAAGAAACTGCCTACGCAGCGATTACACTTTGCCCCGAAAATGCGTACTCGTTCGTAGCCCAGACAGACAGACAGACACACCACCATTAAAGATAGAAACTTGGTTACGATAAATATTTTGTGTTTCCCATCACAATTTATGTTCAAATGGTGTAAACCCGACGTAATTTGAGAAATCGAAGCCTGATTAATTTCATACGTTAGTTTTAAGGAATTAATGAAATGATTTGTTTTGGGGGGGAGCTTACTCTTTGAGCGTGAGGGGGATTGGAAACCACATATCATATTTTCCATCTGGTATAGCTTTAGAAAACTGCTATATAATACCATTTTTACGCCCAATCTAAGGTATTTATGTGTATTGGTTTCACGTACAGTGTAGCCGGTTCCACCGTGTCGTACATAATTCTTTACCAGGTAGGGTTATAAACAATATCATAAGTTAATGATACCTCTAAGTAGACAAATAAGCCTTTTTAAGGTGGAATCTTTGTCCAGAAAATGTGATGTCAAATGTTGTCTCTCCGATTCCCGCGAAAATGAAAGATTTGAAAAATATCTCGGACCCAGCGCCGCTGTGCGGTCGAGAATGAAACTATATTGGGCTGAGATAAATAAAACAATTGCAAAAAAAACGTTCTTTTGCCTCTGTGGGGGAACGAATTTTCTAAGGGAATACCGAAATTTATCTCTTTTGGGGAAGTTCAAGCTAGCCTTGCACCAAACGGGATTAAAGAAACGTCAGCTTCGGAAGTTCCAAGTGCATGTTAAGGCTACTTTGATACGCAGTACGGAGAGACATAGGTCGATTTGGACAAGCATATCCGCCATAGGCAGCATAGCCATTTGTCTACTTAGAGGTATCATTAACTTATGAGAATATCTAGTTCGACACTACATTTACCGGCCTTGGTTTCCCAATATATTTTTTTTTTAAATTTGAGCACAAGAAGCTAATCATTTTTCCATTTTAGTGGTTTTTGACCATTTTTGCTTTAAAAATTACCTCTTTTTTAAATTAAGAGCGATTTGGTTAAATATTACGTTTTTATTATAAATATTTTCTTTTATTACCATGGCGAATAATATTATTGTATTTACTAATAAACAAAAAATCTGCTACTTCATGGTTTTTTGTTTTTCTTTTAATATCGGGGGCATTCATTTGTAAAACGCGGCTGAAGAAGGTCCGAAAGCTCCCGAGATTTAAAAAAATAAATACCATGAAGTAGCAGATCTTTGGTTTATTAGTAAATACAATAAATTTATGTTTTTGATCATTTCTGAACTACGGTTTCGGTTGCATGAAGAAATTTTAATTTTAAGTGCGATTTCTGGCCAATTCGAGGGACCAAACAACCAGTGTACGCATTATTGTCAAATTTGAATTTATTCCCAATTGAGACAGGCAGGCGCGGCGCCATCTAGCTCGTTCGCGTTTCGTTACTTTATTTCCAAAACCAGGTAACTCGAGAAATACATTTTCGATTAAATTCCTCTTGGGTTTATTAAGTTAATGTATAAGATGATTGAAAATTTGTTGAAATTTAAATTTAATATATAGTTAATACATCGGGAGGATTGTGTGACATCTTGTTTCTTCCGAAATGAATTTTTAAAAACAGCGAAAATGCATGTTTTAAACGAATAACATTAGCAGTATTGGGAGATAGATACCTCTCCCGTAAGAGATATATTATATACTTTTGATAACAAGAAGAGTCCACAACAAACACAGCAACCTACACAAGGAAAACGCAACCCGTCAAAAGCAGTGCATTTTCTCGCGTACAATTTTCATTGGTTAGACGCCTTAGCGCCTGCTGCCGTCGGAAGGGGAAAATTCGGAAATTGTCTTCCCCCTTTCCGTAAAACATTCGGCATAAAGGTTCGTCCAATGAAATTTGTACACAACACCGCGTTAGCGTGTTTAATGACTAGCTGCGTTCTCCTTGTGTTTGTTGCTCCTAGGACGATAACACGCTACTCAGTTTGAGTCCAAGTCGATCATTAAATTAGCATTAAAACAATAGCAAACTTCTGTCATAGTTATCGTATTTTTACGTTACTTATGGTTAGCCTAGTGTAAAAAAACATTATACGATTCGAATTTCTTTCAAAAGTAACGAAACTTTGGCAATCATATTGTGCGTTCGCTCTTATTTACATTATTTGCGTATTGTAAAACCTTGATTGTACGGGGGGTTTCGATGGATAATCACCAAATCCATTATGATCTTCGTGAATAGGCATCGTTATATTTGAAGGTGCAGAAAAAGAGGCGTTCATTCTTTATCCGATATCTTTTGTTCTATCCTAATTTGGTTTGTTCGTTATTCTTGGAAATCAACGGTTTCCGCGCTGCGTTGGGGGGGGGGGGGGGATGGCTTCCATTTAATCAGTTTTGCGTCGATCCCGAATCCCCCGCCTTCCTTCGGCGAGGTCTTGCGCGCTTTCTTTGGAGAACACCTTTTCCTATTCCGTGTAATAATACAATATGGAAATTATTGTAGCTGCGCCTCGGGAACGACTTTTTCGTGTTTCGCCGCGGTGAAGGGCAGCGCGTGGGGAAGCCGACATCGAAGGGGCGGTTTTTAAGGCGTGACTTTTCCCCCAGTCATTAGTAAAACGTTTTTTATCGTCCAACGCGACACACTTTTTATATTCGAATGTAGAAAGAAATGAGACGATTTCGTTTCGTGTTGTGTCTTTGTTAAACGTAGTTGTTGTTCGTTCTCATAAATTGTGTATTTTTGCTTAGCTGGCGTTCGTGATCCTTCGACGGAAATCATTTTTTCAGGTACGACAAAACGTAGATGTGTCAGCACTGACTAACCGATTCCATTCTGAAGCGCGGGCGGCTGTGTCGCGTAGAGTGAAATGAAGGTAGCCACTGGGTGGAATCGGTTACTTACGTATCTTTGCGCTCACTCGATGTTGAATGGCATAAAACTTCTATTCTATCTCTGTCTTCCGCTCTTCGTTTCTCTTTCGTTTTCTGTGTCGCTCTATGGCTTACAAGCTCCGTAATTACGTTTATAAGTCTTTAAAATAATTTAATCTAATTCGTGATTTCCCAAATTTTAAGTGATTTTCCGTCAAATAGCAATGAAATAATATTCCATAGAAATGAAATAATATTCCATAGCAATGAAATAATATTCCATAGAAATGAAATGAGATTCCATGGAAATGAAATGAGATTACATGGAAATTAAATGAGATTCCATGGAAATGAAATGATATTCCATGGAAATTAAATGATATTCCTTGGAAATTAAATGATATGCCATGGAAATGAAATGATATTCCTTGGAAATTAAATGATATGCCATGGAAATTAAACGATATGCCATGGGAATTAAACGATATTCCATGGAAATGAAATGATATTCCATGAAAATTAATTGATATTCCATGGAAATTAAATGGTATTCCATGGAAATTAAATGATATTCCATGGAAATGAAATGATATTCCATGGAAATTAAATGATATTCCATGGAAATTAAATGATATTCCATGGAAATGAAATGATATTCCATGAAAATTAATTGATATTCCATGGAAATTAAATGGTATTCCATGGAAATTAAATGATATTCCATGGAAATGAAATGATATTCCATGGAAATTAAATGATATTCCATGGAAATTAAATGATATTCCATGGAAATTAAATATGTAATAGGCATAAAAAATTGAAACTTGTACCTTCGCAGGCTCGAGGCAGTTTTCAATGGTAGTATTTCCAGGCTGGTGATGCAAAATATTAGTATTTCACTCCGCAAAGAGATATTTGCTTATTTTCAATATATAATATTTATATAGAATATTTATTTAAAATAAACATGTATAATTAAACCCCTGTAATACTTTCAGTATAATAATGATTATTTTATTCCAAAACGTCTTTTGAAAAATCAAATTTAAAAATTCTAGAGATCGTCATTTTGAAGGTCAAGTTCGCATTGTTGATATTAATTATTTTATATTAAAACTTAAATATATTTTTGAGAAATACCTTTCGAATATCGAATGGGAAACTTCTCTCGTACGAGATATATTATACGCTTATGACAATAACGGATATTTTTGCCCTTGTGGTTTTCTCGCGAACAAAAAACGCATTGACTTTCGAATTGATCATTTAATATTTAAAAGAAATAAATTGGTATATTTGTCTATGGGGGGTGCTGCCTATATTTCGGCACCGGCAGGCCCAGCTGGATACGGCTAATCTTCTTCGAGCCTTACGCACGCGAACGCTTTTAATTTTTAATGACTTCATTTTCGTTCTCTTCGAGAGATGTCCAATATAATCTAACCAAAGGATCTCTCTCGATTCGAGTTATTAGGCGTAGAAACTTTTAGCCAATTAGGTGTGTACTCGTTTGCCGAGACTCTCGTCTTTGATATACACGGGCCGTTCGTTATATAGTGGAACGATCAGTCGACAGTACCGCTAAAGACGGGTAAAAGGTAAAGTTTGTTCGTCCAGTTAATATTTAGTTTCCATCGTTTATTCGTTTAATGGAACTCGGGTGTTTATACTTCGAACGAGGAATGATTTGGGACTCGGTGGAATAGACTTTACCCGCGTTTTCCCTCTTACGAGAACCGTCTTTCGAGGATGGGTTGCGGTATAGATGATCTTTTTCCTCTAAGAATTGGGGAGGCAGTTTCATCTCGACGAAAGATCCTAAACCGTTGCCGTCATTACCGGCGGACGTTTACCTTGGGCGCTCTCTGGCGGCGCTATTTATTAATAATCCCGCTCGGGCCTCCCCACTTAAATAAAGAGTGAAGCTCTCCTACGCTTCTCATTTTATCCATCCCAAGAATCTTTTTTCTTTTTTTTTCAACACAGCGGAGATCAGATTATGAAATTTTACCGAGGGCACTTTGGTTGATAAAAAAAACTAAATTGGAAATGCAGAGCTCTTTCGAAAGGTGTTATTTATTTATAGTTAATACGCGAGACATCTCTTACGCCTAATTAACAGTGAAAGGCTTTATGTAATTATCGATTCACGGAAATATTTTAAACGGTATGGAAAATATGCCAACACTCGCTCTATACAGGGTGTCCGCGTTTACGACCATAAGTGAAATAAATTAAACGCAACGAAATTGGACAATGAAAATTCGGATGACCTTGCAAGGTCAAAAAAATTATGAGGATATTAGGTTTAGGTGGGAATTAATTAATCAATGAGAAGATTACGCTGATAGGCTAATAAGTCGGAAAGTATTTGTTTCCAATTTCGAAATTTTACGATAATGTAAATTGAAGACATGGTTCGAAATAATTCCAAAAGTTTTCTCCAGAACGAAACTGTCGCCATGACGACCGTATATACTTCAACAAGAATAGATGAAAATTTAATTTTCTGAACCAATTGCACACGTTTTGAAATGGAATTTTCTCTCTAAACCTGATTGATATCTTTTGAATGACCTTAAACCAGAGATCGAACAAAGGTTCGGTTTAAAAATGTTCAGTCATCTGATTTTTCATTTAAAAAAGACCGCCTGTCTGAGGAAAGTGAGCTGAAAATTTCAACTCCATAGAATCTAACTTATTAGGCTTTGATCGTTTTTAACGAACACCCTGTATATCTATCGTGGCTAATGAAATGATAAGTTTGTCTCGGCTTTATCAACCCCGTGGAAATCACGACGGGCCGTCTGTAGGTTCAATATCCTCTCCTTTGCGTACGTAAAACCAGAAGTGTACCTTGAGCCTACCCCAGGTACATGTTTCGTGCGAATAGCGTATATGCAGATGCGTACTTCTATCGTTAAAAGACATATATCCTTCTGATATAACGCGACCCAGCGATATATTGTAACGTCCACTTTAAGCGAAATAAGGGGTACTAAGAAGAAGTAAATGGGCTTTCCTTTTTTTGATCATCGCCGGGCGAGTGGTCAGCCCCAGAAGCGATGAGCGGGTCATCTTGTTGATCCAACCACCACCCGTGGCTCTCAGCACGGACGCGGACATCGGCCTTCCTTTTAGGGCGGTTGTCTTTGTTTCTACTCCTTATTATTTGAGCTCCCTAATGGGAGGACATTTTGGTCGTCTTAAGGGGGAAATTACGTTAGCTCTAATCAAGGAAAAGGACGACCGCCTTTTGTTTCATTAACGACGACGTCCCGCGTCGCTCCCAGACGCGCAGCCCTCGCCTTCCGTCCTCCCTACGTCCGACCCTTATTAAGTCGCAGCGAACTCGGCGCGTTACTTTGTCCCATAACGTGCCGTCGTCGAGAAGAAAACCGTTTATTTTCCAAAAGCCTTCTTTTCTCGGAGAGCAAAAAATCGGCGAGTATAAAAGTCCAGTCTTCGCTGTCGTTGTGAGTCTATGGCGGGGGACGGGGTAAAGTCTCCGAAGGATTCCTCGAAATTAACCGCTTACCAAGAACGACCTTTAGCGGAGTTGTTAGTCTTTATTTATCACCCGCCATCTCTCATATAACGTCTTTTATGGCGCTTAACACGTTTTATTACTTACGCAGCCAGCTCGGCTTCTTAAATCTAACAGGACTTCGAATTACGCCTGGCACTCCCGAGACGCCCTACTAATTCAATATTCATTACAACCAAGATTGCCGTCATTACGATTTCTTAAAACCGATAATTTTCAGTTTAAGGCTTAATATGAGCGGAAGTTTATCATATATCGCTTACGAGACGGAAGTATCCCGGCTTAATATGAGCGGAAGTTTATCATGTATCCAAAACGCGTACGTTCTTATGATTGAGACTGTTTTCAATTTGTGACATTTCCCAAGGCCAAATCAATTTTCACGGCTCAAAATTTAACAGGCCTCCTGAAAATCAAAAATGACAAAAAACTCTCGATCAGTCAAAAATGGCAATGCGCGTGTGGAGAAGGGGCGGGTATTGAAATATCAAACTATCGATTGTGTTCAATTTTAAGTAGTGGCAGTATGTTACGCTATATCCGGTATTTGAGTCAAATCATAAACTAAATGCTTAAGCGGACGTAATATACCTGTTAATTTTTGGTGCCCAAGACTTAAATTGGCACCATCGATCGTATGTCGAAGCATTTCATTAAAATCACTTACTGCGAACGCAGTGATTACACTTTGCCCCAAAAATGCGTACGCGTTCGCAGCCCAGACAGACAGACCCACAGACAGACACGCTGATTGCCCTCCTAGGGGGCATAGTCCCTTCGGAGAGGTAATTATATTTTATAGATGTACTCGTCTTAGAAACTCGTGTTTCTGAAATGCCTTTTGAAAAATTATCGAGTCGCTGTGAAGATGCCGGTTTCGAGCGAATAACATTTTTTATGGACTTCTGAAGCGAGTGATAAAAATTCCCATACACTAGTTTATTAAAATGGTCATAAAATTAAGAATGAAAATCTAACGAAGGTTAAGCCAGCACCAGAAAACCTTTATGAAGTGCAGGCTCTACACGTTTTCGGGCGATGGGTTAACCTCTATTATAACCAGTACGATTGTATTTTTCGGACAACCTAGTTTAACGTTTCAAAAACGACTAATTTTAGTATTAGGAAACGCTAATGTTTTTTTTTTAATTTCGATCTTTCGTTACTTAATTCGCAACAACAAATTGGATAACAAAAAAATTCGACCTTTTTTCATAACGTATTTGGGCTGGCTTCCAACGACGCGGACTCCCATCCCAAATTAACCATGGCCAGAGTAAACTACGATATACAGATTAGTCCATCGATCGGATGCTGGGGAGGGGGGGGGGGGCAGCGCCTAAAGCAAGCCGATCTCATCACGAATTAATGCTGTAAGCCAAAACAACACCTCTTCCTAAACATAACATTGTTTCTATCTGACTCTCCATAGACACCAGCTAACGAAGGCTTCGGCACCAACATTATCGGGGCTAAGAACTTGACTTTATTAGAATCGCGCGTTGGTGGCCCTTACATCTTTTTTGTTGCCGGCCTTTTATGATTGTATACTGAATTTCTCTCTCTCTTCTCTTTGGGCGGAACAGCTCCCGGAGCGCCCGTCATGATCCCGGAGGAATGCAGCGCCGAGAACAACAGCATCACGGTCGCCTGGTTGCCCTACCCGTCCAGCTTCGTCGAAGGCTACGTTCTGGAATTGGACGACGGCAATGGCGGCGCCTTCCGGGTAAGTTCCACTTTCACTTCCGCTACACCTGGCAATACGTACTTTTTCGCCCTTCGTATCTCGGCGCGCGCCATCGACCCTACGACCTGGCTTCGACTTCATTGCCGGGTAACGCTGGCAGTTCAACTTGCCGGCCTTTTAATTGGCCCATTTTTAATTTGGCTAAGAGCAGCACCTCGAAATTGGGATCGTCATTTAGTCGGGGCCTCGCGGTTTTGCCTCTCGCTTAATGAATTAAGCGCCCTACGCTCTCTCGTATCCGATCCGCGCGTGGTCAGTGGTGGCGGCCACTGCCCTTCATGACGCCCCTCATTACCACCTCGACCCCCTCCCCCCCCCCCCACGCCTCATGCGGCCTTAATACACTTTCGCTTGTAATCTAGAAATTACTATTTCAGAAACCAAAATATTCAGCCGTAATCAGCTTGGGTTTTTTCACTACCAGTTTCCGTCTTTTCGCGTGATTAATTTTAAAATAATCATTTACTTTGTTGTAGCGAAATATTTTTCAGGGTTGCCACAGGTCAGGGTAAACGGAATTGAGGGAAAAGTCGTGGATTTAAGAAATATACCTATAACGATAAAGTAGAGTCGGGGAATTTAAGATTATCATGAAAATTTAATGAAGGTGATCTAAATAACTAAGGTTTTTAAACGATGCTATAAAATGTTTTAATTTAAAACTTTATACTAAAATATAAGGATAAGTATATTCTTCTTTTATCTTATCTTCTGATATAAGTGGAATATTTATAAAAGTTCAGGGAAAAATGTGAAATATTCCTAGTTGCAACCCTGTTCGTATTTATAATTCATATACATATTATATTATTTTGCATGTTTCCCTCTTGCGAATTGAAATAATCTTTGTATTATGATTATGGTGTGATAGGGTACCAGCTCAACCGAGTTTGTCCAAACCTTTTCTGACAGAAAGTGGGTAAACGATGTTGACTACGCGCAAAGCAGTAGTTAGTAGTAATAATAATAATCAGCCCAAGTCATCTAGTGACTTTTAATGCCTTTAAATCATGTGGCTTCGTTTTACTGCGTAGGAGGGTGGTGGCAAGCTCTTCGTAACACGCGAGCCAACAACTCCCTACACTTACTATTACCATAAGACTATAATATTGTTCCATAAGTTTATCACTTTGGAGAATATTTTACTGAGAGCTAATTACGGAATGACGTCATCACAAGAGGAAAATCTCCCCTTAGTGAGGCGCTGTCAAAGGCTACGTGTGAGGCGAAACGGTGACGAAGCCCGTAATGCAGTCTGTCTTGTCAGTGAAACTTTTGCATGTGAAGAATTGGAAGTATCACACTTATGTTACAATATTATACACTTTTGCTATTACTGTTCACCTTAACAAGTTTTTATGGAAGGGAAAACCGAAAAACTTGAATGGGATCATGGGAAACTCCTTTAACCAGTGGTGAGTGAACTTGCAAACTCAACGCAGCACGAGTAGCTTAATTCTTGTTAACATCTTGTTAAACATCCCTATTATGTTTTGCAACTTTTGTAGCGGAAACATATTGCTACTCTTCGCGATTTCTGTCCAGTTTGTTTATTCTATCCCGCGGAAAAATTGATAAAAAGGTGCGCCTTCTCTCTTTCATATTTTGGATGTCGGCGGCCACCGCTGTAGCCGAAAAGGCGTCTAGTTTGATTTAACAACGCCGTTCGTTATATTGCAGTTTTTTTTATCTATTTGAACAGTTTTATTTCCGGCGCGTCTAGCTACGGTACACCGGCCTTCTTTTCAACGCGCGGCACTTCCTTCGGCAAATAAATGGCTGGACAAATATTAATCACGAGAAAAAGGGAGCCCTTCCGTGTTTTGGCCCCAAAATCCGATATAAACTTTATTGTTTATTCCCAATTTGGTACTCGTTGATCCATTTGGGAAGACGACAGAGAACGAGTTAATTAAGTGAATAAATATCAATTTGATTCGCTAAAAGTCCACTTCAAAAACGCGACTAGACGGAACTGGTAGACGGAAAAAAATTCAAGAAGGCATAAGATCCTTTCACAAATGGTTACACCATGAGGAATCGATATCTAAAAACCCGAAGTCTTATCAGATGGCTGCCACTAGATTTAACTTGGCGCTAGTCACGTTATCCGACAATTTTTATATTTAGTTCATACGAGTGGTGTAAGTCGGAAAATTTTCCGTATTTTTCCGAAAATAATAAAATTTAAAATATTTTAATTCCATAATTAGTCTAATATTGTTTGCAAATTTAAATAAAGCGGAATTTTCGAATCTAAAAGTAAAACTACACCTAGCTGATTAACAATTTAACACTTAATGTTTTGTAGTATGTTTACTGTTATTAGACATTTTATATCGATAGAAAGTTAAAAAATTAAATGCCATTAAAAAGTAATTTGTTTCAATTTTTTTTTCCCGGAAAATTAACAACACTAGTTCATACTCTCATTAAAACCGCTAAAAATATATTGTTTTCGTGTTTGTGTTTTTTCATGACTAATTTCAACTTTGGTTATTAGTTTTTGCATGAAGCATCGCTGAAAATAATTGTTAGTATTTGATTTTTTATGATAAATCAAGAAGTATTTTTTCCCTACCAAAGGCTTAAATTGGCGCCATCTAGTTTAAATGAAAGTATTAAAATCGTACCTCTAAATGGCTTCGCCCTTAATGTTTGTTTCCCTGTAAGCAATTCGGGAACTACTTTGAATGCGAAATTGGGCGTACCGCGTTGACCAATATCCGTTTCTTGAAAGCTCTTTTATTTGGTCCATGTTGATACAGGAAGTGTACTGCGGCAAGGAGACGATCTGCACGGTGGACGGACTTCATTTCAACTGCGTCTACAACGCCAGGGTCAAAGCCTTCAACAGCACGGGCGAGGGTCCTCACAGCGACACGGTAGCGCTCCAGACGGCGGAAGGTGAATATTGAACCTTTGTTTAACCTCCCGTCTCCTCCTCCTATCTGTCTGCCTGTCTAGAGAACGCGCCGCGGATCGGGGCATGGTGGCCAAGTGCTAATGCAGACCGTAGTTTCTCTCTCTCTCTCGTATCATTCATATTTCTCGCCGTCCGTAAATATATACCACTTGACACCCTCACGAAACCTTTCTTCTCCGCTTTTGATTGACATTTTATTGGCGCGTGAATGCCCGCTGCCACCCACGCCGACTCACTCTTCATTTCCAATTCACGACCAAGTTGTTGAATATATAACCAGTTCGGTCGACGTTCAAGTTGGCAGCAGCGATCTGTTCAATTATTAATTTCACGCAGTTATTAAATTGCGTTTAAATTATTTACTAAGTAGACTAGTACTCCTATTTAACACCAATCTGTTCGAAATTCGTCATCTGTTAGGGGTAGTTAGTCTGGTAAATGAGGATGTTCGTTTGAAAAAAAAACCAGTTCAACAAGTTTATTCAATAACATGAGGTCACTAATCTCTGTGACCAGTCTTTTTATTCGAAATTATCGTAAAACGTGATAGGTAAAATCATTCTTATAATGGATATGTGTCTCATCGCAGTTAACTTAAGATCACTAACGAGGAGAGTACCCGAGGTGTTTATTACCGATTTTGTTCAAAGTCGGACGTAATGTATACCTATATCTGAGATATGAAATCTCCCAAAAGGAGATGTTGCACTACCCATTCGATTTGCCATGGCAACCGAAAATGTTTTTGACCACTTAAGGAAAAAATCTGATTTTTGTTTTATTTTACCCATAAAGTGTTACAATTTTAACCCAAAAATGTTCCAATTTACCCAAACTAGATTACATTTACCTAAATGTGGTCAAATTAACCATTTCGTGATTTAATTTTTTTTTTAATTTTCGTAGGAAACCGATAAAATCCCATGCTTTTTTAAATTGAGATTTTTTTTTAAGGGGTCAAAACATTTTCGGATGCTATTGCAAATCGAATGGTTATACAACGTCTATAGTGCAACGTCTACTTTTGGGAAATTTCATATCTCATATAGGTCTACATTACGTCCGACTTTGAACAAAATGGGCAATAAACGCCTCGGGTACTCTCCTTGTAAGTGTTGAAGTTTTATAGCAGAAGCGCTTCGCATAGATGAACTTGAACTCTTATAAATGATAAACTGGTTTAATTTATTAAAATAATAAGAGCAAGTTACATGATTGAAAACTAATTATTTAGTGACACGCAGTGCAAAGGGTTTTGATATTAAAACCAGAGTGGAATAAACATATTTCCCGCTGCATTAAAGAACTATCTTCAACACTAAGCCTCGTTACGGAACTAGTTCTTCCAAAGACTGGACGTATATAAGAACTTTTGAGTTAAGGCTGGAACTTTTACAATTTGCGTGTAATTTGAAATCGTGACTTGTATGGCCAACTGCGTATTCGACCATATCGCTTATAGAAGCGTATATGAAACCGCGTTTTATCGATTGGGAGTCGCTCCTCTCGTGATGAAGAACTTGTATATTATACGTTCTGTAGCTCGGGAATAGTTTCATTAAAATATTTATAAGTTAGGAATATGTTTGAACGTCGAAAAAGAGGAGAGAACACGCGCGAACGCCAGTCGAACAGCGCCGCCTTTTAAACGTTATTTAATGGCCTTCAATCGATATTCTGATCTCTCTTCTTTCGCTTGACGATTTCGTTTTTTATCGCGCTCCGTTTTGTGTCTCGTTCGAGCCTATTATTACTTGTTAAAAGTCTTTTCATATTTGGTTCTCCAAATATTCGCTTGGCGGACTCAAATTCAATGTTTTTTGATATTTACAACTTCGTTATGACTTTGTAGCGTGTAACGGTGAATTAACAATTTTTCCAGACGTTTATAAAACATTAATGGGAGACGTATCGATCTCCTTAGAAGTATATAATATAGCTCTTACGACAGAAGTGCTTATCTTGGGTTTTTTTTATTCGCCTGAAACATGTAACTTCGCAAGATCCCGTTGATTTTTCAAAACACGTTATGGGAAGAAAAAATAGTTCCGATCAAAGGTTTCTGGCCGTTTTCTCTTGGCAGCCATTTTGTTTCTATTTTAACTATTTCATCGTTAAAATTTGGTTTATTAATAGTTAAATATCCCATCGTAGTGTCATTTTTACATTTTACACCCTATAGACTCGAATAGACTAGCTATATTTTAACCCGCGATTTGGCGGGAAATTCGTGCCCAACGGAATCTGCGTCGAACCTGCGTAGGTATATGTTTCGTGTTAAGGCCTAGATGGTTACTTCTCTCGTAAGATATATATTATAAACTTCTGCTCATACTGATAATATTATTCGCTCAAACTCCATCAGCTGATTTTTCTAAAACGTCATTAAGTTGATTTTCTAAAATTTCTATATTGGTTAAAGATGGTTTATAAATAAGTTAATAGCCTTACTAGGCGTAATTTTCACATTTTACATCATTGGGTTAAGTAAATTTAAACAGTGATGTTGCGTATGTTTCCCCGGTTTGCCGGTATATTTCTTCTCATTGAAATCTGGCTCGTGCCTACGAAGGTGTACGTTTCATTTTTACGACCTTGACGAATACTTCTCACGTAAGAGATATAGTATAAGTAACGGAACTACGATCTGAGTAAAAGTGTATATATTAATATTGGAAATATATGTAAGAAATATTTCTTAAATTACGGTTAGTTATATTTGAAAAATGTTCATTCCTATCGCCACACAGTGCCATTTACGGTGTATTTCAAACAAAACAATCCGAATTTAGCAACATTGCTTTATTTTTTTAAATTATCGACTTATATTCTTTTAAAAACACACTGAAAAGAGTATAACACGACGAATAAAAAACCGAATTGGCTAATAATAGAAAGGTCGAATGTCTCGAAACTAGATGGCGCTTTTTCAATCTACGTACGGGGACTATGGTCATCGCAATTGGGACATCTGGCCAGTGGAAACGTCTTGGAGATAAAACGAGTAAATGTAGAAAGTTAATAATCACCCTGTATATTATCGGCTGGGCCGGGCTATAGAAAATCACGTTCGTAGGTAAGGGCCTCGACATCGGGCCCTGATTACTCGAGTAGCCGCGCGATAAAAGTTCTTTTCTTCCTCCGCCGCGGAAAAACGACCCGCGGGAACCGTAAAAAGCTTTTCTTTCGGCACCCAAACTCCGAAAGCGAGAACGAAAAAAGAACTGAGAGAAGATGTTGATAGTCGCGAAATCTCCAAAGTGTCTTTTTTGTCTCTTCTCGATTTGATTTCTTTGTCTATTGTTGTTGTTGTAAGTGGCCTGGTTTATGCTGGACCCGACGAAGGCTCACCCGGACATAGTTCTGTCGAACGAGAACCAGACGGTGACTTGCGACAGCTACGAGCACAGGGTCGTCCTGGGAAACATAGGCTTCTCCCGGGGAGTCCATTACTGGGAGGTCACCGTCGACAGGCACGACAACTGCGCCGATCCTGCTTTCGGAATTGCCAGGTTCGATGTCTCCAAGGACGCGATGCTAGGTCAGTACCGGATATCCCGACATCATCGCCGTATTTTTATTTCCTAACTTACCCGACACCGCGCGCCGTAACGGCGGACGAGCTAGCGCGCTTTTTGACCAACTGTCGATTCGTTCTAGTAATTTATCCGCATTATGCCTATAAGCGCGTAACTCGACAGTTATTCGGAAAGCGCCAGTGTCCGCCGCCGGAACAAGAAAGCGCTCTGGACGCTGGGCTGGAAGCCATCACTTTCCCCCTTCTTTTTCCTACGTACCGTCATTTAGTTTCTTCAAATCTATTTCCTATGGTAATATTGATCGGCGGATATACGAAGTTACCGCTTCGTGGTAGCTGATAAATATGCAGTCATAACGCTTTCCTTTATTGCCTCGTATCCAGAATATCGAAAACTATTTTTTCGCCTTCCCTCCCAATTGGTCCTACTTGGGTTTTTTCCTACTGTGCCCCCGTAAGAAGGCACTCCTATGTGCAGGGCCAAGGCAATTTACAGGGTTTTGTCTTACTGTATCCCCGTAAGAAGTCACTCTTATGTGCAGGGCAAAGTAAATATACAGGGTTTTGTCCTACTGTGCCCCCGTAAGAAGGCACTCCTATGTGCAGGGCAAAGTAAATATACAGGGTTTTGTCCTACTGTGCCCCCGTAAGAAGGCACTCCTATGTGCAGGGCAAAGTAAATTTACAGGGTTTTGTCCTATTGTGCCCCCGTAAGAAGGCACTCCGGTGTCCAGGGTGAGGTTAATAAACATGTTCCTTTTCCAATGCACATTAGCTGTAAAACGCACTCTGGTGTCCTGGGTGCAGTTAATTAATATGGTTTTGTCCCTCTAGGCGCTTATAAAAAGACTCTCCGTCCTTGGTGAAGTAAATTTACAGTGGTTCCGGCCTATACCAATGCTTTTAACTGGAGATGCTTATTCGCGTTACTCTTTGATTCGTGCAGGTAAAGATGACAAAGGCTGGAGCATGTACATTGACCATCAACGTTCCTGGTTCTTGCACGCGGACGGCCACGAGAACCGCTGCGACGGCGGCATCGAGTGCGGTTCCGTGGTCGGGGTCCTCTTGGACCTGGAGCGCCACCAGTTGAGCTTCTACGTCAACGACGAGCGGCAAGGGCCGTCCGTGGCCTTCGAGGGACTTCACGGCGTCTTCTTTCCCGCCGTCAGCGTCAACCGCAACGTCCAACTGACCATTCACACGGCCCTTGACCCTCCCGTCACCGACAGCGAGCACGAGAGCGAGCCAGACGAGAAGATCGCCACGTAATTACACCGCGTCACGAAATATATCAGCCGAAATTACCACGAATTTCTTTTATTTCAACCGGATTTCGGTGAAACTATTAACCTTTTTATTTGGACGTGATCAATGGAATCGGCCATTTTGCAACCATCTGAGTCAAAATGGCCGCGCCCTTTAAAAACTAACTATAAATGACCTTCGAAGGCGATTATTTGACGACACAGTTAGAGATACTAAACCAGTGAAGTCTGCGCTGTAGTGTCCGTGAATAATTCTTAGTTTGGTATTAGATTTATTCAACTACGATTATTTATACACGATTACAGCGACATCTCAATATTTCACTCGTGTCGTCACTCAAAAATACCAAGCATTTAATGTTAAATTAAACAAATTGACAGTTTTTTAGGTTTTTTTATTAATGCCAAATTCATATATTTAATTTCATTTTACTTCATCATTCAGAGTTTCCAATTTCTTCTCGGAGGGGGGAGTTAGCGAACACGACGCGGAAAAAAAATAAAACCAAGTGCCCTTCAATTTATTACGATAAAAAGTGGTTCTACAGAAGAAGAAAAAAGTAAATACATAATTTAACAAAATATATATACGGAACGTTCTTAGCCGAGACAATTTACGGCTAAATATTGTCTTCTTACAAGTTAGTATATATAAAAAAATAATATAATAATTAAAAAGATAAGATTAAATGAAAATAACGCTGTCAGTAAAGGTGCTCACAGTAAATAAAATTACTTTTTTGGTCTCGAATTCAAAAGAAGAAAGATTTCGTTTTGTAATTATATAAAAAAAGGAAAGGGGGAGGAGACGAACTATCATTATTTCGTGTTTATATATAACGAGAAGAAAAATATATATATATGAAAAACAAGATGGCGGCCAATTTAACTATCGGACAATTATTTAGCGCCACCCTTCGTATAATATTTGTAAAATTGGATACCTTTTTCCAATCATCAACTTGATAATTATTCGGACAAAGTTGGATTCCGAATTTCTGATTAGTTTTTGTTGATAATTTGGACAAGACTGCCGTGAATATTTTTAGGTTTTTAGAAGTTAACATAGTTTTTAAATGATTTACAAAACAGCGCGGGTATATTTCGAGATTTTGAAATTGACGTTTCGTATTTGAATACATTTCGCGGACAACCGAAAGAAAACTGTCTAATCGAGTAAAATCATCTTCAAACATTTTTCTCAAGCGCGTAATAAAAGGTGTATAGGTTTGGACTTTCCAAATATAAGTACTTAAACAACTACAAAGTGATTAGTAAATTTCCACAATCGTAATTAGTTAGAAAAAAATCATTGCAAGTAACAAAGTTTGAAAAATATATTTATTTGCGAGGTAGAAGTTAAAAGGAAAACTTCAGTTAGCTTCGAGAAACGTCTGCAAAAGCTAGATGGAAACCGCAAAACACGTTGGCCTACCACCAGGATATTTGCGCGGCGGGAAGAAAACTTAAAGGAAAACAGGCGTAAGAAACCCTAGGCCTTTAACCTCACGGAAATCGCCGTAATTTAAATGAGTCGTTTTTACAATAATTTAAATTTAAGTGAATCCCTGTAATGTGTTAATTTTAATACATTTTAAACCGTGGAAACGTTTTAATCACTTGGTAGTTAAAAAATACCGCGTTTCTTATTCAGTATACTCGCTATTTTCAACTTTTTTTTTGTTTTCGTGTTGAACGGATTTCAAAACTTATTTATTTCACGAATACGTAGAATTTCGTATTCTTTGATCTAAGCCTTATTTTGAGCGCTGAATAAAAACGCGGAATTTCAAAAGCGGTATTCTATCAACGAAAAAAAAACAATGTATAGAGAAATATATTATCCTCCCCCCGGTTATAATTTATAATTCTATGTATAAAGAAAATGAGGTATTTGTCGGACCCTTTTTAAAACGTCTATTCATTTTTCAAGAACATTTTCATTTCATATTCGTATATTCCTATTCAGAGATATTGTCCAATACTTTGTAAATGTATCGGCAAAGAAGGGGAAAGAGACAATTGAGACTCCACATATCATCCAACACTTTATCATTCTTGTATCGTATATTATATTTAAACAAATACGACCAACTCTGTTCCGTCACTCGGCTATCCCTTTCGACTCGAAATAGTTGGCCGTGATAGACTGAAAATATTTAGGCTCCACGATTTCGGAATATTTCGAGTTTTGTAAAGAATGTATTCGGGTTTGGTTTCGTGTATAAATATCTCAACATTTATTTTTATGTTCTGACTGCTTAGGATTAAAAATCCTATTTTATGAAATGATCTCCCTGTTTTGTTTACACGTGTTTCGTTGAAGCCCTATACAGTTAGATGGTGTATTTATTCTTTTTTTTTTAAGTCGAAATGTCGTATGAATACGGTATTTTTTTTTAGTTTTAATGTTTTGTTCCTTTATGTTTTGAAATTTTAGCGTAATAAGGGAACAAAATAGAACATTATTTGAACGAGCGGAACGAAGTTAGGTAAAATAAAACTAAAAACAAAAGACGTTAAAGAAAACGTAATATACAAGATTGAAAAAGACGAAAAACGATTCATGTCTAAAAATAGTTGTTGACACTTGTAAATACATTACCCATTCCTACGTGCCTACACTCGATGTAGAAAAAGTTCTGTACAATAAAACTGAAAACCAGAATTTTTACTGTTGTAGTTCTTTAAATTGCTTAAATGCTCTTTAGATTTGTAAAAACACATTGAATTTTTCTTCTTAAGGATTGGAGTAATATAATATTCGTTATGGAAAAATGTACCTCAAATTTGATAGAAAAATTTAAAGTCAAGTAAGTGTTTTTTAAATATTTTATTATTATTAATACTCGCAATTCCTCGGGGTTAAAGAAGGGAAATTTTGACAAGCGAAAACGAAAATGTATTTATAATTTTGAACTTTCTCTGTCGATTTAAGAAGTATGCCAATTTTAAACGAAGAATCGAACTTATTTCACTTGGTAAGTTTTGTTTTTTCGTAGAAATGTTGGGTTTGTCTCGTAAAATCCTACTACTTACCAAGGTTACCGCGAAGGCTCTAGAGAGCTAAATATGGTAATCCTAAAATCCGATTACTTCCCTTCGTTGGCTGCTCTCCTGTAAAGATGCCACTGACATCTGTCGCCTACAAAGCGCGAGAACAAGAATGAATGAACATTTCCCACCCTGACTCCCTTTTTTTTTCACTCCGCGTCTCCTTTCGTTCAACTTTTATCCGGAGAAACGAGTTGGCCGAGAATGCCATAGTATTATTTCGTTGCCCAGTCCCATTTTAACGGGGTATCATTATGAAATTATTATAAGCCTTAAATTTCAATCGAAACGTATCATTTAGTCACGACCTTTAACTACAAATGAACATGGTACAAGTTTTTTGGCTCTCACGAGCTTTACGCTTAAGCCAAGTTACTAAAATAGCTCTCAATATAGAAATAATCACGCGTATTTTAGTTTAATACTTATAAAAGAGTTAACATAATATATACAACTTCACCCTCCTTGACTCGATTTCATAGAATACTTTATCTCAATACGACTTATCTCTCTATATCCACTAACTCACTAATGTCAACACTAAAACTAAAAATTAATGCATTACGGACCAAAAACCCATAGCATCCAAGGCTGAGACTGACTTGAAGATTCATTTCGCTTTGCACAATATCAATAACAAGAAAAACAAAATGTATTTACGTACTGGGAAGCAAATATTTACAGAAATTCCAAATATCGGAAAATGTGAATGACTGTTCGTACAAATAACTAAAAACAAAATTTTTCATTTAAGTTGTTTTTTGCGACGGCGGAAAACCAGTACATCAATATTTCTTCACCCCTCTCACTGATGGGGGCAGCAAAGTAAAACAAAAGTATAAATTCTCTTAGTGGAAAACCCCGTTGAAAAATTCAATTATAATCCAGAATTCTTTTTACATCGAAACGACGGAAAAACCCTTTCAGATAAGTTGATAAGTTATAATCAAAGACCATCCTTCTTTAGGTATAATTTTTTTGCCCAATATAGCTAAATGGTTCGCGATTTTAATGACTGACTAATATTTGACGCGCTAAGTGACGCGATCAATATTAAAACATTTTTGGAAATACGAAAGATAAACTTTCATTTCTGCCCTTTAAAAATTCCCCCGGGGAAAATTCCGCCGATAAACATTGCCCGAATTTCTCACTTTTCTGAAGATTTTTGGAAGACGCGCCAGCTATGTTTATTAATTAGCTGGAATTTGGTTCTTTTTGGCTGTCTTCCGTGGCGGGTTCATCAGCTGGCGCTGTTCCTTCGTTCCTCCACTTCTTTTCAGTTCCTCCCGAGTTAATAACTGTCAACGTCTATCTCGAGGAGAGAGGAGCCCCCGAATGGCGGGCTTTCGGTTCGAACGCCGCCGGCTGTTTTGATAGCACCCAAAAATCCTCTTTATTCTAGACTTTCCGAAGCGACGCCTACATTCCCAAAAACCGCCAGATTGTTCCTCCGCTTCTCCTTGGTTTTTTCTTCGCGTCTTTTTATCATTAAGATTCTCCCTTATCTCATTCTTTTTCATTCTCGCACTTACGTCTATAAACTAAATAAAACGTCCACTTTTGGAAGAAGTTTATCAGAAAAAGAAAAATATCGTGAGGATCAATTTTTTTAACTCATTTAGCGAAATTTAGCTTATTTAATATCGGATGGTAACGGGTTTTTTTTTTCATTCTAACTACGTTATAGAACGAAAACTGTCGGTATAGTTGGAGAAAAAGAGTAGATAAGTAGGGGAGGGAACTAACGCGGACGAGTGCTATTCAAATTTAAAGTGACGTCATGGCGCGCGCGCAAGAGTGGAACTCCCTGGGCGCTCAAAACGGATGATGGCTCCGCGGGTGTCCCCCTCTCTGAAAATCGGGTGAGGGGGGATTCGACTAAGGGGAAGAATCTGGAAAGAGAGAGTTTGAAAAAGCAATATAAAACCTTTTAAACATCTTTCATTTGGGATTCGAAGGGGGTGCCATCTAATAGCTATAAATCAGACAAGTTTGGCGATACTTGCAGGCTAAAAGCGGGGGGATTCGGTACAGTACGATTACCCAAGTCCATTACGGAAACAAAATGTTTTTTTTTATATGCCTCTCGGTGTTCTTGGTCGTGAAATCGGCTGAAATCTAAGAATCGGATCAATATATATTACGATACCTTTATCGGAGTCGGAGGGGGTTTGGTTCCGAGGCGAGTTGTAAGCTCGGTATTCGCGACCGCGACTCGGTGGGTGAGTCAAGAAAGGTGACTCAACGGTGACAGGAAGATTGATACTATACGCCGAAGGACGACCAGAAGTATGAAAGGGAATATTGGGGACCCCTCCGTTGGAATACGTGAAGTGAAAATTGTTCGAGGATCCCTCTCTTATTTTCCGCCCTATACCTAGAGAAGACTGTCGTAAAATAGGATGAATTGTCTCAAGTTATTTCCATAGCTAGACAAGGCTCCCCCTCGCTCCGCTTTTCGCTACAAAGGGTCGGGGACTTGGAACGTGACATGACGTCATTTATGAATGGAGGAATATTGAAACGCTCAAGGTGAAGCCAAGATGACGCTTCTATTTAGAAGGTAGGGGACCCCGAGGAGAGACTACACTCTTAAAAAGGTTGGGTTGTTTTCAACCCAAAAAGGGTTAAAATTCAGCCCAAACCTGGGTCCGTATTTACCTAGCCCAAAATTTGGGTTGCTTAGACTCAACCAATTAAACCTTAAAAATTCAGCTTGATATCTACCCCACTTAGGGTTGAAATCTACCCCGCCTTCGGTTGAAATCTACCCCACCTTGGGTTGAAAACTACCCCGCCTTGGGTTGAAAACTACCCCGCCTTGGGTTGAAAACTAACCCGCCTTGGGTTGAAAACTAACCCGCCTTGGGTTGAATTTTAATCGCGTGATTTGCCGTGCAGCTAGGTAGGTAAATTTTAGACCTGAAAATTTTGGTGTGCTTATATAGGCCTAAGACCAAATTAATGTCCCTCTTCGATATGAATCATTTACAGGATCCATGGAGAAATTACAGGAATAAAATTTCAACGGAGGCCACATGTGGATTATTATTCCTCAAGATAATTACTGACTTGAGCTTTCAACCCGCAGGTCTTTGTTAAACTAAACGGAATTAAACCAATTTTCTTATATATATCGTTCCGTAAAAAACCTACAAAGTTATCAATTGTTAAAATTAAAATTACATTTATTTAACGATTGATAACTTTTTAGGTTTTTTACGATACGATATACATAAGAAAAAATTTTTGGTTTCGTTCAAGTTAGTTAGACAAAGACCCGCGGGTCGAAAACTCAAGACAGTTTTTGCCTTGATAAATAATAATCCAGGTGTGTCCTCCATTTAACTTTTACTCCTACAATTTCTCCATGAAAAAACCTTCATATCTAAGAGGGACGTTTAATTTTTCGTATACAGGGTGTCAACATTTGATCGTCCCAGGAATTTTTCTCAAAATCTATACTGTCTAGAAATTTGTAATATTCAGTATGCACGTTCTCGGGGAGATCGTTATTTTTTGTAAATTTCCGAAATATCATGAAATTTTTCACGACTTTAGAAGTGTTTAGTTAATAAGAGATTATTTAGACCAACCGCGAAAGTTCCAACCAATCCTTCAATTCCGAAATGGTCCCATAAAATCCTATAATTCCATTTCTGTCCTATATTTCCTATGTTATTAGCATATCGGCGGTGAAAATTCAACTGAGAAGGTAAAAAGCAAAATTGAATTTGCTTCTACTTCATCCACAATGTTAAAAAAAATTGTTCTAATTTGAACAAATCGCCGTTCGTTCGATAAAGAACGATGGTTGATGGTTCAATATTGAACTTAGATGTTCTATATAGTAAAAACCTTCTTTGTTCAAATTAGAACGTTTTATCGTTCGCGGTGGAACGCTTTGTCGTTCACCGTGGATCATTTTCTGGTTCGCCGCGGAACGCTCTGTCGTTCGCGGTAGAACGCTTTGTCGTTCGCTGTGGATCATTTTCTCGTTCGCCGCGGAACGCTTTGTCGTTCGCGGTAGAACGCTTTGTCGTTCGCCGTGGATCATTTTCTCGTTCGCCGCGGAACGCTTTGTCGTTCGCGGTAGAACACTTTGTCGTTCGCCGTGGATCATTTTCTCGTTCGCCGCGGAACGCTTTGTCGTTCGCGGTAGAACACTTTGTCGTTCGCCGTGGATCATTTTCTCGTTCGCGCGGAACGCTTTGTCGTTCGCGGTAGAACGCTTTCTCGTTTGCCGTGGATCATTTTCCCGTTCGCCATGGATCATTTTCTCGTTCGACCACGGAACGCTTTGTCGTTTGCCGTGGATCATTTTCTCGTTCGCCATGGATCATTTTCTCGTTCGACCACGGAACGCTTTGTCGTTCGCGGTAGAATGCTTTGTCGTTTGCCGTGGATCATTTTCTCGTTCGCCATGGATCATTTTCTCGTTCGCTATGGATCATTTTCTCGTTCGACCGCGGAACGCTTTGTCGTTCGCCGTGGATCATTTTCTCGTTAGACCGCGGAACGCTTTGTCGTTCGCCGTGGATCATTTTCTCGTTCGCCGCGGAACGCTTTGTCGTTCGCCGTGGATCATTTTCTCGTTCGCCGCGGAACGCTTTGTCGTTCACGGTAGAACACTTTGTCGTTCGCCGTGGATCATTTTCCCGTTCGCCATGGATCATTTTCTCGTTCGACCACGGAACGCTTTGTCGTTCGCGGTAGAATGCTTTGTCGTTTGCCGTGGATCATTTTCTCGTTCGCCATGGATCATTTTCTCGTTCGACCGCGGAACGCTTTGTCGTTCGCGGTAGAATGCTTTGTCGTTTGCCGTGGATCATTTTCTCGTTCGCCATGGATCATTTTCTCGTTCGACCGCGGAACGCTTTGTCGTTCGCCGCGGAACGCTTTGTCGTTCACCGTGGATCATTTTCTCGTTCGCCGCGGAACGCTTTGTCGTTCGCGGTAGAACGCTTTGTCGTTTGCCGTGGATCATTTCCTCGTTTGCCGTGGATCATTTTCCCGTTCGCCATGGATCATTTTCTCGTTCGACCACGGAACGCTTTGTCGTTCGCGGTAGAATGCTTTGTCGTTTGCCGTGGATCATTTTCTCGTTCGCCATGGATCATTTTCTCGTTCGACCGCGGAACGCTTTGTCGTTCGCGGTAGAATGCTTTGTCGTTTGCCGTGGATCATTTTCTCGTTCGCCATGGATCATTTTCTCGTTCGACCGCGGAACGCTTTGTCGTTCGCCGCGGAACGCTTTGTCGTTCACCGTGGATCATTTTCTCGTTCGCCGCGGAACGCTTTGTCGTTCGCGGTAGAACGCTTTGTCGTTTGCCGTGGATCATTTCCTCGTTTGCCGTGGATCATTTTCTCGTTCTCCGCGGAACGCTTTGTCGTTCGCCGTGGATCATTTTCTCGTTCGCCGCGGAATGCTTTGTCGTTCGCGGTAGAACACTTTGTCGTTCGCCGTGGATCATTTTCTCGTTCGACCGCGGAACGCTTTGTCGTTCGCGGTAGAACGCTTTGTCGTTTGCCGTGGATCATTTTCCCGTTCGCCATGGATCGTTTTCTCGTTCGACCACGGAACGCTTTGTCGTTCGCGGTAGAATACTTTGTCGTTTGCCGTGGATCATTTTCTCGTTCGCCATGGATCATTTTCTCGTTCGCCATGGATCATTTTCTCGTTCGACCGCGGAACGCTTTGTCGTTCGCCGTGGATCATTTTCTCGTTCGCGCGGAACGCTTTGTCGTTCGCGGTAGAACGCTTTGTCGTTCACCGTGGATCATTTTCTCGTTCGCCGCGGAACGCTTTGTCGTTCACGGTAGAACACTTTGTCGTTCGCCGTGGATCATTTTCTCGTTCGCCGCGGAACGCTTTGTCGTTCGCGGTAGAACGCTTTGTCGTTTGCCGTGGATCATTTCCTCGTTTGCCGTGGATCATTTTCTCGTTCTCCGCGGAACGCTTTGTCGTTCGCCGTGGATCATTTTCTCGTTCGCCGCGGAATGCTTTGTCGTTCGCGGTAGAACACTTTGTCGTTCGCCGTGGATCATTTTCTCGTTCGACCGCGGAACGCTTTGTCGTTCGCGGTAGAACGCTTTGTCGTTCGCGGTAGAACGCTTTGTCGTTTGCCGTGGATCATTTTCCCGTTCGCCATGGATCGTTTTCTCGTTCGACCACGGAAAGCTTTGTCGTTCGCGGTAGAATACTTTGTCGTTTGCCGTGGATCATTTTCTCGTTCGCCATGGATCATTTTCTCGTTCGCCATGGATCATTTTCTCGTTCGACCGCGGAACGCTTTGTCGTTCGCCGTGGATCATTTTCTCGTTCGCGCGGAACGCTTTGTCGTTCGCGGTAGAACGCTTTGTCGTTCGCCGTGGATCATTTTCTCGTTCGCCGTAGATCATTTTCTCGTTCGCCGTGGATCATTTTCTCGTTCGCCGCGGAACGCTTTGTCGTTCACGGTAGAACGCTTTGTCGTTCGCCGTGGATCATTTTCTCGTTCGACCGCGGAACGCTTTGTCGTTCACGGTAGAACACTTTGTCGTTCGCCGTGGATCATTTTCTCGTTCGACCGCGGAACGCTTTGTCGTTCGCGGTAGAACGCTTTGTCGTTTGCCGTGGATCATTTTCCGGTTCGCCATGGATCATTTTCTCGTTCGACCACGGAACGCTTTGTTGTTCGCGATAGAATGCTTTGTCGTTTGCCGTGGATCATTTTCTCGTTCGCCATGGATCATTTTCTCGTTCGACCACGGAACGCTTTGTCGTTCGCGGTAGAATACTTTGTCGTTTGCCGTGGATCATTTTCTCGTTCGCCGTGGATCATTTTCCCGTTCGCCATGGATCATTTTCTCGTTCGACCGCGGAACGCTTTGTCGTTCGCGGTAGAACGCTTTGTCGTTCACCGTGGAACGCTTTGTCGTTCGCCGTGGATCATTTTCTCGTTCGACCGCGGAACGCTTTGTCGTTCTCCGTGGATCATTTTCTCGTTCGCCGTGGATCATTTTCTCGTTCGACCGCGGAACGCTTTGTCGTTCTCCGTGGATCATTTTCTCGTTCGCCGCGGAACGCTTTGTCGTTCGCCGTGGATCATATTCTCGTTCGCCACGGAACGCTTTGTCGTTCGCGGTAGAACGCTTTGTCGTTCGCGGTAGAACGCTTTGTCGTTCGCCGTGGATCATTTTCTCGTTCGACCGCGGAACGCTTTGTCGTTTGCCGTGGATAATTTTCTCGTTCGACCGCGGAACGCTTTGTCGTTCTCCGTGGATCATTTTCTCGTTCGCCGCGGAACGCTTTGTCGTTCGCCGTGGATCATATTCTCGTTCGCCGCGGAACGCTTTGTCGTTCGCGATAGAACGCTTTGTCGTTCACCGTGGATCATTTTCTCGTTCGACCGCGGAACGCTTTGTCGTTTGCCGTGGATAATTTTCTCGTTCGACCGCGGAACGCTTTGTCGTTTGCCGTGGATAATTTTCTCGTTCGACCGCGGAACGCTTTGTCGTTCGCGGTAGAACGCTTTGTCGTTCACCGTGGATCATTTTCTCGTTCGACCGCGGAACGCTTTGTCGTTTGCCGTGGATAATTTTCTCGTTCGACCGCGGAACGCTTTGTCGTTCGCGGTAGAACGCTTTGTCGTTTGCCGTGGATCATTTTCTCGTTCTCCGCGGAACGCTTTGTCGTTCGCGGTAGAACGCTTTGCCGTTCGCCGTGGAACGCTTTGTCGTTCGCCGTGGATAATTTTCTCGTTCGACCGCGGAACGCTTTGTCGTTCGCCGTGGATCATTTTCTCGTTCGCCGCGGAACGCTTTGTCGTTCGCGATAGAACGCTTTGTCGTTCACTGTGGATCATTTTCTCGTTCGACCGCGGAACGCTTTGTCTTTTGCCGTGGATAATTTTCTCGTTCGACCGCGGAACGCTTTGTCGTTCGCGGTAGAATGCTTTGTCGTTCACCGTGGATCATTTTCTCGTTCGACCGCGGAACGCTTTGTCGTTTGCCGTGGATCATTTTCTCGTTCTCCGCGGAACGCTTTGTCGTTCGCGGTAGAACGCTTTGTCGTTGCCGTGGATCATTTTCTCGTTCTCCGCGGAACGCTGTGTCGTTCGCGGTAGAACGCTTTGTCGTTCGCGGTAGAACGCTTTGTCGTTCGCGGTAGAACGCTTTGTCATTCGCCGTGGAACGCTTTGTCGTTCGCCGTGGATCACTTTCTCGTTCGCCGTGGAACGCTTTGTCGTTCGCCGTGGATCATTTTCTTGTTCGCCGCGGAACGCTTTGTCGTTCGCCGTTAATCATTTTCTCGTTCGCCGCGGAACGCTTTGTCGTTCGCGGTAGAACGCTTTGTCGTTCGTGGTAGAACGCTTTGTCGTTCGCCGTGGATTATTTTCTCGTTCGCCGTGGAACGCTTTATCATTATCCAATGCAAAGAGTACATAATGTTATTGCTTTCAAAATTATAGCTCATGTCTCCTGCCGGCGGTTCATCATGCTAAATTAATAAAAGTAACCTAACCTAACCCATTGCCCACCGAAAAGGAAAACCAGGCCTAAAACTAGATTATTTGAATTTAGTTCCAACCTCAACTACAACCATCTTATTAAGCTTAAAATATCTACCACGAAAGTGCTATGCGTAAAATAAATAAAACCTTTTCATAGCGCAAAAGATATTACATTCTATTCTTAGCCGAAAGGCCGAGAACTGGAAACAAACGATTTTAGAATTTATTTCGATGCTGAAAACGTCAGTATATTACGAAATATTTTTCCGAACGAATTTCGTCTACCTTGCCAATCAAATAAAAATATACTTAAAAATCGGTGTCCTATAAATTCGGAGCTTTCACAACCCTTTTTCGTTTTCCACTTCGTTAGGACACGGAGGTTATTTATATCGTTATTTGCGTGAAGTTTTTTTTCAATAGGTGGGGTAGTTTCTGACCCAACGCCATTTGAGTCCAACAATGAAATTGAATCTTCGGTAAATTTCCAAACACACTGTACATACAACTACAAAAA
This sequence comes from Leiobunum rupestre, assembly GCF_980474605.1. NCBI lineage: Eukaryota > Metazoa > Arthropoda > Arachnida > Opiliones > Sclerosomatidae > Leiobunum > Leiobunum rupestre. The sequence goes on from NC_143390.1 coordinate 36,908,765, forward strand.
CAACTTCATTACAACATGTTCTAACTCACCCTGTAAATAAATTACTACGAGTAATAGTTTAATCAACCAGTACACTAACTTAAAACAACATAATAATGTACGAAAAAAACTACCTATAACAAAGCGCATTTTAAACCACTCATTTATTACTTTATGGATGTTATATGGAAGTGTTACACTTATTTGTTACTTTTGGCCTTACGACGTTTTCCGCAAAATAGTGTCACACTTATTTGTTACTTTTGGTCATACTTTGAAAGTGTCACTCTTATATGTTAGTACATGTACATGAAACCAATACAAAGAAATCTATATAGGATTGTATGTAAAACCTGTTTTAAAGAGAACGATCTCCTAGCTATTGGAACGAATCTATTCTATTGTGTAGTTTACAAACCTTCCTCCAGAGGGCGAAAGAGCATTCGTTCTTATTTGAACGAAATAAAATATCTTGAACACACCGTTCTCTGTTACATACCTTTAGAACGCTATCGTTCATTTTTGAACAGACTCTTCTAAGTTGAACGTCTTCTGAACGAATTTTTTTAACAGTGCATAGTAGAAATCTAATACTTAACCGCTAATACGCTATACCTATCTAGTTTTCGTCGGCTACCAAAAGAGGGTGTAGCGATAGCTTTGGGTCGCGAATACATCGGTACTTTTAAATCCTCTAAATCTGCAGTAATTTTTAAATTTAGATAAATAATTCTTATACTTTGGCTTAGAAGTCCAGCAACTAGCAACTGCTTTTGAGGGTATGAATGCTTACTCGTTTTTCGTGAAGAACAGCTCTTTAGCTTTGTCCTTCTTAGAAACGTAGTAGGCTAAAGTAAACACTATTTTCTTCTGGTAAACATAATTTGCAGACTAGAGGAGGGACAGCGGTGCTTTATCGTCAAGTTATCTATAGGAGCACGCGGGGTTTAAGTAAAAATAAGCGGAAGTAAGGAAGCTAAAGCTCGTTACGCGAGTGCGAAAAAGTCGATGGAAGTGGGAGGTGTATGGGCCCGCGTCTGTTACTGCCTACGCGGAGGACGCGCTGATTTTATAGTCTCGGTTGGCTTCCTCGCTGAAGCCACAAGGCGGACGGCCTGACACGCGCCGTGAATCAGTGGTTTCTACTCTCTCGCTTTTGGCCCGCTCCGTATTCTCAGGCTATGAGTCAGGGGTCCTCGCTTTTATATCGAATCGAGGGCTCCCGGTGTCGGCCAGTGACTCAAATGTTTTAACGCCGAGTTGGACCAGACGCGAATTAAGGCAGAGAGGAGAAGTAAGGGACCACCCCATCCGACGTGGTGTTTGTGGAGCTCGAGGACACGGGGGACCCCCAAATTTAATTGAGTTTGGCGGAGTAGCTCCATTTCTCAAAATGACCCTATCGGAACCTTTTAGACACGCTTCTGCCCTGACTAGAGACTTTAAACGGGCCACTGTCTATAGCGGGTCATCAAATAGACAAATCTCTCTTGGATGCCTTCATTTTAATGCCTTCATTTTCTCCTAAACAAAAATGTTTACTTCATTTACACTTTGGAAATAAAGCGGAATTGAATTAATTTCCTGGCTCAAATTATGTGAGTCGGAAAAGGGGAGGTTTTTTCTAAGTAGCGTTACAAAATGTTATACGCCCCGGGGTATTAAAAATGTGTTTGTGGACTGAGGTGGCAGATAATTCGCTGGTCACTCAGCCTAATCACTAATGAGTACGTAATATCGGTGTAACCCGCTTGCAACGTATACTCTGCGTAATCTCGGGTAGTATATGTAATCCGCGTAATCTCGGGTAGTATATGTAATCCGCGTAATCTCAGGTAAATTTTTGTAATCTGGGCGTACTCCTCGTAATGTCACATACACCGAGTAACCACGTAATCGGTGTACACTCTTCCCTTAATGAGTACATAATATCAGCGTAATCCGAGTACACCGTGTACTACGCCTAATCTCAGGGACTCTGCGTACTCCGTTTACTACGATCTTCATAAATTAATTTCGCGGTAATTATTTTTCAAGTGATCCATTTATTTGGCGGTGAAGGCTCCTTACCGACCGTGGCCAGCCAGCGGTAAGGGGGAGGGGACTCTATTCGTACCTATCTCATGGCTGTGGCTTGTGTTCGTTGAAATAGTAGCTCGTATAGATCGGCAATGACAATAAGACGTGGTCTCGTGATAAACTATATTTTCCAGATGGAATGGGGCCGTTCACAAAGTATGTATCGCGGTAAGGGGGAGGGGACTCTATTCGTACCTAGCTCATGGCTGTGGCTTGTGTTCGTTGAAATAGTAGCTCGTATAGATCGGCAATGACAATAAGACGTGGTCTCGTGATAAACTATATTTTCCAGATGGAATGGGGCCGTTCACAAAGTATGTATCGCGGTAAGGGGGAGGGGACTCTATTCGTACCTAGCTCATGGCTGTGGCTTGTGTTCGTTGAAATAGTAGCTCGTATAGATCGGCAATGACAATAAGACGTGGTCTCGTGATAAACTATATTTTCCAGATGGAATGGGGCCGTTCACAAAGTATGTATCGCGGTAAGGGGGAGGGGACTCTATTCGTACCTAGCTCATGGCTGTGGCTTGTGTTCGTTGAAATAGTAGCTCGTATAGATCGGCAATGACAATAAGACGTGGTCTCGTGATAAACTATATTTTCCAGATGGAATGGGGCCGTTCACAAAGTATGTATCGCGGTAAGGGGGAGGGGACTCTATTCGTACCTAGCTCATGGCTGTGGCTTGTGTTCGTTGAAATAGTAGCTCGTATAGATCGGCAATGACAATAAGACGTGGTCTCGTGATAAACTATATTTTCCAGATGGAATGGGGCCGTTCACAAAGTATGTATCGCGGTAAGGGGGAGGGGACTCTATTCGTACCTATCTCATGGCTGTGGCTTGTGTTCGTTGAAATAGTAGCTCGTATAGATCGGCAATGACAATAAGACGTGGTCTCGTGATAAACTATATTTTCCAGATGGAATGGGGCCGTTCACAAAGTATGTATCGCGGTAAGGGGGAGGGGACTCTATTCGTACCTAGCTCATGGCTGTGGCTTGTGTTCGTTGAAATAGTAGCTCGTATAGATCGGCAATGACAATAAGACGTGGTCTCGTGATAAACTATATTTTCCAGATGGAATGGGGCCGTTCACAAAGTATGTATCGCGGTAAGGGGGAGGGGACTCTATTCGTACCTATCTCATGGCTGTGGCTTGTGTTCGTTGAAATAGTAGCTCGTATAGATCGGCAATGACAATAAGACGTGGTCTCGTGATAAACTATATTTTCCAGATGGAATGGGGCCGTTCACAAAGTATGTATCGCGGTAACGGGGAGGGGACTCTATTCGTACCTATCTCATGGCTGTGGCTTGTGTTCGTTGAAATAGTAGCTCGTATAGATCGGCAATGACAATAAGACGTGGTCTCGTGATAAACTATATTTTCCAGATGGAATGGGGCCGTTCACAAAGTATGTATCGCGGTAAGGGGGAGGGGACTCTATTCGTACCTAGCTCATGGCTGTGGCTTGTGTTCGTTGAAATAGTAGCTCGTATAGATCGGCAATGACAATAAGACGTGGTCTCGTGATAAACTATATTTTCCAGATGGAATGGGGCCGTTCACAAAGTATGTATCGCGGTAAGGGGGAGGGGACTCTATTCGTACCTAGCTCATGGCTGTGGCTTGTGTTCGTTGAAATAGTAGCTCGTATAGATCGGCAATGACAATAAGACGTGGTCTCGTGATAAACTATATTTTCCAGATGGAATGGGGCCGTTCACAAAGTATGTATCGCGGTAAGGGGGAGGGGACTCTATTCGTACCTAGCTCATGGCTGTGGCTTGTGTTCGTTGAAATAGTAGCTCGTATAGATCGGCAATGACAATAAGACGTGGTCTCGTGATAAACTATATTTTCCAGATGGAATGGGGCCGTTCACAAAGTATGTATCGCGGTAAGGGGGAGGGGACTCTATTCGTACCTAGCTCATGGCTGTGGCTTGTGTTCGTTGAAATAGTAGCTCGTATAGATCGGCAATGACAATAAGACGTGGTCTCGTGATAAACTATATTTTCCAGATGGAATGGGGCCGTTCACAAAGTATGTATCGCGGTAAGGGGGAGGGGACTCTATTCGTACCTAGCTCATGGCTGTGGCTTGTGTTCGTTGAAATAGTAGCTCGTATAGATCGGCAATGACAATAAGACGTGGTCTCGTGATAAACTATATTTTCCAGATGGAATGGGGCCGTTCACAAAGTATGTATCGCGGTAAGGGGGAGGGGACTCTATTCGTACCTATCTCATGGCTGTGGCTTGTGTTCGTTGAAATAGTAGCTCGTATAGATCGGCAATGACAATAAGACGTGGTCTCGTGATAAACTATATTTTCCAGATGGAATGGGGCCGTTCACAAAGTATGTATCGCGGTAAGGGGGAGGGGACTCTATTCGTACCTAGCTCATGGCTGTGGCTTGTGTTCGTTGAAATAGTAGCTCGTATAGATCGGCAATGACAATAAGACGTGGTCTCGTGATAAACTATATTTTCCAGATGGAATGGGGCCGTTCACAAAGTATGTATCGCGGTAAGGGGGAGGGGACTCTATTCGTACCTAGCTCATGGCTGTGGCTTGTGTTCGTTGAAATAGTAGCTCGTATAGATCGGCAATGACAATAAGACGTGGTCTCGTGATAAACTATATTTTCCAGATGGAATGGGGCCGTTCACAAAGTATGTATCGCGGTAAGGGGGAGGGGACTCTATTCGTACCTATCTCATGGCTGTGGCTTGTGTTCGTTGAAATAGTAGCTCGTATAGATCGGCAATGACAATAAGACGTGGTCTCGTGATAAACTATATTTTCCAGATGGAATGGGGCCGTTCACAAAGTATGTATCGCGGTAAGGGGGAGGGGACTCTATTCGTACCTAGCTCATGGCTGTGGCTTGTGTTCGTTGAAATAGTAGCTCGTATAGATCGGCAATGACAATAAGACGTGGTCTCGTGATAAACTATATTTTCCAGATGGAATGGGGCCGTTCACAAAGTATGTATCGCGGTAAGGGGGAGGGGACTCTATTCGTACCTAGCTCATGGCTGTGGCTTGTGTTCGTTGAAATAGTAGCTCGTATAGATCGGCAATGACAATAAGACGTGGTCTCGTGATAAACTATATTTTCCAGATGGAATGGGGCCGTTCACAAAGTATGTATCGCGGTAAGGGGGAGGGGACTCTATTCGTACCTAGCTCATGGCTGTGGCTTGTGTTCGTTGAAATAGTAGCTCGTATAGATCGGCAATGACAATAAGACGTGGTCTCGTGATAAACTATATTTTCCAGATGGAATGGGGCCGTTCACAAAGTATGTATCGCGGTAAGGGGGAGGGGACTCTATTCGTACCTAGCTCATGGCTGTGGCTTGTGTTCGTTGAAATAGTAGCTCGTATAGATCGGCAATGACAATAAGACGTGGTCTCGTGATAAACTATATTTTCCAGATGGAATGGGGCCGTTCACAAAGTATGTATCGCGGTAAGGGGGAGGGGACTCTATTCGTACCTAGCTCATGGCTGTGGCTTGTGTTCGTTGAAATAGTAGCTCGTATAGATCGGCAATGACAATAAGACGTGGTCTCGTGATAAACTATATTTTCCAGATGGAATGGGGCCGTTCACAAAGTATGTATCGCGGTAAGGGGGAGGGGACTCTATTCGTACCTAGCTCATGGCTGTGGCTTGTGTTCGTTGAAATAGTAGCTCGTATAGATCGGCAATGACAATAAGACGTGGTCTCGTGATAAACTATATTTTCCAGATGGAATGGGGCCGTTCACAAAGTATGTATCGCGGTAAGGGGGAGGGGACTCTATTCGTACCTAGCTCATGGCTGTGGCTTGTGTTCGTTGAAATAGTAGCTCGTATAGATCGGCAATGACAATAAGACGTGGTCTCGTGATAAACTATATTTTCCAGATGGAATGGGGCCGTTCACAAAGTATGTATCGCGGTAAGGGGGAGGGGACTCTATTCGTACCTAGCTCATGGCTGTGGCTTGTGTTCGTTGAAATAGTAGCTCGTATAGATCGGCAATGACAATAAGACGTGGTCTCGTGATAAACTATATTTTCCAGATGGAATGGGACCGTTCACAAAGTATGTATCGCGGTAAGGGGGAGGGGACTCTATTCGTACCTATCTCATGGCTGTGGCTTGTGTTCGTTGAAATAGTAGCTCGTATAGATCGGCAATGACAATAAGACGTGGTCTCGTGATAAACTATATTTTCCAGATGGAATGGGGCCGTTCACAAAGTATGTATCGCGGTAAGGGGGAGGGGACTCTATTCGTACCTAGCTCATGGCTGTGGCTTGTGTTCGTTGAAATAGTAGCTCGTATAGATCGGCAATGACAATAAGACGTGGTCTCGTGATAAACTATATTTTCCAGATGGAATGGGGCCGTTCACAAAGTATGTATCGCGGTAAGGGGGAGGGGACTCTATTCGTACCTAGCTCATGGCTGTGGCTTGTGTTCGTTGAAATAGTAGCTCGTATAGATCGGCAATGACAATAAGACGTGGTCTCGTGATAAACTATATTTTCCAGATGGAATGGGACCGTTCACAAAGTATGTATCGCGGTAAGGGGGAGGGGACTCTATTCGTACCTATCTCATGGCTGTGGCTTGTGTTCGTTGAAATAGTAGCTCGTATAGATCGGCAATGACAATAAGACGTGGTCTCGTGATAAACTATATTTTCCAGATGGAATGGGGCCGTTCACAAAGTATGTATCGCGGTAAGGGGGAGGGGACTCTATTCGTACCTAGCTCATGGCTGTGGCTTGTGTTCGTTGAAATAGTAGCTCGTATAGATCGGCAATGACAATAAGACGTGATCTCGTGATAAACTATATTTTCCAGATGGAATGGGGCCGTTCACAAAGTATGTATCGCGGTAAGGGGGAGGGGACTCTATTCGTACCTAGCTCATGGCTGTGGCTTGTGTTCGTTGAAATAGTAGCTCGTATAGATCGGCAATGACAATAAGACGTGGTCTCGTGATAAACTATATTTTCCAGATGGAATGGGGCCGTTCACAAAGTATGTATCGCGGTAAGGGGGAGGGGACTCTATTCGTACCTAGCTCATGGCTGTGGCTTGTGTTCGTTGAAATAGTAGCTCGTATAGATCGGCAATGACAATAAGACGTGGTCACGTGATAAACTATATTTTCCAGATGGAATGGGGCCGTTCACAAAGTATGTATCGCGGTAAGGGGGAGGGGTTGTATTCGTAGCTCACTCATGGTTGTGGCTTGTGTTCGTTGAAATAGTAACTCGTATAGATCGGCAATGACATTAAGACGTGGTCACGTGATAAACCATATTTGCCAGATGGAATGGGACCGTTCACAAAGTAAGCATCGCGGTAAAGGAAAGGTAATGTATTCGTAGCTCGCTCATGGCTGTGGCTTGTGTTCGTTGAAATAGTAGCTCGTATAGATCGGCAATGACAATAAGACGTGGTCACGTGATAAACTATATTTTCCAGATGGAATGGGGCCGTTCACAAAGTATGTATCGCGGTAAGGGGGAGGGGACTCTATTCGTACCTAGCTCATGGCTGTGGCTTGTGTTCGTTGAAATAGTAGCTCGTATAGATCGGCAATGACAATAAGACGTGGTCACGTGATAAACTATATTTTCCAGATGGAATGGGGCCGTTCACAAAGTATGTATCGCGGTAAGGGGGAGGGGTTGTATTCGTAGCTCACTCATGGTTGTGGCTTGTGTTCGTTGAAATAGTAACTCGTATAGATCGGCAATGACATTAAGACGTGGTCACGTGATAAACCATATTTGCCAGATGGAATGGGACCGTTCACAAAGTAAGCATCGCGGTAAAGGAAAGGTAATGTATTCGTAGCTCGCTCATGGCTGTGGCTTGTGTTCGTTGAAATAGTAGCTCGTATAGATCGGCAATGACAATAAGACGTGGTCACGTGATAAACTATATTTTCCAGATGGAATGGGGCCGTTCACAAAGTATGTATCGCGGTAAGGGGGAGGGGACTCTATTCGTACCTAGCTCATGGCTGTGGCTTGTGTTCGTTGAAATAGTAGCTCGTATAGATCGGCAATGACAATAAGACGTGGTCACGTGATAAACCATATTTTCCAGATGGAATGGGGCCGTTCACAAAGTATGTATCGCGGTAAGGGGGAGGGGACTCTATTCGTACCTATCTCATGGCTGTGGCTTGTGTTCGTTGAAATAGTAGCTCGTATAGATCGGCAATGACAATAAGACGTGGTCACGTGATAAACCATATTTTCCAGATGGAATGGGGCCGTTCACAAAGTATGTATCGCGGTAAGGGGGAGGGGTTGTATTCGTAGCTCACTCATGGTTGTGGCTTGTGTTCGTTGAAATAGTAACTCGTATAGATCGGCAATGACATTAAGACGTGGTCACGTGATAAACCATATTTGCCAGATGGAATGGGACCGTTCACAAAGTAAGCATCGCGGTAAAGGAAAGGTAATGTATTCGTAGCTCGCTCATGGCTGTGGCTTGTGTTCGTTACTATTGTAACACGTATAGATCGCCAATGACATTAAGACGTGGTCACGTGATAAACCATATTTTCCAGATGGAATGGGGCCGTTCACAAAGTAAGCAACGAGGTAAAGGGAAGATAATGTATTCGTAGCTCGCTCATAGCTGTGGCTTGTGTTCATGGCCTTTGTAACACGTATAGATCGCCAATGGCATTAAGACGTGGTCACGTGATAAACCATATTTTCCAGATGGAATGGAGCCATTCACAAAGTATGTATCGCGGTAAGGGGGAGGGGACTCTATTCGTACCTATCTCATGGCTGTGGCTTGTGTTCGTTGAAATAGTAGCTCGTATAGATCGGCAATGACAATAAGACGTGGTCACGTGATAAACTATATTTTCCAGATGGAATGGGGCCGTTCACAAAGTATGTATCGCGGTAAGGGGGAGGGGACTCTATTCGTACCTAGCTCATGGCTGTGGCTTGTGTTCGTTGAAATAGTAGCTCGTATAGATCGGCAATGACAATAAGACGTGGTCTCGTGATAAACTATATTTTCCAGATGGAATGGGGCCGTTCACAAAGTATGTATCGCGGTAAGGGGGAGGGGACTCTATTCGTACCTAGCTCATGGCTGTGGCTTGTGTTCGTTGAAATAGTAGCTCGTATAGATCGGCAATGACAATAAGACGTGGTCACGTGATAAACTATATTTTCCAGATGGAATGGGGCCGTTCACAAAGTATGTATCGCGGTAAGGGGGAGGGGTTGTATTCGTAGCTCACTCATGGTTGTGGCTTGTGTTCGTTGAAATAGTAACTCGTATAGATCGGCAATGACATTAAGACGTGGTCACGTGATAAACCATATTTGCCAGATGGAATGGGACCGTTCACAAAGTAAGCATCGCGGTAAAGGAAAGGTAATGTATTCGTAGCTCGCTCATGGCTGTGGCTTGTGTTCGTTGAAATAGTAGCTCGTATAGATCGGCAATGACAATAAGACGTGGTCACGTGATAAACTATATTTTCCAGATGGAATGGGGCCGTTCACAAAGTATGTATCGCGGTAAGGGGGAGGGGACTCTATTCGTACCTAGCTCATGGCTGTGGCTTGTGTTCGTTGAAATAGTAGCTCGTATAGATCGGCAATGACAATAAGACGTGGTCACGTGATAAACTATATTTTCCAGATGGAATGGGGCCGTTCACAAAGTATGTATCGCGGTAAGGGGGAGGGGTTGTATTCGTAGCTCACTCATGGTTGTGGCTTGTGTTCGTTGAAATAGTAACTCGTATAGATCGGCAATGACATTAAGACGTGGTCACGTGATAAACCATATTTGCCAGATGGAATGGGACCGTTCACAAAGTAAGCATCGCGGTAAAGGAAAGGTAATGTATTCGTAGCTCGCTCATGGCTGTGGCTTGTGTTCGTTGAAATAGTAGCTCGTATAGATCGGCAATGACAATAAGACGTGGTCACGTGATAAACTATATTTTCCAGATGGAATGGGGCCGTTCACAAAGTATGTATCGCGGTAAGGGGGAGGGGACTCTATTCGTACCTAGCTCATGGCTGTGGCTTGTGTTCGTTGAAATAGTAGCTCGTATAGATCGGCAATGACAATAAGACGTGGTCACGTGATAAACTATATTTTCCAGATGGAATGGGGCCGTTCACAAAGTATGTATCGCGGTAAGGGGGAGGGGACTCTATTCGTACCTAGCTCATGGCTGTGGCTTGTGTTCGTTGAAATAGTAGCTCGTATAGATCGGCAATGACAATAAGACGTGGTCACGTGATAAACTATATTTTCCAGATGGAATGGGGCCGTTCACAAAGTATGTATCGCGGTAAGGGGGAGGGGACTCTATTCGTACCTAGCTCATGGCTGTGGCTTGTGTTCGTTGAAATAGTAGCTCGTATAGATCGGCAATGACAATAAGACGTGGTCTCGTGATAAACTATATTTTCCAGATGGAATGGGGCCGTTCACAAAGTATGTATCGCGGTAAGGGGGAGGGGACTCTATTCGTACCTATCTCATGGCTGTGGCTTGTGTTCGTTGAAATAGTAGCTCGTATAGATCGGCAATGACAATAAGACGTGGTCACGTGATAAACCATATTTTCCAGATGGAATGGGGCCGTTCACAAAGTATGTATCGCGGTAAGGGGGAGGGGACTCTATTCGTACCTATCTCATGGCTGTGGCTTGTGTTCGTTGAAATAGTAGCTCGTATAGATCGGCAATGACAATAAGACGTGGTCACGTGATAAACCATATTTTCCAGATGGAATGGGGCCGTTCACAAAGTATGTATCGCGGTAAGGGGGAGGGGTTGTATTCGTAGCTCACTCATGGTTGTGGCTTGTGTTCGTTGAAATAGTAACTCGTATAGATCGGCAATGACATTAAGACGTGGTCACGTGATAAACCATATTTGCCAGATGGAATGGGACCGTTCACAAAGTAAGCATCGCGGTAAAGGAAAGGTAATGTATTCGTAGCTCGCTCATGGCTGTGGCTTGTGTTCGTTACTATTGTAACACGTATAGATCGCCAATGACATTAAGACGTGGTCACGTGATAAACCATATTTTCCAGATGGAATGGGGCCGTTCACAAAGTAAGCAACGAGGTAAAGGGAAGATAATGTATTCGTAGCTCGCTCATAGCTGTGGCTTGTGTTCATGGCCTTTGTAACACGTATAGATCGCCAATGGCATTAAGACGTGGTCACGTGATAAACCATATTTTCCAGATGGAATGGAGCCATTCACAAAGTATGTATCGCGGTAAGGGGGAGGGGACTCTATTCGTACCTATCTCATGGCTGTGGCTTGTGTTCGTTGAAATAGTAGCTCGTATAGATCGGCAATGACAATAAGACGTGGTCACGTGATAAACTATATTTTCCAGATGGAATGGGGCCGTTCACAAAGTATGTATCGCGGTAAGGGGGAGGGGACTCTATTCGTACCTAGCTCATGGCTGTGGCTTGTGTTCGTTGAAATAGTAGCTCGTATAGATCGGCAATGACAATAAGACGTGGTCTCGTGATAAACTATATTTTCCAGATGGAATGGGGCCGTTCACAAAGTATGTATCGCGGTAAGGGGGAGGGGACTCTATTCGTACCTATCTCATGGCTGTGGCTTGTGTTCGTTGAAATAGTAGCTCGTATAGATCGGCAATGACAATAAGACGTGGTCACGTGATAAACCATATTTTCCAGATGGAATGGGGCCGTTCACAAAGTATGTATCGCGGTAAGGGGGAGGGGTTGTATTCGTAGCTCACTCATGGTTGTGGCTTGTGTTCGTTGAAATAGTAACTCGTATAGATCGGCAATGACATTAAGACGTGGTCACGTGATAAACCATATTTGCCAGATGGAATGGGACCGTTCACAAAGTAAGCATCGCGGTAAAGGAAAGGTAATGTATTCGTAGCTCGCTCATGGCTGTGGCTTGTGTTCGTTACTATTGTAACACGTATAGATCGCCAATGACATTAAGACGTGGTCACGTGATAAACCATATTTTCCAGATGGAATGGGGCCGTTCACAAAGTAAGCAACGAGGTAAAGGGAAGATAATGTATTCGTAGCTCGCTCATAGCTGTGGCTTGTGTTCATGGCCTTTGTAACACGTATAGATCGCCAATGGCATTAAGACGTGGTCACGTGATAAACCATATTTTCCAGATGGAATGGAGCCATTCACAAAGTAAGCATCGAGGTAAAGGGAAGATAATGTATTCGTAGCTCGCTCATAGCTGTGGCTTGTGTTCATGGCCTTTGTAACACGTATGGATCGGCAATGACATTAAGGCGTGGTCACGTGATAAACCCTATTTTCCAGATGGAATGGGGCCGTTCACAAAGTAAGCATCGTGGTAAAGGGGAGATTAATGTATTCTTAGCTCACTCATGGCTGTGGCTTGTGTTCATGGCCTTTGTAACACGTATGGATCGGCAATGACATTAAGACGTGGTTACGTGATGAACCATATTTTCCAGATGGAATGGGGCCATTCACAAAGTATGTATCGCGGTAACGGGGAGGGGACTCTATTCGTACCTAGCTCATGGCTGTGGCTTGTGTTCGTTGAAATAGTAGCTCGTATAGATCGGCAATGACAATAAGACGTGGTCTCGTGATAAACTATATTTTCCAGATGGAATGGGGCAGTTCACAAAGTATGTATCGCGGTAAGGGGGAGGGGACTCTATTCGTACCTAGCTCATGGCTGTGGCTTGTGTTCGTTGAAATAGTAGCTCGTATAGATCGGCAATGACAATAAGACGTGGTCTCGTGATAAACTATATTTTCCAGATGGAATGGGGCCGTTCACAAAGTATGTATCGCGGTAAGGGGGAGGGGACTCTATTCGTACCTATCTCATGGCTGTGGCTTGTGTTCGTTGAAATAGTAGCTCGTATAGATCGGCAATGACAATAAGACGTGGTCACGTGATAAACCATATTTTCCAGATGGAATGGGGCCGTTCACAAAGTATGTATCGCGGTAAGGGGGAGGGGTTGTATTCGTAGCTCACTCATGGTTGTGGCTTGTGTTCGTTGAAATAGTAACTCGTATAGATCGGCAATGACATTAAGACGTGGTCACGTGATAAACCATATTTGCCAGATGGAATGGGACCGTTCACAAAGTAAGCATCGCGGTAAAGGAAAGGTAATGTATTCGTAGCTCGCTCATGGCTGTGGCTTGTGTTCGTTACTATTGTAACACGTATAGATCGCCAATGACATTAAGACGTGGTCACGTGATAAACCATATTTTCCAGATGGAATGGGGCCGTTCACAAAGTAAGCAACGAGGTAAAGGGAAGATAATGTATTCGTAGCTCGCTCATAGCTGTGGCTTGTGTTCATGGCCTTTGTAACACGTATAGATCGCCAATGGCATTAAGACGTGGTCACGTGATAAACCATATTTTCCAGATGGAATGGAGCCATTCACAAAGTAAGCATCGAGGTAAAGGGAAGATAATGTATTCGTAGCTCGCTCATAGCTGTGGCTTGTGTTCATGGCCTTTGTAACACGTATGGATCGGCAATGACATTAAGGCGTGGTCACGTGATAAACCCTATTTTCCAGATGGAATGGGGCCGTTCACAAAGTAAGCATCGTGGTAAAGGGGAGATTAATGTATTCTTAGCTCACTCATGGCTGTGGCTTGTGTTCATGGCCTTTGTAACACGTATGGATCGGCAATGACATTAAGACGTGGTTACGTGATGAACCATATTTTCCAGATGGAATGGGGCCATTCACAAAGTATGTATCGCGGTAACGGGGAGGGGACTCTATTCGTACCTAGCTCATGGCTGTGGCTTGTGTTCGTTGAAATAGTAGCTCGTATAGATCGGCAATGACAATAAGACGTGGTCTCGTGATAAACTATATTTTCCAGATGGAATGGGGCAGTTCACAAAGTATGTATCGCGGTAAGGGGGAGGGGACTCTATTCGTACCTAGCTCATGGCTGTGGCTTGTGTTCGTTGAAATAGTAGCTCGTATAGATCGGCAATGACAATAAGACGTGGTCTCGTGATAAACTATATTTTCCAGATGGAATGGGGCCGTTCACAAAGTATGTATCGCGGTAAGGGGGAGGGGACTCTATTCGTACCTATCTCATGGCTGTGGCTTGTGTTCGTTGAAATAGTAGCTCGTATAGATCGGCAATGACAATAAGACGTGGTCACGTGATAAACCATATTTTCCAGATGGAATGGGGCCGTTCACAAAGTATGTATCGCGGTAAGGGGGAGGGGACTCTATTCGTACCTAGCTCATGGCTGTGGCTTGTGTTCGTTGAAATAGTAGCTCGTATAGATCGGCAATGACAATAAGACGTGGTCACGTGATAAACTATATTTTCCAGATGGAATGGGGCCGTTCACAAAGTATGTATCGCGGTAAGGGGGAGGGGACTCTATTCGTACCTAGCTCATGGCTGTGGCTTGTGTTCGTTGAAATAGTAGCTCGTATAGATCGGCAATGACAATAAGACGTGGTCACGTGATAAACTATATTTTCCAGATGGAATGGGGCCGTTCACAAAGTATGTATCGCGGTAAGGGGGAGGGGACTCTATTCGTACCTAGCTCATGGCTGTGGCTTGTGTTCGTTGAAATAGTAGCTCGTATAGATCGGCAATGACAATAAGACGTGGTCACGTGATAAACTATATTTTCCAGATGGAATGGGGCCGTTCACAAAGTATGTATCGCGGTAAGGGGGAGGGGACTCTATTCGTACCTAGCTCATGGCTGTGGCTTGTGTTCGTTGAAATAGTAGCTCGTATAGATCGGCAATGACAATAAGACGTGGTCTCGTGATAAACTATATTTTCCAGATGGAATGGGGCCGTTCACAAAGTATGTATCGCGGTAAGGGGGAGGGGACTCTATTCGTACCTATCTCATGGCTGTGGCTTGTGTTCGTTGAAATAGTAGCTCGTATAGATCGGCAATGACAATAAGACGTGGTCACGTGATAAACCATATTTTCCAGATGGAATGGGGCCGTTCACAAAGTATGTATCGCGGTAAGGGGGAGGGGTTGTATTCGTAGCTCACTCATGGTTGTGGCTTGTGTTCGTTGAAATAGTAACTCGTATAGATCGGCAATGACATTAAGACGTGGTCACGTGATAAACCATATTTGCCAGATGGAATGGGACCGTTCACAAAGTAAGCATCGCGGTAAAGGAAAGGTAATGTATTCGTAGCTCGCTCATGGCTGTGGCTTGTGTTCGTTACTATTGTAACACGTATAGATCGCCAATGACATTAAGACGTGGTCACGTGATAAACCATATTTTCCAGATGGAATGGGGCCGTTCACAAAGTAAGCAACGAGGTAAAGGGAAGATAATGTATTCGTAGCTCGCTCATAGCTGTGGCTTGTGTTCATGGCCTTTGTAACACGTATAGATCGCCAATGGCATTAAGACGTGGTCACGTGATAAACCATATTTTCCAGATGGAATGGAGCCATTCACAAAGTAAGCATCGAGGTAAAGGGAAGATAATGTATTCGTAGCTCGCTCATAGCTGTGGCTTGTGTTCATGGCCTTTGTAACACGTATGGATCGGCAATGACATTAAGGCGTGGTCACGTGATAAACCCTATTTTCCAGATGGAATGGGGCCGTTCACAAAGTAAGCATCGTGGTAAAGGGGAGATTAATGTATTCTTAGCTCACTCATGGCTGTGGCTTGTGTTCATGGCCTTTGTAACACGTATGGATCGGCAATGACATTAAGACGTGGTTACGTGATGAACCATATTTTCCAGATGGAATGGGGCCATTCACAAAGTATGTATCGCGGTAAGGGGGAGGGGACTCTATTCGTACCTATCTCATGGCTGTGGCTTGTGTTCGTTGAAATAGTAGCTCGTATAGATCGGCAATGACAATAAGACGTGGTCACGTGATAAACTATATTTTCCAGATGGAATGGGGCCGTTCACAAAGTATGTTTCGCGGTAAAAGAGTGGGGTTGTATTCGTAGCTCGCTTTCGATCTCGTTACTAAATCTGTATATGATGGTGAATCAGTAGACCTGATATATCTCGATGTGCGTAAAGCATTCGATACCGTTCCACATTCCCTCCTTATCCGTAAATTAGAATTTCTCGAAGTCCACGCTTTGCTAATAAACTGGATAACTAATTTTCTTAACGAGAGGGTTCAACGCGTGACACTAGGGGATGTCGTTTCCTCCTGGTGTCCCGTTAATAGTGGTGTTCCTCAGGGTTCGGTGTTAGGGTCTACATTGTTTGTCACATATATCAATGATCTCCCGTTAGCTATTAGGGAGTCTTTTATTAGGCTGTTTGCACACTGAGAGAAATTTATATTGTATGAATTACAGAAAACAATCATTCCAGAAATGTTCTGATTTCTTTACAGACATTTCCGAAATAAAATTTTACAGTAACAAACTGTTTTTTTAACAGATAATGTTTTTTCACTTACAGATTAATTATGTAAAAATTACAGATATTTGTATTGTAAATTTCACAGAACAAATATGTTAATTAAAAATGTAAGGTTTTTTTTTTTAAAAAGTCATTGTTCTGTACATATTAAAGAATGTTTTGTTTTAAAAACTGAACAACTTGTGTTTCTATAAAACGTACTTCTGTAAATATCGCATACATTTCTGTAGGAGAAACTGAACAACTTGTGTTTTTATAAAACTTTCTTCTGTAAATATGGCATACAGTTCTGTAGTACGTCTTATGTTTTGCAAAAAACGGAATTCTGTAAACATTACAGATAATTTCGGTATAAAGCACTTAGCCCCGATTTTCTTAAATACTTTGAATTCGGTTTATTAAGGAAACTTCTTTTGACAAACGGACATTCCGTTGTGATAAAAAACCTAAATTCTGCAAATATAAATATTGGATACAATTTCGAAAAAATCATTTATTAATGAGCCAATTTCCCAAAATTACTACAGGATTTTATTTTTAATTCATATCCAATAATATTGGGATATTTTGTTTATCAAAACAAGGATCTTTACGTTTATAACCTCTTTCCGATTCTCTGGATTTATCTTGGCGATGCATCTTAGTTTCTATAATATTGCCCTCAATAATTTATGTTTAGTAGTAGAGTCAGCCCGCATTCAAAGAAAGGACTTATTATACAAGGAAAGATTATTCCCTCTAAATGTTAATCCGGGTTGCCACAAAGTTTTCATTTTAAAATTCCCCGACTTTTCCAGGTTTTCCCAGACAGTCTAACACAATTTTCATGGACCAATCAGTAGCGTAGCAAGGGGGGCGGCACTTTTCACTTCGTGGTAACTGAAGCGACGGTCAATACTCCATTTTAAACTATCTTTGAAAACTATTTCTATGTATTAAGGGGGCGGCAAAAGGTCTAGCTACGCCACTGGGACCAATGTACCTACTTTTATGAAATAACGTTCAAATCTTACAATTAAATTATTTTAAGTTAAACCATAACTTCTTTTGAAGTGGTAATTAAATATGAACAAGAGCACATAATATGCTGACGTTAGAAGGCTATAAAGACGTTAAAGACAGTAAATCTAATGCATGTGGTCACCGGCCAGTGATGGTCGTTGCTCTACCCCTGTGAGAACAGGGTGAGAATCTGAGAGGAGGTGAGATGCGCGAAACTTCAAAAGGAGAGGAGCGTGAGAGGAGTTTCACAAAGTATGCGTTTCAGAGAGAGGAGATTGTAAGGAGGGATTTTACGACTTCCATAAACGGAAAAGAGTGTGAGATGAGATCAGAGTTTTCAACAAAACTAGTGGGAGTGTGCGCGAGGTTAGATTAATTAGCGAAATTCGATGAGAGGAGATGAGATACAAAATTAGTTTACGGTGGTTAGAGGAGATGAGTTAGAGTTTAAAATTTTAGAAACGGGAATGAGGTGGAGTGAGAGTTATCACGAAATTTTGAAAAATGCCCATCACTGCCTAAAACTGACGCAGGGTTCATACGCTGGTAACGAAAGTTACGCCATCAGCGCTGCACTGGTGAACCACGGCCATTTTTGTTCACGCTACAGTGGCCAACGCATTCGTCGAAATTCCGCGAGCAAGGATTTCCCCCTATAAACTGTACTATAACGTGTTCAGCGCCACGCTCGTTTTTATATTGGCTTCAATGTAAAAACTATTCTAAAAAAAAATAATCCGCTAGGGGCGCTCAAATCATACACATAAATATTTAATTACACAAATTAAATATTTATGTTTTAAATAAATCTTGTGCACTAGAAAAATTCGTCGTCTACGACTCTACGTTATTTTAATTTTGGTAATTTTTTCGCAAGTTGCTAAACTGTAATTTTAAAAATAAGACATTCAGTTACCATAGAACCTTCCAGTGGCCAACACGAGAAGTTCGCTAAACTACTGGATTACCGTCTGCTAATTCGTCTACTCACAGTCTAGAGTAGAGAAAAAACAACGCAATTTTATTTGATGTTGTGATAACTGACCGCTCTTTTTCTGATACCTCAAAATAATCACGTGCTTAAGGTTTGAGTTATAAAAGAGGTGAGAGTCGCTTGTCGCGTCATGGCACGAGAAGCGACCCGCACAGTCATGCTGCCGTGAGCGACATTTTAAATCGTGCCCTTGTGCGACGACGATAAACGACCTGACGGATGACAAAGGCTCCGTATGCTTAGGTGGCAAATCTTTGGTGTGGGATTTCACCTAATCTGCTATAGAGTTTATTTCTCAGTAGCATGAATGTTACATAAGTAAGCCTATAATCGAGAATTAACTTTTTAATTTATTTAAAAAAATTGGTTTACAAAAATGAAACAGTAAAAATTAGTGGAGTTTGTAAAGAAATTCATCAAGAGAGGAGCCTGGTGGGAACGTGTTCAAGACGGCGGCCGCGTTGCCCCGCTGCACGGCAATGGCTATGCGTTGGCTGATGTATTCCACGGAACGCGGCTACCCGGTTACTTCGCGAATTTTCCGGCCAGTCGCGTGTTCCAGGGCCAAGCCAAGAGTTTCAACAGCCAAAGCACAGAACTCGAAGCGATGACCGAGGCCCCCATATATTTGGCGTTTTTCTTCAATTCAGCCTGGATGGCGGCCCAGAGAGGAGCGCCAGAAGACGAAGCCAAATACGAAGGTGCTATGGGGTCGGACCATGTGAAATCCCATACTAATGATTTACCACCGGACCAAGGGACAAGGGTCATGCCATCTGGGCGTTTGCCGTCGTCCCTCGACAAACTGCGGGGGCTCGAGGACGGAGGGCACACAGGCGGACATGTCACGAGAGCGCGCCGTACGATGTCGTTGACGGCGGCGTGGCGGGACAGATGACCAGTGCTTTTTTGCAATTTAACCATGGGTCCCGAACAGGTCGACATGGGCACCACAGTTGCAGATGCGCGGAACGCAGATATGGGCACCCAAGCGAAGACCGATGGCGATTCTAAAAGAATCATTGTCGAGATGAGCACCCAGAGACGGAGAAAGAAGCGCGTTCAGCCAGGCGCTTGATTCCTTTGAAACGACAGATAGGAGCCGAGCTTTATCGCGGTGGCAAGAGACGCGTTCCGTTAGGTGCGAGAGTGGCTATCATAGGCTTATGGTAATAACCTGAGAAATTTAGAAAATTTCGTTTGTATTACAACTACGGATATACATATAAAACTTCCATTAAATAATTGTAGCGCAAATTACAAGACGAGATCTGTCTTTTTGCAGTTTTTGGTGAAAATTACAGTGCCACAAATAAACATATTTGGTCATTTTAACAGCCAAAATCGTTGATCATGGATTACAGAAATAGTTCTGTAATCTCTACAGTTCTTAGTACAAATAACAGTTCTGTAACTAAAATATACATAAGGATATTGTACAAAAATAAAATGACTGAACTGTTTTACTTGCTTACAGAAACCTAGGAGGATTCAAGTGTACCTGAAGAAGAATTCGGGGGCCACGGGAGAGGCTGCTCAAAGCCTCAAACCCTTGGACATAAAACTACAACGGAGCCATATAGTGGGGAAAATGTGAACTATGACCACGTGTTTGGTTTAGGAACTGGATAAAAAATTATATTTTTATGGCACCTAGAATCGCTACGACAGTTGTCAAAGCAACAATATTTCATCATAATTAAATTTAAAACTTAATATTCATTGCAACTTTCTTTGAAATTATATAGTTTTCGGGCAAATTTCTTCGACGTGGCCTAAGCTAAAAACCGTTAAAGTTCGAAATACTGTCTAGCAGACGAATGTTTTGGTAGCTCCTAGGTTACTTTGAAGCTTTGTAGGTGGCGCTAAAAACGTTATGTCCAAGTATTTGACACACCAGGCGACAGCTGTAGTCGAGCCGCGAGGCATTGGTCGGGGGAATACAAATTTCTTCTCCAGGTACACTTGAATCCTCCTAGCAGAAACGTACTGCAAAAATTTCGCACACATTAATACTTTACAAAAACTCTGTAGAATGTACAGAAATTTCTCTCAGTGCAGATGACTTTAAGCTTGGGCGCGAAATCAAAATTTCGCACGATTATCTATTGTTGCAAAGTGACTTAAACGCTTTGCACTCCTGGGCCTCAACAAATGATTTTTAACCCTGATAAATCCATGGTCCTCCATTGTGGTCCTAAATATCCCCTTTTCCAGTACCGGTTGGGTGGTCGGGTCATCAAGGCCAGAGAAATAGTTCGTGACCTTGGCATCATGTTGGGCACCACTCACAGCCGGGTGGCTTCTGCCTGCAGCCTACGTGGCTTCTGCCTGCAGCCTACGTGGCCTGTATGTTTTAAAACGTTCGTTTTCCCATTTCTCTATCAAATCCTTTAAGGTGTTATTTTAATCTTTTGTCCGTCCGCATCTCGATTATTGTTCGAGTATTTGGCTAGGAGTAGCAAAAACACCCCCCACCACTTTTTGCTACTCCTAGCTCATAGCTATTAAAGATATTAGCTATGAGAGACGCAAAAAGGAGAATATTGTATAATAATGCCAACAGAGGACGCTACCTAACAGGATCGCTCCGTGCCGTGGCGTAGACCAGGGGGGGGGGGGTTTCCACGTCCAGACCCCCCCTTCGGTCTACCTAAATTTACATTCCCTTCTAGACCCCCACTTACCATGCACATACCTCGACCCCCCCCCCTTGAAGAATTTCTGGCTACGCCACTGGCTCCGTGTGATACTTTCGTGCTTGCGCAAAGTGAGTAACGCATTTTTTTGCCAGGTTGAGGGATGACCTTATGTGTGGCTTACGTTTTAGGGTAGCCGAAACGTCCTTTTGTAATTAGTCCAATAGTGATCAACCATTTATATGCAACTTTATACTCCCTTTGAATATTACTCAATCCATGATCGACCAACGGGCGCTAAAATCGAACCTAAAATAGTTTTAAAGTTTTGCAACCTCATGTATTTCCAATTTTACAAATTTTAACTCCATATTCTTATTGATAATAAAATTTGTTTTTGAATCAACTTTAAATACAACATTTTCCACCACCAAAAGATGGCTCTTCTTAGTTTATAAGTCGATATTTTTAATAGTTTCGGGTAGGCGTGGTCCCCTGCTCTTGATTTCTATTCAATATTCATATTTAAAATGTATTAAGAAAAGCCACTTTGGTAAAATATAAATTATTAAATAATATCACTCATTTTTAATTAAGAAAACTATATCTTAAACTATAACAAGAAACCGGTGATTCAAAGTACACGTGACATCATACATTAATACAAAAGAGAATGTCATCCTTAGTTGGTAGTAGGTGCAAACTCATAGTAGTTTTCTCTTTGATCTAGATTTGTCGTTCTTTCTTACGTAGTCTGCCAGAATCAGAGGTGGTGACGCGGCGTCGGAGCCCCGGAGGTCTACTTACATCTGGTTTAATGAGAGCCGGTTTTCCTTCATTAAATTAATGAAACAAATTTCATAACCATTTAAACAGTTTTGGTAAGTACATAAATTCATTATAATTGTTTATTATTTGAATTTGTTAAATAGAATAAGAGTTTAGTATGAATCCACCTGCTTTGATTTGACCAAGGCCTTACTGACCATTTAAAGATCCATAAATAAAAGCATAGATAAAGCCGAGAGGCCAAAAACCGTGATCATGACGCAGGAATTAACAAAACTTTTAAGGACTCGGCTATACCGATATTGGTTCCCTACTTTGATAAATTCACATGATCTGTTCATTTTACCAGTAATTATGCATTGAAGTTAAGTGACCTCATGCTTTTTTTAAATAATTCATTAAATGATATTGGTATAGGTTAGGTTCACTTGAAGTATATAATATCTCTTAATGAGAAGAATTCATCTTATACTGTTAATGTTATTTTCTTGAAAAATTAAACTGGGGAAATATATCATGATAATTACCTAATGAAACTAATACCGTGCCAAAATTTTTATAAATAATGAAATGTCACTTGAGAGTTACATTTTTACATTATATATTGGTAGTCTATTTAAATTTGGATCTGTTTTTGTACGCTTATGTAGTTTGCCTACAAGTTTGCGTCCATTGCAATTTGCCTTTAAGGTACATGTTTCTTTTTAAAGCCTAGATTGATACTTCTCTTGTAAGAGATAAATTTGGTTCATGATCACGGCGTAGTAGCTGAATATGACATGTTAACCTAAATTGTGCACCTGTGTTAGTGTTAATTTTTTTTAATGAACATTTTGAACATTAGTTATTTATAGAGGTTGGGGAATTTTAATAATGCATGACATGTAAGGTTCATGTTTCTTTCTAATATATGTTTTTTATTTGAATTTAAGCTTTTTAGTGAAACTTAAAATTGCTGAACATATGCTACATTTCTTTCTCTTTTATCTATGCCTATGTAAAAGTAGTAGCTGCAGCTTCACAGAAGTCTATTATCATGCCTTTTATATCAATAAATTTTATCTTATCATTATTTAAGTTGCTTTTTAAAACCACGAGATATTTAGTACATTAACCGCACTGTGTTTGAAGAGTAGTCTTTCAGCCTTGTAGGAATTGCTTACTCTACCAGTTTTTTCGATAAATTTTAATTTTTTTGTATGTGAACCCCGATGAGTCTGAATTAAGGCAGAAACCAAAACGTGTTAATATGAAAATTAATATTAGAAAGTGTCTTGGCTAATCAAGACTTACTTTTTAGAAAAAAGTTAGCTTGGCTCTTGTAATGTTGATAATTTTACTAGCTGTTGTAATCTTTTAAAGCTGTTTTTAATTTTTTTAGAGTGACTTTCTGAAGTGCAACTTTGTCCCTTCCGTTAAGAAATCTTAAAGCTTAAGATTTAAGCTAAGCTCTAAGATGGATCTACAGGTGGCACTGGTTTCGGTGGGCCTGTGCGTCCTGTCGGCTGTTGTAGTATATCTCATTTCTGTATTTGGGATGAGAGAGAAGACCTACGAAGAAGCGATTGAGGAACAGAGGAAACGTAACCAAGAAGCCCTTTTAAGTGGTAGCAGCAAAAGTGACAAACCCAAGAAGGAAAAGAAATACAAGAAAGCCGGCTCTGGTGCCAACAAGAAAAGTAACAAGGAAAGCAATTCTGGCAAAAATTCCCACTCTGAAGATTCTGAAGGAAATAAAAACGAGTCAGTTCCAATTAAGGCTGAGAAAGCTATGGACCATCATGGTGAGAGAGTTGACTTCAAAGTGGAAGCAGAAATTATTCCTCTTGATGCCACACCTGAGTTGAATAATGCTAAAACAGGTTGGTTTTTACTACTCAGCCATTGTATTGTATGAATAATAAACTTACCATTGGAATTTCTAGCCAAGAATAGCAAAAAGAAAACTAAAAGCTCACCAGCACCTAAGTCAATTTTAGTCAATAAGCAAGAACAAACTCCTTTAAATGCAAATGCAAAGCTCTCTACTAATATTGCTGATGACGATGATTTAGATGACTCCCCCTTGGATTTGCCTGCCCCAGCCTTTGTTCCAAAGGATGAGGTTGAAAGAAGGCATTCAATGGATTTGGTCTCTAAAAAACCAATCCAGCTTCTTGGTTCAGCGCCTGTTGCCGATTCTGCTCCAAAACTAACAGATATTAAGAAGAAAGAGGAGAAAAAGGAACCTGAGATGGATCCCAGCCCTCCTAACCCACAACCGCCTGTAACTAAGGTTGAAAAAACTGAACTAGTTGTCAATTCTTCTCCCAATAAAAAGAATAAAAAAGGAAAGACTGATGAAAATTGTAAGTTGGTAACTCATGCACCCTTAAAATATATTATTACATTTTATGTCAGATAAAAAGTTATTTCCCAACTACATGTTTTTCCACAGCAACTGCTAATGCAAATGAAACTGAAATTTCTGGGAAGAAACTGCTTCAGCTTGTTAAAGTTTCACCACTTCAGGATGATGAAATTCATCTTTTGATTGAAGTGCTGTTGAATAAGCAACAACATGAAGGCTCTGCTGAATGGACCAAGAAAAATGACCCAGTTGCTGCTCTGAAAAAACAACTGCAAGAAAGAGAGCAAGCTTTAGAAAACGAGCAACGACAATATCAGGCAGTAAATTCCAAACTGCGCGAGGTACGCCTGGAATTGAGTCAAGAGAAAACCAGGAGTTCCCAGTCCGAAAGAGTTATTAAGGAAAAATTAGCGCAACAAATCCAAGAGACCCAATCGTTGCATGCCCGCCTTCAACACGCCCATGAGCAACATTTGGCTGAGTCTGGAGCTCTGCAAAATAAATATCAACAAGTATGTTTGGTGAAAATGAATAGTTTAAGAATTTTTTCATTTTATTTTATTTTAACAGCTTCAAGCAAAGGTTAATGATGAACAGTCTGTGGCCCTTCAACATCTTTCGGAAGAAAATGGCAAACTTCAACAAAAAATGTCTAGATTGGAGGCTGAGTAAGTTGAGTGCTGCTCTAATATTTTTAAATGTATACTAAAATTGTAGGTATTTACAGACGTCAGAGTTTAAGCAACTCTGAAAAACAGCTTCAGCTTCAAATGAAACAGTTGCAGAGCGCTTGCGAGCATTACGAAACTGCTCAAGTCACGAATCAACAAAAGATTGACACTTACGAAACCCATTTGAAACAACTTCAAACTAGCAAACAAGAAGACGAATACAAATTTGCCCAAACCATAACTGAATTAAGTCAGAAAGTGGCTGATACGGAAAATTGTCTCAACTCCATCACCAAGGAACTTCAACATGCTAATGCAGTGGCAGGCTCGGCTGAAGCTGATCGCCTAAATTTGGTTTCGAGGCTCGAGCAAATGGAGTCTGCTAGTCGGAAATTTGAGGAGGAAGGGTCATTATTGAAACAAGCTTTGGAAAATGAAAAATCAGCATCTCACGATGTCAGATTAAGGCTGGAACATACTCAGTCACAAGCAATGTCTGCTACTGCGCAGCATACAGAAACTAACAAGATTACAGTGGCTCTCAGGGAGGAAAATGAACAGTTAAAAGCTCAGCTTGCGCAAATAAGCGTCCGTACAGCTGCTGAAGGACAAGAATCTAACACTTCTAACCAACAGAATGGTGAAGTTCAAACATCAGAGAAAGAAGTTAAGGATCTGACTAAAGTGCTAGCGGAGAAGGAGAGCCAACTTAGTAAGGTTAGTGAAGAGCTGAGGAAGAATTCTTCGAATATCAGCGGCCTTCGACAAGAGTTGGAGGAACAAAAAAAGAAAAACAACGAGTTGAGGGAGAAGAATTGGAAGGCAATGGAAGCTCTTAACGAAGCTGAGAAAGTCAAATCAGCTGCCTTAGCAAAGGGTCAAAGTATAGAAGAGATTGAAAGGAGGTTGAAAGAAGCCCAGGGTAAACTGCAAGAAGCGCAAAAAAATAAAGAAGATCTTCATCTAAAACTTGAAACTGAACAACTAAAAGATAGAGAAATACTCCATAGGCTATTACCAGAATTTAAAATTGACAAAAAAATGGTATGCGACTAGTTTCTTCATTTGCTTACAGAATCATTTTACATTCTTTGACTAATTTATTTTTCAGGAACATTCAATTTGGGTAGAAAACTTTGTCAATGAAGTTGGTAGGAAATTGAGCGCAGTCTCTTCTACACTTCCTCCATCTCCTCCAACAACACCGAGTGATGCAAATGAAAAAGTTATTAATGGAGAAGTGGGAGGCGTAGACCCCAAACTAATTCATCTCAAAGCGGAAAACAGTTCGCTACAAGCGCAAATTAATCATTACAAAACGGTTCTTGATGAAACTGTATGTCTTCAATTGTTCTATCATTTTATACCACTAGTATAAACAAAAAAATTCATTAGGAGGATATCTTGAAGAAATTGCAATCTGGTGTAGAAGCTGAAGAAGACAAATGGAGAGAGAAACTAAACGAAAAAGATAGGCAATTAACAAAAGTATGTATTTCTCAAAAGTGCTAAAGCATTTTTGAAGTTACTTTTTACATTTTTGACTAAATTTTCCAAGGCCCTCGAGGAGAAAGCCAAATTAGAGAAGAATCTTGAAGAGCTTCAAGTAGTTGAAGAGGTACCATTTGGTTTTCATTGATTATTATAATGGATGATCCTTAAATTCAAAGGATTTGCTTTCTTTTTTTAGGCTACAGCTGAGGTGACGGGACACTAATATTTTTAACTTATTGCATGATTTTAAAGCTAGTCATCCTTTCTTAATGGGTCACTAGCTTTAAAAAATGAGCCATTTACTTATATGTCGCTTAATTACAGATGCAAAGTAAACTTAAAGAGTTGCAAGCCAAATTGCAAGAGGAGGAAAATGAAAAGAAAAGTTTAGAACTTAAGGCTGACGAGGTATATATGTCTTGGCCATTATTACCCAGTTCACGTAGAAAGCTTTCGATGATTGGCTTATATGGATGTTACTCTTTTGTTTAATATTTTTTAACTGGGTCCTTTGTAATTGTTTCTTTGCAATTGTGGTTTAATTCTTCTTGGTACTCAGGCCATCAGGTTTGGAAATTTCCAAGAGGTAATTCACGTAATGTTATTGTCATGTGAAAAAGC
This sequence comes from Leiobunum rupestre, assembly GCF_980474605.1. Taxonomy (NCBI): domain Eukaryota; kingdom Metazoa; phylum Arthropoda; class Arachnida; order Opiliones; family Sclerosomatidae; genus Leiobunum; species Leiobunum rupestre. The sequence goes on from NC_143390.1 coordinate 36,935,885, forward strand.
ACGATTGTTTTGTCAAATGTCTTACATCTGTATGCATTAATTTTATCACATCAAATTGATTAATACACACTTACAAGTGTTAAATTGAATTATGCTGAGGATTTTGGTTTTCAATTTTAGGTAAACAAAATTGCTGATGATTTAAGACAACAGCTTGAGTTAAAGACAAAGGAGCTTGATAGTCTTGCAGGAGAGAGGAAGGCCTTAACAGAGTCACAAGATGTAAACTTGCCCATTTTCACCATAATGTCTGAAACCCACTAAATAAATAAATAAAAATGTTTGATTTAGAAATTGCAAGCTCTTCATTCTCAGTTAGAGGAGGAGCGTAAAAAAACTAAGGATTTGAGCTCTCAGACTGTGAAACTAAATTCTCTCGTCAAAATTGGTCAAGATGCTCTCAGGGCTGAACAGGAACTTGTCAAGGAGTTGCAAGCCCAACTTATACAACAAAAACCGAATGGAACCAGTGCTCTAGTATGAATTTTGCTTTGTATATACTTGAATTACTTTAATTTTCTTACTAATTCGGTAATACTAATAATATATTCTTAGGTAAGCGAGGCTCCAGTTAGTCCAAAACCTGCAAATGGTCAACACAATAATAGCATTGCCGAAGCAGACGTAAGTATAGATATCATATAATAAAGAATTGGCTGGTGATACTTTTATATTTGCTCGGAAATATAAGTCTGCGCTTTAATTGGTTATTTTTTAAATTAAAAAAAATTGATGCAAGAAATACAGTTAGCTATGTTTCATAAAGCTTTCGCTGTCTGTTACCATATGTTAAAATAAAATGATAGATCAAATTAAATAATATTTAAGCCTAACACGCTCTTTGATCTCAGTCTAGCTGCATCTCTTCAGCAGCCCCTAGTTCCGCTTCTTCTACTTCTTCTAGTACTACTCCTATCTCTTCTAACCCTGTTAAATCTGAAAAATCGTCAAAACATAAAAAACGGGTAAGAGATTCGTCTTAACTTTAAGCACTTCTCACATCACTTACACCCGTTTTAGAGTTCACGATCACTTTGGTTTTAACATCACTCGCATGTTTTTTACACTTTTATGAATGAGTTTCGTTATCTTTTGAATGATTTCATTTTGATGCATATGGGTATTAAGTACCTCTGTTATTTGTCGGTAGATAATTTTTGCTTGATTCATTAATCATATCTCAATACGTTTAATCATATTTAATAAAGGCGAATTCATATATGTAGTGGGAAGTAATTTCAATCGAGGCTCCGTAGTGATAAAAAAAAATGTTTAAATTACAGAAAATCAACCTGCCAAACCATTTTTACGATTTCTTTAACAAAAGAAAATTGTAAGTTTATTTTTTTCCTGGTTAGGCGCTAAAGTTTTTAATTTTGAATACCCTTTTTCGGATAGATTTGCTAACCAAAATAGGCACACCTACAAGTCTACAGTTAGCTAATTTTAACACAAATAATCAAATTTAGCTAAAAATTACTTGTCAATTAATATTCAATATAAGGAGTTGAGGATTAGAATTGCCACTCCTTTAGTGGTGAAGGCTCCCTAACTCTTGAAACGTTTACTATATTTTTCTATGTTTCCTGACTCAAATAAATTTTTTTGTTTTTCTTTTTCTCTTTTTTAAATCTTGGTTCTTAAAAATTAAAAAAAAATTATGGCTGTTGAACTTGATGCTATAATTTTCCTTCTGTATCTCTCTCCTTCTGAAACAAATTTTCAATCTTTCAAACCAACAGAGCAGGCCAAAATCAACAGGTATGTGATTGAGGTGGCAATTATGAAACAATCACTATTCGCGATTGTTATAAACTAGAAAAAAAAGCAAAAGATTCACAGAAACTGCTCTTGGGTATTATCACAAAAATACTGCTGCTATTTGTCTTTTAAGATTTCAGGGTTAAAGGCTGCTTGGTTTGTCACATTCTTAAGTCCGACAATATTCTATATTTTTACATTGTTGCAAAATATCTCCAAGTGCATGTTTAATTCATTTCATTTGAATGCTTCAGCACCTTTGAGTTTTGATTGCCATATTTCCAAGCTTTTACCAAAATTTTGTTCGAAACCAAACTTTTGGAATGTTTTACCAGTTGCATGTTAATTTGAAAATAGTTTTGTGGCTACAAAATGCTTTTTAATCAGAATATGCTAAAATTCCTGGTTTTTGCTACAGTTTTTATTTTAAAGTAAATTTAATAATTATGATTTTTAAAATATAGGGTGCTTCAGGTAAAAAGTAGTCAGAATGAACCCATTCTGGAATTTTCCACACCTCTACAAAATTCACTGCATTTACAATACCAGTCATTCTTTGTCCAAAATTTAATCCGCTTTGTTGTCTACTCATTTCTTGAACAATATCGTCTATAGCGGAGATGTATGCGCAATAGGATTTGTTTTTAAAAAAATATTGGAGATGGTGATATATTTCGGAATTTGGTAGATGTTAGCTAAACAAAAGTTTATATCAAAAATTTCTCATTGCTTTTGAGCTATTGACTAAGGAAAAAGGCAACGTTTGTCAATCTTAAAATTAAAGACTAATATATAATATCTATTTAAATATTCTCATTGCTGGTATTTTCAATTGTAAAATTAAGCAAATTGTCCAAGTTCCAGTAATTATTATTTTAGACATCGTCTAACTTTTTATTATTTAAGAAAAATGGGGTTAAAATTTTTTTACTTGGGGATGTTTAGAAAAAGTACATGTACTTATTTCCAAACTGTGTGTACTTTTGTTAAGCAAAAAAAAGAAAAATTAAAAAGATTAGAAAATAGTTGGTCTCTTTATTTAAAAGGTCAAAAGACATTCACTCGGTCCACCTATGAGTGCAATTTGCATTGGTACAGACATAATATAATTTCATTTCATCTTCAGCTCTTCTGCTTTGAGCCTGAAAAAATACTGCTTCACGGTTAGAACATTTTGGACATTGATGCTCCTCTGTTCTTGGTAGTGTTGGATCATGGATCACATCAGACACAATTTGCGTTAATTCACTAGATGAGAAAAAGCCAGTATTAATCTGAAATTTTCATAATGAACATGGTTAATTGAGAGATACGCACTCCACTTCATGTGTGATTTTGTTGACATAAATACAATTATTATCTGCTATTTGTTGATAATCACAGTTACGACACTAATTCAAAATAAACTCTATAAGTAAAAGTATTTTTATAAAATAGAGAAGGGAAAGAACATACTGCATAGAGTAAAACTTTATTTTCTTTATCTTCCTTTGGATAAAGCATGTTATTACTAAATAGAATATGTAAAGTTAGAATGCAAATAGGTAGTGTAACCCCATAATTGAGTAAGCCTAAGTCGATCATTTCTAGGTTTAATTACCATTCTTGACAGAATTTAATACCAACAAATCCCAACCCGTTTTCTTTATTTAGGCCGACGTCTTCTTCGGCGATAGGCATGACTAATTCCTAACTAGATACTTAATTAATTTTTAGATTTCAATTAAACCGTCCAGAAGTTTTTGTAATAAGAAAAACAAGATGTGAAAATGCGTATGCGTCGTCAGAGGGCTCTGGATTCGCGGTTGAAAGTATATGCACGGCCAACTTTGATCACGCGCTGTTCGCGAGAATAATAATCAGCTAGGCTAATACCCAATCGAAGTTGGCGGTGGTATATGGGAAGGTGAAAGGTTTACAAGTTCACACCAGGCGCGCAATTTGAAAAGGAAGTTAAGGAACAAAAAAATATCTCCTGTAAGTGGCAGCTAGGAGCAACAAACGCAGCACCCCACACGGGAACGACTCATAATTTCGCAAACCACAACCCCGAATACAAAATTCCCATATCTCCGAATTCCCATAACTTCGATTTCCCATAACTTTTAATTCCCATAACTTCGAATAGTAGTTTTTTGGGTGAAGTTTGTTTTCGTTGTAAAGCTCTCTTGCGGAAGTGAATAGGATCAGGCGTGTTGATTTCAAATAAATGATGAAACAAGTTCGCCAAGAAGGTGATAATATTATTTCATTGCTCTCAATCGAACCGTTATATATCAAGCAGAGATCGGCATTCTAATATACAAAAGAGAGCCCCAGCATAACCTAGGGCGATCTTTGAAGCCCAGAGCCCCCCGACCTATGATATCAAGTTTAACAGTGTTAAATTGGTTTCTTTAAAATTTAATTTAACAACACTCTCTAGTACAAACGTTTTTACTATAGTGTTTTTAAATTAAAGCCCGCGACCTTCTGAATGCCAGAAGCCCACGCTGTGTAATCATAGGTTTCACAAGGACATTTCGCGCACGAATTTAAAACCATGTAAAGTCGATTTGGTTAGTCCAACCCTATGCATTAAAATATCCGATTAGACCACTTTTGCATAGTAAAAACGTTTTTACTATGCAAAAGTGGTTTTAAATTCTTCTAATCAGACCATGTAAAGTCTCAGCACGGGAGGGCGCCACGTATATCAAAAGGGTCGGCCTCACAACGCCGAATTCTCCTTTCTCCGAAATCCCATATCACCGAATTCTCTTTTCTCCGAATTGATATAGTTCCGAATTGCTTTTACTCCGAAAGTTCATATCTCCGAAGTCCCATTTCTCCGAAATGTATTTAGTGACCTCACATCTCCGAATTATCGTTTCTCCGAATTCCCATTTCTCCGAATTCCCATTTCTCCGAATTCCCATATCACCGAATTCCCCTTTCTCCGAATTCCCATATCACCGAATTCCCTTTTCACCGAATTGACATATTCTTGCTTTTACTCCGAAAGCTCATATCACCGAAGTCCCATTTCTCCGAAATGTATTTAGTTACACTATGCAGAGTTAAACATCCTGTGTCACGCCCGCTTGTGGCTAAAGCAAGATTATTGAAATTAAATAATCTTGACTAAAGTTTTCCCTTTATTTTAATTTTTGGTCGTAATTAAATATGATGTTTTATTACAGTATAAGAAAATTGTTTGGTAGCATATTTTATTGTTACAATACAAATTCTATAATGTAGATGGCATTGTGTTTTCCGTCCTCTGTCAGAAGGGGACAGAAGAATGAATTTTTAATATAAAAACACATATTAAGCTTTCAATATCCATGTCAGCTACAGTACACAATTAAATAAAAGCAGGAGCCGCGGAATTGGGGGGCAGGTAGGGCCAAATGCACCCCCATTTTGCATGGTAATGTAGGGTTATTTATGCTTTAGTCGTAGGAGCCTAGGAGGAGCTAGTCATGGAGTACTTCCGCGGTTACTGAAAAAAACAGCTTTCAAAAAAAAATTCTTACAAAAAATGTCAACGTTTTGTAAGTAGAATATGATACTTAAGACAATATAAATTGCGGTAGATAAATAATTTTAAATAAAAAACACCAATATCAAGACCCTAAAAACTACGACTTTTTAAAATCGCGCGGGCAGACTGCCGTGGCTCCGGACAATCGTACCTTTATAGTACAGGCAAACCGGAAGGTGGGAAACATGCATTGAAACAGGGTCAGTCGATAAATTTCTTGAAATCCAAAATTCCACATACTATAATTAAATAATTTGTTAAAATTTCACTGTTTAAATAGTATGAAGTGCTCTTCTACGAATTATTGCCTATCACACGTTTAAAGAAAAGAAAAAAATCGCCATTTTGGTAAATGGCGACCTAAATTATGAAAAAGTCGAGCGAAAAAAGCTACATTAACTTTAAAATCAGTAATAACAATTAAAATTTGTGTCTCACCATTTCTTTCTAATAAGTCTTTATCTTTAAAATGGGCGCTGCAAATCTGTGCCCACTAACTAGGCATCTTCCCTGATTTTATATTAGTTAACCACACATTAAAAAGATTTTTGCATTTCGGAAAATTGTGAAACGATAACTCCAACGTTCTTTTCTCACCATTTACTCGAATTGTAATATTTTTAAGGGCAGTATTACTACAGAAAGGTACTTTGCAATTTATGCCACCTCTGCGCCTACAATCCGCCATATTAATCGTTTGTTTTGATCAACAAAGTACGCAGACAAACCAAGCTGCAGGGGTAGCGACTGTGGCGCCGCCTATACCCGTTTCGCTAGCGAATAAAATGAGCACATACGGTTAAATCCGGTAGGGGATCTTTCCTTGTGGTCCCCCTTTTCCCTTCCTGCCCCCGAATCGGTCCTACAGCTGGGAGCGGCGGCGGCGGCATGACCTTCTCCAATCTTTCTTTGCCACATATGTGTGGCAATGAAATAAAAAGGACTATAATTCGCTGAAATAATGGAAAGATTCAAATGGCCATATCATAAGTAACATAATAACAGTATGACAATTAACGAGATTTGCAAGGGAACTGATTTTCCTAGCTATTGCGCAATCAAGATGTTTTATCAGCACAGAGCCCCCTAGTGACTAAAACACGCGAGACTTTCGCCTAAGCCGAAATATCTGGTTTCCGATAGATCGGCGGAATAAAATAAAAAAAAAACGGTGGCACGAGCCCAAATATGTTTTTTTTTTGGCACGCCTGATTCGCACGCGGGCTTCAAAACAAAGGCAAAGTTCCTCGCTACTCCAGAACGTGCTCTTTGATATTCGAAAATTATTCCCCAAGAACGGTAAGTTGCGAGTCCAAGTCGCAGCTTGAAGAGAGTATCAGCTAGGAGCAACAAACACAAGGAGAACGCAGCTAGCCTTTAAACACGCTAACGAAGGGTTGTGTACGAATTTCATTGGACGAGCGTCACGAGCCATTACGCTGAACGTTTCACGGGCGGGGGGGGGGGAGACAATTTCCGAATTTTCCTCTTCCGACGGCAGCAGGCGCTAAAGCGTCTAGCCAATGAAAAATGTACACAAGAAAATCCACGACTTTTGACGGGTTGCGTTCTCCTTGGGTGGGGGGCTGTGTTTGTTGTTCCTAGGTTTCAGTGTCGAAAAAAGGTTCGGTTAGAAAATTAATATTAAAGCAATAGGAAGTGTCATACTTATAAATGTTATGTTACTTATGGTCATACTAAAATTTAAACCCAAAATTCCAGTTTAAGGTTAACCTAAAGGCTCCGGTAGTTCCTCAAAAATCCGCTAGGACACCAAAAATCGTGAAATGGGAATACGTAGAAAAGGGGGAAAAATCGTGTCCAGTATAGAACACAGAATCGTACTAAAGAATTGAACGAGATAGACAACTGTAATCGGTGAATTCCCGCGACTTGATTGACAGGAGATAAGCTGATTACACTCCTTTGTCATAGTAAAATAGCCATATAGTGTAGAAAGAAGCGATAGAGAAAGAATGGGACGGGTTGGAGTAAAGGTTACGACCCATATCTTTTGACACCAAAGGAAGAGGTAAAAGCACTCTACAGATAAACCCGTAAAAGGGGAGCCATCTCTCGCGGTAATAAAGTGTAGAAAGGCAAACGATACTATTCATACGTGGACCTAAAACGAAATATCAAAATAGAAGAACGATGTTGAACCAAGGATCAGTTGAACGAAGTTTTGAAAGAATTATAGTAACAAAATTATATAAAAAAATGTGTAAAAATTTATTACGGGTAAAAATATAGTTGGAAATCTAGGAATAGGAACGAATGAAATATTAAAGGTTTTTAATTAAAGACCGAGAATCGGAGAACAGAGCGAAAATTCTCGTGCGCAAATTGAGTAACCCTTTCTGAATTTGCAGTTTGATTGACAACTCCCGGAGAGCGATCACGATCGCCCCGAGCCCCTCTCCTCGTCTCTACAGCGCTAACAACTTTTCTAGACTGTCTCTTGTTATTTCTATCCGATGGCAGTGAATGCTTTTAGTAGAGATAGTAGGGGCGGCTTTTAATGACAAAAATAAGAGGGTTATTAATATAAAAATTAAAGTTATTCTATTTCCACACCACCCTTGATGTAAGAATATGGCGCTTTGACTTTTATTTGTTTATAGATAGGAGGTTCCCCAGTAGGCCTATAACTCCTATCTTGATACGAGACTATTTATGGTAGCGAGAAGATAAGTCGGACATCTTCACTCGAGCTATTGTAGCGAGAAAATGTCTCGTTCATTTTCACTCTAGCTACTTACTAGCGAGAAGATATGGCGGCCTGAATCCTCACTCAAGCTACTCATTAGCGAGAAAATATCTAGAAAAGATATTCACACTCAAGCTATACTCATTAGCGAGAAGATATCACGGTCAGATATTTACACTCGAACTAAAATGTAACCGAATTTGATTTTGGCGGCTTGGGTTTTTGGTTTTTCAAAGCTTCAATTACGTAATTAGCTTCTCGTACGTTCATACTCCGATGACTACGAGGGTCTACTAACTCCGGTAACAAGCCTTCGAAATAAAACCTCGATAATTTGCCAAGTAGCCCTGCTCGAGATCAACAAACAAGCCGTTGGAAATCACGGATTCTCCCGTTTTTCTTTGATATTCCGCTATGGCGGTACTCTCGTTGAGTCTACCGTATTCCATGGCCGCTGATGTTATTCTCCCGCCGTAAAGAAGTCACTTTACTAGCGAAATCACCGACGTCGTTTCTTTCATTTTGCAAATACGACCAAAGTTAGAAGCCGTTAGTCTCGAACGTCGTTCCGCAAACCAGACTTCACTGTCAGCCTGGTTTCGGGTGCTTTTTTCGATTTCATTTCTTTTCTCTACGTCGACAGAAATATTTTCGACGAACTCGAGTGTAGCTTTATGATAGGCATCTTCGTCCATATCAGGTTGCTGGGCGTTCGGACCATAGTCCACAGATTCTTTTGGCGTTGAAGTTAATTTGTTATGTTTCCTTTGTTTCTCCACTTCGGGAATAGAAAGGAGTCTACGAGCCTTCATTCGGCTTCTGTCAATCCTCGAGGCGTACCGTTTCAAAACCATCGAGTGACTTTTTTTCAACACCTTTCTCCACGTAGACTCTTGCCATTTTGCGCCATACTGGTAGCTTAGGCCCGCACCATTGACCCTAACGTTGTAGGATCCTCGGCGAGACCTGCAAAACTGCTTGTGGCCAACGAATTTGGAAACAATATTCATATAAGTCTCCGCGGCATTGCTGGTCTCGTCAGTTAGGAGCTTTCCAGCCTTTTTTACCAAATTGCCAACGGCCGATTGAATTTTTAAAATTAAACTCGCTGGTAGGTCTTTGAACTGGTTGACGCTTGTGGCCTTTTTACCGTCTTTAGCGGGGCTGCAGAAGTATTCTTTGCATTTGGAGTGATCTCCGTAAACATGGTGAGGCCCGTTTCTGAGGTCGTAAACCAAATCTTGCTCAGATTGGTTATTTACCGAATTATATCTAATAGCTGCGCGGGCGCAAATGGATAAACGTTTAATTCGGGCTTTACTCAAATGCTTAGCCATCTGAGCTCCCTCCTTGTTTATGCCGTGTAGAGTGACTCCGTACCGTCGGATAGCGTGATTGGCGCACTCAATTTTTTTAACTCGATGTCCATAGGGTACCTTTTCTCTAATTTTAAAAAGGGTACTAGAGTCGCCGTCACCTACCAGTTCGATGAACCTGAGATTATGCAGTTCGACGCTTTTACAAAAGCCTTCTACAATAATGTCCGCTTCCATCGCGCACGACGAACCATTCCAATTACGGAAACATTCGTGTTGTATTTCAACGCCTTTTTTCTCGGCCATGAAACAAATACTGCAATATTTGTTTCTGACTCCGAGAAAAAGCAATTTCTTGGTTTCGGCTCCTATTATCGCGGCAACTCCCGAGTTCGCCAAGTATCTCCCGTTATATGCCCGCTGAACCCAGCCTCCGTCCGCGATAACTTTGATCCGCGCCGCGGAATCGGCGTCTACGTGACCTTTGCCGCGAGCTATCTCGTATTCCAAAACACCAGCGGCTAAAATTTCCGCGTGAAGATGTTCAGCCCAGTCCTAAGGAAAGAAAACGGATGAGTTTGTGAAATTACTTTGATCACAATCACTGATATCCCGTAATTCATTTTCGCTAAATAAATGAAATTGTAACAGCTAATATTGTTTGCCATTTTGTATATCAGTTACACTATGCTCCAGTGACGTAGACAAGGGGGAGTTCCCCCTTAGACCTACCTTTGGCTGATTTTTACCCCCTTCTCGCGACCCCCTCTTAACATTCACATACTTCGCCCCCCTCCTTTGACGAATTTCTGGCTACGCCACTGGTATGCTCTCTATTAAATTATAGTATGTTTAAATAATAGTTTGAATAAAGGATAAATTAAATATATAAAAGTTTAGTTAAACTATAATATAAAAATACTAGTTATAACCTATCAAAACCAGGTTTTATCAAACTATATATAGTATATAAAAACTACAGATAAAATGAACTAATAGGTATAATCAACCTGTTTTATCAAACTATATATAGTATATAAAAACTACCGATAAAATGAACTTATAGGTATAATCAACCTGTTTTATTACGTCGTATTTTATATATTTTAAAGCTAAGGCTGCTTGGTTTTTGTTAGTGAAATTTCGAAATTTTCTTTTTGGCAGGCGAAATGGAAAACGTTGAAATTACACTTTCTATTTCGCGTTTTTTTTATAATTTCCGTTTGTAAAAGTTATATTCTTAGTAAGAGAAATGTTTCAGTGGGGACGGAAGACTATGGACTACAGAGCGTTTCACCAAATATAACTTTGACAACAAAGTAAGCTTGGCAAAGCGAGGGGGAGTACCAACTTTTCCATCGATTTTGCAAAAACTAAAGAAATCAAACTATGCAAAACGTTGATATATTTATAAAAGCTACGTATCTAAGATATCAAAAAAATATTCGTACCTTTCCTACTTGGTTTTCAAGTTTCGAATACGTAGGAAAGCTCATGGAAGGCACATTTAGCACGGATAACACTTCATCCTGCTGGGCGTGACCCGCTCCAATTGATGTAAAGGCCCACGCTCCGACGTAGTTCACGCTTTTATCATTTTCAGTTTCTTTGTTTGTTGAAATTTTTTTGGTGGCTGAACACGAATTGCATTGAAAAAAGAGATGGCTCTGGAGTCCAAGAACCAATTCTTTTTCAAACTGAAAATGGCCTTGTTTTTTGCATTCGTATCGATGCTTCTCTAACGCGCTAATCTCGTCTAAAAAAACCAATATCAACAATTCTGCGCCCTTCAAGCTTTTTCATATTTGGAGATGAAAACCCATATCCCATTTGTTCCGACGACAAATTGAATGATAGAAGTTCCGGTCGCTCCGGGAACCCTTCAGCTATCCTACATGGTAAATATCATTATAATATGCAAAAACAAAATACCAGATAATTATACAATCGTGAAAGTAAGATGGGGAATACTTACGTCTGAAAACTTTCATCCGCAGACCTATTATCGGCATGATGCACTATATAACCAAATCCTTCCGGAGATGATTGAGAAATCGGTAAAGGAGGGCGCGCTAACGGCGAGAAATTAGCTAAATCCTTTGATGAACTACCTAATTCGGACGACGAATTTGCGCGCGATGACTCTTTTTCGCTACAACGCTTGCGTAAATGAATCCCTCGGTTGTTCACCTTTTTCTTATAATATTTTTGAGATTTCGGTGCCATCTCTTTACAAACTTAATTTCAAAGTAAATGTAGTGTGGACAATTTTGTCGGGCTGAATCGATAAAAATTGTAAATTTTTAAACGGCTGTAACACACGTCTTACACTTACAAGAAATCTAAAAAGTGACACAACCCTCGCTGCCTCGCACAAACCGGACAGAGGTCAAAACTATTTTTGGGAAACCCTCCGCTCCCTCCCCAAATTTGAGCCTCAACGTCGACTTTGGAACATTTCGCGCGAAGGCCGGCGTATTCTTCTATTTGGACAATAGAACAATACGCCGCTCTTATCCCTTGACAGTGAAGGGTTGGGAAAGCTCTTTTACCTACATTTTTTTAAATAAGTATTTACCGCCATCTATCGGAGAAATGGTGAACTAAGACCATAAACAAAATGCATAGTGGAAGCTACAGCTTTTAGCGTTTTAAAGATTACGACTTCATTTTTGATGTTAAAAATTTTAAAATGGTTTTAAAATTAAGTTTACCTTATGTGTTATATTTTGTTTTTGACAGAAACAAGAATATTTCGAAATTAAATGATTTTTTGGGTGAAATAAAAATCTTTAAAAACGTTTTTTGTTAATTAAACAAAAACTAAGTAATAAAATTAGATTTTGCCAAAATTAAAAAATCGTCCTTATAGCCCATTGTTTATCTTCAAAATTTCAATCGTATTAAATACATAATAACGGAGCAATGTTTAAAACGCTTTTAAAACTTTCAAGTTTTCGAATAATTATAGTTAATTTACCACTATAAACTTATGTATAAAAAAATAAGGAAAATATAGAGTGTAAAAAGGTCTTCACGTTGATATATGGTAGCATCAGTAAGATATTGGCGAGTTCACTTTATAAGCCTTTGAAAAACGGTCTCAATTGAAAACAAGATGATCAAGACGTCTTTAGGTTAACCTTAACGAATAAAATTGAGAGAAATTCACCGTGAAATCTTATCTAATTTGGTCTTTTTGTTATATTGACCAAAACTAAAATAAATTACCGCATTCTGTTTGAGGAAATGATTTTAAATTATTTGAAGTTGTAGTACTACAAAGTGATAAGTTTCATAAAACCTTATATCTCAAAGATATAAGGGTTTACCTTTGGATCCCGTACTATTTTAAAAGTTAATTAAACTTCGACAGTTTCCATGGAAACTAATATCTATGAAACATTAGACAATTATTTTTCATTTTTTGGTATGTTTCGAAGTTGTTAAATCTCGATTGTATATTTTATGTTTTTATTTTTAATTAAGTCAAAGCGAGAAGCCTTCACATAATGCAATTTACAAACTTTTACCCGGAAATGGAGCTGCGCTTCCTAATATTCAGCCTGGGCGTACAAAAATACAGAAGAGGGCCCAGAAAAATAAACAATTTAACAAAAAATTAAGTGCGAATAGCTTGTCGCAATAAGGCACACGCAGCTGTGATGACTGCTGGAGAACCCCTATGCACCGCCGTGAGAACCCCAACGACAGTTTCTAGAAATGCACAGTTGTTTAATGTCTGTAGAAGAGAACGTCGGCCCTTACGGTGCTTGGGGCAGTCAAATAAAACTTGCTGAGGATCTTCCCGTGCGTCACAGTGAGGGCAAGAGTCTGTGGGACTTAAACGAAATCGACTGAGGGTAGAATTGGTGGGTAGCCGTCCACACCCGAGCCGGGCCAGTAGAGTGTCGTCACGCCGTGAGAGTTTAACGGTGAAGACATCCCTAGAACTGGGGAATGGCTTCGCTTCGCTCAGGGGCCAGGAGCCCGGAATAGACTACCAGCGCTGTGTCCACGCGGAGAGGACCGACCACGCACAGGCACACTTTAATTCCACCAGAGTAGAAGGTAGAAGGAAGTCTACCTTCGAAGGACGAATCAACCGAGTAACAGACGCGAGCCGATCGGCGGCCTCATTACCAGGAACTCCAACGTGAGCCGAACACCACAAGAAGGTAATTGGGCTAGTGTACCGATCGCGTAAATTATAAATAAGCGTAACCACCGGGTCAAGAGATCACTGGCATAGTTGCGTGAGAGCACTTTGTGAGTCTGAACAAATCACTACAGCTCCTTTAAGATGCGTGAACGCGTATGAGAGGGCCATTTGAATCACGAAGAGTTCTATCCTATTAATAGGATGAACCGAGTCAACCAGTGAAGTCGCACCCACCTTATTTATTTATTTATTTATTTATTTAAATACATAATAGACTGCTAAGCAACAGTAAGCTTTTGTGCAATCTTACAGGTTGTGGCTTATGGAGATACGACAATAAAATGATATAAAAGAAGAAAAAAAAAGAAAAAAATATATAAAAAAAATACGTTAAACATGAGAAAAAAGAAACAAGCTGGCAAGCCAAAATATACCTCTCCTCGGAAGAATTGTCCCTAGCGGTATTAATTTTTCGAGATGACTTTTAAAGATATATCTCCGCAATTCCGAGTTATTCACTAAAAACGTAATCCCGGTTCAATCCCGCCCGATATAAAATTTTAATTATAATTAAAATAATTGAGACGAAACAACCGAGTATAATTTATTCCGAATATTATAAATTAAGTAGTTACAACAGCGAGTTAGACGTACTAAAACAATGCTCAATTGAATTTAACCCTATTTACGGTACAAGTTTATCAGTTAAATATAATACGAAGCAAATTTTAATGAAAGAAATATCTACAGAGGGTATTTGTATTTTTCTCGCTTACGAAATACTTGCCGCATCTTTAACGCTCATTTTATTTCAAATTAAACATCTTAATCAGTCGAGAAAACGTTTAAAATAAATAACGAAGTAATGACGACCCAGTTAAAAACCAGACCAACATAAGTGTAAGCGCACGATGTATACAACTCGATAAAAATATACGACTGAAAAAACGAAATAAAATACAAATAAAACGAAAGATATTTAAAATTAAAAAAACTGATCCTAATAAAACGTAAAAATACCCTCCACATCACGCACATTCGGAATACGCAGAATTAACGTTATACTATATCCAGTTTAAAATATTAGAGTATCAAAAAATAAAAATAACGAATAAAAAAATACACAATAACAACCCAATCAATCAGACTTCAGAAACAAAACTCATAGAAAAATATTATAACGCAGTCAAGCAATCAGACTTCAGAATCAAAATAACTCATAGAAAAATATTATAACGAGGTCAAGCAATAAATTAGTTCAAATACTTAGAAATCAAGCAATAGAAAATATAATATCAAGACGCGCAACACCTTACCATTCACAAGTACGATTTTTCACGTTATTATAATGAAACCGGATAAGCTTTTGGGCATGACTTATGCTCTGAAAGGTTCCTCTAAGAATGGACGATTTTGCGGGAAAAAGGAAATAAACTTAAAAAATAGTAGATACAAATATAAGACAGAAAAAACCAACAATACCAAAGATTAGACAAAAAAGAACGTAATCGGGATCAGTTAAAAAACACAACAAAAAAGTGTAACATGTATCGGTGGTTCTTTGGTAGAACAATCGCCTGTCACGCAGGAGGGCTCGGGGTCGAAACCTGGGCGGCGCTTTCGTTTTTAATCAACAGAGAATACGCTACATTAGAATTACTTCGATGCAATAATTTAAATGGAACACGAAATTTCGTTCTATTTAGTAACAACCAAAATTTAATACTCTGTTAATTTGTAATAAACGCTTCCGATAAAGCTGAGGGTCTAATTTTCAATTAGGCGTAATAAGTGTCGGTGGTTCTGTGGTAGAACGTCCGCCTGTCAAACAGGACGTCTCGGGTTCAAATCCCGCCTGATGCGATCGCAAATTGATACTAAGACGAATACCGTAAACAATTGGTGGAAACTCTGCCATTTGGACGTTGAGACGTTTGTCGTAACCCTCAGCACGCGGTCCGTCCCAAAAAGTCAATAAGAAGAAGTTGGAGAGCAAAGACGCATATGCAAATTCAACACTCACAACCGCCATTACACAAACTCAACACTCACAACCGCCATTACACAAACTCAACACTCACAACCACCATAACAAACAAACTCAACATTCCTACACTTCACATAATCATTGCAACAAATTCCCATTACAACTGAACCGAAACCGAAACGGCAGCGAGCGTTAACGAAAGAAATGACCAAACCGCACCCTACGAAATCGCAACTTTACCCGTTAACGCTCACCGTCAGACGGTGGTTTTACCAACCTTTAACAACGATTTCACGACTTTTCACCGGTAACACGTATTGGACTTTGCCCCCGGTAATGCGTTTTGGACTTTGCCCCCGGTAATGCGTTTTGGACTTTGCACACACACACACACAGACACACAGACAGACAGACACACACAGACACGATGATTGTAAAACCCCTCTTAGGGGACTTTGTTACCTCGGAGAGGTAACAAGTTGGCAAGCCAAAATATACCTCTCCTCGGAAGAATTGTCCCTAATGGTATTAATTTCTCGAGATAACCCTTAAAGATATATCTCCGCAATTTAGAGTTATTTGTTAAAAATGTTATCCCAGTTCTATCCCGCCCGGTATAACATTTTAATTATAATAATTGAGACGAAACGACCAATTTTAATTTATTTGGAATATCATAAGTTAAGTAGTTACAACAGTGAGTTAGACGTACTATAACAATGCACAATTGAGTTAAACCCTTTTTACAGTACAAGTTTATCAGTTGAATATAATACACAGCAAATTTTAATGAAATAAATATCTACAGAGGGTATTATAACGACCGTTCGCTTTTTGGTTTATAATTTTAACGGAATCGGGCAGATTTTAATTAAACGATTGTTTATCGAAATTTGGTTAAAAGAATATTCCCTAAGGCCGCGGGATAAATTTACGAGAATAATTTCCCGTCGCCGTTATATCGAAAATTTATTTGATTCGGGATTGCCAGAACTGTAATGTTGTGGGCCGCGGACGAGTGATTAGAAAATAAATTGGCAACCAGAATTATGCAAAATTATAAATGTTTATTTTTTTTCAGAACAGTCTATGGAACGTTCTAGATTTAACTTTCATCAATATCCCAACAATATATATCCTTCTACGTAATTGTACAGAACTGGTACTCAAGTGTCTAAGACTAGATTTGTCTTAGTTCATCGTGATTGAAAAATAAACCAAAACACACTTACACTTAATTAGCCTCACAGGTTGAGTTGATAATTTCAAGGGTATAATTAGGTTATTCCAATTCAAAAAATAATAACAATCAATTTTATCTTACAACTGCCTTGAGTTAGTTTACAATTACTTTAACACTTTCAGTCTTAAACACGCACTGTTCATACACTTAAGTCCATTCACTCACGTTCCAAACGCGAAACACAATTTAACTCTTTTCTTGACCGAAGACCGAACATACTAATTAAAACCGCAAAGTTACCTCATAACTTTTAATTAAATATAAGATTAATATAATTTATAAATATTTAATTAAATATAAGATTAATATAATTTATATTGACGAAAAAAAGACAATCCCAACCAAACCCTTCGAGAAACTGCGAACGCAGAAATTTCGAGTAACTGCGTACGCAATGATTACCCTTTGCCCCGAAAATGGGGACTTCGACAACTAAATAATAATTAGTTGTTTTATATACTAGCGCTTGCCTTTTATAACAGAAAAAAAAGCAACGTGTGGTAAATTTTACGCATTTTTGAAGTAAAACGTCAACCACGGTTTCATATTCTTAATTTTAATATAACTGACATTTTAAAAACAGAACGAATATGAATTTTTACAGTCGCTACTGTTTTCTTCAAAATACAGCAGAAAGCTGTAAATTTTACGACAAACTGCTGTTAAGCCACTTCAACTGCGCCTTGATGTAAAATATAAACCGTATTTGCTGTTTTTTCAACAGTAAGTTTTGAGTGTGTTGAGCGGCCGTAGCCAAACGGAGCGAGTTTTCTGTTGCCCGCCTACCCTTGCGGAACCCCGATTGCTCCGGCGGTAGGACGTTATTAATCTACAGAAACCACAAACCAAACTAGTACCAGTTTTTCGTAAAGTCACAGGGGCAGGGCGATGTTAGGAATTTGTTTTTAATTTGGCGCCACTGGTACGTTTTCGCTACAATTTAGCAACTATTGGCGCCATCTCTCGATTGAAAGAAGCTAAAAAAATCTGAGTTTTTGTTTACCCCTGTAAAGCAAACTCTGCGTCGAACGAACTGTAAACCGACCTATATCGGCATTTCGTGTTTAGAATTCTACAGAAGTAAAATGGATTTATCAAGGTTAACGTCCAGGCCCGAGAAGAGAAGGGGGAAGCCGGTACAAATTACCGGGTCCCGTACAACCTTGGGCCCTTGGGGGGTCCGGGTCTGAACCCCTGTACTAGGCTTCTACCGTGAAACATTGATATTTCTAGGAAAAAGCTATCTCTTAGGGCACGGAAGTATACGTTTTTACCTGGGCCCGATTAAGACCAGGGTTGGCAAAATCCTTGTTTTTTTTAAAAAGAACAAAAACAATGTTTTTTATTGTTTTAAACAAGATTCATTGTTTTAAACTGTTTTTAAAGCGAACAATAAAAAACACATAATAAACAATAAAAAACTATGTTTAAAACACGTTTTAAACTAATCATTATACTTATGAATCACGAGTAAACTCATTTAAAGAAATATTACGTATCATTAAACGTATTGTCATAAGTGGCATAATTACCCTAAGTGTGTCAATAAGATGAATTTTTCCATGATACCTTGTTTAACGAAATTGACGTAAATGACGTCATTTTTCCAGTGACGAAATTTACGTAATGTGTTTGCGAAGCGGCGTCTGCGGCGCGAGCATTAAATATACCATAAAGAGTACTTGAACGGAATTCGCGAGTCCTACGGTTCTTTGGTCTGTTTAGAACAAGCTCAAATTGAAGATTTTCTGTGGGAAAGGCTCCTATTGGCACACTTAGGGTAATTATGCCACTTATGGTATTATAAATAAACTCACATTGAGAAGAACCAATGAGTACACGCTTATTTAAACGAGCCAAGAATTTCGCTAAGCGTTGTTGACCAACCATTGACGGCCTTAGGGTTTTCGATGCCCCATGCAAATACTACCTAACCCGTAGTAGGGTTTTTAATATAGTTATCATCCTGAAATTTTTGGTCGCATAGAACTAAGAAAAGGGAAAATATCCACATATTGTTTTTAGTTTTGGTTTATTGAAATGTGCACGTCTGCAGTCATAAATCATCACAAATAAACAATGTTACATAAAATAAGATTTTAGGTACCTCTATAATCTTAAAACTTCCATCACGTCATAAAATTTCTAAAAAATCGAGAAAGGGGACCGAAATCCCTTGATTTTTATCTTGGAGTGCCGCCTAGTCGGTTTTAGCCCGATCTGTCCAGACCGGCCGTGTTTCTTGTTACTTAAAACCCGGCACAACCCGACTAAACAGCAACCCTACTTTTATCTCGTGCATAGGTAGTGTCCCAAATAGATGTATATTGGCAGCTATATAAATTCTATTTAAACAAAAAGACAAAATTCAATGCGCTCGTAGGATTTTTGCACTGGTATGAAATTTATGAAATCATATCGAGCCTTTTCAGTCGCTCTTTTCAGAGAATCTTTAAATCAAACTACCGTTATAAATACAATTTACCTTTCTTAGAGCCTTGGAATGGTTTTTTCTACCTTTTCCCTCATATTGAATAACGAAAATCTTACAAAAAACAATGAAAATTTACCTTATAAAAAACATGTTTAAAACAGATAGTTTAAAACGTTTAAAACAAATTGGTGTTTGTTTAAAATAATTGTTTTAAACGTGTTTTAAACACTTGTTTTAAACCTTTTGTTTAAAACTTGCCAACCCTGAAATTTAAGACCCTTGGGGGGCACCTAGGCTATCGGGGGCCCCTTTAATACAAGTAGAGGACTCAAGGATGGAATAAGTGGGTAGCTAACCAAACCAACTTTTTCTAAAGTTGACACAATGACCATTTTGAAAATTTGAAATGGTGTTTTTCCATGGGCGCCCGCAGAGGTGGGCAAACGGGGAAATTGCTCCACCCCCCCCCCCTCCTTTCATTAGCTTTAACGTTACATCAATTATGAGAAACTTTTATCCCTATTCCTACTAAGTTTTAGCTAGAGCTCGTTCATTTATCGGATCGTTTTATGTATAATAAATAATAATTTATATATAATAAAAGTGAGTTCACTTTATGACTCCCCCCTTGAAATAATTTCTGCCAGCGTCCATGCTCTCAGTAGCGTAGCCTGGATTTGATTTCGGAGGAAGCACACAATGGGAAACAAAAATAAATAACCCGTGAATGAATGAATGAATGAATAGTTTATTTGATTTGCGTACAATACGCACCCTTTTAGATCAGGGCGGCTCCGCTTTGGGGAGCACAATCAGTTATCAGGAATATACAAAATATTATTACATATTAATTAAAAATATATAGTTATACACTGTTAAAAAAATTCGTTCAGAAGACGTTCAACTTAGAACAGTCTGTTCAAAAATGAACGATAGCGTACTAAAGGTATGTAACAGAGAACGGTGTGTTCAAGATATTTTATTTCGTTCAAATAAGAACGAATGCTCTTTCGCCCTCTGGAGGAAGGTTTGTAAACTACACAATAGAATAGATTCGTTCCAATAGCTAGGAGATCGTTCCCCTTAGAACAGGTTTTACACACAATCCTCTATGGATTTCTTTGTATTGGTTAAAATTAATACAGCTATAAGAAATACAAGATCAAATATATATTTAGAAATACCCCGGTGTAAAATTCAAAAAAAAATACTCTCAATTTTCTATGCTGGTGTCAAATTATTTAATGAAGTTTACTCGGAAGTAAAAAATCTCAAATCACTTGCGTCGGTTAAAAAAAAATTTAAAAATTTATTGTTAAATGACCTAATCTAAAAACATTCTTTCCCTGTTACTTTTGTTTCGTAATTGTTATTTTTAAAATTTATTAATTTATTGCATTCTATTTATTATATGCTGATAACAAAATAATTGCATATTTACAAAACCGGGCTATAAGTAACCAAATATTGTAAATTCACCATGAAATAACAATAAACTTGAACTTGAACTTGAATTTGAACTTGGTTTCATGTACATGTACTAACATATAAGAGTGACATTTTCAACGTATGACCAAAAGTTACCAATAAGTGTGACACTATTTTGTGGAAAACATCGTAAGGCCAAAAGTAACAAATAAGTGTGACACTATTTTGCGGAAAGTTTCGTATGGTCAAAAGTAACAAACAAGTATAACATCCATAAAGTAATAAATGAGTGGTTTAGAGTGCGCTTTGTTATAGGTAGTTTTTTCGTACATTATTATGTGGTTTTAAATTAGTGTACTGGTTGATTAAACTATTACTCGTAGTAATTTATTTACAGGGTGAGTTAGAACATGTTGTAATGAAGTTGTATGTACAGTGTGTTTGGAAATTTACCGAAGATTCAATTTCATTGTTGGAGCGTAGCTCTTTCACTCAAATGGCGTTAGGTCTGTAACGCTGTTTCTCAGAAACTACCCCATCTATTGAAAATAAACTTCACACAAATAACGATATAAATAACCTCCGTGTCCTAACGAAGTGGAAAACGAAAAAGGGTTGTGAAAGGTCCGAATTTATAGGACACGCACCGTTTTTTTTAAGTATATTTTTATTTGATTGGCAAGGTAGACGAAATTCGTTCGGAATATACTGCAATTTGGTTTGACGTATACCAATGCGTTTTCCCACTTTTCAAGGTAGTTCTGACTAGAACATAACTCAATACCTAGGTATTTATAAGAGTTAACAACGTCCATTTTACCTTCCTGAAGAGAAAAATCGCAATTTAAAGCGGGCGATTCCATCAATATAGCCATACGTTTCGGGGGGGGGGACTTGGGGGTGGGGACTTGCCCCTTGGCCCACCCATCTGGCTATGCCCCTGCATGCTCCTCTCAATTTGAACTCTGTTTGAAGCCAAAAACCAACCTTTTTCTATTTGACTAGGCAAAAACCTAACTTTTCGCCCTATCCCTCTAAGACCGAGGGGTAAGACAGTCTCAAATAATCTGTACACCGAGTTCGTGTATTTAGCACTGTTAAAGGTTCATATTTTCAAGAGTTCAAGAGTTCCATTTAGCAGTGTACACCGAGTTCTAAGACGAAGCACTTAATTTCCTGATTTCCATACGTGACAATTCACAACGTAACTAAAACCAAAAAAAATGCCATAGCACCCACTCAAAGGAAGAAACAACTGGACCATGATTATCCAAATTATAGTTCGACTATTAAAATTTGTTTAATGCTGGGAAAATGTGGTCAATTCAAATCCTAACGATGTTTATATGAAAGACTATGTTGGGGTCAAACAAAATGAACAGGGGTAGGGCAACCCCCTCTCTGCTGAGCGACCTGACACGGAGTCACAGAATGGACAAGCAGTGGCGTCGCTAGGCTGTTTTAGGCGGCGCTTGAGCCACCTGTAATAATTCAGAAGCGCCCCCTAAAATTTCTAAAAAACACCACCCAAAATTTCTTATAAACGCCTCCTAAAATGAAGCTATTGCTTCTACTAAAATTCTAGTAAAACCATCAAAAGTCTGTCCTGCTTCGGTCTTGAGTTTTTCAAATTTGTCGTTAATATACCTTTATTTCTATGTTTACTGGCTTCTCTCGTAACTCTCCTATTCTAAGCAAAATTAAATTATTATTTTTTGCTATGCTGGTTTACCCGGTGAAAGTTAATATTAAGAACCACATAAAACAGGGCGTACCGAGGAGGAGGATTCGAGGATAGCGCCAACTCCATCTTAATTTTGGCGAAATCTTGGAATTTTTCTTGAAAAGAGTTGTTCCAAAAAAGGTTCGTCGAAAACTAAACTTTAGGGGTGATACTCCCCCTCCCCCCAACTGACATCCCTGCCGGATTTATGGCCTAAGCGCCCCCTAACTTTAACCCCTGGCGACGCCACTGTGGACATGTTGTCAGAATTTATAGCCCGGTGTACCGGTAAAGAGAACCACACCACCGGAGGCCTATCATCAGAATGCCCTACGCCAGCGTCCACAAGCCCGGACGGGTGACAAAACCAGCATGGGTAGCAGAACCCCACTACTGATGGTCGCACCCTCGACGCAAGCCGCTCAACCCAGCAGAAGGTGCAACAATGGGACGACCAGCCCGCCACTTCGCACACAGCAGTGGGATAGAGAACGGATGCTCTAGCAACTCCGGCCGACACCCCACCTACAAAGGCAGGGAGCCAAGCCCTTTGGAGAGAGCTCCTAAAGGGGAACGGCGGGCACACAGCAGCCCGCATAACCCGGCACAGCTGGCACCGGAGATCCCGGTGGGAGCCCAAAAGGCCGGGAGATGGGTCCGCCGTGCCCTCATACGGAGGCCCGCAGCCCCACAGCAGGCTACTCAATCCGCCGAGGCGGCCAGTTTGCCCGGTCCCACTCCATTAGCCTGGGCCGAAGCCCAGTATCCAGCCCACACCTGACCGAAGTCGGAGGTCGGAGATAGGACGCCACTGTGGACAAGAGATTGGTTATGTAAGGTTACAAGGTAGTCGTTTTTGTACGGTTTTACCTCTATAGATCACCGTAAAACGAAATAGAGGCTACGCCGTACCTTATTTCGACTTACTCGAATTCGTTTTTTAGTGTTTTTCGAAAGAGTATTTCATATTTCGTTTATACTATAAATATTAAAAATAGAATCCATATAGTTTCAAAGTTATTGATTGTTTTCATTTTGAAAAAGCATGGCGTAAAACTGTTATTAAATTCAAATAATTGTTTTTTTGAACTAGCGTATTGACGTGCCTAGTGTGCCTAGTTCTTAATCCGGCACTGGGAGGCCCTGTTAGCGTCAACATTAAAATATGTTTTTGGTTGTTAATAACTTGGTGGAAATCACGGCAGTGTGGTCTCCTCAACTCGCCCCCGTGGGCAAAATTCCGCCATCTTGGAAAATGCACGCCAAATTTAATGAAACTAATCAAATTTCTGGATGTAATTATCTGATTAAAATTTAGCTTAGTTTGTTTTCTATGCGTCTTCAGGGCCGTATTTCCGCCTAGTCACACCTAGGCCTAGGCCTAGGCGCCCATCCTTGGAAGTGGCCCTCCAGTGACCGTAAGTAAACGAAGGCATGAATCTATAATGTTAATCGTAATTTAAATTTGAGAAATTGCTAGGTTGAACTGCGTTGAAGATTTTGTTTTACAATTACCAAAATTTACTAAAATTTTCTAAAAAGGGGCCCAGACTCCTTATCTGCCTAGGGCCCCTGTGCGCCTTTAGCGTTATACAGCAAACCGGAAGCTGTCAAACATGCATTGAAACCGGGTAAATCGATATTGTTTCCACCTAGGAGCAACAAACACAACACCCCACACAAGGAGAACGCAACCCGTCAAAAGTCGTGGATTTTCTTGTGTACGTTTTTCATTGGCTAGACGCTTTAGCGCCTGCTGCCGTCGGAAGGGGAAATTGTCCTACCCCCCCGCCCGTAAAACGTTCATCGTAAAGGCTCGTGACGTTCGTCCAATGAAATTCGTACACAACCCTTCGTTAGCGTGTTTAAAGGCTAGCTGCGTTCTCCTTGTGTTTGTTGCTCCTAGGTTTCCACATATTACAATTAAAGATTTTGTAAAATTGCGATGTTTAAATAGTACGAAGCGCTCTTCTATCACACATTTAAAGAAGAGTAAAAAATTCGCCAAAGTTATAAAAAAGCTATATATTCACATACTGAGTAACATAATTCTATAAGTATGACACTTGCTATTCTCCCAATGATAAATTTCTTTCTGCCTCGGCAATGACCATATAAAACATTACATCCTAAGGACTGTTGCATCGGAACACATTTTAAACTTTATTTTTGTTTCTGAAGGTAGTTTTGTTCGAATTTGAGAGTATATACAGCCGTAAAGATAATCTTTAGACGAATTTCAGGTTTCGAATCCTCCGTTTACGCAATCACCCCACGACAGACCATCATTAATATCATTAACCGACGTTTTTCAGTGTCATACTTATGGTTATTATGTTAGTTATGATATTATATTAAATGGTATATTTTATTTTTAATAATAAAAATATTTTGGTACGACCTTAAAGCAAAGAGTGTTTATGTAGTCTCAGGGGATTTTAGCGTATTTTACAATTGATCTCTTTCTGTAAAATGAATAGCATCGCTCTTCGATTAGGAAAGCCCCTAAATTTGTCATAATTGAGAAAAAAGGCTCCGTTGAAAATTCTTAGTTTTTAGGTTTGGCCTCGGGTTTGGCCCCGTTGGGCGCATTTCATTTCGCCGTCTAGAGCCACGTTCACACTAGAGCCTAAAACCCAGTTTAGGTCGGTTTGTATGCCAGTTTTGACCGCCTACGATAATTCTTAGTTCACACGTGCGAAATCGCTTCACCCCGGTTCGCTTATAGCCAAGGCTTAACGCCATTTCAAATTATGACTAGAATTTTGAAAATACTAAAATGTATCCCAAAACAATTAGTTAATCATGTTTACTATACATATAGTATTATTATTTGACATTATTTAGAATTTAATCCCCATTATTTTTGAAAATACGAGCAATTTTACTTCCCCGCCTTGTCGTTTTGAAAGCGATTCTAAGCGAACCGACTTGGACAAGTTGCTTCCCGAACCAACACGAAGCGATTTCTCACGTTGGTTTTAAAAACCAGTTATCTAAACGAAGCGAATTTAGGTGTAGGTGTGAACGTAGCTTAGCTTACCTGCAAGAAGTTCCGATTCCTCACCTGCTATTATTTTTTGTTGACGTGCTTCGGTAAAACTAAATTGTATCCAAAAAATTCAAAATTCGATTTCAAAGAACAAAATGAGCAGAAATGTTTAAAAATTTAAGACTCGATGCAATGAAGTGAATAAACGACTACAGGCCAGCTCTTATTTTAAACAAAGAATATTCTTTGTTTTAAAGGAGTCGGATTCTACCTAATCTAACGTTCATAATCTCAGAGTGTTATAGAATTTAAGGAACGTGTGAAAAGTATGGGAGACGTCACACTGATACTACTCTATTTCCCATGTTCTGTATTTCTGCTTGAAATACTTTAACACAGTAATAATAATCTAAACTACTAACGCCCCCATTTCGAGTGAAAATGGACTGCAATTTCTTGAAAAAATATAATAACTTACGAAAGTTGGTTAGTTTTTAATTAGTCCATGGTTAGAATAAAACGAAACAAGACTCCGCGGTAAATGATATTGGTTATAGCTACACTGCGCAGGCGCCAAAGAAAAGAAGGGGAAATTCCAGCTACAGGTCTTTCAACTTATCGTTATAGTAGCCCAATTTGGCTATATACAACAAAACATTGAATGTTTATTTACGTTATAACACGTTGTATTTAACAGCACTATTTTGTTCGTTGTTCGTATTTTCGAAAAATGCCTATATCATTCTGTATTTTTAAACAGATTATTTTAAGGTAGTAGAGCGAAACGTTTATTTTAATTTATTTCATTTTCTTTGGCGGTATTTATCATTGGGCCTGGTTCAAGGTTTCATGTTAAAATTGTGTATATTTTAATAATAATAATTTTATTAGTCAGGAAAAGAAAGTGAAATACACTTATTGAGCCCTGAAACACGAAATAGACAAACAAAAGAAAACAATATGAACGAAAGTGACATACAATATGCGTATACAGCAGATAGAAAATTATGTAGATATATATACATTGTAGTTTTTTTTTTCATTTAGTTTTTTACCAGCCACAAAACTTATCAAGGTGGGTCTTGAACGCTGAGGCTGAGGATTTAACCTTCACAATTGTCGGGAGCCGATTCCAATCATTTACAACCCGTGGAGTGAAAAACACACGGCGTTGCGCGCTATTACAGCGCTTTTTGACAATTGTGGGGGCTTTGCGCCCAGACCATTTGACCTAAAAAAACTCGTTATATTGGACATTGTAGAGACCATGAATAATTTTGAACGTCTCAATGAGGTAATTTCTTGCACGCCTGTCCTTAAGGGACATTAAATTTAAGCGTTTAAGGCGCTCTTCGTAAGAAAGACAACGCGTACCATTAAACAATTTCGTGGCTTTCCTTGTGTACTCTCTCGATATGCTCAATATCTTTGACTAGATGGGGCGACCAAATATTCGAGATGAGGGCGAATATATACATTGTACAATATTGTAAACGACTTAACACTGAAATGCGAAAAGGAACGGCGTAGTAAATAAAGAGCGCGCATACCACGAGAAGCGGCAGCACGACTATGAGTAGCTCCAAACATACGGCCACTGAGCATAACCCCAAGATCACGGACTACAGTTCGAGCCTCAATCAGCCTACCACCCAAACGGTACCCAAAACAGGGGTTTTTATCCCCACAATGTAGTACCATTGACTTAGAGGCGTTGAAACCCACGCTATTGGAAGACACCCATTGCTCAAGAGCTTGGATGTCATTCTGTAGGGACGTCGAGTCACCCAGTGACGAAATTTTGCGGCCTATTTTGTTGTAGTCCGCAAATAGTTCCAGAAAAGACTCCTTGATAACCTGGGGCATGTCATTGATGAAGATGACAAAGAGAGTTGGACCTAAAACCGAACCCTGGGGGACACGGCTGGTCACCCCACACCAAGAAGAACGCGCACCCCCCAAAACAACCCGCTGAGAGCAACCAGTCAAGAATTCAGAAATCCAATTGACAATCGTAGAGGGGACCGCTAAAAGCTCCAGTTTACGAATAAGTAGAGAATGTGGCACCGTGTCGAAAGCTTTCCTCAGGTCCAAATAAATTAAATCAAACGAGTTACCACCATCAAGACATCGAGTGACCTCCTCGTTAGTGGACAACATATTAGTGAAACAAGATCGCCGTAACAGGAAACCATGTTGATCTTTAGAGAAGAACGATCGACTCTCGAGGAAAGACACCAAAGTATCTCGAACATTTGTCTCCAAATGCTTACAAGGGATACAGGTGAGACTTATACCCCTTAAATTATCACAGGAGCCAGAGGTTTTACGGATAGCAGTGATGTTCACCTGTTTCCACAACCCAGGAAGTCTACCAAGTGAGATAGAGCGCGTATAAAGCGAAAGTAAAGGCGAGGCTAAAATCGAAGCGCCCTCACGTAACAGCCGAATGTGAACATTATCTGGACCCGGAGATTTAGTAACCGATAACCGTTGTAGGTAGCGTCTAACAGTGGAGTACGTCAAACCGAAGTCAAGAGGAGTTAGAACGCTAGGAGGCGAAGTAAATTGAGAAAAGAAATCTCCTAAATACACAGCCTCCAAATGAGACTCCACAGTGAAAATAGATTTAAAGAAAAACATTTAAAGTGTCAAAAATTAAGGCAGGGTCCCTCAGTGTTTCCCCCGCTTAATCCTCAACCAACTGGTGTTTGGGGTTGAGGGAACGAGCAACGTGAGAGTAAAGGGCCTTTGGGTTACTGGGAATTTCATCAACTAAGCGGGTCTCATATTTAAGGTTAACCTAAAGACGTCTTGATCATCTTGTTTTCAATTGAGACCGTTTTTCAAAGGCTTATAAAGTGAACTCGCCAATATCTTACTGATGCTACCATATATCAACGTGAAGACCTTTTTACACTCTATATTTTCCTTATTTTTTTATACATAAGTTTATAGTGGTAAATTAACTATAATTATTCGAAAACTTGAAAGTTTTAAAAGCGTTTTAAACATTGCTCCGTTATTATGTATTTAATACGATTGAAATTTTGAAGATAAACAATGGGCTATAAGGACGATTTTTTAATTTTGGCAAAATCTAATTTTATTACTTAGTTTTTGTTTAATTAACAAAAAACGTTTTTAAAGATTTTAATTTCACCCAAAAAACCATTTAATTTCGAAATATTCTAGTTTCTGTCAAAAACAAAATATAACACATAAGGTAAACTTAATTTTAAAACCATTTTAAAATTTTTAACATCAAAAATGAAGTCGTAATCTTTAAAACGCTAAAAGCTGTAGCTTCCACTATGCATTTTGTTTATGGTCTTAGTTCACCATTTCTCCGATAGATGGCGGTAAATACTTATTTAAAAAAATGTAGGTAAAAGAGCTTTCCCAACCCTTCACTGTCAAGGGATAAGAGCGGCGTATTGTTCTATTGTCCAAATAGAAGAATACGCCGGCCTTCGCGCGAAATGTTCCAAAGTCGACGTTGAGGCTCAAATTTGGGGAGGGAGCGGAGGGTTTCCCAAAAATAGTTTTGACCTCTGTCCGGTTTGTGCGAGGCAGCGAGGGTTGTGTCACTTTTTAGATTTCTTGTAAGTGTAATATGTGTTTTATAGCCGTTTAAAAATTTACAATTTTTATCGATTCAGCCCGACAAAATTGTCCACACTACATTTACTTTGAAATTAAGTTTGTAAAGAGATGGCACCGAAATCTCAAAAATATTATAAGAAAAAGGTGAACAACCGAGGGATTCATTTACGCAAGCGTTGTAGCGAAAAAGAGTCATCGCGCGCAAATTCGTCGTCCGAATTAGGTAGTTCATCAACGGATTTGGCTAATTTCTCGCCGTTAGCGCACCCTCCTTTACCGATTTCTCAATCATCTCCGGAAGGATTTGGTTATATAGTGCATCATGCCGATGGAGTCGCCATCACCGACGGTGCTCCCGCCGATGGAGCAGCTAAGGAATACAGAGCGGTAGCAGTGGGGCCCAAAAAAAACAAAACATTTAGAAGATCGAATGTGGTTGGTGAGAAAGTTGCGCTGAATTGCGAAAGAACGGCGGCAATCACTAGATGGAGAGATTCTAAAAGCGCGAAAGGCGTCTCTCTTGGCCCAAATAAGCCTAGCCGTCTCACTGGACCACCACGGTTCCCCGCGTAATCCCGAACGCTTGCGAGAAGGTTTATTTACCGATGGGACACACTTATCCCTAGCTTCCGCCACGAATGATAGAAAAATATCAAACATCGTATCAATGGTAGGTGCGTTCAGGCCCGTAGCCAGGGGGGGGGGGGGGATCTCTTTCGCCCGACCTAGCCTTTTCTGTAACTCAACTCCGACGCCCCCTTTTGGGACAATTCGCCCCTCCTAAAATAAGGTTCGCCCGCTCTATATCGATGTACTGGCTACGGCCCTGGGTGCGTTGCGAACTAGAGACCGGTCCTTGGTTTGCCGCGCTAACCGAAATAAAACATAATCCCCGAGATTGTAAGCAAAACGAGATGGAAGAGGGGGAGAGTCGGGAACAGAGCGCCTTACAACAAGTTTAAATGCGAGCACATCATGATTACCCTTCCCAAAGGGTGGAAGATGACAGAGATCAGTAATAGGGTCTCAGTCAAAAGTAATAACTAGGTCAAGAATAGATGGGATATTATCCCCCCGACGAAGGGTGGGAGACATAACATGCTGTCTGAATTTACAGGAGGTAGGAGATTGAGTCAAGGGCTACGTTCAGTGAAGCTCAACGGTCTCAACGTTGACAACTTTTTTTCACTGAACGGTTTTAGTAATTTCCGTTTTGACGTCACGGTGGCAACGTTAGCTCAACAAACTCAACGATTGAAAGAGTACGGGTACGTTCAGCAGAGCTCATCGATTACTAATCGGTGACATCGGTTTCCTACTGTACGCTTTGTCGCGTTTCCGGTTTTGACGTCACGATAGTCATCGGTTACTCACCGAAGTCATCGACTGGAAGAGTCGGTTTTTTCCGATTACTGACGTAAAACTACTATAAAAGCTACGCCATTTTAAAAAAACACCGATGACTGAATAAAAGCTTTAAGCAACTTACGACGTCATTATGACGAAAAAGCTCATCGAGTCATCGGTGGAAAATATCAAATCCATCGGGTTTTTTTCCGTTGACTGCTGCTGAACGTAGCCCAGGTTTCTTCGTTGTTAAACGGAATCGTGACGTCACAGCACACGGTAAGGCTAGATGAGGACGACACAGCAGACGATATTTAAAAAAAATTACAACAATCGTAAAGAAGCATTCAGCAAAAGTCTCAACGGAATTAACGCAAACGTAAGACCGTTAAGCTTCACTGAACGTAGCCAATGAGTCTCTTCTCGACAGAGCGAACTCCTTTACAAGTAGTAAAGGAAGACCAATGAATTTCAGGGGCATTAAAGTCGCCTAACACAAAGTAAAAGTAATGTTTTAATTTACAATTAATTTTCATTACACTACGGAAATCTTTAACTTTTTTTCAAAACGTATATATTTTCATATCAATACTGTATATTAGACCGTATTCTTAAACTAGCGAAGTAGATAGTAGTAAGTACAAAGGAAAATTTTAAATCTCAATTCATAAGATTTAATACTTAGAATGTTAGTAAAATATCCTAAAAATTATGTATATAAGCAAGAATGTATTTATTTATACTCAGGGAGAATGAATATGTCGAGATTATTTTTAGCGTTTCTCAAATTCCACCCGTTGGGGCCCCCGGTATGCTCCTCCGCTTTAATAAAATCAAATAATACTGCAATCTCATTGGTTCTTAAAAATTACGTTTTTCGACACTATTAACGCTGCTGCGAGGACGCAAAAAATAAGACCGCCTCCTTTTGACCCCCCCCCCTTAGCGTGACGGAGTTAGGGCCTCAACGTGTCCGTTGATCAGGGCTGCCAGTTGGGCGGTTTTCCAGCCCAATTGGGCTACTTTCGACAGTCATTCACGATAAATTTATCGTTGGGCTGTTGGGCGATTTTTTGGGCTAGTCGATAGACTCCAGCTCGCTTTGACCTTCGGTATAGTATTTATTTTTAGCAATTGATGGAATTTATTGTTCTTTATTATTTCTTTCTGAAAAACTATCGACTGCAATTACGTTTTTACACCTGTTACCTAGAGTCCTAGACGGCTCTCCAAGGGGTCTATACATATAATACTTTTTTATAGTGGGATTTGATTTTTCTGTACAGGTGCGTGTTTAGTTTTCTACTTAATTATTGTTTATTTCTACGTACAAAGACCCTAATATAGTAATATAACCTAGGGTCGGAGGTCGGGGGTAAATAGGGGGGGGGGGAGAAAGACTCGAATACGTTTTTAGGTCATTTTCATATTTGCGATTGGAACTTAAGAGTCATTCTTACGTCATTTTTATTTTTAGTTTAGGAATTGCATGGGATTAGACTTGTTCGAAAGCATTTTATACGTTAGGTTTGGATTATCAAGACTTGGGATAAAAATTTCGCAATTTATCCGTCCACCAAGTCTTTTAAAATTTAATAGTTCCATTTACGAATGATGAATCTTGGTATTTTCGTCCATCAATAACAGGGTTGCCACAAAATGTTTAGATTCGTATTCCCCATAGAAATCGGATAACAAACTAGAACGATTTTTGAAATTTTGTCGCGGGTTCCGATTAGAACTTTTAAAAACCCTGCCTTTGGCCCATGCTTTTCGTTTGGCTGGCAACGAAAGTTACGCCATCGGTGCCAAACTGGTGAACTAACATTCTATTTTGCCTAAAATTAAATGGCCGACTTTAGCTCGACGCTAACGCGGTTTTTTTTACATCTTTAGAGTAACTTATGTTTAATTGAAGTAATCAAATCGTGTAAGAGTACATACTCAAAAGAAAACATAGTTAATGTTAGAAATAGTTTTCTTTTTACCATAATTTCCAATCGCTAAGAACGCACTAGAAAACGCGTTTCTTTCAAATCATAGAAAGATAGTTTTTTAAATAAAAAATGAAGAATGGTTCAAAATTCCGTAATTAAATATTTAAGGAGTAATTACTCAAACAAAAACATATCTTTTCACAGGTTACTGTTAGAAATAGTTGTTTTACGAGCAATGCTTGTGGGGAAAACCGGTGCACAGTAATGGTTTATCGCGAATATCTACGTTAGTATTGTATGTACGGCTATAAACCCAAGTATGAACATTAGGGTCCGGCTGTTTGTAGGAGCGAATTAACCTACCAAATGATATAAGAAATATTCAACATACAAATTTTCCCGTTTATATGAACTTAAATGTAATATAAAATCGTCTTGAAAAACCGTTTATTGCTTTATAACATTCAATAATAATATTAAAATTATTAACATTAATAATATAATAAGTTGCGTTGTCAACGCGCGTATTTTGAAACGGAAAAACCCGATTACTATTGTTAAATCTTGGATTAATAATATGATATTTTTAATACGAAACAAATAACGAAATACGTGGAATTTTTGGCGTTAAATAAGCTTAGAACGTATTTCGTTATTTGTTTCTTATTACAAGGAGCGTTCGCCATCATTTAACCAAGATTTAACGATAGTAATCGGGTTTTTCCGCAGTAGATTAAACCGAGGCTTAAGACTGGGCAAGATTCAGCGCCTTAAAATTTTCGTCTACTTTAAAGATACATTCTGAACGAACCAATGGATGAAAAGTTATGAAACAAAATTCGTGAAAAGTATTAATATCGTTCCGAATTACAACCTACTTTCTAAAATCTCATTCTGCTTTCTAATACGCGTGTTGACAACACAAACTTTACCTAGACGAGCAGATGTTCGGTTATCTACATGGTGCGGGAAAAATATTATTTTTGAATGTTGTAAAGTGATAAACGATTTTTCCAGACGATTTTATATTACATTTAAGTTCATATAAACGGGAAAAATTGTCAGTGGAATATTTCTTATATCATTTGGTAGGTTAATTAACGTTTAATTATCGCCAACTTTACATTAATTTCAATGGGGTGGCGGAAAACTTTTAACCAAGTTACGCGCGAGCGCGCCTCTAGAGGCAGCGCAGATGGCGTTACTGTCGTTTTAGCCAAGAATCTAATCGGTACCTTGTCAGCCATTCGATTAAGCGTTCTAGTTTGTTATCCGATTTCTATGGATAAAGACAAACGTAGCCACCCTAGAAATCGCTCTATTGAAAATCTAGCCAGTGACGTCACTGGTTAGATGCCTCTGAGTTTCGACTTTCTCGCCAAAAACGAGTATTAGCTGGGCCTCTGCTCACTAGCCTCACTCCTACTCAATAAAACCAAGGATTCTATATTCTTACAATATAGAATCCTTGATAAAACTGCAGACGCTTTTCAAAACGCAGACAATTTTGTAAATAGCGGCAGTCCACGCGTCAAAAACCCCTTAAAAAAATCATGGGACTCCTAAAAAAATTACTTTAGAAGGGGGTAAGGAGTCCACGGGACTCCTTCAAATTAGATGTGTAAAAATAGGGAAAATTTCGATAATTAAATAAAAAGTAGAATTATTTTTCTCTTTGAGGCATCTGTATTAGTTGGACTCCCCGCGGAGCTAGCGCTCCCCTTTCTACTTATCTGTGAGGTCTATAGAAATTAACAATGACCAATGAAAATTTTGGAAAACTTGGGCCTACCAGGGAAAAACCTCTTTTAACTTAAATAGGTGTGGCCCATGTGGGGAATAATTTCCATACTTCGTTAGTCTTAGACTAACGAAGTATGGAAATTATTAGTCCATAATTAATAGTCTTGCTCTGTATTCCATTAGGCACAGTAATTGTAACAGTGCCATTGAAGACCAAAATTTTGCTTTATTAAAATGAATAAAGATAGAAAAAAATTAAGCTCTATGGGTTTGGAATAAAGACTTTAATGGTTAAATTAAATGGGATAATATTTACGAGCATTTTAATTTACCCGATCACGATTATGTCAACTTTGATGCTGTAGTTCGATTACTGACTGTCTCTTTTATAGGCCCACGAGGGGTCGGAGTGTGCAATAACTGGCGGCTTTACCGAGGAGTCGGGGTCCGGCTCTTGTAACCCTTCACGGGCGGTGGCGCGCTGGGAGATGGTAGCTCCGTCCAAATGGTCCTATCTCCACCTCCGACTTCGGTCCGGTGTGGGCTGGTAACTGGGCTTCGGCCCAGGCTAACGGAGAGGGTCCGGGCCACCTGGCCGCCTCGGCGGATTGGGTAGCCTGCTGTGGGGCTGCAAGCCTCCGTATGAGGGCACGGCGGTCCTGTTTCTCGGCCTTTTGGACTCCCACCGGGATATCCGGTGCCAGCTGTGCCGGGTTACTTGGACTGCTGTGTGCTCGCCGTTCCCCTTTAGGAGCTCTTTCCAATGGGTTTGGCTCTCTACCTTAGTAGGTAGGGTGTCGGCCGGAGTTGCCAGAGCCTCCGCTCTCATTCCCACTGCTGTGTGCGAAGTGGCGCGCTGGTCGGCCCATTGCTGCACCTTCTGCTGGGTTGAGCGGCTTTCGTCAAGGGTGCGGCCATCAGTAGTGGGGTTCTGCTACCCATGCTGGTTTTGTCACCTGTCCGGGTTCGTGGACGCTGGCGTAGGGCATTATGATGAAGACCTCCGGTGGTGTGGTTTGAATCTTACCGGTACACCGGGCTATAAATCTGATGCGTGTCTCTTTTATAATTACAATAAAACTTTTATAGGCTTTGCCTGGTTAGGTGCCATTTATTTTCGAATATAATATGGAGGAATAAAGAGAGAATAAAGAACATATAAATTTAAACGAGGGGGGGGGGCGAAGAAAGAGGGAAGAGTCCAGGACTCGTCGAAAAAATAGATCGGCGGAGGGGTCCGGGTCCAGTGGACTCTCTTAAAAATATACACTATTTACAAGTCTGCTAATGAGGTATTCTAGCTTGAAGGTGATTGGTAGTTGGTAAAGGGGGGTTATCTCCTCTCCTCTAGTTCCTCATTCTACATGGCTACAACCAAAGATAATATAACTACGTACCCTAGATTGGAAATCAAGCTCCTTGAACGTAACGCAGGCTCTTACTGAGTTCCCGGCGGAAGTCGGAAAAAATGGCCTCCATGGAGCTGGCAGGGCTACCGACATATAGTTAAAACGTAAAGTTTTAGTGAAAATTGTGCCGTTGTTTTTGACTCGTGGTTTTCAAGATACCAGATATTTTTGCGTTATATGGTTTTAAAACAATAATGGATCATGCCTGTACAGTAGCGACGCTAAGGTTTTTTCACGGGTGGGCTAAATATTTTGTGGCCCCTAAGAATTTTGTGGCCCTTACCATTTTAGTTACCCCTTATAATTTGGTGGCAGCTGTGGCTTGCCCTCCAATATGTCTCTTATAGCTTCTACATATTTAAAAATTTGAAAATTTAACTCAAAGTATAAATTGCACTCTTCTCTTTTTTTTTACTAAACTCGTCAACAACCAACAAAGGATTGTCTCTTAACCTATTAGATAAATCTCTATTTATAGTAGGGCTCGGTGTCGGTAAACTTTTAACCGTAACTAAGACACAAACGAATTTTTTCGAAAAATATTTCTTTGAATAAAAATGTTGTTAATATTTTTCGATCAATTTTATTCGTATAATTTGATTAATACGTATATTTTTTTAAATAAAGTTATCATTTGATGTAATTATTAGCAAATATGTTCAATAGTTTTTTTCTTAGTTCAACTATTATCCAATAATCTAAAATTCACCTAAGGTTTTTTTTTCAACCAAAAAATTAAATTATTCTATCACTTTTTGGCCAAAACTATATTTGATTATCTTCCGTGAGTTTTTCTTTATTTATAGTTGGTAATATTTAAAAAATTCATATTTATCAATTACCGGAAAAAAAATCTTTAGACTTTTGGTTTCTTATCATACTAAAAAAAAAACGATTTTTAAAACTTATGCGCAAGGTAGTTGAAATAAATATTTCACGTTTAATTGTTGCGATTAACCATGGCTGAAACGTATGGGGCGCCAAACCGGAAAAAACTAAATAACATTTCTAGAAATATTTTAACACTTCTAGGAATATTTTAACACTTCTAGTATAGGAATATTTTCAAACTCTAGGAATATTTTCAAACTCTAGGAATATTTTCAAACTCTAGGAATATTTTCAAACTCTAGAAATATTTTCAAACTCTATCAATTTTAAGAATCCTATATATTTTAATAGACTTTCTATAGATATTTTAAAGCGTTTCCTAGTTATTTTAAGAGAGACGTTTCCTACATATTTTACGGACATAGAATATTTTTCGGCAAAACGCGGGACAGAAAGCAGCGCTTGTAGTTTCCAATCGGAGAGTTGAGTGTGAACACTGTAAAGGCGAACTATGATGGTACTTGTACCGTTGATGGGATGGTTCTTGTACCGTTAATGGGGTGGTTCTTGTACCATTGATGGGATGGTACTTGTACCATTGATGGGATGGTTCTTGTACCGTTAATGGGATGGTTCTTGTACCGTTAATGGCGTGGTTCTTGTACCATTGATGGGATGGTTCTTGTACCGTTTATGGGATGGTTCTTGTACCGTTAATGGGGTGGTTCTTGTACCATTGATGGGATGGTTCTTGTACCGTTGATGGGATGGTTCTTGTACCGTTAATGGATTGGTTCTTGTACCATTGATGGGATGGTTCTTGTACCGTTGATGGGATGGTATTTGTACCATTGATGGGATGGTTCTTGTACCATTGATGGGATGGTTTTTGTACCGTTGATGGGATGGTACTTGTACCATTGATGGGATGGTTCTTGTACCGTTAATGGGATGGTACTTGTACCATTGATGGGATGGTACTTGTTACATTGCAGGGATGGTTCTTGTACCGTTGATGGAGAGGTACTTGTACCGTTGATGATAAGCCTCCACTGAAAGATCTAGTGTCCGAATCTGCATCCTTCAATAAGCGATCTGATTTACGGGTATCCTCTGGAAAACCTGGTCTCCTAATTCCTAATTGAACTCGGATGCTTGAGCTCTACGTGTTCTCGCCTCAAGAAAATTTATGGTCAACGGTACAAGTACCACTCCATCAACGGTACAAGTACCATCCCATCATAGCTAGCCTTTACAGTGTTCACACTCAACTCTCCGATTGGAAACTACAAGCGCTGCTTTCTCTCCCGCATTTTGCCGAAAAATATATTATGTCTGTAAAATATGTAGGAAACGTCTCTCTTAAAATAACTAGGAAACGCTTTAAAATATATAGGATTTTTAAAATTGATAGGTAATTTTAAAATATTCCTAGAGTTTGAAAATATTTCTAGAGTTTGAAAATATTTCTAGAGTTTGAAAATATTTCTAGAGTTTGAAAATATTCCTAGAAGTTTGAAAATATTCCTAGAAGTTTGAAAATATTCCTAGAATTGTTAAAATATTCCTAGAAATGTTATTTAGTTTTTCCGGTTTGGCGCCCCATATATAAGCCAATAAGTAATATAACAATAATAACCAGCGGCAACTTTTAGGAGTGTATACAGTAGCGTAACTAGGAACTCCGGGGCCCCCCTTGAAAAACGACTCGGGGCCCTTTTAAAAAGCATCAATTTCAATCATAAACGTTTGGGGGCCCCTAGTTCTCGGGGGCCCCCCCGCGCCGCGAGGTCTGCGGGGGCGCTATTTACGCCACTGAGTGTATATCGTATAGCTTTGCTGTGTGCAACCGACACCTGTTTTCTTTGAAGGACTATGAAGAACTCCTTTCTACGTGTAACTTATTTGTCTACGACAACGTCTGCTACTGTTGACATTATCTATACGCACACTATGGAAGTTAAGCGTAGAAAAAATTAACTTGGGAGAAAATGAGTAAACTTGTAAGACTATAACTCCTATATTTATTCACCCTACACGTTTACTAGTCCTTACTTATGTTGTCTATTAAGGAAGTAAAATTTCCATAGCTTACTAAAAGGATATTATTTCAGAAGTGGAGAAAGAAACGTAATTAGCCTTTTCAGTTTACATAGAGCCACATAGTGGCAAATGCGAGAAGCTCATGAAATGCTGGATTTTCGTCTGCTAAGCAGACGATTTTTCCATAAAGCGTCTGCTTAGCAGACGAAAATCCAGCAGTTTATGAGCTTCTTGCATTTGCCACTACGTGGCTCTATGTAAACTGAAAAGGCTGATTATTGAAAGTGCGATACTTGTACCCGGGTGCTTGTAAGGACTGGTCACTCAATCGCGTTGTGGGGGCATTGAGGACCAAAAATGCCCATCTCACTGAAACGTCGCCCCGTATTTTAGTAAACTGCGCAAACGACACAGGTTATATTGCGCTCTGGCCCGATGTCTGTAGACTTCCGCGGCCCAGATTAGAAAGGGAATTTTATGACCAACTTTATCCATTTTGTTAAAATAAAATGTATTTCACCGTTTCATTAGTCAGCATTGACACTTCAGTTTATTTCGTGATTTATCTATCCATCCTTTTCGGAATTAAGTGTAAGATACTAGCAGCAGCAGATGAAAACATAGTTATATTATTTGCTAAACCATGGTTTTTATTATAAAAAATAGTTAAAGTAGTTCACTATTATCCATGGGTAGACTAATACGAGTTTTCCATTAGTGTTTTATTACATTTTAGTCGGGGTACATCACAACTGGAACAACAAATATGATTGATTAACGAAGAAATATGGTCTATATTTCCAGAAAAAACAATTTGCTTTTTTTCGGTAAATATTTAATTCGTAAATATTTCGAAGAGTTATAATTTGATCTTATTTCTCTTAAAAAAAACAAGTGTGTACAAATTTATTTAAATAAAAGTTCATATCGGCTTCATGATAAAAAAATACATTCGGGGAAAGTAAGGCGGCGGTGAATTTATTGCGATCAAGATAATGTTTTTTTTTCAAACTATATAATTAGTTGATAAACAAACTCGAGATTTTACCGTTAAATTATCTGGAAGTTTCCGATTAATCATGGTTAACTGAATTTACCGGTTGAAACGATCAGAAAAATCCGAGCCCTAATTTATAGAGAGCAAGGCTAAATTTGTTAATCGATTTTCAGACATTGTTGTTCTTAAAAATGATTCGAGTCTATTAAGTGTACTAAAACTACGCTCTGAAATAGTATTAGCAACAGGTATGCATAATACAATTTGGAAATATTTTACGAGATCTGGGAATGCCTGCTCGTATGTCAATAAATATTTATAGCAATCGGAAACATTTTGCAAATTTTGAGGTTTAAGATATTCATTGGTTTCAAGCTGCGTTTGCAAACTTTCTGTGTTTATGTTTTCACCGCTTTTGGTACTAAATAACATTTTAGCAACGTTGACCTGATTTTTCAGAGACTCCATTTCAAAATTAAATCTTTTGTAGTTTTGACAAAACGCAGTAATTTTTTCAACGTTCAAAAACTCGCTCGAATTTGGGTCTGATGCGCAAAGTTCTTCATAAATAGAACAATTTTCTAACAATCTTTTTTTCATTTCTAATACGAATCTATCTAAAATTTCAAAATAAGTTGCTTTAAGTTGGTCGCCAATAGTTTTGAACTCCGTTTCCCGACTTCCTATAGTACCCGTTATTATGGTACCTTTTAACCTTTTGCTTTGAATAATTTTTCTTTTCATGGGTACTTTGACGGAACTATTCTTTTCTGGTACTGGAATTGAGGCTGAGAGAGCTAATTGTTTCGCAAATTGCTACGGCTTGAGTTATAACTACTTTTGGATTTTTCAAATATTCAGACAACACATTTGTTACGCCTAAAATCTCATCTAATGCTACGACCATTAATAAAATGCTGAAATTTTGAAGCTGGGAATGGTACCCTCTACATTCGGCTGTTTCCTCAGATTTGCCACTTTCAATTAAGTTTTCTAAAGCTAAAACTACAGCATTATATCTAGTTCTAAAAAAATGTATACATTTTTTTTACTGGACCATCTAGTGTCACAACTCTGGGGTAATTTTAATATTACATCGTATTCAACCTCTTTTTGGGCCTCTTGAAAATACCCACTTCGAAGTGACGAATTACTTTGAAATGTCTAAATTGCCTGTAACAAACCAAGTGTTTCACGAATTATTGGTACATTCTTACAGGTATCCACCAAAACTAAATTTAGGCGATGGGCGTAACAGTGCACATATGGACACATCTCACCCACAGCATCCTTAATCCTAATGTTCACTCCCGACTTACTTCCACTCATTACACTCGCTCCGTCATATGTTTGCGCTACACAGTTTGATATTTTTAACCCATTTGATAAAAGAATATTAATAATCGCGGAAGACAACAAAAGACAAAAACCTTTCAAGAACCTCTCCCTTAGTGGTGGTAAATCGAACACAAACACTTAGTTGTTCTACACCGCCTGTCCCTAGTTTCATCAGCAATTATTGCGTAAAAACCACCCGAATCATTAATATCCTGAACATAAGCTCGTTTTGTATTGATCCGTGGGTATATTTTGCTACATTGGGCATGCTATCTACTTTTTTCTTTAAGTCAGGTGAAATGCGCTTTAACAATTCTAGGATTTCAATGAAATTTCCACGATTTTGCTGATCGTCGTTCTCTCGATGCCCTCTTAACGCGATATTCTGTTGAGCGCATGTTAAAACAATTTGCACATGGGCGGATAAAACTTCTCTGTTTCGAATAGTATCTAAACGGTGTTGCTTATTTATCTGTGAAGTTATAGCTCCTCGTTTCTTAGACTGTAAAAAATGTATGTACTTCGTTTCCGCTAATTGGTGGGTCGATTTCTCGGAAGTAAAATGTTCGTGAAATTTCTCATTCATATTTTTCCAATTTTTAAAACCAGTTGTGAAATATTTTTTTTTTACCACTGCTTGGAAAATGACGGCAGCAAAAACAGTATACCATGTCATTTTCTACAGAATATTCCAAAAAGGGATATTTTACATAATAAATACTATTGAAACTTCGTTTTTGACCCCTAATAATCGTTTGGGGAAATGATAAGAGCCTTGGTTGAGCGAGTGGAGAATCCATGTCGATACTAATGTCAGGAATAATTTGAGTTGCATTTAAATCAGATAGAGCAGGAGTTAAATGGTGCACGATACTGCTATTCTCATGGAGTTATCGGGAATTCCTGGAAGCGACAAATGAAAGTGCAATGTCATTTGAATTGTTTGATTCACTTTCACTAGGAGCTCCTATTAAGATATTATCAATAACTGATTCTTCAATGCCTTCTACAACTTTATCGAAAACATTTTGACTCGTTTGCAACATAGAATGTTTATTTATAACATCGTTCGATTTATTAGTTGAAAGATTACTTTCAACATGAACCCCTATAGCGTCCTTCAATAAGCTTATTTTATTGTCAGTACTATTTTGTTTTGGTTCGGATTCTAGCGATTTGTTTTCGTTGTGGGAAAGTTGATTTTTTAAAGATTCAGTAGTGGTTGGTAAGTCAAGTTTGTTCGCAATTGCATTTAATTGAGTTTGTTCTAAGACTGGAATTGATGTTTTGAAGTACTTATTTAGAGCCCCTTTTTGAGAATTTAAAAATTCTTGACTGGCTTTTCGCTTTTTGCGACTTTGGCTTCCGGACGGAAATTTTCTCCCACTCATTTCTCCAATTTTTTTTAATTTGTCAATACTTAAATAGTTAAATTTACCGGATATAATTATCTAAACGTATCTCTAAAATCCTTCTAATTCTCGAGGAATATTTATCTTAGTAAATAATAAGACTAAGTTTCTAAGATATTAGAAAAATAACTAATAATAGTAATTTGCCTTGACAAAGGCGGTTTGGAAAATATATATCTACTAATAGTTAGCTAGCCCTGAAAAATGCTTTTTGGAAAAATTAACTATTAATAGTTAATTAGCCTTTAAAAGGCTGTTGAAATAATTTGAAATAAAATCAAACTATCAACTAGTCATTTAGCTAAGTGTTTATATTTTAAACAAGCGCATTAGGGCTTCTTTAAACCTCGAGGAGGTAGAAGTCCGCTCTTGCTAAAATATTAGAACAGAAAAGACTAAACTACTTATAATTCGAGAAAGACTTTCAAAATATATATCTACTAATAGTTAGCTAGCCTTGAAAAAGGCTGTTTGGAAAAATTAATTATTAATAGTTAATTAGCCTTTAAAAGGCTGTTGAAATAATTTGAAATAAAATTAAACTATCAACTAGTCATTTAGCTAAGTGTTTATATTTTAAACAAGCGCATTAGGGCTTCTTTAAACCTCGAGGAGGTAGAAGTCCGCTCTTGCTAAAATATTAGAACAGAAAAAACTAAACTACTTATAATTCGAGAAAGACTTTCAAAATATATATCTACTAATAGTTAGCTAGCCTTGAAAAAGGCTGTTTGGAAAAATTAATTATTAATAGTTAATTAGCCTTTAAAAGGCTGTTGAAATAAAATTAAACTATCAACTAGTCATTTAGCTAAGTGTTTATATTTTAAACAAGCGCATTAGGGCTTCTTTAAACCTCGAGGAGGTAGAAGTCCGCTCTTTCCAAAATATTAGAACAGAAAGACTAAAGACTTAAAATTCGAGGAAGACTTTCAAAATAGACCTGACTCGTTCTGGAGCTCAAGACGAAATGGAAAGAAATGTTTAAAAAAACAACTCGGCCCAGGCCGTAATATTAGTTCCACATCAGTGTATTAGAGTGGACAAATATATACACCCTTAGTAGACACAGGTAGGCAAACTAATACAAAAGCTAATGAGGCTACGTGATTTATTATCTTTTTATAAATAAATAGCCACCCTAAGTTAAAGAGTGGATGCCGCCCACCATCAGCTGACCCGGGTGGGCAAACTAATAAAAAATCTGTTGGGCCCATGTGATTTCCTATTGTTTGAAATAAAATTCACCATCCTATGTTAAAGAGTGGCCACCGCCCACCCTCATGAAATCAACTTTTTTTTTCCGGTAACTCTCCCTTTAAGGGGGTTGGTCGGAGGGGGCGGAAATTAACGGCACTGCGTGCGCGTTAAAGAGTTCTATCGAATGAGACCAACTGTTTTTTTTCGGTCACTCTCCCTTTAATAAGAAAGTGCCACACTTATTTATTACTTCTGACCATACACGGTTTCGATAAGAAAGTGCCACACTTATTTATTACTTCTGACCATACACGGTTTCGATAAGAAAGTGCCACACTTATTTATTACTTCTGACCATACACGGTTTCGATAAGAAAGTGCCACACTTATTTATTACTTCTGACCATACACGGTTTCCATAAGAAAGTGCCACACTTATTTATTACTTCTGACCATACACGGTTTCGATAAGAAAGTGCCACACTTATTTATTACTTCTGACCATACACGGTTTCCATAAGAAAGTGCCACACTTATTACTTCTGACCATACACGGTTTCGATAAGAAAGTGCCACATTTATTACTTCTGACCAAACACGGTTTCGATAAGAAAGTGCCACACTTATTACTTCTGACCAAACACGGTTTCGATAAGAAAGTGCCACACTTATTATTATTATATAATATTATATGCTCTCTGCTGCAATGTCTAACGGATCTATCTCTCCTGCCTTTACGGGCACTACTAGTTAACAATCTACTTGTACCGCTATAGAAAGTGCCACACTTATTTATTAATTCTGACCATACACGGTTTCGATAAGAAAGTGCCTCACTTCTTACTTTTGACCAAACACGGTTTCGATAAGAAAGTGCCACACTTATTATCCCCAGTCCGACCCGCAGACCGCACCGTCAGCGGGGGCTCGCGATTCAGGGGCGAGGGAGAAAATTGACGGGTGAAAAAGCCTATGTGATACGAAAAGAGAACGGAATATGGTTGTCCGCAAATCCCCAGTCCGACCCGCAGACCGTACCGTCAGCGGGGCTTCGCGATTCAGGGGCGAGGGATAAAATTGACGGGCGAAAAAGCCTATGTGATACGAAAAGAGAACGGAATATGGTTGTCCGCAAATCCCCAGTCCAACCCGCAGACCGCACCGTCAGCGGGGCTTCGCGATTCAGGGGCGAGGGAGAAAATTGACGAGCGAAAAAGCCTATGTGATACGAAAAGAGAACGGAATATGGTTGTCCGCAAATCCCCAGCCCGACCCGCAGACCGCACCGTCAGCGGGGCTTCGCGATTCAGGGGCGAGGGAGAAAATTGACGGGCGAAAAAGCCTATGTGATACGAAAAGAGAACGGAATATGGTTGTCCGCAAATCCCCAGTCCAACCCGCAGACCGCACCGTCAGCGGGGCTTCGCGATTCAGGGGCGAGGGAGAAAATTGACGAGCGAAAAAGCCTATGTGATACGAAAAGAGAACGGAATATGGTTGTCCGCAAATCCCCAGCCCGACCCGCAGACTGCACCGTCAGCGGCGCGCTCTCCTGCCTTTACGGGCACTACTAGTTAACAATCTACTTGTCCCGCTTTTGAGTAAACGCAAAATTTCGTACCGCCCCCAATGGAAGAAAAAAAGGTGCTGATTCGTTTCTCCGACTTTACGTTTCCCATTACTCCGACTTCCCATTACTCCGACTTCCCATTACTCCGA
Source organism: Leiobunum rupestre (assembly GCF_980474605.1). Classification (NCBI taxonomy): domain Eukaryota; kingdom Metazoa; phylum Arthropoda; class Arachnida; order Opiliones; family Sclerosomatidae; genus Leiobunum; species Leiobunum rupestre. The sequence continues at coordinate 36,980,749 of NC_143390.1, forward strand.
CTTCCCATTACTCCGACTTCCCATTACTCCGACTTCCCTTGTCTCTGCGTAGTAGGATTTGTTGGTCGGGAAAATTCTAAACTATTGAGCGGGATGTTTTTAATATAGGCGGGTAAGTTTGAATATCAATTGTTTAATGATTTATTTCTTCAATTGTCCTTAAGATCCATTTAAGTCTTTACTTGTTTCTGAAAAATCGCAGATAAATTTACAATAAGCATGAGTCTGATTGGTTTTAAACTAGTTTAATGATTTATTTCTTCAATTGTCCTTAAGATCCATTTAAGTCATTACTTGTTTCTGAAAAATCGCAGACAAATTTGAAATTGCAATAAGCATGAGTCTAATTGGTTTTGAAATACATATATTAATTTTTTTATTTTTGGGTGTAATAGCACAAAAACGCATGTTTTCTATAAGATTTTTTCTAAAAAATTGTCCCCTAAAATGGCACCACTGAGAGATTCAGGCACAAGGTTAGTAGAGAAAAATACACTATGATTCAGGCATTGAGTTGGGAATAAATAGAGGTACAACTAAATCTGGCTGACGCGGGAACAATTTATTTCAATAAGGAAACTTTATCAATTTTATCGATCGTTCTACCGTGGCGGCTTCTTTCTCTGGTGGTGGTTTTTATATGGCAATTGAATTTTTGGGCGAATCTGACGCGAAATTGAAATGTATGATTTATCGTAAAAAACAAACCTTTGAAGTTGTTTAAAACAATTTTATTCTGTCAACACGATCCTTTTTAGCACAAGTTACAGTGAGTTAGCTAATAATTATTTATTTTCAACCATATAACTTTACAAAATATAGATGGCACTACCACCTAATTATAAAGATAAATTTCGTAGTCTTCTCAAAACAGGTCCCGCGTAACCATGGCAACCGAAATCGTGATTGTAATTCTAGCAGTATTTTTCCCAATTCAATGGATTCAGGTGGAGTCGGAGAAATGAGGTTGAAGATCTATAATTCAAGTTATTCAACACAAAAATAATTGCTTATGTGGCTGGGAAGATGCATTGCTTCTTAAAACACTGGTTTTCATGATTACAAAACAAAAAGTAACAGGATTTTATTACCTAGACGCCAATCAAATAATCTATTGTCCTACGGCAAAACGGACATTGGTTTTTTGTTTGAAGCATAGAAAAGCACCTGTAACATGCTTTATGGCTACATGGTATTGCTCTAGTGCTGGCAATATTTTCATAGCATATATTGCACTCTTCAGATTCGTTTTGATCGTTCTAAAACCAAAAGGTTTAATACATGTTGAATATTTCCGTACAATAATTATTTTTTAAAAATCGTCAAAAAAAACTTGGCAAAAACAGATCTACGTCCCTAGTTTACGCTTTCCATTCCCTATCGTTGCGGGGTTTGCCGCGGTCGAAAACGGTGTCCGGATGTGTCCTTGGAGGCCATGGCGAACGTTGATGAATTGCCGGGGCCTTACGGTGGTTGACTGTCCTGGCAGCGCTGTAGCGGAATTTTGAAAAAATGTCAAAAAAAACTTGGCAAAAACAGATCTACGTCCCTAGTTTACGCTTTCCATTCACTATCGTTGCGGCGTTTGCCGCGGTCGAAAACGGTGTCCAGATGGGTCCTTGGAGGCCATGGCGAACTTTAATGAACTGCCGGGGCCTTACGGTGGTTGACTGTCCTGGCAGCGCTGTATGTCACTGAAAAAAACTTTTATTTTTGGGTGTAATAGCACAAAAACGCATGTTTTCTATAAGATTTTTTCTAAAAATTTGTCCCCTAAAATGGCACCACTGAGAAGCCATAGGAATGAAGCCTCGAGAGATTCAGGTGGAGCCGGAGAAATGAGGTTGAAGATCTATAATTCAACATAAAAAATAATTGCTTATGTGGCTGGGAAGATGCATTGCTTCTTAAAACACTGGTTTTTTATGATTACAAAACAAAAAGTAACAGGATTTTATTACCTAGACGCCAATCAAATAATCTATTGTCCTACGGCAAAACAGACATTGGTTTTTTGTTTGAAGCATAGAAAAGCACCTGTAACATGCTTTATGGCTACATGGTATTGCTCTAGTGCTGGCAATATTGTCATAGCATATATTGCACTCTTCAGATTCGTTTTGATCGTTCTAAAACCAAAAGGTTTAATACATTTTGTATATTTCCGTACAATATTTATTTTTTTACTTGTGCTTCAAGAAGAACATTCTGAATTAGTGCTGCAACAGGTTCTTCCTCAGAGCGATCAGCTTCAATTGGCATTAGGCCGTCGTAAAGATCGTAATCTCTTAACATGCCTTCAACTGATTCAAGAACGCTCATTTATAATATATGTCAATGAAAAGTTTTTTGGCACACAAATTCAAGTTTACGCTTACCATTCACTATCGTTGCGGCGTTTGTTGCGATCGAAAACGGTGTCCGGATGGGTCCTTGAAGGCCATGGCAGACGCCGATGATCTGCCGGGGCCTTACGGTGGTTGACGGTCCTGGCAGCGCTGTGGCGGAATTTTGAAAATACGTCAAAAAAACTTGGCAAAAACAAACCTACGTCCCTAGTTTACGCTTACCATTCACTATCGTTGCGGCGTTTGTCGCGGTCGAAGACGGTGGCTGGATGGGTCCTTGGAGGCCATGGTGGGCGTCGATGATCTGCCGGGGCCTTACGGTGGTTGACGGTCCTGGCAGCGCTGTGGCGGAATTTTGAAAATATGTCAAAAAAACTTGGCAAAAACAAATCTACGTCCCTAGTTTACGCTAACCATTCACTATCGTTGCGGCGTTTGTTGCGATCGAAAACGGTGTCCGGATGGGTCCTTGGAGGCCATGGCAGACGCCGACGATCTGCCGGGGCCTTACGGTGGTTGACGGTCCTGGCAGCGCTGTGGCGGAATTTTGAAAATACGTCAAAAAAAACTTGGCAAAAACAAATCTACGTCCCTAGTTTACGCTTACCATTCACTATCGTTGCGGCGTTTGTCGCGGTCGAAGACGGTATCTGGATGGGTCCTTGGAGGCCATGGTGGGCGTCGATGATCTGCCGGGGCCTTACGGTGGTTGACGGTCCTGGCAGCGCTGTGGCGGAATTTTGAAAATACGTCAAAAAAACTTGGCAAAAACAAACCTACGTCCCTAGTTTACGCTTACCATTCACTATCGTTGCGGCGTTTGTCGCGGTCGAAGACGGTGGCTGGTTGGGTCCTTGGAGGCCATGGCGGGCACCGACGATCTGCCGGGGCTTTACGGTGGTTGACTGTCCTGGCAGCGCTGTGGCGGAATTTTGAATATATGTCAATGAAAAAAAACTTTGCAAAAACAGATCTACGTCCCTAGTTTACGCTTACCATTAACCATTCCAAGAACCGCTGGAGCGTAGGCGGCGTCTTTTCGTGGAGCTTCGACCAGCTCCAATCTCATTCCGAGGGGTGAATTTGGATCGCGCACTACCCTCATGCGCACCGTCTCAATAGTAGCTGTAACTGCTGCTGCTGCTGCTGCTGATGGTGGTGGTGGTGATGGTGGTAGTAGTTGTTGGGCTACTACCAGAGGCGCGACTGGTGGAGACGTTTGTGGAAGCGTTGGTGGAGACTGTCCTGGAGACGGGGGTGGAGACGGTTGTTGCGACGGTCGTGGAGACCGTGGAGAAGCTGGTGGAGACTGTCGTGGAGATGGTGGTGGAAACGGTGGTGGAGATGGAGGTGGTTGGTTGCCTGGAATTTGCGGGTCTCCGAAATCTTGGTCATCTTCGTCATTATCAGGGCTTATAAAGTGCTTTGCTCGCTCTAAGAATTGAACGATGTCGATTTGTTCGCTCTGAAATTCTTCGGTAAGAGCTCGTATTCGGCTACCAAAATTGTTACAGTTTGTATAATTGACACCCTTTAAAAGCAGAATTAAGTCAAAATATTGCTTATTTATCATTTTGTACGTAACGCTTATTACGTGTCGATCGAATTTTCATCCCTTCAAGATCAGCGGCGTAGTGGTCTCGTCTTTGAGAGTCTTCCGTTAATTGGAGATGATCTAAAGAACAGAAAATTACTGGTTAATATTAAGAACCGACAATATGGTTTTAATTTATACCAATGTATTTCCATATTCCAATATTTTGATAGTTCACTAATCTGTTAAATCTTGAATTCCACGATTCATTATCATTATTGGTCCTCCTCAGTAAGTTCCAGACAGATATAACCGCCGGCGTTACAACTCTAATCCAGTAGTCTTGGACATACTGAGCAAGTCCATTTAATGCTGCAAACTTAGTGTTGGGTAGCTAAATAAATAATTACGTTATTGTAGCCGTTATACTCATTACTATTATATTACGAAAAGTCGAATAATTTATCTACGCACATAGGCCATTGCTGCCATTCTAAATCTAATGATATCCAATCCTTCCTGAATCCGTGCTGCTGGTAAGAGAGGAAGCGCCATAATCATTTTCAATGCGTCTCTAGCTGGTCCGTTAACTTTGTAGATATTTATCAAATGCACGGTTTGGATTTTTCGATATATAGCCTAATTTATTTTACAAAAATGGATGTTTTAAATTTACTACACAAATTACTGCGACATCAATGTAAAATGTATAAGGTGCTTTTATTTACTTGCGCAAAGTGGAACCAGCACCCGTTCATTTGGGCGGCGGGAAAATGACGCCTGAGACTGTTTTGAAGGCCTAATTCATAATCAGTCATTATTTCGGTCGGACATAGTGCAGGAAACTCTTGTGAAACGTACTGGAAGAGTTCGTTGTACGCCTGCTGTGATTTTACAGTCATCAGCGCGTAAACGGCTGAGAAAACCGCCACCAATTTAAAGTTCCTATTGTCAGTACTTCTGCTAAAATAAGTAAAATATAACTTACATAGTTTGTACGGTTGGCTGCCAAATGAATCACAACTAACTGTTTGAAGAGTTTTGGAACTTTAAATGTGCCGTCTACAAACATTGACGTTGCTTCTGGCATCACATTGTCCGCCATGTACTGAGACACAAAAACCAGAGTGTGAAAAAGGGGTAGCATCACTCTGAAAAATGGGTTCCCACAAGAATCTCTAGAAAAGTGTTCAGCTATGCCTCTTGGACCCATATTTTCTGCAGCACCCTGAACGCTGTTGGGATTCACCGGAAATCTTTCCCGTGCTGCTCTACCCATCATGCTTTTCGTGTTGGTATAAGTCACGTCGGTGACGTCATGTCTAAATATCAAATATACCGTTGTCATTTTCAAATCGCCTTTACAAAACTGTCTGATTTTCGGAAGAAAATTATTTACTTACTCCATACGAAGGCGGTCGAAAACTGTCTTCTGAAGACGAGGCGAAACTTGAGGCTGCTAAAGTCCGTAATTTACCTTTGAACTCCATTGTGATTGTGTCCATGGTTATTACACATCTCCAAACGCTCAGCACCAGGTCGCAAAACTGCAGTTTGTTTGCACTTTAATACGGTGTTAGTTTGGAAATAACACCGAAAGTAAATGGAGCCATTGGGCTTTTTTTATTTCTTAAATACAAATAACCATCCTGCTTAAACACGCGACTGCCTTTTTGTTCACCTGTAATAATTTCCATGACTATTCTGGAAAGCAAAATCTCGTTGGAAAAGATTTTCAAGACGTGTATAATACAATTTATTTGCGGAACAAGTGGACAACGTTCGGTTTTATTCTGGAGGGCTGACGCGCTGTCCCTCTAGCCACTGGCTAACCACTCAAATTGTTGGGGGAGGTGGGCGTTTTTTATTTCAGAGCTAACAGTGAAGTTTACCTATTTCGCGCAAATTGGCTAAATTCTAGGAAGCCGGACTCTCCCATTGCCCTACAAGTTTAGGCCCATTAATCAAGTGAAGATAAGATTTTAAAGTTTGACAGGGTTTTTTCCCACGTAGGCGCTACAATTTGGGGCCCCCTCTTGCCCACCAATTTTAAATATATTTACTTCAACCATAAGTAACATAATAAACATAAGTATGACACTACCTATTTACCTAATGCATTTTTTTAATAATAGTCTGTTTCACCATTGACAACGTAAGTTATTATGTCACTTAAGACTAATAACTCTCGGCGAATTCCTCTTAGTCTTTGGAAATCAACGAGTGATACAGCCAAGGCTCATTAAAAATTGAAATGCTTTAAAAAATGTAAATAACGCTTACTTTGTGTGAAAATATTTATGCATAATTATATCAGGAGCTAACCATCTAATTGTACCACTATTGAGTAAACGCAATATTTCTTGCCCCGCCCCCCAATCCCCATATAGGGCGGGCACGAAATAAAAAGAGAAAGTGAGTCTACATCTCTGCTACTGACGGTCGTTTCATAATAGTCGTAAAAATATAGCGAAGAGAATTATATACAAGCCTTAAATCATTATATCCTTTTTAAATGGAGTTAATATAAACCCATAAAATATGTGCATTAGTTGATAGTCACAAGTTTTTCAGCAATTTCTCTATTAATTCCGCTACGGAAAATTTACCAATATGAAAAAATAGGGCCCCTTTTTTAATAAATTTGGGGCCCCCTCTAGTTTTCCACGTAGGCACGTGCCTACTCGTGCGTATTGCTGGCGGCGTCATTGGACTCTCAGGGCCTAAAAAGAGAATGAATTCGTGATCATTACCATCCTTAAAATTTGTCAATCCAACTCATAAACGCAAAAATAGACGATTTAATCTTAATTGGAGCCGGCAGGGCGCATTCCATGAGTTTTCTACTCTCTGCGTTATTATTTCAATTAAACTATGATTTTAAATCGTTGTTATTTCAGTTAAACTATGATTTTAAATCGTTATTATTTCAATGAAACTATGATTTTAAATCGTTATTATTTCAATTAAACTATGATTTTAAATCGTTATTATTTCAATTAAACTATGATTTTAAATCGTTATTATTTCAATTAAACTATGATTTTAAATCGTTATTATTTCAGTTAAACTATGATTTTAAATCGTTGTTATTTCAATTAAACTATGATTTTAAATCGTTGTTATTTCAATTAAACTATGATTTTAAATCGTTGTTATTTCAATTAAACTATGATTTTAAATCGTTATTATTTCAGTTAAACTATGATTTTAAATCGTTATTATTTCAATTAAACTATGATTTTAAATCGTTATTATTTCAATTAAACTATGATTTTAAATCGTTGTTATTTCAATTAAACTATGATTTTAAATCGTTATTATTTCAGTTAAACTATGATTTTAAATCGTTATTATTTCAATTAAACTATGATTTTAAATCGTTATTATTTCAGTTAAACTATGATTTTAAATCGTTGTTATTTCAATTAAACTATGATTTTAAATCGTTATTATTTCAGTTAAACTATGATTTTAAATCGTTATTATTTCAATTAAACTATGATTTTAAATCGTTATTATTTCAGGGACCCATCTTCGTTTGCTAAAAAACCCAAAAATCATGAATATTAGGACACTGTGTAACGTCCATAGCCCTATATGACATCATGTTTTAGCACTTAACTCGCCTTTTAAACTATACCTCCTAAATCCAGAATACTCCTACGGGCCCCTCTAATACCGAATTTTGGTTACAAAAAATTGTCTGTAACAAAGTAGGTTGTGTCGGAAAACGTTTGGTGGTAGAAAACAATATATCGAAGGTAGAAATCCGCTCAGAGTTAATTTTCAATAACGTCCGTCCGTCGCGGTAAAACGTTTGATGCAGGGTTAGAAATAAGGATTTTTTTTAAAGTGGACATGTGACCAGTGCCCCCTGAATAAATAAACTGGACCATGACCAGTGCACGTCGTCTGCTACATTAGAATAGCGTGTTTTAACTTTTAACCGTTTAAGTGTTTTTAATTGGGTGAATTCGAATTGGAGTGTACAAACTAGTTAAATTAAACGTAAAATATCATTTATAACTTACTAGTATTTTAATGACTATTTATGAGTGTACAAAAAATGTATATAAAAAAATTAAAACACCTGGAATTAATTAAAAAAATTAATAAAAAATACGCCTCTGGCCTGGGCCGATCTAAAACTAAGAAAAGTAGTTAAGTTTAGATATTTCCTATCAACCCACCACTTTCCTTTCTACCACGAATAGGGCCGACCTAATTAACGATGGGGGTCCCGCTGACTGGCTTAAAAATTATCTAAAAATTCAAATTAAATGATATCGTCTCTACCGGTCCGTATGTAGTATGTGCCAAGAACTAGCTAAAAATATAACTTTCAATCAGTTTTAAATTTAAATAAGAAATCGAATGTTTACGGCAAAAACCAAAAAAAAAAAAAAACACTAAAAGGGATAAGCAACTTACGTTGCATATTTGAATTTAAGGTACCCTAAATATGCTAATCATTCCCTCTGCGTAGCTTCGGCGCCTACTTCGTATTCCCACAATACCCAACTTTTCACAAATTTCTGCAATACAGCTGGTTGCGGATCCCTTTAAGTAAATTTCATAAACATAGTCGTGACATTTATTTTGGAAATGTGTGGAGACATATGCAAATCAATATTCATCTATAGCTAGGTTTAATTAATTTGAAAACCTAGTACGTCCATGGTAATTATTAATAAAGAAAACAGTTTCGAAAAGGTCTCATGGGTAAAAAACTTTTTATTAAAATCAAAAAGCCGTGGCAAGCTTTCAACCGTCCTCGCGGTCTTCGTCAGGCACACTAATTACAAAATATACAGAGAACGTCCCGACAATACGTATTTTTTACAACTGATACCAAAAATTATTTTTTAACATTCGTTAATATTCCCCATAGTTTCGCCTCACCGTTCCCCTCCTCCAAGTTTAGCCCCCCTTCCCCGGTACTATTGATAAAAAACCCCTCTATGAATTTCCGCCTAAAATAATCCCAATCTATTGTATGTTTAAAATCTGTTTCAATCAAATGTTTTGCGATGCCATTCAAACTATCTTTTTTCTTACACGCGTATTGGTGTTCTTTTAATCTAATTTTTATTGACCTTTGGGTTTCCCCAATATATGTCCCCCCACAAGTTTTATATACATAGTTTTCACTAAAGGGGGTTTCGTTCATTTCCCCCGGAATTCATCCCCCGTTCTCTCCCCGGTACCGGGATGCCAGTCACATTCATAATTGTTTACAGAATCCTCATACGGATCAAATCCAACATATTTCAGGTACTTATTTGTGTAAATTACTTTATCTTTATCTTCAAGAGAGTTAAAATAACCCGTGAAAAATTTATTTTCTTTTTCTAAACTCATTTTTTATTATTAAAGTCGCTATGCCTCGGCAATCCTACACGTTTTCCCATGTTAAAATAAAAATTGGTCTGCTACTCCTGACTACCGAAGTGACTGGCATCCCGGTACCGGGGAGAGAACGGGGGATGAATTCCGGGGGAAATGAACGAAACCCCCTTTAGTGAAAACTATGTATATAGCTAGGTTTCTCCAATAATATGAAAAATAATTTAATGCAAGATTACATTTACTTCTTACATCCACTTTTAATGTAAGGGTTGCAAACAAAAAAATCTTTCAATATTGGTTTTAACCACTATCTAAATATTGATTTCGTATATAGAAATTAACGTACGCATATGAAACTATTCCTCTGGTCACACCAAGCGTCTCTCTCGCAGGCCGATTCAAATTTATATACAAAAACGTGGTCTCGACACTTTAGCTTGACAGTGATATCACAGTATTCTAAAGGTCTTGAACAATTCCTACATGGTTTTGTTTCAACCCTTCCACTATACTCCAAAAATTGGTAAGCAACGTCGCAGCGCTTCTTTCGCTGGCCATTGTTAGCGCGGAAACTTGAGTATTGGCTTTTCTTATAATTTGGCCAAGAATAGATTTTGTAAGGGACAACTGGGAATATAGTTGGCGTTTTCTGACCTAGAGCTAAAGACGGCACAGTTCAAAAGCGCGAATTGTCCCTCGTCTTTTTTCGTGATAGGAAATTTGACCTTGGAAATGAATGCGTTAGTAGCATACTACCATAAGTCACATTCAATAAGTTTAACTCGTTCGATATTTAGTCACTTCGTCGCTGACTCGCTATGGTCGTCTTCTAATTGCTATAACCTTGAGAATGTAAATTCGGAATTTCCATTGCCAAGTAAACAAAATCCCAATTTAAACTACCGACGTAGTATACAATATTTTCCTTGTGATTGCGGACACTTAAAATTAGACACAAGACGTACACGTACGACGGTCAGAATACACACAATCGCTTCTGATGTGTTAAGTTTGTTTGACCTATTCACAGCGAGGGGCAGGTCACTTCCTTGATTAACGACGCACCCCTCAAAAGATTAAATCCGATTTAATCGTGATTATTTTAGTCAAATTCAATTTAATCACGATTAAGTTGATCAAATTCAATTTAATCACGATTAAGTTGATCAAATCACGTTTAATCATGATTAGAATGTTTAAATCTGATTTAATCATGATTAAATTATTAAATCTGATTTAATCATGATTAAATTATTAAATCTGATTTAATCATGATTAAATGATTAAATCTGATTAAAATGATAAAATCTGTTTAAAATGATTAAATCCTGATTAAAAATTATATCGTGATTAGTATGATTAAATCGTACTTTAGTTTTGATTTTAATGATAAATTCCCGATTCGACCGATTATATTGATTAAATCGTGATTATGCCACATTCGACCAAAAGCATAAGTTTCGGTAGCGAATAGACTTATGCGAAAACATTGCGCCATCTAAATTATGAAACTAGTTATAAAAATAAAGAAGAGATAAACTAGATTTACCAAAACATTTTTCAACAAACTTACATTAAAAAAATATACTAAACTATATGTCCTATAATTAATATAAATATAATTATATAAAGGGAAAGCTATTTAAGACACCAGGGAGAGCGGATGAGTGACCGAACGATCCCAATCATCCCAGTCGATGGAGTTTTCCCTCCGCCGTAGTAACTAAAGACGTTTCGGAGAAATGGGAAGTCGGGGAAATGGGATGTCGGAGTAATGGGAAGTCGAAGTAATGGGAAGTCGGAGTAATGAAGCCTCGAGAGATAGGTTGAGTCGGAGAAATGAGGTCGAACCGAAAAAAACTGTTCAACGGTAAAATTTCAAGCGAATGTTTAATGAAGACGGCGTGGCTAGGTTGGTAGGCCGTGGGGTTTTTAGAGATTGCGCGGCGAGCGGCTGTCTGTTTTCGAGCCCCGACCAGGCCAGCAATATAAATTATATTAATAAGTTATTTTTCGCAGCTCCATCTACCGTGTCGTCGCTTTTCCACAACAAACACACAAACAACAACACTTAACGCCAATCCGTCCATAGCAATAGTCCCACTTCGATATATATATCTCGATGTGGAACTAAAAAGCAGCTTAGCGGTCGAGCCTGGCATTGACCATATTTGGCAAAAGTGGTGAAATCGAAAAACCGCAGAATTTTCCAGGAAGCGAGAAGAGCAAGGTCGTTTTATTGTTGTGGCTATCGTCGCGTTTACTGGACCCCCTTCTGAGCTTGTATCCGAGCATTGATGTGCATGCCCGCTGGGGTATTTCCCGAAATTCCCTCAAGCCCCTTTCTTTTCTTTCATTGTTCATTAAACTTTCTCTCCATTTCCGCTCCCTTCGCCTCCCGAATCTATCTGTTTATGGTCTACTATATTTTTGAGTAAACGAATTGATTTTTAAAGATTTTTCCCCCCGAAAAACTTTACTTGGCAATAAAAACATAAAGAAATTTCAAATATGTGGCCTCTTAAATATAAATATGCGGCCCTTTTAATATAAATATGTGGCCCCTCTCAGAAATGCAGGGGGCTAAAGCCCACTTCAGCCCACCCTTAGCGCCGCTACTGTGCATGAAGCTCTAAAAATGTTTCTAAACGAAAGAAAACTAAAGGTGAGTAATATAATCTTGGGTTATCTCTTGAAATTCCTTATTTCCCACCCTGCTATGGAGCCCGATTTTTCCGAACTTCCGGCGCGAACTCAGTAAGAGCCTCAACTATAGATATAGGAAACGTATATAAAGGTCTAGATAAAATATTTCAAAGGGAGTGAATACGGAGATGACAGCTAGCAGAAACGCGTAATTTCTGCAGGCTATCCTTATAAGACGCTATCTATCGGTAAGAAAGCTCGTGCTATCGTCGCGAGAGCCATTGTCTCCTGCTTAAAAATGATACTAAAAGTCACCAACAGATGGTGTCTAAAGACTACCGCCTGCGGAAAGGTCAAGCACTTAGTACTAAAATGCTAAGAGAGCTCGCGCTCTTGGTCACGTGCCTTCCTCGGTGTCTGCTAGGTGTCAATTCCGTATTTTATGTTAGGCTTAGACGCCCCGAAATTTATCTAGACCTTTATATACATTGCTTATATCTATGGCCTCAACCATAGAAATCTCATAGGTAACTAGAATGCTGCCGTGTAACTGGCAAATGGCCCAAACGCCGTGGCAGACGACGCCAATCAGAGCTCAAAGAGTGGTTCTGCCAAGAATTTAATGTCACCGGAGAGAATGACGTCTCCTATCTCCCGCTATAGTAACGGAACCAAGGAGGATTATTATCCTCCTTGGTGGAACCACTCTACGGCCTCTCATTGGCTGAAGGTTCAAGGCGAACTGGCGACAAGCTCGGCCGTAGGCGGCAGCATTCTAGTTACCTATGAGATTTCAATAGCTGAAAACTATTCTATCTCTCTCGTTATCGTTAAAAATGGCTCGTTACTCGTAAAATTTTACGAAAATCGTTAAGTTTATCGAAATCTGATTTTTAGCAATTCTATCTCTTAACGGTAACGAAAATCCGTTAGGCTTATTCGTTAAAGATAACGAGAGCTATTTTGGCTCGTAAACAGTTACGACTGTGCTCCCATTGGACGAAAGTATTTGGTGGTTTTTTAAAGGTTGAAGTTCACTAGGTTTTTTTTTAATTTTAGGATGGAGTTTTTAAGGCAATTATTTGAAAATGAAAATAACAATGCATGGGACCAGGAATTCATACCACGAACTTGGAATGGTTATCCGGCCGTATCCCCTATGGTAAGATCTCGGGGACCGTTTTCAGTGACGTGTATGAGAAAAAAAAATCGCCCCCTCGCACGCGTCTCCCCTCTTTAGGAGTTTTTACCCCGCGCAACCTCCCGTTTTTACAACTGTAGTTTTTTGTTGTTCGACTCCCCGGCCATTTCGAAATTTAGGGTTTGAAACCCCACCATTGATAGCGACGGGTCAGCTCGCTCTCCCGACCTCTCCATGTGGAAGGATTAAGTCCGGCATTGTTAGCGCTGTCAAATTGGCAGCAGTTACAATGCCCTTGAGAACCGCGAAGTCTGAATGACGAGGTGACCGTCGCTATCAATAGAGCGATAGCGAAGGGAAAAGAAAAAAGATGTTTGAACCCTTTTTCGACACAGGGGGATGAAATTATTTGAAACTAGGATTTAATCAAGGATTCTTTATAAAGAATCCTTGATTTAATACCATTGAAAATCGTATGAGAAAACACGTATGCTCTGACGTCAAAATGATGAAAAAAAAAGGTCCCCTAGATAGAGACGGAAATCGGGCGAGATAACCATTCCAAGTTCGATGTATGAATTCCTGATGGGACTTAAGTGAATATACGCTCGAAAAGCTGTTCAGACTTCCAAGAATTTTGGTTTTAGAACTTTGTCAAACTTTGGAAAATCGCCTTTCTGGCTCTCTGAGTACTGCTGTTCCAGTTGATAGCAAAGTATACGAAAACATGTTTAATATTTTAAAGAATTTATTAATATTGTGACGCATTCAGAGAACAAGCTTTCCCAAGATTCAAGATCGGTGAAAAGCCCGCGTGCTTCGGAGAACGTGGGGAGGATATTAAAGAACGAGCGCTCGAGCGAGGTGGAAAAACGACGGTTAGAGGAGGTTTTAAAAAGAAGGGGTTTTAGGTTTAAGTCCGGAGAAGGAAGGAGAAGGTTCAACCGCCGAAATCGCCGCTAAGCAAAAGTATTATTTTCGTCCAAGAATCTTCCGTCCCCGCTACAAGACCTGAACGTCGCGTTTATCTTTTATTATTATTCTAAATTATTACTCAGTCGTGTTCCTTTTCGTTATAAATAAACTTATTATCTTCCTCAACCTTATTGAACGTCGCATTGGTGGAGGCGCCGGGCAATCGTATTCGTCACCTCTTGTTACTATGGCTCAACAAATCTCCCCATTCCGAGGTGATTCGACTGAAGACATCGAGGAATGGCTGTACAGATTCAAAACCATCGCTACATTGAACGGATGGCCTGCCGACAACTGGATTCTGTATTTGTCTCTCAATCTCGAAGGTACAGCCGCTTCCTACTGGAGAAATATCTCGGCTTCTAAACAAGGAATAACCTGGGTCTGGGCTGAAAACAAACTGAAATCAACTTTTGGGAAGACCATTGACGACGCCACAATTGAACAACAATTGTTTAACCGACGCCAAGGAACCAACGAACTTTATGATGTATACTGCGCTGACGTTTTAGCCCTGTGCGACAAACTAAGTCGAGACGTCACTATGCCAGAGAAGGTCCAAAGACTTATGAATGGCCTACGTCCCGATCTCGTAGAAGACGTGTACAAAATGAAGCCAATTTTATTGGGGGACTTGAAAGAAGCCGTCGCTCTGGTCTTGGCAGCTAAAGACGCAGCCGCCCGTAGTCGATCCGCCGCTAGAAATACAAATTCTCTTGCGCTCCGCCCTGATGCCTCTAATATGATTAAAAATATACCTACCAACTACCGATCTCTACCTTGCCATCAAACGGAGTTGCAACTGTCATCAAAAACCCAACAACAGTGGCAGTTACCCGCAAATCGACTAACCCAGCAGCCACGGCGCGCCGACCAGATGCGTACCCCAGACGGTCGTCCAATCTGTTTTATCTGCAATAACATCGGCCACGTTTCAAGGCATTGTCGAAATCGCCCCTCCTACGCGGTCAATACTGTAACCCCGGACAATCAACAGCAGCCTCAGGAAGACGAATCCCAACTTCCGGGAAACGAGCACCAGCGGTCGTATTAGAGGGTACGGCCGCCGAGGATAATTCATACACCTCTGCCAATGACGCATTACTTAGACGACACTGCGAAATCAATGGCCACGCCGCTACCGCCCTTATTGACCCCGGAGCGGCTATCACAGCTATCAGCACCTCGTTTGTGGAATCTCACCGAATTTGTCTTCAACCGTGCAGTGTCCCTATCAAATCAGCTAGTGGCCACTTAGCGTTTGCGGTAGGAAGAACTGAAATAGTGATCAATCAGGAAGGCAATAAGTCCACGATTTCGGCAATTGTTCTACCAAATCTACCGGCAGATATTCTTTTGGGAATTGACTGGTGTCGACATACAAAACTAGTTCTTAATTTCGGATCCGAACCTACCATACGGTTTCCAAGCACATCGACAGATCCCGACGCAACCACACCTGAAAATCTACCCATCGTCGCCTTCATCACAATCGCCGAACCCGTCATTCTGAAGCCTTGGACCGAAACGCTAGTTCCCATTGTACTATCTCGTAAAGCACCGTTTCGGGATGGTTTACTCACTCCAAGTTCTGAACTACGTTCTAAAACTGGACTTACGGCGCCATATTCTGTTCTATCATCATCGTTCGATTCCGCTCCGATCGCTAATATGTCTTGGGAGGAAAAGGTCATTCATCCGGGAATGAAGTTGGGAACCATTGAACCTCTGTCACTGAGTACCACGATTATCAGTCACATAAACCACCTAGAAGCAGCAACCGAGCCTTCCTGGAAGAACTCCGAAATTTCAACCAACATCACACCTGACCAAAAGACAGAACTTGAAAGTCTTCTACAGGAGTTTGATCACTGCTTTAAGGCAGCAAAGGACCCGCTACGCCGTTCAAAGTTACCGGCGCACACGATTGACACACAAGGCCACCTTCCTGTCCATTTACCTCCTTTCCGTACATCCTTCGCCGAACGCGAAATGATTCAGGAAGAAGTTCGTACAATGCTACGAGACGACGTAATACGTCCATCTTCGAGTCCTTGGTCTTCTCGTGTCGTAATCGTTGCGAAAAAAGATGGGTCACCAAGATTTTGCATAGACTTTCGTCGCTTAAACGCCATGACTAAGCGTGACGTCTATCCCCTCCCTCGCGTGGACGACGCCCTCGATCGCCTACATGGTGCAAAGTTTTTCTCAACTATGGACTTAGCCAAGGGCTACTGGCAACTTCCAATGGCCGAAGACGACAAAGAAAAGACAGCGTTTTGCACCCCAGACGGATTATTTGAGTTTAATGCACTACCAATGGGTCTTTCGAACGCTGCCGCCACATTTCAACGCGCTATGGATGTTGTACTAGCTGGCCTTAAATGGAACACTTGTCTGGTCTACCTCGATGACATCGTAGTTTATTCTTCAACCTTTGCCTCTCATTTAAACCGCCTCCGTGAAGTTTTACATCGCATCAGTGACGCCGGACTATCGCTGAATGCGGAAAAATGCCGTTTTGCCATGAGTACGATTAAATATCTCGGCCATATTATTTCGGAAAATGGAGTTACGTTGGACCCTGTCAAAACTCGCGCAGTGGACGAATTCCCGACGCCATCCAATCGTGCCGAAGTCCAATCTTTCGTTGGCCTATGCTCCTATTACCGACGATTCATAAAAAACTTCGCCAAGCTGGCCCGACCACTCACTGAAATCACAAGTTCTAAAGCCCAATTTATATGGGGCACAGCTCAAGACAAAGCTTTTAAAACGCTCAAATCAAAGTTAACCCAATCTCCAATTCTACGACATTTTGATCCATCGCTACCAACAGAAATTCACCCTGACGCGAGTAACAAAGGCATTGGAGCCGTCCTTTCGCAGCGTAGTAATGGTGAGGAGCGAGTTATCTCCTATGCCAGCCGATCACTATCAACGCCAGAAATCAATTACAGTACAACCGAAAAGGAGTGTTTAGCTCTGATATGGGCCCTCGGACAATTTCGTCCTTACATCCACGGCAGACATGTTCGGGTTGTCACTGATCATCACTCTCTCTGCTGGCTTCGCAGCCTCAAAGACCCGCATAATCGTCTTGCTCGCTGGTCTTTACAAGAACAAGAACAGGACATGGAAATAGTTCATCGTAGCGGCCGTCGTCATTCGAATGCCGACTGTCTAAGCCGACTTATCAGGAACCCGACTCCGGACACCGCCAATACAGACGATCCTGATGTTATTGGCGCATTAATCGAATTACCAGAGATCATCAAGCTCCAAGAACAAGATCCCGTTTTTGGTCCAATCATAACCTATATCACACACCCGAGTGCAGTACACACTGTTTCGACGCAACGTCAAGCCAAAAAATATACAATGACTGATGGAATTTTATATCGCAAAGCAAGGAAGCGCCCTCTTCTAGCCATACCAAAGTGCCTTCGAACTGAAATCCTTTATGCTGGACATGACCATCCTTCAGCGGGTCATTTGGGTTTCTTAAGAACCTTCAAGCGCCTATCCGAACGGTACTTCTGGCCTAAACTTCAACAGTATGTGCGATCCTGCGCTCTTTGCCAAAGCCGTAAGATGCTCACCTCTGGACTTCAAGGTCTTCTACAATCTATTCCCAGTTCTGGGATGCCTTTCACACGTGTCGGTATGGACTTTCTAGGCCCATTTCCGAAGTCTCGCCAGAACAACACATTTATCTTGGTGTGTACTGATTATCTCACGAAATGGGCGGAAACCCAGGCAGTACCAGCCGCCACAGCCGAAGAAGCCGCCGCATTCTTCGTGGAACAGGTTGTTTTCCGACACGGCACCCCGAAAGAGCTACTTACCGACCGAGGAACCCAATTCATGGCCGCTATGACCCAAAACATCTTGACGCAAATAGGAACTAAACACATTCGAACGACATCATACCACCCGCAAACTAACGGTTTAACGGAACGGCTCAACAAGACACTGGCGGACATGCTTTCCATGTATGTATCCGAGGATCATTCCGATTGGGATGACGCTTTACCGGGAGTGACTTTTGCCTATAACACGGCCGTCCAGGAATCAACAAGAGCCTCGCCATTTTCCCTCGTTTATGGACGAGACCCATTCTTGCCTATGGATCGAACGTTACCCGTCGCTGAAGATTCCCTGGAAACACTTTACCCAATCGACGAAGCTCGAGAAATAGCACAAGCTAACATCGCAGCAACCCAAAACCGTCAAACCATACTTCACGACGCTCATCGCCGGGAAGTTAACTTCACCCCAGGCCAGTGGGTCTATGTCAGGAAACCGACTCGAAAACGAGGACGGTCAGAGAAACTACTTCATCAATTCCACGGTCCTTTTGAGATACTTCGTCAAACGGGTCCAGTCAATTTTACAGTACGAGTCAAAAACAGGGGACAACGGCAAACTGAAACTGTCCACATCTCCAAAATGAAACTAGCTTATCGTAGAGAAGACGATAGACCCGAGACGGGTCTTCCGGAGAAGGGGGGTTATGTGACGCATTCAGAGAACAAGCTTTCCCAAGATTCCAGATCGGTGAAAAGCCCGCGTGCTTCGGAGAACGTGGGGAGGATATTAAAGAACGAGCGCTCGAGCGAGGTGGAAAAACGACGGTTAGAGGAGGTTTTAAAAAGAAGGGGTTTTAGGTTTAAGTCCGGAGAAGGAAGGAGAAGGTTCAACCGCCGAAATCGCCGCTAAGCAAAAGTATTATTTTCGTCCAAGAATCTTCCGTCCCCGCTACAAGACCTGAACGTCGCGTTTATCTTTTATTATTATTCTAAATTATTACTCAGTCGTGTTCCTTTTCGTTATAAATAAACTTATTATCTTCCTCCAAGGTGAATACAGATACGCTATAATAGGTGTGCCAGCGCACGGCCCCCTGCACGCGCTCACGCTGCTCGCGACGATAGCGGCCCCGGCAAAGAATTTCCTCCCCATGTATTTTCGCGACAGCGATTTTCCGTCGCTTGGAACGCTGGTGTAACAACCGGAATCTATCAAAGAGGCGGGAAGTTTAACATACGTTTCAATGGCGATGAATTTGCATTAGTGAAGTTTTTTTCCAACTGTTTTATTGAATTTGGAGAAGTTTGTAACAAACAATTAGTAATTACACTTTTTAAGTATGTAAGTTTTGATTTCAAAAATTTTTTTTAATAAATATTTCAATATTTTGAGTGGTAACATTTTATTGCTAAGCCTAACCATAAATGGTTTAAGTTTTGTATTGGCAATGAGTTTTCAAGTTATTAAAAACTGTATTTTGTAGTTATTTAAGACTATAATTATGATAACTGCTCATAATTTTTGTCATATTCACCAAACTTTGTTCTTTATAATTTGCATAAGATAAAACATTAATATTTGCTCAAATGCTATTACCCTGGCTGCGTTACATCCTGTTTTTTTAATAAGTGAAAATTACTGGGAGGGGCAGGTCACTTCCATTTTGGGTGCGTCTTAATCATAGTAAAATTATCAAATCAAGGTAATCGTGATTAAATCAGCGTAATTAAAATTAAAAAAATTGTTGAAGTTTTCAACAGCAACACGGAGCAGAGCGCAGATACCGAAATAAATCCAGTGACATCAGCTACAAGTAATGAACGGTTTATTTTTGACTTGGTTAAAATATATATATACATTACAATTAATGAAACGATGGTAGTACAACAGAAAACTGACTAGTAAGAACGGACTAGTACTGTTGAATGACTTTGTTACAAAAAATATCTTCATTGTTTTTTTATTTCTTCAACAAAAATTAATCAAGATTAGAAAATCTAACCACGCTTTAAACGAGATTTAATCATTCTAATCAGGATCTAATCTTTTTAATCAGGATTTAAACATTTTAATTAGATTTAATCATTTTAATCACGATTTAAACATTTTAATCACGATTTAATCAATATAATCGGTCGAATCGAGATTTTATCGAGCGCGGTAAATACGAAATAATAATTCTAATCACTTAGTAAATTATTCTAATAAGCTCGATAAAATCACACAATTATAATCATTCCAATCACCAATATAATCATTTTGATTCTCGTTCTAATTTCTAATCGCGATTTAATCATACTAATCACGATTTAATCGTTTCAATCAGATTTAATTGTTTCAATCAGATTTAATCATTTATATCAGATTTAATCATTTAATCATGATTAAATAGATTTAAAGATTATATTAATTAATAAAACATGATTTAATCAACATAATCGTGATTAAATTGAATTTAATCAAAATAATCACGATTTAATCTTTTGAGAGGTGCGTCGTTAATCAAGGAAGTGACCTGCCCCTCCAAATTACCCAATTAAAAAATACCAGCATTGTTCTGTTCCATTGTGTTCATCTACTTTTAAGAAGGCCAAAGTGTCATTTCATCAGTTACCCGCTGATGAAAATTTATGCAAACTGTGGATTAAGAGCATCTCTAGGAATGATTTTGTAGTCAACGAAGCATACACTTCACATGGAAGATTGGTTTGTGGTTTGCATTTTAAGGAACTTCAGTTAATGATAGTCTGTTGTGAGGCTAATGCGTAATCGTAGGATTTGGAACCAGATGTACGTCACTACCTATTACTTAATTGGTGGCATTACATATGAGTCAATATACGATTAGGTCTCAAATTCGAATATAACTACCATCAGAAACGAAAAGAATGTTTATCCACATCATCCAGCATATTTCAACATCATCCAGCATATTCTTACATCATCCAGCATATTCCTACATCATCCAGCATATTCCTACATCATCCAGCATGTTCCTACATCATCCAGTAATTTTAATTGAATCTTGATGAATTTTACTTAAAAAGCTGATTACTTTAATGTGAGCGTGGGACTACTAAGTTATCGAGATTCTTAGTCAGGAATGGATTAAAAGCAATTAACCAAAACCAATTTTAACTTAAATTATGGTAAAAAAAAATGGGAATCTCTACATTTAGGCCTAACCAATATTGTGAACTGTGAGTGAGACTAGTGAGTCTGTGATTTAGAATGCTTAAATGTCTCATACATAGATTTTCAGCAATCTTCAACATTGTCTGACTTTGTTAACTGTAAAAATAATATTCTAGTTTTATAATCTGCATTACATTTACTACTTATTTACTTAAATTGAAGTTAACTTTGTAAATATTAAAACAACTTACTATCAAAGGACTGTAAGAATAAAATCGAAAAACAACAGCTGATAAGCGGACACATGACTAGTTATTTTGTTTACATTATTAACGTCGACAGCGTCTTCTTTGTCTGGTTTTCTCGGCGCGTATTTTGATTTAAAAAATATCCAAACGTATTTTACTTATTTATTAATAAGCAATTTAAAGATTACGGAAAGAAATTATAACCCTAAAATTACACAATTAGTAATAATTAATGAAACTCTAAAAATTGGAATGTTTTCGCCATATACTCCAGCCATTTCTTAGTTGTTACGTCAGCGCCAAAGGTCGATGTAGGAAAAAAGTTAACTAATTTCACTTTCGCAATTTTCAGTCGATCGCCGGGGCCGCTATCGTCGCGAGCAGCGTGAGCGCGTGCAGGGGGCCGTGGCCAGCGCTAGCGTTTTTTGAGACAGAAAATTCGCGGCGGAAAGAGAGTTTTTAGTGACGTCAGCGTCGGACCAGAAGAGAAAAGTCAAGAAGCGAGCGGGATTATTTTGGCGCCCATTCGCTCGCGGCTCGCTACGGTTTCTATTTGTTTTGAGGATGATAAATGACAAGGTAAGAACAATTTTAATTTAAATACCAAATATATTAAGTAAAATTTAAGCTGTTTGAAAGGCCAAACCGTAGAGATTTTAGACATAAAAACCACGTGTAGGCTTTTAACATGTAAATTACTACGTTTCTGTTAAGCCTAGGCCTTTCAGATGGAATTTCTCAAATGGCATTTAACAAATGCCATTATTCTAAAGACTCAAATGCCTTTGTTTTTATAGGTACAATAATTTTAAAACAAGATGCCAGGAGCTAGGTGTGCAGTGGCTTTGTGCAACAATAGTTTATTTGTCACTAAAAAAGACCCAGAAAAATGCCATATTGTTTATCACGCCTTCCCGAAAGATGATGCCGACCGTAGAAGTATTTGGATCAACAAATGTAGAAGGAAGGATAAATTTAACCCGTCTACAAGCGTTATTTGCTCAAATCATTTTCTTCAAGAGGATTACGAGCGCAACCTTAAAGCAGAATTACTGAATTATATTCCAAAAAAAAATGCGAAGCAATTAAAAAAATGTGCAATTCCCACTCAAAACCTAGGAGTAACGTCTTCAGCCTGCAGTGTTTTAGGAAATGATAGGCAAGAGCGAGCCAGAAAAAGAGAAAGAAAAAAAGTTGCTACAGTTGTGATAAACTCTGATGTAGTTTCTTCTAATACTGATTCGGAGCCGACTGTTTCCAATGACATAATTCCTGAGGCTGTTGAACGTACTGAAAGCATTATAAAGAAACAGAGGTGCTGCAGTTGTGATTCTTTAGAAAAGCAAAAGAAGCTAATTAACATTTGGCAAACAAGGTATGCAAATATGAAACTGAAATATATGAAGCAAATTAAAAAAAATAACTCTTTAAAAATGGAAAAATTTGCCCAAGACATTTCTCACAAACAACTAAAGAAAGATCTTAAGCGCCTTAAAACCCAGAAAGATAAAAAAGAGCTGTTAAACCGTAAATGTTCTGATTTACTAAGCACAGTCTTTACAGCTAGTCAGGTTAATCGATTAATGGGTAACAAAATGGTTGTCTGGTCAACAGAAGACTTAACCAAAGCATTTACGCTGCGATACTTTAGTAAACGGGCATATTTATTTGTTAAAAATGAGCTTAGAATTCCCTTGCCAGGACTCTCAACTTTAAGAGGATACGCCTCAAAAATAAAACTAGGAAAAGGTGTTTTAGATGATATTTTAAAAATTATGAAAAGCACTGGAATTAATATGTCTGAATTAGATAAACTCTCAGTTTTAACGTTTGACGAAATGAAAATCAAAAGTCAGTATGAATACGATGTGAAATCAGATCAAGTAATTGGGAAGAATAGTCAAATGCAAGTAGCAATGGTTAGAGGTTTATTCGCGAATTGGAAACAGCCCATTTATATAGATTTTGATCAGAAAATGACAAAAAAAATCTTGTTTGACATTATTTCTAAATTATATGAATCTGGTTATTTAGTAGTAGCTATTGTTTGTGATATGGGAGGGGGAAACATGGGTCTCTGGAATGAGTTGGGGGTGAAAATTAATCGTACATTTTTTAATCACCCGAGTAATACTCACAAAAATGTATATTGTTTCGCAGATGCTCCCCATGCGTTAAAACTAATAAGAAATTGGCTCTTAGATGGTGGGTTTTCTTTAGATGGTGGAGATGTAGAAATTAACAAAAAGCCTCTAGAAAAGTTATTAAATGCGCATAAGAGTGATATTAAAATGTGCCCTAAATTAAGGAAGTGTCATTTAGATTGCGAAGGACCTGTCAGACAAAATGTAGCTTTAGCGGTAGAACTTATTTCAAATACAGTGTCTAAAGCTCTTTTATACATGGCTAAAACTGGAAATAAAGATAACTTAGAATCTGATCCTGATGAAACTATGGAACTAGCCTATTTTATAGAGAAAGTAAATAATTGGTTCGATGTGTTTAATTCTAACGTAGAAAACCATTCAAATCCTTATAAAAGCGGCTTCGGGGTACACTTAAAAGAACAATTAAAGGTTTTAGATGTTATGATATCATTAATTAATAACATGCAATGTATAGACAAAAAAGGCAAAACTAAATCCTTTCTTCAAATTTTTCAAAAGGGAATTATTATTTCTTGCAAATCACTTAAAGACTTATTTTTCGATTTAAAATATAATTATAATATTAGACACATTTTAACCCATAAATTAAATCAGGATTGTTTGGAGAATTTTTTTTCTCAAGTGCGCACAAGAGGTGGTCTAGATGACCACCCTACACCCCTTAACGCATTGTACAGAATACGAATTATCATTTTAGGAAAAAACCCAGGCGTTTTTAATTGCAGTAGCAATACAATCGATCAAAGCCATGGAGAGTATTTAGCATCTAATGTTTTAAGTTTGTCAGATAAAAATAATGATGAATACCTTATGAATAGCATCTTAAAAACCGCTGAAATAGAAATTGATGTCCCTATTTTTACATCAAACGAAATACTAGTCAATGACCATTTGCCTATTAATACCCCTCTACAAACGTGTTCGGTAAATACTAATAAAATGAACTCCACTGTTGATGTTTGTCAGGGAGATAATGATTTTAAAAAATTCGAAGAAAATGGTATAGAGTATTTCAGTGGGTGGGTAGCTAAAAAACACTACAAAACCTATCCAGAATTAGATTTAATTGACAAAAATAAGGTAGATCATGATTATTACATTCCCTCTTGGACAAATTTTTTATCATTCGGTGGTCTAGTCATTCCATCTAGTTCATTTTTGGAAAAAACTAAAGTGTATGAGGATATTTTTAAAAACATATTACCTAACATGTCATTGTCGAATGAAGAAAATATAGTTAAAAATATAAGTGCCAAAATATTTGAAGTTGAAGATAAATACCCGTTAAATATAGTTAACACTTTTGTTAAGCTTAGAATTTTTATACGCATTAAATACCTCAATTCAATTAAAATTACGAACAATGAAGCAAGTGATGATAAGCGGAAAAGATCCAAAAAAATGACTAAAATAGGCAATTAAAATTATTTATTACCCTAAAATATTCTAACTATACAAATGAACTTATCCTGCCAAACTAGTCGTGATAAATTTGTGATAATATCCAACCATTGTTTACAATGTGTAAATTTTTTCTGTGATAAGTACTATTTTTAATTTCATTAGGTTATTTGTTCGTTAGTTATTGCCATGTGTTTTATCATACATAAGTTATTATTATATATAATGTAAAAGTAAGTTCCTATATGTGAAATGCATCAAATGTATTATTTTTTAATTTTATTAGTATAATTTTTTCAATTGTTATTGCATTATCTCAATATTTTGAGTTCTATCATACTCTCATTACACATACTTATAATATTTTATTTACGTAATAATGCTAGTTCCTATATGTGCAATAAATGCACGAAGTATTATTTTTTATTTCATTAGTATAATTTGTTTATTTGTATCATCTTACATATGTAAGATTTAAAAAAAAAACCATTTAGGTATTGATATTGTTGTATTGAATTGTATTATAAAACGTAAACCACTAAACATTTATTAACTTTTTATATTAAATTTTCGTCTGTCAGTTTTATATCTCATAAATTAATTTTGATAGTAAACGTAACAAACCTTACGTCTTCACTAGCCGCCGCAGCCCCCAAGGTCCGACGCTGACGTCACGCGCGATGAGAGAGAGACGGAGAATAAAAATCGAAAATTCCGAATCGAGCGTCAGCACCCGTTGATCTTCCTCAACCTTATTGAACGTCGCAATATATTATTATTACCTAACTAGATATTGATTGCATTACGCTTTACGCTGTGGGTTGCTATCAGGTTCATATTATTGGCAGGAGAACTTAAAAAGAATGGGTTATGAAACAAATGATAAATTTTATAAATTTTAAATAATGTGAAAAAAGGCACCTTTGTAACACCATATTTCATTGGCTTATCAATCGGAACTACGTCATCACTCGTTACCAAAACGAATTCGGAAATAACGAGAAAAATTTAACGAGAGCTTAACGAAACTCGAGATAGAATACGTTTTTAACGAAAATTCGTTAAGCGCTCGTTAAAAGAAACTCGTTATATTTTACGAGTCTCGATTTTACGAAAAAGATAGAATAAGCCCCAACCGTTAAGAGAACGGCCTAGGACTGAGCTGTAACGTCACGCAAAAGTTCTAGATAGTTCAGTTACGAATAGTTGTGATTCGTACGATTTGACGTACGTAGCCCGATGTGCAGACGAATTTTAGAGAGTTCAACCTTGAGTTCCGGCCAGTACTTGCTCTTGAGCAGGTACCATTTAGAACGGTTCGGAACGGTTCAACAAGAGGTTCTTGTCTGCGAATAGTTTGCATTTGGGTAGTTCTAGAATTTTTTTGCCGAATAGTGCGCATGGGGACTGGTTGAACGGTTCAGAACTCACGAATAGTTTTCAGCTTATGGTTCGCTATTAGTGATTGTTAATTTTCCATTTGTTTTGAATCTTGTGCGCTTGGTGTGAAGGCTCATTGCTATATACACCTACTTATATCCATTCTCGTTATTCTGCCCCCCCCCCGCCCGGCCGCTAAAGCGCTGTACGCGTGATCCAAGTTGGCTGTGCTTCAGTGCTTCACTTTATGTCTTTATATATATTTTTGGTATTAGAGATGCGCCCCCGTTGATGGTAAACAGTGTTTTTTGATAATTGTTTTGTTTTAATTATGGAAGGCATAAAAAAAAATAAAAGACCAAAAATGGATTTTGAGGTAATATATCATTCATGTGTTTGAAAAGTTTCAACCTGTGGCGTCTGAAAGATTGGAATCACCCTAAACCTATAGCAGAAGTAAATGAACAAATGAACTGCCTATATTGTATGTGTATCACTTAATATAAATTTAATAGTGGGTGGCAGAGTGGTATTATTGCTAATTCAGAAAAAAACTATAACTGTAATGCCATTCATTATTAAAGGGAATAGAACCTCCAACACGTTCTTTATGGAAGACCCCATCAATTTCCTTTATTCCCTTCACAATCAGCGATTATCAGCGCCGCAAGTGTGAAAAGCCATGGGAGGCAGCGGACAATATTGGAACCCTCGGAGGGTGACAGAAATACCAGAGGTTATATTCCCTTTAAAGCTATATCTGAGGTTGTTTAAACCACAGCCCCCTGCACATGTACTTGTGGTGACAATATTTGCTTAACCTGGTATAATTTACATACCCAGAATACCCATTCTGATGTCACTGGTTTAAACTTTTTGAATCTATATGGGCCTATTATTGTACCAATGTAAATAGCTAGGTCTCATTATGACACATTATTTTTAGCTGGAAATTAAAACTACTTGTGGAAATACAGCTGATGTGGATATTGATTCAAAACGTTTGTTATTTGATTTTTACAATCAAAATGGTGTTCAGTTAGCCAAAAATCTTTTGGGAAAACATCTTATCAGGAGGATCTATGATGAAGTGAGCTGTAACTTTCATACGCTTAGAGGAAAAATAGTAGAGACGGAGAGTTATCTTGGGAATGAAGATAAAGCTTCTCACTCCTTCCAAGGGAAGAGAACACCTCGTAATGAACCAATGTTTATGCAACCGGGAACAGCCTATGTCTATCCCATCTACGGCATGTATCATTGTTTCAACATATCCAGCCAGGGAGAAGGAGCCGCTGTGCTTTTGAGAGCCATTGAACCTATAGAAGGTCTGGACTTTATGGAGAAATTTAGAAATGTCAGACGAATCAAAGGTGGAAGTTTAAAGCCCTTTCAGTTATGCAATGGACCTTCCAAGCTCTGTCAAAGCTTTTCAATTGATAAAAGCACTATCAATAAGGTGGATTTGACAATGGACCATAAAATATGGCTTGAAATGGGTGATGATGTCATTGATGAACAGATTGTAAGCTGCAAGAGAATTGGCATAGATAAAGTTGGAAAAGAATGGGCAGAGTGCCCATTGAGGTTTTACATCAAAGAAAACAAGGCTGTTAGTGTAATTATCAAAGATAAACAGTGAACTTTCCATACAATTTTATTCGGTAAATGTTTATATAGAACCAATGTGAAGTGTCAAAAATGTGTGGTTAAACTGGTTGTATAATTAACATAAAATTTTGATAGAAACACTTAAAAATAATACTGGAAAGAGTTTAAAATGTCAAAAATATTTGGATATATATATATATAGAGAGAGAGAGTAAATATTAACTTTGAATTTAGTTTGAAACAGTCGAAAGTGGAATAATAAAAACATTCTTAATCGTGGCTCAAAGTGCCTTGAAGCTCTACCAAAATGTTACAAACATTTTCGGTCCAAGGAATGCAACTAAAGAAATAACAATAGGTGCAAAAACCTGTGTCTTGAATCACATAAAATAGAATGATAAATAGGATGATGAAAAAGATAAACCAAATGAGGGAAAAAACTAGAATAAGTCTGCGAATTTTGCAGTTCCATTTGTTGAAGCATAAATGTGGTACTATAGCAAAGGCTATTGGAACTCCGAATATCAAACCTCCCACGTGAGCGAAATTATTGACAAAGGGAAAAAATCCAGATATAAGAACAAAAATGGCCACTAGTATCAATATCAGAAATTCGCAAGCGTATTTTTTCTTTTTGTATGGTAATGCTTGAAGAACTTCAAACATGGAGATGCCTATCAGAGTAGAAATGGCTCCACTGCAGCCAACTTGGGGAAGGTAAGGGTCGAAAAAACTACCAACCTGTGGACATATCTTTTGTATAGTGTTTGGTTTTACACGTTCATTTTTCACTACTTACCAAGTTGCCTCCTATTGCACCAAGAAAGTATATCAGAGCTATTCTTATATGCCCTACGGCAGCTTCAATGGGTCTTCCTATAGTCCATTGTATAACAAACACTATTAAAAAGTGGAGGATGCCTGCGTGTGAAAAGAGTGATGCCAGGTAGCGCCACCCCTGATTATGAGAATATGGCATGAAGTGCCATTTCTCATCCGCTTTAAGTCCAACACTTCCGCAAAAATGAGGGAAACAGAACACCTGAGAGTGAGCGTAGTTTTATATTTTATATAGTTTACTAAGCTTATGAATAATTAAAGTTATTACTTGACTGCAGTGTTCAAACTTGTCTTCGTGATAATATCCTTCGTGGGCTTTGCAGCCTTCTTTCGTTGTCATTTTACAAGTTCCCAGTAAACCGTAGCAGCAAGGTCTTAAAATAGTTCTTACACTGGGCTTAACTTTAGAGCAAACCTCGCTGTACCAACTTCCTCCACCTTTTATATGAACAGATTGTTAAAACTAGTCGAGAAATTAACTGATTTAAAAACTTGAGCTTGATCTTCACCCATGGTTAAATTATTGCATTCTGATCTAGTTGCAGTTCCAGCAATATCATGTTTTTTAATTGCACAACAGCCAAGTTTTTCTTTGTATCCGTGAGGCTGGGCTAATAGGATAAGTGTCATAACTTCATCCGTTCTCATGCATGGTGCGTAGATAGCTCCCCATTCTTAAAATATCAAATTCACCAAAAAATATTAACTTGTGTTGGCTGCTTAGCTTCTTTGAAGAGAATGCTTTTACCAATCAGGTGTCGGACCGTTGGACCAATCCAAACATTTGGTCGTCGCCAAATATCATAGTCCTCTATTCCTCTGAAGGTGGTCATACCCTTTGCGAACTCAATTTTTGGTTCGACTCCAATCCAAGCGATGCCTTTAATGTTACTAAGACTTATTATCTTAGTTTAGTTGTTGTTTTTAGGATTTTCTTACCACCAACTGCCATTGAAGCTATCAAAACAATAAGTTGTATAACTGATATCACTATAATGAACCACGGAAAATGATGATGCTTTGGCATAAAATCTTGATCCAATTTTTCCTTCAATCTGTTTTAGATAACACGGTTATTTGCTTGAAAAACCAAATATTTCACTTAAAAATACTCTTCTCTTTGATCTTCTGAAACTGTCTCTAGCTTCCTTTCTTCATTTCTTATTTCTTCCAATACATAAGCTGGTCTTTTAGTAGTATTCTTGGAACCACCAACATTTCTTGGCATACCAGATTCCAACTATTTTAAATGAGGGACTATTTAGAATTTGTGATCATTCACTTTTTACCATGAAATCCCACCTTTTGAAGATACTCGTAGTATGTTAATGCATCCGCTCCGTAAGCGTAGTCCTCATTAGTATCTTTCAGGCCTAATGCCTATTTTATTTTTTTTAAAAATTGGTTTTGTTTGAATAAGTAAATTTAAATTTCTTATATTATTCTTTACGGTTTGCTCTTGGTTATTAGTCTTGTTGCGTTGAGTTTTTGCTTTAGATTCTTGATATTTGTTGGGTTTATTTTTTTTGGATTTTGAGACTATTTTTCCTAGGTTTAGGCAGCAAGTGCATGAATTTCTTAGGCAAAAACCAATTTCATTTTCCTAATTGAAAAGGAAGTACATATATTTGTATTCTATTCCCCAAGCTGTTCATTCCTAATGGAAAGTGTAAGCAATACTTGGCACCAAGGGGAGAAGATAGCGACTATGATAGGTTTTTCAGTATATCATTCAGCAGCAGTGTACACTATCTTCACCCCTCAGTGGAAAATTTTGTAACTGAAATGCGATCATGGAAATTCTCGTTCCATAATTTCATAGAAGTTGGATTCTTTATTCCTAATCCTTCGCATAGTGCCTGACATCCTTTCTGGGGTGGACAACAAGTCCGTTTATGTGGGTTGTATTTGATATGACGTGGCCGTTCATTAGTTTTATTTGGTTGCTGATTAATGGCAGTTGGTTCAGGATTTATGTAAGGTGATCCCTTATTGTGGTCACTCATTTTGTTCTAAAGTTGAACAAATAATTATTTAATTTCGATTATATTATAAGATATTACATATATATTCTTTATAGTTACTGTTAACTTTCACTCTACAAAACACGAATCTTTGATTTCGCTCCAAAATAATATTAGGCCTAATGTAAAAAGACGCGTTTTTTGCTTTTAAATCACGCGCTATGGCAAGGTTCGTTTTGATTGGTGTTTTTCAAGCAGTTGAAAGTAGGCGGTGTTTAATTACGTCATAATTGTCGACAACTCTAAAATCCTCCTTGGTGCCACCAACTTCACTAGTGGCAAGCCGCAAGCGCCATTTTTTCAATCAACTGTTTTTGATTCCTTTCAGAGACAGAGCCTCGCAGAAGTTCGTTTGAGTTGAAATGGAGCAATTATCTATAAAAATGTCGCGGGATAAACCTAATCGTAGGATAGTTCAAGCCGACGATTTGTCAAATGTCGAATTTGAAACTAGTGAGGATGTAGAAGTTATTCCAACGTTTGATGCTATGAATTTACGGGAAGACCTTTTACGTGGGATCTATGGATATGGTAAGCCTTGGTTCGCCAAGCCTTTGTCTTTAGCATCTGTCCTCCACGCTTACCAAGGTCCTATTACTAACGAGATTTTTTTATATAATTTCATAGGATTTGAAAAGCCTTCAGCCATTCAACAGAGGTCTATTAAACCTATTCTTAAAGGCAGAGATGTTATAGCCCAGTTAGTATTCTTATACCATATATGTCTGTGGTCTTTATTAACTGCTATTATTGTTGTTATCTCTAGGGCTCAGTCTGGAACTGGGAAAACTGCGACCTTTTCCATTGGAGTTCTTCAAATTATTGACACTCAAGTTAGAGAAACTCAAGTTTTGATATTGTCACCAACTAGAGAATTAGCTGTTCAAATACAAAAGGTCATGTTAGCATTAGGGGATTACATGAGTGTTCAATGCCACGCTTGCATTGGGGGTACAAATTTGGGAGAAGACATTCGTAAATTAGACTACGGACAACACATAGTATCAGGAACACCTGGCAGGGTTTTTGGTATGGTAAATTAGTACATTTGGCTTATTTTTATTGTAGTGTTTTGGTTATATTAAAACTTGTTCTTTATAGATATGATTCGTCGAAGGCATTTAAGAACCAGAGCTATCAAAATGTTAGTTCTTGACGAAGCTGATGAAATGCTTAACAAAGGTTTTAAAGAACAGATCTATGACGTCTACAGATATCTCCCACCATGCACGCAAGTGGTGCTCATCTCGGCTACTTTACCCCATGAAATATTAGAAATGACCAGCAAATTCATGACTGATCCTGTCAGAATATTAGTCAAACGGTTGGAAAGTTTAATATACTATTGAAATATTTTATAAAATACACATTTTGCCTATAATATCTCTAGTGATGAGTTGACTTTGGAAGGAATCAAACAATTTTTTGTGGCTGTGGAACGGGAAGAATGGAAATTTGACACATTATGCGATTTGTACGACACCTTAACAATCACGCAAGCTGTGATATTCTGTAACACCAAAAGGAAGGTGGACTGGCTCACTGAAAAAATGAGGGAAGCGAACTTCACTGTATCATCAATGCATGGAGACATGCCGCAGAAGGAGAGAGATACGATCATGAAAGAATTCAGGGCTGGACAAACGTAATATTTCTTCCGTAATGAAATAGATGGTGTATTTATATATGTTTTTGTTTTTATGTTGTTAGGAGGGTTCTGATCACGACAGACATTTGGGCCAGAGGAATTGATGTTCAACAAGTGTCATTGGTCATTAATTATGATCTACCTAACAATCGAGAATTGTACATTCACAGGTACAAACATTGTTTTAGAATTGTACTATCAAACTTACCACGCAAATGTATAAATTTTAATGTTTATTTTTCAGAATTGGTCGATCGGGCCGTTTTGGACGCAAGGGTGTTGCAATTAACTTTGTTAAGAATGATGACATTCGTATTCTTAGAGATATTGAACAGTACTACAGTACACAGATTGATGAAATGCCCATGAATGGTACGTTGAATTTTTAAAAAAATTTCATTGCCTTAAATTTCAATGAGGATAAATCTTTAAATGAGATTTAATTTTTTCTTTGAATATTAATTATACGCTATTCTGAGTGGTCTCATTCATAGCAATCCAGTTCATTTTTTTAGTTCATATACCAATTGATTTTTTTTTTCAGTTGCTGACTTGATATAAATAAACCTGCGCAAGACATTTTTAAACTGGTTTGAATAGGTAAATAAATTTTTAGATTAAAAACTTTACTTAGCAATGAGGACAAAATAAAATAAAATGACCCATCTATGATAATTATTTATACGCTATTCTGATTGTAAATTTAAATTTTAGCATTTTCCATCAATACTGGTTTTGTTATTTACCAATATTCTTTTCATTTACAGTGAAGCTGTCAATGATGATGTAAATACCTCTTTTTAATTCATTTGTCTAGAATCACACAAGTACTGTGAATGTATTGGATAAATTTATTGTATCTTTTTTTTTAAATAAAACATCTCCGGATGTTAACAGTATCGTAGTTCAAAAGTATCCTTAAATTTATCAGCTACAACCTTAGCTATGGCTAAGGAGGATGTAGCTCCTGGTGACGGTGCATTTCTTAAGTGAATGACTCTTTTAGTCATGGCCCCTTCTCCACTGTCAAACACAAAATCGTCCACTAATTGACCATTTTCATCTAAAGCTTGGGCACGAACTCCCGTAGGACCCCTGTGTAAAGTTTATAATTTAGATCAAATGAAGATCTTACTGAATGATGTCTATACCTAGTCACATCACTTAGTTTTAAACTTGGCACATATCTTTGTAGTTGTTTAACTTGAGCTGCAATGTTAAAACCTCTGTAAGCTTCACAAAAGCCATATTTCCAGTGTTTAAATGCCAATTTCCAAACACCTCTAAATGAACATGGCACTTAATAGTTTATTTTTACCATTTTTGGATAGAGCGAGGAGTACTAACCGATACTTAATTGAATCACATAATTCCATTATGTTTATATCAGAAGCTTTGTAGCCTTCTCTTTTGAAAGCCAAGATGGCATTAGGCCCCAGCCATACCTCTCCATTTATCCGCGGAGTAAAGTGAACACCCAAAAAGGGAAGTTTTGGGTTTGGTACCTATAAAAACATGGTTAGTTTAATTTTTTGCATAATGAAAGGTCAATGTTTACGGGATATATATTTCCATTGACTAGTCCAACTTTCTCTGGTTTGAGCATTAAATATTCTCCACGAAAGGGAACAATTTTAGGGGTGGGACTACATCCAGTTAATTGCGCTAGTTTATCTGAGTATAAACCTCCACATATTATAGCAAACTTTGTAGAAATAACACTCTGAAAAGATATGGTAATTTTAATCAATACATCTACTATTGACTCGGAACAGTCTTACATTTCCATTACTTATTATTACAGGGTATTTATTCGAATCACTTTCAATGCCAAATCTCTTCACTTCAAAATTGAGCTTGATTTGGCCCCCACATTTCTTAAAATCACTTCCAAATGATTCATTAACAACTTGCCAGTCTACAATACCTGTTTCTGGAGACCAGATAGCTTTCAATCCCTGTTATTTTTAATGTGTGATTTAATTATTATTTTATGGTTGATGTAAACCAATTTATTTACCTTACAGTTGGGCTCAATGTTTTTTATTTCTCTTCCATTTATAACTTTTAAATTTTGTACATTATTTTGAAGCCCTCTTTTGTATAGATTGTCTAAATGGGGTAGCTCACTCTTTTCGACAGCTACGATTAACTGTAAAAACAATGAATTGCTGTATTACTGAAATTGCTTTGCTTTTAAAATGCTTCTAACTTTTCCACATTTTTTGTGGGGTATATTGTGTTCATTGCAATAATTGTATGCAAGTTGAATTCCTTGAGTACATAGTTTTGCTTTAAGAGATCCAGGCTGGTAATATATTCCAGTATGTAAAACACCACTGTTATGTCCACTTTGATGAGCTCCCAATTGGCTTTCCTTTTCCAATAAACAGAATTTTAAGCGAGGGTGACGAGTTATTAGTTCTCTGGCAACTGCAGTCCCAATTATTCCTCCTCCCACAATTATGACATCAAATTCACTTATTAAATTTAAAAAAATTAAATTTGACTGATAAAATTTTTAAAATCTAATGGAGGAATGATCACCTTTGAGTATGTAATTGTTTTACATTTTCGAGGTTAATGTTGGAGACTTTACCACATAATTTAAAGGATTCATGAAGTATTTTTGTAGACTTATACATTGTTGTTCATTAATTTTACATATCCTTCTCTACGAGTATCCAGTATTTCCAATATATTCTGAAAATGCAGGCTTTTCCCACAAGATGTCGCTTTTCGGTTGATGATAAGAAATTTCAAATTTCCCACGCTTTATAATAAATAATGTAAGGATTAAAGTGCCACACCAGCGTTTGAATTTGACCTGTGTTGTGAGGGTATAGAACCCTGCTTCGACCCGGAAAGTCTTACAATTTGACCTGATTTTTTTAGCTCATTCTAACCCTCCATGGGAACCGCCAGCGGCAACAGTTATTTCGAGATGTCTCACATTCTCTAAACAGGAATACAGCGCAGATGCCCTCAGATAATTATTCTTAGCATTATATTGCCTCAGAGTTCCACTCGTTCCCTCTGTATTTCCTAAATTGAATTTGAAATATTTCCAATATTACTTAGGTATTACATTAAATCATTTGGTAATACAGGAGTTTAAAATATTATGCAATAATAACCATTCATAAAACCCAAAAGGGAAATAAAACCAGTTTAATTAATCATAAATTGACGAGTTAAAACTTTCAATCAATTCTAAAGGTGGAAGGAACTTAGAGCTTTTTATATTTTTCATTTGTAGTCCAAATTTTAAGTACAAAATACTTTCTAACAACTCAAGACCCATTCGGTTTCTTAAGTCGTTTTTAGTTATGTTCACTTGAGAAAATACCCTTTCGACGTGGGCATTGGAGAGTGGGAGACAAAGAAGTGTAAGAGCACCTTCAGCTAATTCCCTCAGGGGGTTTTCATTGGATGCGTCCCTAAACATAAACACTTCCTTCCAGAAGGCGGTAGCGCTTGTTTTTTCTTCCCAAACGAGGTTTGAAACATGTCTCATTTGCGTTTCCAGTTTCCCCTTATTTTTAAAAATAGAGTCTGGTAAACTTTCAACTGCTTTGGCTCCTTCCGTCAAAATCTTCGTAGGGGCAATTGTATTAAGTTTCCTTAACACATTTTGACTGCTTGGTAATCTAAATTGGCATTGGATTGCTACTGATTTGATAAATTCAAAACATCTGTCTTCAATTTGGTGTTTAGTCTCAGCCGAGAGTTTTGAGCTATGTAGCTTCGATGAAAATTCCACCCCTAGATCACAGTCTTTTGGACTAAGATACACGGTTTTCATTTCAGACAAATCCAATTTTAGGAGGGTGTTCATTTCTTTATTCGCATTGAAGACCATCAGTTTCAAAATCCTTTTCAACGTTCCTTCAAAAAAAATTTCGAAGTCCAAGAATAGCTTCAATAAATCTCCGTCGTCCAATTGGAAAAGCTTGTTTAGTGGCATATCATAAGCTGCTGTAAAGGTTTGACTGTACCAGTTCGCCATACGTTAAGTAGCTCGCTTTAATCCCGTTCTCAGAACGCGATGAAAAGGGAGCGCTGGGGATAAAGGTGGTTCAAGACCGATTTGACCCGCTATTTCACATTCAGACATTCTTTCAGTAGTGCGCCGTAAATTCGCTAAATGCTATTAGTCTTGGCTCTTGGCGGTATTTCTAGTACCGAAAGCCCAAGAAAAAATCCGAGAAGCCCAATTTCCCGCCAACAGCCAACCCTTTTATTTCCAGCCAATATTCTTGAAAAGAAGCCCAATTGGCTGCTTTCCAGCCCAATCTGGCATCCCGTGTCACACGGGATTTCGGACCGTAGTGAAAGAGCCAGAAAACAAGACAAGGCTGTGCGATTCCACGGGGGTCAACGGGGTTTCGCGAGGGGGGGAGAAGGAGAAAGGGAGAGAGAGGGACGGAGGATGAGTGGACTCAGCAGGGGAGTCGATTTTTGGAGACGAACGAAGACGGTTGCTATTTTTGTACTGCGAATTCGGACGGAAAATAAACGAACGAGTTAGTTTTTCTTATCTTTAAACGTCTTTCAAATTATTTCGATCAAACCCTTTTTCACGATAACATTTTGGTGCAGTGGTGGATTTACCATAAGGCTGAAAAGGCTGGAGCCTAGGGCGGCAGATTTTAGGGGCGGCAAATTTGGGGACCGAATTTTTTTAGCCGGTTTTCTGATGTCTTGCAACTAAAGAAGTCTACAAGAAATTTTCCGGTGACTTTCAATTTCATTGTTCATTCAACGTACCGCAAATTTATATAAGTACTCTAAGTTCTATGCTAAGACATCCAGTTCCCGGCCCACAACCAGTAATCGGCTTCTGCGTCTCTGCCTGTACTTTGTATGAGTGAGAAGAAAGCAAAATTACAGTACCCCCTGTCATACAAGTCCGACTATAGTAACTGGTCAGGGGCGGCGAAATAGGGTACGCAGGGTACGCAACTGCGTACGGGCGCCAGGGTTTTTTGGGGCGCAAAAAATTCTAGGACTATTAGGTAAGCAAATTTTTTTAGTTGGCCCAGTGGCAGCGTTGGGAAGTTGTTTTAATTTAATTTAAAAAATAGAAACATTTATCCTGCAAAATGTATCTGATACACGTTAAAAAATTAAGTTACGGAGTTAAATATAAATAATAAATAAATTAAATAATAAATATAAATGCATCTGTATTAGTATTATCGAAGATTCCAAATACGAATTTTGTTTTCCTGAGTCAGGCGGCTATTAGTTTTTTATTTTCTGTATTTTTTATTATGGCATTAATTTTACATGGCATTGATATATATAGGTATTTGTTATTGTTAAAAAAGTTTATTCACTATTCATATCGAATTAACCTTTGAAATCGAAAATTTTACATAACCGAAACGCCCGAAAGTAAAACTAAACTAAAATATATTTTTAACACCTTTGTAGTTATTATCTATATTCTTTACCGAAAATTCAAACACGTGTAAACAATTTTATTCTCTTAAAAATTAAAAAAGCTTAATCAGTATCACATGTGCACTTTAGGTATTGTATTCATAGCTTCATGCAATTTGTATTTTTTTTAACTGTTTGTAAGCAGGGTTCGAAATAAAAAAAACCCATACAAAAAACCCGCGTTTTTTTTTTAAACCCTGAAAATTGCGGAGTTTAACGGTTAAGTGTAGCATAGCCGGCTGTATTAGAGAAGGCCAGGAAATAGAATTTTCGGAGGCGGCGACATGAGTAATTTTTTCCTGCCGCTAGATGGTACTTATTGGAGTAGTAACTAAAGGCGCGCGATTCAAATATTATATATATTTATCTTCCCTGTAAGTTTTTGAACAAGCTATTTGAAACCCATTTAGGAATACTATTTTCGTCTATCATATTGTTAGTGTTGTTCTACTTAAATAATGAAACAAAATAATTTTATTTTGAACTTATTTTAATAAAACCATTTAATTTTTAAGGAATTTATTATTTCTTTATAAAGTTTTAGCATATGCAGCTTTTTCGCTATTATATTAAACTTTAAGCCCATTCTAGGGACAGGAACTTTGTACTTTAAAAATAAGAACATTTGTTTTTGATTTACAAAATCACATATCACAAACCTTAATTTAAAGTTTAAGATATTTTCTAGATAAAGGCTTTTTCTTATAGTTTACATAACAATGAAAAAAATATCTCGGTATAATCTCAAAAAAGGAAGATATAAATATTACATTATGAAACGAATTATTACAAAACTGTACTAACATTTTTTTGTCGGTACTTATAACAATTAGACAGCTGACACCGCCGCCTAGCTAGCAGACGCTCACCGTGGAAGAAAAATTGTAAAAATCAAAAAGCAATGACATCATTAAATATTTCCTACTCCAATAAGCACCATCTATCGGCGGTTGGGGTCTGGCCGCGTGCCAGTAAATATTTTTTCAACCGCCGAGATTTCCCGGCCTTCTCTAATACAGCCGGCTATGAGTGTAGGGAGCTGACGGTAAGCTCGCGTGGAATGAAGGGCCACTCGTAAATAAGGCAATAAAAGTCGTTTTTTTATTAAAAAAAATATACCCAAAAACTATTTCCTGTGCAATTTTAACCAAGTTGTTGTATTGTAAAAAAAAATGGGAACTGACAATTGTAAAGGTAAGGGCGGCAAAATGTGAACAGCCTCCTTTTGGGAAATGTGTAAATCCGCCACTGTTTTGGTGTCAGAAATGGGATCCAATCGCACAGGTGCTTTGTTACGCCTGCATCAATTATTTCGAATAATCACGACGGACGAAATTCAGGATTCCACAAGCGCCCCCTCGACGGAGGTCTACGATATCGAAAACCCCTGAATTCACGGGGGAAGAATACTATGAAAGCCAAGAACCTTATTCCTTATTCTATAATGGGTGTAAGAAGTATAACCTTATTTACCCCAAAATTTTAAATTGTAACTCTAAATACACCCTTAAAAAAGTTTTGACAAATATAATATTAGGGCATTTTTTTAGCCCCGATCAAGAGAACCTTTATTGATACAGTTTGATATTGTGATTTTTATATAAGTGTTAAAATTTATCTCAACTTTTTTTTGTTCCCTTGTTTACTCTCTAATGTTTTTTTTTAAATTTATATTGTTAATATTTGTTTGTTTATTTCTGTTTATAGCCTCTTACTTTGGGGCCGCACCTTGGGATGGGGGCTGCCATCTTCCCCGGTGCTCTTCTTTCGACCCCCCCCCAAAGTCACCTTTTCTCGAGTTTCCCCCCCACCGTCGATAGGTTGCCCATTTAGAGGGAAACGAAAATATTTTCTCCTAGTGGTTGTTCCTTAGTATGACACGAGGAAAATACAAAGTTCGGTGGCAAAAAAAAAAGAAAATTGAGCATGCTTTTCCTTCCCCCCAAACCCTCACTCGGCCTTGGCAGAGGCGGGCAGAGTTAACCCAAGGTTGGTAAAATACTGCGTATAATAAGGTTAGCTCTTTCGACGGGGTCTGTAGAGAAGCGCTTCAGCGGGTACGTTGGGGGTTTGGCAACTACCGGCCCACTTTCAGTGACGTCGCTGGTTGACAGGATACCAGAAACAAGCCGCGGGGAGGGTAGTGGAGCGCGAAGAGAGGAGAGACTAGAGATATCAGTCGAATTCCTAATAAAAGAAACCCGAAAAAATGCGGTATAGAAAATAAATACGTGCGGTCGTTTTCCCTTCAATTTTACACTTGTTTTTGGCACTTAATATACATTTCTGTAAGTATTATATTCTCTAAATTATTAAAACTTCCAGTATTAGCTGACATTAAACCCAGAACTTTTATAAGCTTATAGCATGCATAGGGCCTAGGCCTAATATTATTATAAATTAATAGTGAAATTGTAAAGGAAATTAAGATTTAAATTTTTATCAATAACCTAACTAATGAACGTATGCCATAATTTTCAAAATATCCAAGAGAGATTGTTTTTTGTTATTTAAAAATGAGAACTAGAATTAAATATTTAAATTCAAAAAATATTACTGAGACCCAAGACAGGAAAAAAGATAATAAAACTAAAAAAATAAGTAGTGAAGTTTAAAAAATAAGCTGACTTTTTGTTCAGTTGACAGATTTAAACGGAAGAATATAATAATTTTTTAATGAATTTCAAAATGTGCCTTTTCAATATTAAAATGTTCCTATTTTTTATTTTAATAAAAGTTTTATAATAATTGAAAAACCCAAATATAATTCCAACGTATTTATATTCTTTCACATTCTCCCAAGATTATGCAATTTCACCACATTTTTGCACAGATTTATTTTACCCATGACAGACAAACTACACGGTACTTATAAGACACCCTACTCTCCGTGTCTACGGGAAAACCGTCAACCACCTACGTCACTCGCGCGGTAGAAAGAGAGCTAGCGAGTTTTCTCAAAAGGAACGCCGGGCAAAAACGCGAATGCGCTCCCCTTGGAGTTAACCGTAAATTTCGCACTTTACTGACTTTACACACATTTTGCCACCGAACTTTGGAGCCCCTTTAAGCCTCGTGAAACTTTCGGTTTTTCCCCTCAAGCTTTCGTTTGATTTTTAATTTCAGTTTTGGTCTATATTTTTTAATGTTAATCGTAAATTTATTTTCAACAAAATGCCTGGGAGATTTTGCATTATTCGTTCGTGTAATAGTAGTGAGACTGCTCTTTTAGAGTAGCTGACTTGGCCCCCGAAACGTTTGTACTAAATAATTTCTGGAAAGAAAATAAATAAAAATGATTGATTGATTGATTAATTGAAGACCGAGATGGCTTGCAACCACGGCAACCCGACGCTTCAAGTTAGCTATTTTTCGGCGGACTACGGAGAATCGGCCACCGAATGGATTCTTCAGTTTGAAAGGGTCGCCACCATCCCGGGGTAAAAAGGTTATTCATAAAGCCTCCTCTCTCTTCCTCCATGCCACCATAGAAATCTTATACTCCTACCTAGAATGCTCCCGTCTACGGGAGAACCTGACGCCAAGACATTTTGTAGCAATGACTAATGATTATATAGTCTTTGCTTAAGCTTCAGCCAATCAGCGGCTATTCATTGACTACGGCACAGACTTGTAAATAGTGTATATTTTTAAGAGAGTCCACTGGACCCGGACCCCTCCGCTGATCTATTTTTTCGACGAGTCCTGGACTCTTCCCTCTTTCTTCGCCCCCCCCCCCCTCGTTTAAATTTATATGTTCTTTATTCTCTCTTTATTCCTCCATATTATATTCGAAAATAAATGGCACCTAACCAGGCAAAGCCTATAAAAGTTTTATTGTAATTATAAAAGAGACGCATCAGATTTATAGCCCGGTGTACCGGTAAGATTCAAACCACACCACCGGAGGTCTTCATCATAATGCCCTACGCCAGCGTCCACGAACCCGGACAGGTGACAAAACCAGCATGGGTAGCAGAACCCCACTACTGATGGCCGCACCCTTGACGCAAGCCGCTCAACCCAGCAGAAGGTGCAGCAATGGGCCGACCAGCGCGCCACTTCGCACACAGCAGTGGGAATGAGAACGGAGGCTCTGGCAACTCCGGCCGACACCCTACCTACTAAGGTAGAGAGCCACACCCATTGGAAAGAGCTCCTAAAGGGGAACGGCGAGCACACAGCAGTCCAAGTAACCCGGCACAGCTGGCACCGGATATCCCGGTGGGAGTCCAAAAGGCCGAGAAACAGGACCGCCGTGCCCTCATACGGAGGCTCGCAGCCCCACAGAAGGCTACCCAATCCGCCGAGGCGGCCAGGTGGCCCGGA
Organism: Leiobunum rupestre; assembly: GCF_980474605.1. Taxonomy (NCBI): domain Eukaryota; kingdom Metazoa; phylum Arthropoda; class Arachnida; order Opiliones; family Sclerosomatidae; genus Leiobunum; species Leiobunum rupestre. Next base: position 37,022,790 of record NC_143390.1, read on the forward strand.
CCCTCTCCGTTAGCCTGGGCCGAAGCCCAGTTACCAGCCCACACCGGACCGAAGTCGGAGGTGGAGATAGGACCATTTGTACGGAGCTACCATCTCCCAGCGCGCCACCGCCCGTGAAGGGTTACAAGAGCCGGACCCCGACTCCTCGGTAAAGCCGCCAGTTATTGCACACTCCGACCCCTCGTGGGCCTATAAAAGAGACAATCAGTAATCGAACTACAGCATCAAAGTTGACATAATCGTGATCGGGTAAATTAAAATGCTCGTAAATATTATCCCATTTAATTTAACCATTAAAGTCTTTATTCCAAACCCATAGGGCTTAATTTTTTTCTACCTTTATTCATTTTAATAAAGCAAAATTTTGGTCTTCAATGGCACTGTTACAATTACTGTGCCTAATGGAATACAGAGCAAGACTATTAATTATGGACTAATAATTTCCATACATCGTTAGTCTAAGACTAACGAAGTATGGAAATTATTCCCCACATGGGCCACACCTATTTAAGTTAAAAGAGGTTTTTCCAATTTTTCATTGGTCATTGTTAATTTCTATAGACCTCACAGATAAGTAGAGAGGGGAGCTCTAGCTCCGCGGGGAGTCCAACTAATATTCGGAGAGCTGAAATAGCGGCGGTCAGTATACACTATACAGATGCCTCAAAGAGAAAAATAATTCTACTTTTTATTTAATTATCGAAATTTTCCCTCTTTTTACACATCTAATTTGATGGAGTCCCGTGGACTCTTTACCCCCTTCTAAAGTAATTTTTTTAAGAGTCCCATGATTTTTTTAAGGGGTTTTCGACGGGTGGACTGCCGCTATTTACAAGTCTGCTACGGCAAGCCGCTAGCGCCATAACATGGCGGTTAAAAATAGTAGAAGCTCAGACGATTTTTACAGGATCCATCCGATCATAGACAGTATATATCCCTAAGGGGACGAGAATACGCTCTGATTTTTAGACCCCATCACAGTCGCTTTGCGGCCAGCTGCAAGCTAGAAATATGAAAACACGGTTAGCTTGAATCCTCCTTGCTGCAAGAGTTCGTGTCGATGCTAGGGCCCCAACTGTATAAAGACGGCCGTACTTTAAAAACGGGAACTTTCAAGGTCATTTGAAGCGCTTAGAAGCTTACGCGTCCCCCCCCCCTCTTTCAATAACAGAGCGTCAGTGAGAGAAACAGCGACGTTAATGCAGTGGAAGGTAGGCGATTTCTCGTCCCCTTAGGGATATATGCTGTCTATGATCCGATCCAAGCTCGCAGAATTCCCATAGGTTTTTGCTGGAGTTTTTCACATGAACTACTACAACCATAGACAGTATATATCCCTAAGGGGGCGAGAATACGCACTGATTTTTATACCCCATCACAGTCGCTTTGCGGCCAGCTGCAAGAGTTCGTGTCGATGCTAGGGCCCCAACTGTATAAAGACGGCCGTACTTTAAAAACGGGAACTTTCAAGGTCATTTGAAGCACTTAGAAGCTTACGCGTCCCCCCCCCCCCCTCTTTCAATAACAGAGCGTCAGTGAGAGAAACAGCGACGTTAATGCAGTGGAAGGTAGGCGATTTCTCGTCCCCTTAGGGATATATACTATCCATGCTTCAACGTTTTTGAATTTTTATTTAATAATAGTGTTAAGATTTTTTGAACTTTTAGTTTTGTTTTCATATTTACTTATTATAAGGAATATTTAAATGCCATTGTGAGGAAGATAAATGAGATTTCGTTTAGGTTTGAAAGGTTATTTCACATTTAAAGTAAGTAATATTATATTTATTATTATGTTTGTAGAAACTTAGATAAACAAAAACCTTATGAAAGAGTAATTTTATCCCAAAAAAATACATTACACTAAAGAATGACACTTATGACGAATTGACGATAGTCATTGAATTAAACAGCAACAATCACACTGATAATTGTCTTATTTTTCAAAACTTTTCCTTCTATTTAATAATATCCTTTTTCTCATAGAAGCTTAGCTAAGATAAATGTCTCGCACTCTGCTTAAATTCAACATTCCACTGTTAAACAACATAAGAGATAGTACTCAACGAAGATTGATATTTACAATGTTAAATAAAGTGTTTTTAAAAAACCGGATATTGCAGTAATTATAGTCCTGAATTGTTGTTCCACTAGGCTCACTGAACTTCCTGAAGTAATTTTTACCAAATCATCATTTTGAAAGCCCGCCGTTGGTTAACATTCCAAATTGCCCCGCGGCTTAAGGAAACCCAAACTTTTACCTGTACAACGACTCATTACCGTCCACCGCAAATCGTTTTCTACATGTGGAAATGAAACATCGAGGAGCCATAACAACAAACAACGCAATAGTTATCCAAAACGTTTGCATATAAGAGAAAAATCTTTACGAGTAAAGAAACAGCCTACCATGTTTAAAAAATACATTAAACTCGTTCACGGCCCCATGCACGCGCTCACGTGAGCGAGTGCAGGGGGCCGTGACTCGATTGACGTGGGCCAATCAAATGCGGGTTCTTAAGATGACGTAATCCATAATCGAATTATTATTTTCAGTAACTCAAACTAGATGGCAACGAGTCGTTGCCGTAGTCACTCTTTGAATCGTGATTGGCTGATAATGACGAAACCTCCGAAAATTTAATTTTCCCATTTTGTATTAATACGGAATCATTCTATGTTATAAGATTTCTATGGTCGCCACGCAGCTGAAATGGACAGCCGCCATAAAACAAAGCGCCACCGCAGGGTATATGCTTCCGAACAGCAAGGCCTACAACTGGAAACGAGTCGTCGGAGAAGATTGTAAAGATTTCGACGCCTGGAAAGAAAGTTTCCTGGCCGAGGTTCCCCGAGCGATTTTCCGACTGGCGGACCCAAATGCGAGAGCGTTTACAACAGCCAAACGAGACCGTTGAGGGCTACCTCTATGCCAAATTCGATCTTTGTAAAATAAGTGGTCTTGACGCCGAAAACCCAGAAACCGTGTGCCACATAATATCGGGATTCGTGAATCGTAATCACTCGGCGGTAATTAACTCCTCTAACCCAAAAACGCCCGACGAAATTTTTAAGCTCGCGAAAGATTTGGAAAAATTGGATCGACTCCACATCGTGCAAGACCCGACAACCGCGTTTTAGTTACCTCGCCCAGCTGCGGCGGTCGCGGGACTTCCGCCCAACGTCTCCGACCCGTTTAAAGGGAATATAACCTCAGGTATTTAGTGTGGAACACCAACGTTTGCAGCTCTGGCCGCTCTTGCCTTTCACTTTAAAAATGTTTGGCGCCACTGTACAGGGATATTTGAAAATTTGAAGGGGTCTTCCATAAAGATTGCTTTGCAGGTTATATTCCCTTTAACTTTTTCCGTTACCCGCGCCTTTTCCCGGGTACGGCCAAAGAATATAAAGCCCCAGGAATGGAAGGTGTAGCTCCGTCTAGTGGAACTTTTGCGCCTCTCGTTTTTAAAGAGAGACCGGGTTGCGGTAATCGTTTCCGGTTACTCTGATTTGCTTTGCCGGACGTTTCTAGCGCAGCCAAAACACGTGGCCAACAATATCAATCCTTCTATTCCTGAGGCTTTATATTCTTTCCCCAGTACCACATAGGCGCCGAAATACAGTTGGTTAAGAGTCCATGTGTCGGGTAAGAGTCCAAAGTTTGTAGACGGTAAAAATTACAATTGGCCGACTGTTCAAATAACTGTCGGTAGTATACTTGTTTCGGGCCTGATTACCGAAATGCTGGAAATCTGAACATAATTAAAAAATTAAAAAAAAATTAATTTTGATATAAAAATCTTAACGTTGGAATTCAACGGAAGCCCGAGCGTAAAAGATGTCTGCTGAATAGCGACCGCCATGCAATAATTGGTGAAGAATTTCACTATAAGTTGCAATGGACTGCTCACATATAGGACACTCTGAATGTATATTAGTTTTACTGATATCAGCAGATTTCCGAGTTCATCCAGAGTTCCTGCACAGTACTGATGAGCCCCAAATAAAGCGAAAGCGAAAGCGGTCTACTGTTGGAATCTCTGGCTAAAATTTTGAATTTTGATTAAGTTGGGTATGAACCCGAAACGGGGTCGGGTATGAATCCGAAACGGGGTCGGGTATGAATCCGAAACGGGGTCGGGTAAGAATCCGAAACGGGGTCGGGTAAGAATCCGAAACGGGGTCGGGTATGAGACCGAAACGGGGTCGGGTATGAGACTGAAACGGGGTCGAGTGGGTATCCGAAACGGGTCGGGTGGGTATCCGAAACTGGGTCGGGTGGATATCCGAAACAGGGTCGGGTATGAATCCGAAACGGGGTCGGGTATGAATCCGAAACGCGGTCGGGTATTAATCTGAAACGGGGTCGGGCATGTATCCGAAACGGGGTCGGGTATGAATCCGAAACGGCGTCGGTTATGAATCCGAAATGGAGTTGGGTATCATTGCAATATTGAGTCGTAATACCTACCCATTGTTAGTCGGAAAGTAATTTCTTTGCCGTAAAAATAGCTTCATCGACTCTAATTCGGGCGGACATAGTACCAGTCAAAAGAGTAGTTTCCCGACTGTATTTTGGCTACGAAATAGTCGCCGTCAGACATGTTGTCAGAATTTATAGCCCGGTGTACCGGTAAGAAAAGAACAACACCACCGGAGGCCTATCATCAGAATGCCCTACGCCAGCGTCCACAAGCCCGGACAGGTGACAAAACCAGCATGGGTAGCAGAACCCCACTACTGATGGTCGCACCCTCGACGCAAGCCGCTCAACCCAGCAGAAGGTGCAACAATGGGACGACGAGCCCGCCACTTCGCACACAGCAGTGGGATAGAGAACGGATGCTCTGGCAACTCCGGCCAACACCCCACCTACAAAGGCAGGGAGCCAAGCCCTTTGGAGAGAGCTCCTAAAGGGGAACGGCGGGCACACAGCAGCCCGCATAACCCGGCACAGCTGGCACCGGAGATCCCGGTGGGAGCCCAAAAGGCTGGGAGATGGGTCCGCCGTGCCCTCATACGGAGGCCCGCAGCCCCACAGCAGGCTACTCAATCCGCCGAGGCGGCCAGGTTGCCCGGCCCCTCTCCATTAGCCTGGGCCGAAGCCCAGTATCCAGCCCACACCTGACCGAAGTCGGAGGTTGGAGATAGGACCCTTTGGACGGAGCTAACATCTCCCAGTGCGCCACCGCCCTTACGGGTTACAAGAGCCGGACCCCGACTCCCCGGTACAGCCACCAGTTATTGCACACTCCGAACCCTTGAGGGCCAGTCGCCGTCAGACAGTCGGCCCAACCGAAAATCGGCGCCGTCGGGCAGGCGACAATTGCTACTGGGGTTGGTACGGCTACCCGCTCTTCCGGACGATGGCCGCCGTCGCCCACCCGCAATCCTACGGACACTCTTTCGGATACCCTAGAACGCCCGTACCCATTACCCCGGGGCAAGACCCGAAACACAAGCTCTTAACGGTGAAAATCGACAAACTCGAAACGCTGATCAAGAAAATCGAGGAGAACCAACAGAGAGACCGACGGGATATCGATAACGCGATCCATCGACGAAATTTCCAAAACTCGAACAATTATCGCCGAAACGTTTTGTTCGCGGTATGGACTGTTACAACCTGTAGCCTTTGCACGCCTCGGTAGGACGTATCGGGTCTCGGGAAGCTCCTTTAAGAAGGAAGGAGCAAAATCATGTAAGGACTACATCAATAAATTATGGCCCGGGTGCTCGCTCAACTTTCACTAATGGGGTTGGCGAGTTAACATAAGGAAATTACAATATATGGTCAGTTTTATGTCTAGGGGATTTCATTTAAATTAAATTAGCTTAATAGATACTAGTGAAGACTCGGACTGAGGTTTGCCATGACAATGTTTAATAAACAATTAATCATAGATAAAGTAAAACAGTTAATAATCGATTAAATCAAATTGGACACTTTTAGAAACACATACCCACACAAGGGGGGGGGGGGACGAGCAGTAGCTGCGCAGCTTTATAGGGAACTTAATAATATTAACATCATTAGTCTTATTTACATGTTTACATACATGAAAGCTAGATTACGTTAGTCCTGGTGGCGCTCATCAGGATGGCGTTGAGTTACATCGGAGATTGGTGTCGTGATGGTGGCGCGAGAAATGGACACGCGGCCACGTTGGCTACGGATCCGAAGCCGTTTCTTTTCTCGGGATAACTTCTCGGAAAAGCACGCACTCCGCGTCGTCGGGACTAGAACCCTAGTCCGACAAGTTGCGCGCGAACCGCGGTGTCTTAACACCCGTCTTCAATTTTATTCTCTCAAGTCTCTCTTCGGTCGCACTTCTAAGAGCACTTTTTAAAAAGTTTGAGTCCAGTTTAAATATGAGTGGGGTCACGTGGTCTCTTGGAATTGCATCCTTTTTGGACCAATCAAGACCCGTGCCCCTGGGAATCCCGGGACGAATCCCTACCCACGAAGTTATTTTTGGGATCGTCACCAAGGTCCGGCATCTACAAAAGGATAAATCACCACCACCCGCATTTCGCGCAATCGTTCACTTTCAAAGTTGGTTTGGCGAAAGACGCCAGCTGTCCATCATAAAATGAAACACTTTCCACCCATTCGGGGTGACCACCATAAAATAAAACACTTTTCACCCATTACGGGTGAGCGTAAAATCCAAAAATAGAATACAACAAGATTGGTAACGCGTATACAAATAAATATAAGAAATAAACATCTGTTGGCAAAGTCGGCAAACCTCAATACTTTCTTTGTCAATTCGACAGGGGTTATAAAACTAAAAGGGGCTTCTTCGGCAGTCCCACAGAGAAGGAGAGCGAGTTGGATAATTGGGCAACGACACACAGATGAAATGAAGGAAGGCTCGGTGGAAATGGAGGAGATCTGGCCAGTTACAACCCCATTCCCTTTTCTGGTTATCAAGCACCATCTTGGTGTGCTTGTAAAACAAGAGCCATAAAAGAGGGGTTAAAAGCTCGGGCGTCCAGCGCACGAGCGACCCCTAGCTAAAAGCTCTTTGGGAGAGAGCGTAGGAACAAATAGGTCATAAAATAGCAAAAGTATTTTCTCATTATCAAAATTATCTTGAGATTTAAAATAATTCAAAATTTAACGTTACAAACCATAGATGAAATGTATATAAAGGTCTAGATCAATTTCATAAAATACGGAATTGACACCTAGCAGTCACCGAGGAAGGCACGTGACCAAGAGCGCGAGCATTTTAGCACTAAGTGCTTGACTTTTCCGCAGGCCGTAGTCTTTAGACACCATCTGTTGGTGACTTTTAGTATAATTTTTTAGCAGGAGACAATGGCTCTCGCGACGATAGCACGAGCTTTCTTACCGATAGATAGCGTCTTATAAGGATAGCCTGCAGAAATTACGCGTTTCTGCTAGCTGTCACCTCCGTATTCACTTCCTTTGAAATATTTTATCTAGACCTTTATATACGTTTCCTATATCTATGGTTACAACTGCGGCCGTATCAGACACCTCACGCGATTGTACCCTGCCATGCGACAACTCATTGCGACCTCTTCGATCAAACAACGGCGCGAACGGCGGTGCTAATTCGGGAAACGGGAACCCAGCTTCGTAGAGAGGGGTGCGGAGCTGTCACCAACGAACTTACAAGACCCTTCACCGGACATTCAAAATGAGAGTTTTGCGGTACCGGTAATGGACGTTTCCATCGCGAACATTGGAACTATTCGGGCTCTTTTGGATACCGGCGCTCGAAAATCGGTGATCCATGAATCGTGCGTTCTCCACAACCAGTTATTGGGAGCCTTGCGGCCGTGGAACGGACCACCGGTCGTCGGTTTCGACAAACCCCTTGCCATGCCAAAAGGAGTGATAGACATTACGGTCGAGGTTGGCGGATTCGACGCGGTTCAGGTGGAATGCTTCGCCGTTCCCAACTCCATTCTACCCTTAGTTTAGGGGTGGACTGGTTTTCTTCAAATCAAGCCGGCATCATTTTCGATTCATCTATCGGGACAATCGTAACGACTTCCGCTACCTCCACCCTGGAAGCGAAGTCATTGAAATTCCTCCAGAATGGCCACCAACTTCCGAGACCGAGAATACCCACCACTTTCGAAACTCGTGGGTGCCCGTGCCACCTAAGCCCACCGCAACTGTAGAGGTGAAGGAACAACTGTTAAGCGTTGTCAGCCAAATTCCTGTCACCGTGTGTTAAAGATGTTGAAGTTTTTACGTTGTAATAATGGGAGAGCAACTGTTTATAGTATTGCCTAGCCGACTGAATAAACTAGGCCTAACTAAACCTAACTAAGCCAATGTCGTGACTTCTTCAGAGGGGACTACGACTCGTTGAATTCTGCTGGTCCCGTTTTTCGGCCATCCTTCATGATGGTATTCAGCGTTTTGTTCCTTTTCGGGTCATCCGTCCTCTTCGTCCGGCTCATTTCTCTGCACGCTTCCAGAAATCCTTCCATTTTAAAACCACTACCTGGGCGCAGTACGTGCGTTCTAAACGCCGTGGGTACTTCCAATCTCGGGTTGAAAAGGACTACGCCGCGTACAAAAATGCCAGGAATGCCGTAACTAACGCTAGTCGGAACTTTAAGCGCAAATTTGAAGCTGACCTCACTGCGCAAATTGCTTCCAATCCGAAGGTCTTCTACAGTCATGTTAATAAATTGCGGCGAACTAAATTCACCATTACAGCGATGAGGGCCTCTGATGGCCAACTTGTCACTGAACCAAGTTTGATGGCTACTATCGTCACTGACCATTTCATCTCTGTTTCCTCTACTGTCAATCAATCATTTTCGCCCTCTACTGTGCCTCCCACCCCTGGCAGTGCCCAGCCTTCTCTCGACTCCTTTTCTTATACTGCGGCTGATGTACACAAATAACTGCTGTCGTTGAACTCTAACCAAACTGCTGGCCCCGATGGGCTACAACCGTTCCTGCTTAAACTCCTAGCCAATGCGCTCGCCTCTACGTTATGCATCATGTACAATATGAGTTTCACTACAGGGATTGTACCTCAGCAATGGAAGAGTGCCAACATCACTCCGATTCATAAAGCTGGCGCCCGTGACAACCCTGCCAATTACCGCCCTATTGCCAACACATGTCACGTTGCTCGAATTGGAGAACGCTTGGTTGATAAACCCATCCGTGTCTTCCTGGAGGCCACCAGTTTTCTCCATCCGTCTCAACATGGATTTCGCGTCAAACATTCTTGCACCACAAATCTCTTGTCTTCCACCAACGACTGGACCACCTGGTTGGATGAGGGGAAGCCTGTCAATGTCATTTATCTTGACTTCCGAAAAGCGTTCGATAACATCCCCCATCCTGAATTGATTGCTGCTCTGCAGAAAGCTGGTATTACGGGAGCTGCTCTCACATGGCTCTCAAACTTCGTCATCGGTTGTCAGCATTCTGTTGTCCTTCAAGGGTATTCTTCACCACCACAAACTCCTCTCACAGGGGTTCCCCAGGGGAGTGTGCTTGGTCCGGTCCTTTTCACCGTTTTCATCAACTCCATGCCGCAGGCGGTCCAGCACTCTCGACTCTACTTATTTGCCGACGACTCAAAATTAGCAAACCTGGTTTCCACCTCAATAGACCAACAGCGCCTCAATCAAGACCTCCAGGCTGTGGCGGCCTGGGCTAAATTTCACAAAATGGAATTTAATGTCTCTAAATGTGGAGTGAACCACCTTGGGCGTTCTAATCCCTGGGCTTCGTACTTTTTGGGTGGTTCTACTAACCCGACCAGTGATTCTCCGGTGCGCGATCTCGGAGTTTGGGTGGACTCCTCCCTCAACTTCAGTCACCACTGCACAAAAGCTGTTAAAAAGATTAATTCTATCACCGGCTTGACGCGTCGCTCTTTTTATTTTCGCTCCCCACGGCTGATACGTACCTTGTACAACTCCCTTGTCTTGCCCTATATCAACTTTGGATCCCAAGTGTGGAGCCCGCCCCTTCAAGGTTACCGGGACAACCTTACAAAAGCCCACAACCGTTTTGCTAAACTCACTAAGGGCCTCGAGTGCCTTCCTCCGGTTGCGCGGAATGAGGCCCTCAAACTGGACTCCCCGCTTCTCAGACACGCGGTTAATGACTTGGTGTGTATCTGGAGCATGTGGTCGGGTCAGTCTGCTCTCCAGTTGTCCGCTCTCTTCAAATTAGACACTCTTCGCAAGACCAGGGGTCATGCAGCAAAAATATTCAAACCACGGACCCGGACCAAACAACGTCAATGGCACCTTGCTTTCCGTGCTATCCAAACTTGGAACTCCCTCCCCGCAGATGTACTTTCTGCTCAATCTCGTTGGACTTTCCGCTGCCACATTCGGGAGTTTCTCCATTCTACCGTTTAATTTTTTTTCTTGCTTTTCCACCTGTGGGTTATATACAAGCTATTCTTGCTTCGTAACTTGTATTTTTCTTAATAATAAATAAATAAATAAACTTTAAGGAAAAATAACGATGACTTCGAAAATAAATATTTCACCTTTATTTATTTTAAGCGATTTCAAACCGTCCGCGCGTGGACAACTTCAAAAATACAACTGATAATTTTTCACGCTCGATAACATCAAAAATCTTCGCGCGCGCGATTATATTTTTCTTACATTATATTTAGCAATATTTTTATTATAGAAATTTACATATATTAATTTTTCTACACCGTGGCCCCACTTTCGGGTGCTTTTGTGAGCGCCTATATACAAGCAATGAACTTGGGTCCGAGATACATTTTCATTCATCATCGTCAATATTCCGACCCATTACGGTCTTTCAACATCATGGCTAGTTTGGCGAACTTCGAAGATGGTCAGGCCAGCGTATTTATCGTCAATCCTAACGATCACGAAATTTCGTTCAAGAAAGGCGACAGACTGGGCAAAGCGAACGAATTGGCCAACGCCTCGAACGACGTCGGTGAACCGTTCGTTTCTTCGGCGATTCAATTGGACAACACAGACGTGGTTTCCGACGAAATCAACAGCATCGAATTGGGCTCCCATTTAACCGAAACGGAATCCCGGTCCGTTCGCTCGTTTTTCAATCGTTTTCGCGATTGCTTTGTTGGGTTTATCTAAATCTGAAGAACTTAAGTCGGACACTCGAATAAGAAATATTAGATTAGTTTACTAGTTGAAGACAATGTTAAAAATAAGACTGCTATTTACATATACACAAGGGTTAATATACCCTGAAAATTGAGATCGATACATTAAAAAACAAATAAAAAATATGCGTATATATTTTTTGTCAAAGCACACTAAATTAGCTCGCGGAGGTGCTGCCTTCTAAATTTGTAGTCGGAAACATCCTCCCCACCAATGACGTTGTCATTATTGGTTATTGAGTGACCTCCAAGTTGTAGAGCATTTGAACGGCCCTCCTTAAGGTTGTACCATCTGGCAGGCGAAGTGAGCAGGATCGGACCAAGCCATCTCTACCAGGATAGACTTCCAGGACTCGTGCAAGGCGCCAGGACTGTCTCTGACGGTGCTGATCGCCAATTAATACGACATCGTCTTTCTTGAACTGGACTGCGTTGACAACCGGTGGACAGGAATGTGCTGAGCGTAACTCCATGAGATAATTAGTACGCCAGCTACGCCACAACTGATAAGGAGCAGCTGCCGGTACTTAAGTCTTTTCGTCAGTTGGTCTCGGGTAACAGTCGGTGGATCGGCTCGGAAATCTTGGTTTGGTAGAGCAGTGAGACGTCGACCCAACAAGAAATGACTGGGAGTTAAGGGTTCTGGTTCCCCGGCTTCGGTAAAGGTGTGGGTTAGGGGTCAAGAGTTGAGTACTGCTTCAATTTCGGTCATGGTGGTAGTCAACTCCTCGTAGTTTAGAGAGGTTCTTTCAAGAGTACGCTTGAGGTAGGCTTTTACAGACCGAACCATGTGCTCCCAAAAGCCTCCCCACCACGCTGCTCGCTCAACGATATAAATCCATTTGATTCCTCTCTTGCCGGCATAGTTTTGTACCTCCGGTTCCTTTGAATTCGGACGGAAAATAAACGAACGAGTTAGTTTTCTTATCTTTAAACGTCTTTCAAATTATTTCGATCAAACCCAAAAGTCGTATGCCCACGCTGCTCGTCCCAGGAGTACCCTCACCACGTCGTCAAGCACCGCCGGTAGCGACCGCTTCAACGAAACCGGAGACAGCTGCTCCCCGGGACCTACTCTCGGCTAGCGACATTGCCCTCATGGTGGCGGAAATTGTGGCCGCAGTCGTCTATACTCTCGAAAGGCTTCAGGACAAACAGACCAACAATCAGAACACGAGATCGGCTTTAAAAATACTCGCTGCTTCTCTTACCAAAGGCTTTGTGGAGAAACTCAACGCTCCGACATTCTCCCGGAGTCTCAATGCTCTCAGACAGGAGGAATTCCCCCCTTAGCTACTGGAGACGACTAGCATCCTGCAATGGAATGTCAATGGTGTTCGCTCGCGTCTACCGGACATTATCGACCTCTTCGGTGACTTACACCCAACAATTATCGCGCTACAATAAACTTTTCTCACTCCAACTGATTCCGTTAATCTACATTTCGGCTACTATGAACCTTTTCGCGAGGACAGGATTCCACCCGGTCCCTCGGCTTCCGGAGTCCGGGGTGGCGTTGCGACACTGGTAGGCAAGTCCCTTCCAGTCGTCCGTCTCCCCCGTCCAGCCTGCGCCGGCGTGGAGGCTTTAGCCTTGAGGATTCGCTCCTCGGTTGGTTAGTTCACCCTCTACAACATCTATCACCCCAGGGGCTCCGCCACCAAGGATTTTCTCGACTTTCTCCTCCGGGACGCCACCACCTCGGTTCTACTCTTGGGTGATTTCAATGCCCATAACATCCTTTGGGGTAGTCATAGGACTGACCCTCAAGGCCGTGTCATTCAGAGTTGGTTAGAAGCCCATGACAACATGGTACTCCTCAACACTGGTGAACCCACACGCAGCCCGCCTAAAGGCCCGGACGGAGCGTTGGATCTTGCTTTCGCTAGCACCGAACTGGCTATTCATCTTCCATGGTCAATTTTGAACCACGGAACCAGCGATCATCTGCCAATCTACTTGGGTGACTCGTCACACGTCACTAGCCGTCCACCAGGTCCAGCCCATTGGCACTACCCTGCCGCTGACTGGAAACTTTTCCGGATCCTTCTGGATGACTCTCTAGGATCAGATAACCTGACTGCCCAATCGGCGGAATCTCTTCTACATCAAACAGTGATAGCCACGATTCTGGTTAAGCGGGGTGGTGCCGTTGCCACAGCTCCTCGTCAGCCCCCTCGGTGGGACTTTTATTGTGCCGACCAGGGTTAGAAAGTCACTGCGAGCTAGACGCTCTGGGCATTCACTGGACCAGGTGGTCTACAATCGCGAAAAAAAAAGTTAAGAAGCTCACTCGAGAAAAGAAACGAGACAGTTGGAGAAATTACTGCAGCAAGCTCCATGCGCCCACCCTATTGACTCAGGTATGGTCCCAGGTTCGGTGGTTTAAAAGTGGTAATCGTCCCCTCAGGCTCATCTCACCTCAACATGGGGACGCGGTCGTAACGGATCAATCTGCAGTTGCCGAGCGCCTGACTCAGTCCGCCGGAGCAGACATTCACCCCCAGCCAACATTCGGTCTGGATCAGCATTACCGCCGACCAGGTATAACGTCCCTTTTACGGAAACGGAGCTATACGATGCCATCTCTGGCCTTCACAATACCTCCCCGGGGATCGATAACGTCTCTAACCTCATCATAAAGAACACGACGCCGGCGTTTCGTACGGCCCTCCTAGTGCTCTACAACAATCTTTGGGCGGAAGGCGTCATGCCCGCTCGGTGGAAACCATAGAAATCGGATAACAAACTAGAACGATTTTTGAAATTTTGTCGCGTGGTCCGATTAGAACTTTTAAAGAACCCTGCCTTTGGCTCATGCTTTTCGTTTGGCTGGCAACGAAAGTTACGCCATCGGCGCCGCACTGGTGAACTAACACTCTATTTCGCCTAAGATTAAATGGCCGACTTTAGCTCGACGCTAACGCGGTTTTTTTTACATCTTTAAAGCGACTTATGTTTAATTAAAGTTGAAGAATGGCTCAAAATTGCGTAATTAAATCATGTAAGAGTAAATACACAAAAGAAAACATCTTTTCACAGGTTAGTGTTAGAAATAGTTTTCTTTTTACCATAATTGCCAATCGCTAACAACGCACTAGAAAACAAGTTTCTTTCAAATCATAGAAAGCTAGTTTTTTTTAATATAAAATGAAGAATGGTTCAAAATTGCGTAATAAAATATTTTAGGAGTAATTACTCAAACAAAAACATATCTATACTGTTAAAAATAGTAGTTTTACACGCAATGGTTATGGGGGAAACCGGTGCACAGTAATCGTTTATCTAATCTACGTTAGTATTGTATGTACGGCTATGAATTCAATTACGAACATTAGGAGCCGACTATTTCCTACAAAAAAATGTTCTATGAACATTTTACATTCATACCTCCAGGAGTCATATCCCACCCACCCCATCTCCTTCTTGGGAACCGCCCACGGTGAAGGTCATCTCCCACTGGTTGCATTCTCGCAAAGGCGACCTCTGCTCGGACGCGCTGAGGCAATCTTTCCTCGCGACGCTTGACACTCTCGCCAAGGATGCGACCATTATCTATACTGACGGTTCTCTCGCTTCGGACTCGGGAATCGCCAGCGCCGCTTTCGCAATTCCATCTCTATGCTGTGTGCTTGGCTTTGTGTCAATTGTGTGTATGAGTGGGTGACTGGGTGTCGTGAGTCTGTCTACTCTACACCCTACACACTGTATAGAAGAAACGAATTTAGCAGTTAGCAAAAAGAAATATAAACAGTCTCTCTCTCTCAGTAGGCTTGTTCGGGTCGGGTCTATAGGGAAACGGCAGCTGCCTTTGATTGTATTAGCGTCTATGGGAAGATAACATGGAGTGCCAACTCCCTATGAGTAGTGGACGCCTTCCCATGTGGGTATCGGCCCCAATGAGCAGGTCGATGCCCTTGCTAAAGCCGCCTCCACTGATGCAGTGGCTCCTCTGTATGTCCCGCCACCAGATACTCTTACTATTCGTCGCCGGTGCTCGTCTGCGCTTCTCCGTATGTGGCGGAGCGCTTGGGCTGACGCTCCGTTGGGAAGTTTCCTCTTCTCCTTGCAGGATTTTCCGTCCCGTTGGTCTGGGGCTGTCATTTGTGCAGGCCCCAGGAACGCCTACTGTCGTTGGCTCTTGTTGATCGTTTTTCGGTTCCCGCGGTTTTGTGTCGTTTCGGTGTACGCTCCTCCTCTACCAGGTAGAGGGAGATTTGGCTCATTTTGCTTTATTCTGCCCCGGTTCAGCGGTTTCTCGCTTGGCGTTTTGGAACGCTTTTCGGGGGGTTGGCTTACACCCTGAACTCTCTATTATCGTTCTCCGCTCTTCCGGAAGGAAGCTGCAGCTCCCGCCCGGGATACTTTCGCCTGCTGTCGGGATTTTTGCGATCCCTTCAGCGCTTCTAACGTTGGTGCCGCTATTGTCTGTGACGTTTATTTGTTGTGTTGGCGTCTAAGGCTCTAGCCGAAACCATATCGTGTGACTCTATAAGAAAAAAGCAGACGTAGTCTATAGTGCCGCTTGTAAGAACCTTGAGACGTTGGCTTAACGGTCTTATACCGTTTTACGTTTGCGTTGATTCCGTTGAGACTTTTTAGCCTGGCCTGTTGAACAATTTTTTACGATTGTTGTAATTTTTATAAAATATCGTCTGCTGTGTCGTCCGCAGCTAGCCTTCCCGCGTGCTGTGACGTCACGATTCCGTTTAACAACGAAGAAACCATAGATATAGGAAACGTATATAAAGGTCTAGATAAAATATTTCAAAGGGAGTGAATACGGAGGTGACAGCTAGCAAAAACGCGTAATTTCTGCAGGCTATCCTTATAAGACGCTATCTATCGGTAAGAAAGCTCGTGCTATCGTCGCGAGAGCCATGGTCTCCTGCTTAAAAATTATACTAAAAGTCACCAACAGATGGTGTCTAAAGACTACGGCCTGCGGAAAGGTCAAGCACTTAGTACTAAAATGCTAAGAGACCTCGCGCTCCTGGTCATGTGCCTTCCTCGGTGTCTGCTACGTGTCAATTTCGTATTTTATGTTAGGCAGTGGGTACGTTCAGCACTCAGCAGAGCTCATCGAACTCACCGATTACTAATTGGTGACATCGGTTTCCTACTGTACGCATTGTCGCGTTTCCGGTTTTGACGTCACGATGGTCATCGGTTACTCACCGAAGTCATCGGATGGAAGAGTCGGTTTTTCCGATGACTGACGTCATTTCTGACGTAAAACTACTATAAAAGCTACGGCATTTTAAAAAACACCGATGACTGAATAAAAGCGTTCAGCAACTTACGACGTCATTATGACGAAAAAGGTCATCGGTGGAAAATATCGGCTGCGTTCAACAACTCTAAAAAGGCTCAGCGCTGAGCTCAACGGTCAGCGGTTTTTTGACTTCCGGTTTTGACGTCACGTTGATCATCGGAGACTCAGAAGAAACATCGGCTGAGCGAGATGGTTTTTCCGTTGCTCATCGGTGTCGTGACGTCATTCGACAAAGTTAAAGGAGGGGTAGCAGACGATATTTTGTTCGTTAAGTCAGCGAACTATAAATCGTACAACAACTTTTAGATTTTTGTGACGTAGCGTTGATTAAAAGAACTCAACGATAACTCAACGGTTTTTCTCCCTTGATAGTAGGCATCAAATCCATCCGGTTTTTTTCCGTTGACTGCTGCCATAGAGATAGAAAAGAAATAGAGGCACTATTGTATCTGGCGAAATTGACCGCGAGTGCCGACCCCCTTTTCGCCAATGTAGGAAGCCATGAGATAGGCAGATTACGTGGCTCCATCGACGCGCGGTGAAATGAAATACATTATGCTTTTTTGAAATTCAACTGTCATTTGATGTAAACAAAGGAAGGATAGATGGCGTTGCAAATTCTGCACATCTCCACTTTCATACATGCGTGGGGGGGGGATGAATTTTCCCGGTCAAAAACAGGGTGCCTTAACCCGGTAATCTTCCCTCTATTTATTTTCTATCTCTATGACTGCTGCTGAACGTAGCCATGGACGCCCCGAAATTTATCTAGACCTTTATATACATTTCTTATATCTATGGAAGAAACCGGCTGGAAGAGCAGGTTCAAATGTTTCAGCAACGGTTCAGCAACGCTACGTCACACCGGAAATTAACCATTTACAAGTCGTTGGAATTCTTCGGCGGAAACCTCAAAATTATAATTTATTCCCGTAATATCATCTTTTAGAGCTACGCCAAATAATTCATTGGCATTCGACGCCATTTGAATCTTGTTAAAAACTACCTCGAAAGCGATCTTGGGAATCTCGCAAGATTTGTGAGATCAAAAGTTCTTGTTTCCGGTTTTGAAAATCGTCAAGTTAGCAAGATCGCAAGAAATCTTAAACGGAATCGTGACGTCACAGCACACGGGAAGGCTAGCTGCGGCCGACTCGGCAGACGATATTTAAAAAATTACAACAATCGTAAAAAAGCGTTCAGCAAAAGTCACAACGGAATTAACGCAAACGTAAGACCGTTAAGCTTCACTGAACGTAGCCAAAATAAGCAGCTTTGCAAACGTGACGTCAATCCCGGAAGTGAAAAAAGTCGTACAGTAGCGAATGCGCATTCAACGGTTCACGGCCCCATAGCGGCCCGCTCAATCAGCCCAAAATAGAGAATGCCATTTGTGGCCGCTACGTAGGCTGGAGCGCTATAATCTGACCTCTCTTTAACATTGAATCCTACGGAGATATGTTGTTTTTTGATTTATTATGAAAAAGATTAAGAATTAATAGGCACTTTCAAGGAAATGAAAGGTAAATCAACTCTTTTTATACGTTTTAATCACTTTTTAAAAAATTTTACGTTTGTTTTTCCCACCGAAAATAATATTTTAAAATCACCAGATCAGCTGTTACAGTTGACAACACGTCGATGAAAAAGACTGCTTGGATAATCACAATTAAAGCTTGTAGCTAAGCCAATAGCAAATATTTTAATAACTGGGAAATGGAAAGTAAGTTATTATTTAAATATTTACAATCCATAATATGGAGAAGTTTAAACAAAGTTATTATTTATCTGTTTCCAGGAATGACTGCCGTAAATGTTGTATTGGACATTTCACATTTGGAGAAACTTTATTGTTTGAGGCTTAAAACTAAGTTCTTTAAGTTTCTCGTAACAAGCTGAAATTTAACCGTGTTATATTATCAACTAAAGGTGGAATTATTTTGTCACAGATAAATTTTGCAGAAGTTGAAGCATAAGTGTCATTGCAATCACACTGTAAAAGAGGACATTTAGAAAGCTTCTGCAAATTGTTACAAATTCCAGGAGTTTCTCGTAAATATGGAATCGCTCCCTCTATGAAGGTCAAAACAATTGAGATAATCAATCAAACTTCTGCTTTGGATATTTTAAACCACCTCTGTCTGATAGTTAAATTAAATCAAGGAGCAGAGAGTAGTAAATCCCAATTCGAAATTTGATTCGTTTAATCAATAAATCTAATATTTGTTTGAATTTGGTTACTTGATTTTTAAGAGGCAAGAAAATGACTAAAAATTATTTACATTTTTGAGGGACTACTAATTATTAATTTCAGGTCAGTATATCCCACCCCCAAGGGTCTAGAGACGCCAGTGCATTTATAACCAAATTGTTTACAGGTTCTTTGAAAATGTCAAGCCCCACAATTGTCTGTTAAAGATGAATTCTGTACCTTTATCTGTGTCACTAAACTTGATGCTGATGTGTCATTTATTTTGTAATTATCACGGGATGTGATATGATTTTCAGCCATCTTTCTCACAGAATTTCATCACTTTTTTAGATTTGCAATAAGGAACGCAAAAGCATTTTAATCTAGTTAAGTAAGGGTAACTAAATTGTTGAATAAAAATTATTTAATTTCTAGTTTGTATAATCTAGTGAATCCATTGACTTATTGATAAATGAAATTCGAAACCATATAAATCTTAGAACATGTTTATACTAAAAATGAACAAATTCCACCTAAATAAACATTTTATTTTCTTTAGAAGATAATGAAAATTATATAGTTATATCAGAAATTCATGTATTTCTGGTTATATGTATGGAAAAATGGCTACAAGACAAGGTAAAAGTTGTAAATAAAACTAACTAGGGTTAACTTTCTTGCTAAACAATTTGAAAAAAACTGAATTATAACCTAATTTTTTAAGTTATAAATGGAAATATAACTTTCAATTACAAAATAAAAATGAAAAAAATTAGCTTTAAGAATATTTAGGTACTTTTTAGCAGCACGTACTCATCAGTTGTTGAGTTTCCCACCATAGAGTATGATGTTAAATCGGTTGTAAAAAGACGCGTTTTTAGGGTTGGGACGAAGCGCTCCCGGCGGACGACGATGACACTAATCGCTAAACTTTTGATTCGCGCCAATACATGGATTTGAAATTCTTTGAGCGGGCCGCTATGGGGCGAACGCATGCGCAGTGGGCCGTGAACGGTTAAACCGTTTGCTGCATTGAGTTGGGAATATTAATCTAGAGGTCCAATCGAAACGTCGGATTTCAGTATTTCGCGAAACAAGTTTTTAAAAATAATAATACTGTCGTCTGCTCCCATCGGCGTCCCAAATGACGAGAAAACGTTATCATTCTACCCGTGGCGCCGTCTATCTCTCAATGATTCAAATAAGACGCGTTTTCAAGCAAAAAGATTTTTTTTTCTTCAAAATAATGGATGGCGCCACGGGTCATATGATAACGTTTGCTCATAGACATAGGAACTATACTTATACCTAGACAAACTGCTGGATCTACGAAATTGAGGCCGGTTTTGAGCAATGGCGCTTTCTTATGCGTGATATGGACAAAATTATGTGGCGCCGCCTACGGCGTCTACGCGCGGCTAACTATACCTAGGCTATAGCCTTGACTATACTAAAAAAAGTAAGTCAGCTGTAAGATGTAAACAAAGGAAGTATGGAGGAATGTACCAATAAATTTCCCAATTATATAATGCAATGTGAGTAAATATTAATGATATTTATCTGTTAATGTAATACTTATGAATATATTAGTTTCAATATTAATATAAATAATAGCAGAAATACATGATAATAGGAATAAAAATAAACAGTGTCTGAGTATTTGGCTATTGACATTGCAATCAAAGGATGTAAAAGGGAGGTATAATTGTGGAAGGGATTCTACACACAGTGATAAAGGATTAAAGAACTCTTATTGCCCTTGAAAAAGTATTAGCTTGGTGAGTCTTTTTCGAATAGCTTCTTTCTTCATTTGATTGTTTATGTCTCTGCTTATTTTCCTCAGCCTTATGTTAACGTATATTTTGATAATCTTTTTCATCAAAACATTAACGTGGTGTTGTGATCCAAGTTCGTCATCAAACATGTGTTCAGTAAGAGTTGGAAAAATATTGTCCGTTACTAACTGGCGCAGAACCAAACATTCTATTTTTAAGTCAATGTTTTTAGCCACAGTTTGAATTGATCCAAAGTATCTCACTGCCTTCTCGGTCAAGCTACAAATCTTGAGAACACTAGCTGTCGGATGACATAATCCACCATTGTCCTTTAAAAGGAGAAGAAGTTTGGTTGGATCACCCTTTACATAGCTTTGACTTGATAGTGAGGAATGCCTTTCGTCTAAAGCGTGTAAACATGTTTCGAATTTTAATTCTTTTTGTAATTTCTTTACAACAAAACCAGCCATATAACGGATTATGTTTTCTCGTAAGATGTTGGATGTTGATGTTTCATCAGTAAGAAACATAATAAAGTCATCCATTTCTTCCTCTAGAGATTCTTCTTTAATAACTCTAAGTTCGTTGGTTGGAACTGGCACCATGCACAAATTTGGAACATGAGTGTTGTCCAAAGCAATTAAGTGGCCACTTTTTTGATTTTCAATTTTAGTAACCAACGTGTTTTTGTATGCAGCAGTGAAGTTTCTACAAGTAGGATTGTTGTTCCAACCTCCTCGCTGACGAATTGTGTTAAAAACTTAAAATATAACTCTAAATGGTCCTGCGAAAGTTTTTAAGTTAAAAGGTACCTTAAAAAATAAACAATTGTTTGCAAAATCTGGTATTTTAAAAAATATACTTCAGTGGTCCATCAGGGGGAACAATGTACTTCTCTCCAATGTCCAAAACACTGTGAATTGTGACACCAAAACCAATAATGGCTGTCTTTCTTTGGCTTTAAAAAATCAAGTTGCCTTCCAGGTCTGTTAAATTGAATAGAAGTTCTTTAGTCTTCATTATGTAACATTTGGTTATTTCAAGGTTGGAAAGCCGAATTGGTGCCTTGTAACCTTTAGCCCATGGATTTCGAGAGTTCAATACCTCAAACAAACTGCAAGGGACAGTGAGGTAAGATACGGTGTCAAAATTGTGGAGAAAAGTTGCTTAAAAATTGTTTTTTTGTAGATACCGATCAATTTTTGATATAAATTTAGATGTTGGCCCGCTTCCTTGAAACACTGGATCACCAGCCTCTTTCAAAAATTCTATGCTTTTTGCCACAGAACTGCTAACTGTTTGTGCGGCCAAGTTGACTTTCATTTTTTGAGTTTTAAACTGTATATGAAATTTTGATAATTTGTTAACCAACGTTAATCCTTCATATTCTTGATACCTCTGAAGGATGGCAATATATGCCCATTCGAATTTCTAAATATTTACATTAAATGTTGTTCAATTTCCTTTATAAATTTTTAAGGTGAATGTTAGATCACTTTTTCCGCTCGCAAAAACCGAAGGAATTGAGTCTTCATTAAGAATTTTCCGCGTGAGATCTTTCGCGTTTTTGCCAATATGATAATCTGATTCTTTAAAGTGTTTTCCACAAACAAAGTGATACTTTCCGGGTATTAAGTTCAATCGATTTATTGCCTTAAGATATTTTGAGCACAAGTTTAAGTTAGATTGAGGTAATCTTTATTGTGAAAAATGGACAATACAATGTAAAGACCTGAAATTGTTATGATAAAAACAAGAAATACTTGTGAAATGGTATTTTTTCCTTTGGTGACCGACTTTGACGATTGGAAGCCACACAAGTTTGTACCATTTTCAATTGTTTGAAGTTTAAATTTACGTAAAATATTTTATTTCGCGTTGTATTTTACCAAAAACTAACTTTATTTTCGAAAATTAAACAATTTTTACAAGTATCGGTAAGCAAATACGTTTTTGCGTCCAGCATTAGAATTTTCCGCTTTTTATAGTTTCTCCATTCTCCACCAAACGATTTGGTGGCGCCACGGAATTTTGTCCATATCACACATGAGACGCGCGTGGGACTGAAAACCGGGCACAAAAAGCTAGTGCCTTCAGAATCTGCAATACTCCGTCTAGGTATAAGTATAGTTCCTATGTCTATGCGTTTGCTCGTCATTTTAGAGCAGACGGCACATTCGTATTTTTCAAAAACTTGTTTCGCGGGGAGCAGATTTGATTGGATCTCTAGATTAATATTCCCAACTCAATGGTTTGCTGTTACTGAACGTGGCCTAGGTTAGTAGGTTTAGATAATCATAAATGGCAGATCAAATGCGAGCTTCGGTTGCATCCATGCTAAAAGGCATTGACAGGTAAAATTTAAATAAGGAAGTGTTATAATCTAAATTATTGTTCTTGGTTATTGTTTAATAAAATTTAATTAGGATTATTGTCAGACTGAATACACTTGTTATTTTTAATTATTGACGCAGCTCCTTAAGCCTTGGTGGTTTTTTACATGTGATTTACGTGTAAAAAGATTCACCAGCTATAATACAATTAATATTATATAACTTTGTTCCTGTATTTTGGTTTCATTTATATAACTTGAGCATAGTAGCAATATCAATTGAGCACATAAGAAGAACGTAGTTGCTCTATTCGGAGGTTATTGGAATAAATTTCAAATTGTTTAATTTGTAGGTATAATCCTGCTAACATTGCAACTTTAGAACACTATGTGGAAATGCAAGGACGTGAAAACACTTATGATCTGGAAGCAAATTTGGCCATTTTGAAGCTGTATGGTTTTAAGAAATGGAAACCAATATAGGACAAAACCATTTCTAATGTTTCTGAAATAATTTTTTAGATATCAGTTTAATCCTCCTGATTATAAATCTGAAGTTGTAATTAGTATTTTACTAAAAGCTCTTACTAATCTTCCCCACACGGATTTTGTACTTTGCAAGTGTTTATTGGAACAAAAAGCTGTAAGTTATAAGGAAATAATACCAAAAAAAAGATATTAATGTTTACAGTTCTTCTTACAGGTTAAAGAAAATATTAAGACTATCTTTAAACTTCACAATTTACTTGAAACATGCCAGTTTTCCTCATTTTGGGTAATTATTTATATGAAGTACAT
Source organism: Leiobunum rupestre (assembly GCF_980474605.1). Taxonomy (NCBI): domain Eukaryota; kingdom Metazoa; phylum Arthropoda; class Arachnida; order Opiliones; family Sclerosomatidae; genus Leiobunum; species Leiobunum rupestre. Next base: position 37,046,298 of record NC_143390.1, read on the forward strand.
AAAATGTTTCACATTGAATCAATAAATCTTCGATTTAAATAGACTGAATTGAAATTGCCAGCTAATTATGGACTAATAGCGAATAATATTGGATTTGAGGACTCCATTAGGAAATGTATGACTTTATTATTTATTGCACGACGCAAAATAATTTATAATCCTTCTTATCACATGGGTTTTAATAGTTATTTGTCACGTGGTAAATATAACTTACCAACATATCGAAAAGCCTGTTCTTTCCAATTTACTTGGTGGACTGCAAGGTATTTGGTTTAAAGAAAATGGTGTATTTTCACCCTTTTAATGAAATTTAATGACCCAGATGCTGAGCTGCTTCAATGGATGCATAAATATGGCTGGAAACAGCTTCCCAATGGGTTAATATTTATTGCAATTCAAGAAGAAAATGTGAAAACTAAAAATATCACGGAGAAAATTGACTTTGATAGTACGTGTTCTATAATACAGCTTGTAAATCATGGCATAGTTAAACTTTAAGCAGTTGTGGCTGGTTTTTTTAATTTATTTCTTTACTTTTTAAAATTCTTCATCTTCTATGCTATCATTATTGAGTAGGATTTCTTTTCAATTTATATTTGTTTCTGCCGTTTAATAAAATGGAAATGTTGCAAATTTTCATGAAACCAGTTTTTAGACACTTAACATAGTTTAACTCAACCTTAAGAAAATATAATATTTTATTTAGGCTTCATTGTGTAATTTTTGTTCCTTTTTTACAAGTCTGTACAGTAGTGTCCGTTTAAATTGTTCCAGAAAAATAATTGCCTCTCTTTTTTAAATTGCAGGTGTAGCCGCTATCATGGCAACAAGTCGCTAGAAGTGAAGTTATTATTTGGGAATAAAGATAATTTTTTGGCTAATTTTGGAACTTGCAATTTTAAAGGCGCATATAACATTATTTTTATTTATTGCATTACATGCGGCAGTTTGACGTAGATTACTTTCTGGAATTTGTAAAGGTGAGAAGTATGAAGCCTGTTAATTAACTCTCGCAGGCATAAAATGGGGTAGTTTTAAAAGTATTAGGCAGTATTAAGTGAGTGGGAATGGTTTAATTTCCCATTACAAGTGGTTTAAAAACGGACAGTGAAGTTTCGATAAGAATAGCCATCAACAATTTGCCAGTTCTTGAACTCTGTCCTCTCAATTCTAGCTCCAGGGCTTCCTTGAAGTCTTAGCCAAAGTGCCCTGGAAGAAACATTTTAAAATCATTTTAGAAAAGGAATACAGTTAAAATCAGTTTGATCTTCACATTCACAAATTTTCTTTGGGGAGGGAAAACTGAATAAAAAAATAAAGGAGAGATTTAGCAGTTCCCCTCATCATCACAAGATGTCATTTTTCAATGCTCTAAAACTGTGGGTGTTGCAAACTAGTGATTAAAGGTCTATTCTGTGCCTGTGATCATCCAATTTATAGCCTGCAAAATGACAAAACCCTATAGTTATTTTCAATGATTGTCTAAGATTTTTTATAAATACCCTTATTTCAAAAGTAAAGTCTTATTTACTTTTGTTTATTTTTAGAAACCAATTCAGCATATTTTTAAATTTGATTTTAAACTATTAGATAGCATAGATAATAACATTTTTATGAAAAGAACTGTACTAAATGTATTTTCGAACAATTTAACATCTGTGGAGAAGGAAGTATAGCCTCTTAAAAAGCTTGCAATTTAGATTTGTCTTTTGTAAACACGCAGCTGAGTCGCCGTCTCATTTCGCTTACACCGCCAGTTTATTATTAGATTTTAAAAAGTCTGTATAGTTTACCCCTTCCTCAAGAGGTTGTTTAACCTACGATTACGAGAATGTCAAAAAGAAAAACAATTCGTTCCCCATAAATTTACTAGGTGGTAGGTTATTACATTCTTGTGTGAGCAAACAGGTTTATATCCAGTCTGAAGCGATTTGGCGGGGCTTCACCTTAATTACCCAAAACCTCGTATTTTAGCGGGAAATTCTATTTTTTTTAGACCACGTGGCGATATTTACTAGCTGTCAAGGTCAAAATGATACGTACATTTCGTCCACTTTATCCTTTTCACCTTGAATTTGTCCAAAGACAGTGCCCCACCTCGTCAATCGGATCCATCCCCTGATACCCAAAACATTCGTCATATCTCGGGCGTACTTTTTTCAAAGATACAAACACCCCAAAAAACATTAGTTCCATAATTCATTGTAAAGTTACTTTGTTTACGAAATTCACTGTACCTTGGTGAAGTAAACGCCTGCAAATAATATAAATATTAATTAGACGCGACATTCTAGTTAGTTTTTGCTTGGTTTATAGGCGAGGAAAATCTGAACCAAATATTCAAAGTTAGCCCACTTTCATGTAGTTGACACTGGAACTTAACAGCTAGGCACTCTATTTGAAAGATATTGGCACTTTACCAGATACCTTCCGCGTTTAACCTCGAGGTTTTTGGGAATGTGGGATGCTCTTATCGCTATTGTCTCTTCCAAAGAGGTTTCCCAGAAGATATGTTGCCGGGAAACTAGGCGTCTAAAATATATTGCTCTCCTCTCTTTACCTCTCTTGTACAAAGAGAGTCGGAATTGGAGCTTGTAGCAGCATCTGCCCATTGTTACTTTTTTATTCTTCCGGGGTACGCTTGCCTAATTTCTTTCAAATTAGGAAGGACTTAGAATTTTCCGCTCGTTCGCATTTATACGTTTGTATAAGCGGTTTTTTTTATATCGCTCGCTTGAAAGAATTTTTGTACCTCACACAATTCCGGAACGGTTTGATGGTTCGAAGGGCTAATATCCTCATGATTTTTCAGCACGCGATCCGCACGTAATCGGACGGGGTTAGATCGATATGAATAAAAATTCTAAAATTAGATTGCGGGGAAATTAAAATTTTATCTTTAGCGAGCGGGAAGTAGTCGTAACGGAAGTGGGGGTTTTTGGATTGGAATCATTCGGATAAAAAAAAGAAACGTTCAAACGATGCCAAGGTAAAGCGACTATATTTAAACTTTTCTTCTAGAGGGTTAAGGAATTTTTTTTTAATGAATCTGATTTGAAAATGTGGTTTCGATTACTTCGTAAATAACAAAACGCAAAACCTTACCGTGAACTCCTCCGAAAACTTCGAAATCTACTTGGACCAAAAGGGGATGAGTTTGGTAGTAGCGTTCCAGAATACTGGGAGGTGTCCACATCCAGGATGTTTCCCTCGCTATAAGATCGCAGTAGACCATTTTTCTCACTTGTTTTCTCTGTCCCAGGAAGAAATATTACTTGTTTAACAGTAATTTGTTGCTAGTTTTCGTTTGAAAAAAAAAATCGCTTGTCAATCTATGCGAAATTTATTTTAAACCACCTGTTCAGAGAAACGCTGTTCTTGAGAAGTCGGAAAGTGAGGGAGAGATTTCTTTGAAGATGTATTCCAGAGAAAGCTAGGATAGAAAGTGGTAAAACTGCGAGCACTGCCAAGAAAGTGGTGAAGAAGAGGGAGGAGGGAGATTGGATGGCTTCCTATTTTTAGAATATCGAAACTACCGGTCCGGATTCGGGAAGGGCGATAATGCGCGAACTAGCGTTATTCGCAGTTTTTACAAACCCATTTTCCGAGGGCTATAAATTTTTAGTTAATTTTAAAAATTGGAAAAAGCTGGACCTTTTTTTAAGCAACCCGAACCTTATTTGAAGTAACCTATATCGGAATTGGTACCAGTCTAACGTGGGAATGTTTGAATTGCAATGTAGACGAGAATAGATCACGAGACCTTTATTAAAATTCTTCTAGATAGTAAATAGAAACGCTCTTTAAGGATACGAACTCATATGAGATGCCAAAATCAATCCATTTTAGTTTTATTTTAAAAATACTTTTATGTACAGAACTTAAACCTTAATGTTTTTATAGAATATTTACCTATAATTTCTTTGATAGAGTTAATTAGTGATGATTATTTAAAGGTTTGTAGTTGGGTGATCAATTTGGGCGCTACTATCACTGTTTAGGTTGGTGTGCTTGTAAATTTCGGAGGTGATTTTGCTGTCACTGTCACATAGGTCACTGAGGCTCTCTTCCGCATTTCCCATTGCTTTTCTGATGTCCTCCTCATCAAAGTCGCTTAGGAGGTCTTCATCATCATCTGTGTTCCTCTCGGCCTCCATCAGGCTTTCGGGTATTGGTTCCTCTATGCCAGCTAACCAATTGGATATTGTCCTCTTATGAGGCAAGCAAAGATGTTTGTTCAACTCCCCATATGACGCTGGATATTTTCTGAATAATTCTAGTGACCATTGTTTGATATTTTCTTTCTGTGGCTCATTCGCAATTGATATTCTACCAATTCCTTGCTGAAACCCTCTAAATTTTCGGTGGCCTTTCCTACTATGCTATCAATTTTCATAAATTCTTTTTGTTCCTTTAGTTTATCCTTTAATCGAAGAACAGTTTTCTTCAACCTATATATCTTGGCTCTCACAATTGATGGTCTTTCTTAGGCGTTTTTCTTTCGCAGTTGGCACAGGTTTTTGATTGCAGTGACCCAAAACCTTGTTTATATTATGAACGATGGTATTTGTGTTACTGACGTTTTCTTTAAACTGGTTACTGTCCTTTTAAAGTACTACAATATTACCATTTGATTTTTTTGGAATTGTTGTGTTTTTCTGGTACTTAATAATAATATTTTGGTTCTTAAATTGTTCCATCGATTAAATTTGATTTTGCACACATTGAGCTTTATTATTTGCATTGGGCATTGCCAAGCGAATTGCGTTAGAACTTTGGGTTAATTTCATTAAGTCCAATATCTTCTGGGTGTTAAAAGTTTCTAATGGTACAGGTTTAACTGGATTTTTGAAACTTTCAATGAAATCAAGCCCAAGGGTATCATCTGTTATCCTTTGATTATGTTTATCAAAGAAAATGGTTGGAATGGCATGTTTAATAAGAGAGTTTCGTTTCTGAACGTTCATAAATTGGCTGTCATCTAAGTGTTTAGCACATAAATGGCAGTATCTTGTTTTCAAGGGGTTTTCGTAAACTTTATCAACCATTGGTTTTTCCACTATTTTTGTTAATCATCTGGAATAATGGTGTGATTAAATTTTGTGGGTGTATGGTGTAATGTAATTAAGTGTAATACCTTACAACGTCATATCGTGGAAATTTAAATAAGTTTAAAGGGGATAGAACCTCCAACGCGTTCTTTATGGAAGACCCCATCAATTTCCATTATTCTCTTCACAATCAGCGATTATCAGCGCCGCAGGTGTGAAAAGCCATGGGAGGCAGCGGACAATATTGGAAACCTTGGAGCGCGACAGAAATACCAGAGGTTATATTCCCTTTAAATCAGGGTTTCGACGCTTTTGAGAAAAACAATGTTGGGCGACGCAAATCTGCCCATGTGCCATGGTTTCAAATTAAATGCTAAGAAAATTAAATAATATAACAACGAGCAACTGAATTAAAGGTACTTTACTTTTTGTAAACACTATGGATTCATTTCCAAAGCACGTTCCATGGCCAAAGTAATTTTTTTCAAAGACTGTAGCAATGCTTCCGCTTGGCAAGGGCGTATTTAAGGGGGGGTTTTGGGGGTTCAACCCCCCGAAATGCTGATGACTGGGGGGGGGGGGTGCCTAATAAAAATCAGTGAAACTTCCATCAGCACCCCCCCCCCCTTGACATTTCCCCTCAAACCCCCCCTGAAATAAAATCCTGGATACGCCCTTGCCGCTTGGACAATCTCATTTATCCCTCTGTCGGTTCTTATAAATCAATTTTATCCCTTTCACAAAGAAATTTTTGTTCACCAACTTAAATAATTTTCTGTTTTTAAAGGAGAAGTCCAGGTTGGGTAAAACTTGGATCTATTTGAAAGATCATGTTCGCGGTGACGTTTTAGGACTTTAATCACGGGCGGTTCGCGCCATAGAAATCTCATAGGTAACTAGAATGCTGCCGTGTAACTGGCAAATGGGCCAAACGCCATGGCAGACGATAGCCAGATCTCAGCCAATCAGAGCTCAAAGAGTGGTTCTGCCAAGAATTTAATGCCACCAGAGAGAATGACGTCACCTATCTCCCGCTATAGTAGCGGATCCACTCTACGGCCTCTCATTGGCTGAAGGTTCAAGGCGAACTGGCGTCAAGCTCGGCCGTAGGCGGCAGCATTCTAGTTACCTATGAGATTTCTATGGTTCGCGCTATACCAGCGCTCTGTTCCGTGCGCGCGCTTGCTCCGCGTGCGGTCTGCGGAGGGAAGACGGAAGAAAATGGCAGCTCGCTTGGCCGGTAGATTTCAGTCGTTTAAAAATTAATTTCTCGTCATTAAAAAAAGATACAATTTTACGACTGATATTTTTGAGTATATTTAGACATGATCTTTCAAATAGACCCAATTTTTACCGAACCTGGACTTTTCCTTTAACTAAAACAATAAGATTTATAATTTTTAGGTCTTAAAATTGTTTTAAAATATGTGACATAATGATAGTGCGCCTCCGCCTGGGATTCCGAATCTCAAGTTCCCAGTTAAATTCATTCGGGGGTCCAATAAAGGTCGAGGGTGAAATATAGGAAAATTCCCAAAAACTTTATTTTTTGAAAAATCCCTTAATCTTAAATTTTTCCCTCTATTACCAAAATAAATCCCTTTTAGTTCGGAAAATCCCTTAAACGGGATAAAATCCCTCAAAGTGGAAGAGCCCCGGTCATCTTAGACAAGTCACCAGGGCTGTTTTTTGGGCTAGACTCCTCTCTTTGACTTTCGGTATAGTTTATTTTTAGCAATTGACGGAACTTATTCTTCTTTATTATTTCACACTGAAAAAACTATCGTCTTAAAGGGGCTCCAAAGTTCGGTGGCAAAATGTGTGTAAAGTTAGTAAAGTGCAAAATTTACGGTTGACTCTGCCCGCCTCTGCCAAGGCCGAGTGAGTGGTTTGCGGGGAGGAAAAGCATGCTCAATTTTATTTTTTTGCCACCGAACTTTGGAGCCCCTTTAAAGGGCAACGTAAGCTCTGTGGCAAAATAAAGAAAGAGTAACGTGCTTTTTAACCCCCTACACCCCCCTCAGTACTGGCGAGACCACGCAGAGTTTACCGTAAATTTCGCACTTTGCATACATATTCACACAAATGCCAGCTCACTTGCGTTGCCCTTTAAGTGTCTGCAATTATGTTTTTACACCTGTTTGCTAGACGGTTCTGCATGGCCGGGGTCTATACATATAATACATTTTTTATAGTGAAATTTTTCTGTGCAGGTGCATGTTTAGTTTTCCCCTTAACTGCCCTCCTTATTGCTCATTTCTAAATACAAAGACCCTAATATAGTAATATAGCGTAGGGTAGAAAGGGGAGGGGGTAAAGAAAAACTCGAATACGTTTTTAGGTCATACTCATATTTGCGATTGGAACTTAAGAGCTTGGAGGCTATTCCTCTATGTTAAGAGTCATCATTTATTTTAGAAGTCTTCGGTCTTCGACCTAGGAGGATACGGGTCATTCATATTCCTAGGATGAATCTTGGTATTTTCCTCCATCAATAACAGGGTTGCCACAAAATTTTGAGATTCATATTCCCTGTTTCCCCTGACTATTTTAAGAGATTTTCCCTGACTTTTTAAGGCCAAAATTTTTATTTTATATCTTACTTTTATCAGAAATTAATAAATTTAAAGGGACTTATATTTAATTCAAAAAGGTTATTGCAATGTTGAAAAAATAAGCCAAACTTTCAAGAAAATAAATGATAATTATAAAATTTGTCATAGATCTAGTGTAAAATTACCCTAAAAAAAAGGTGAGATAAAATTGAATTCCCTGACTTTTCCCAAAATTTTTTCAAATTTTAAAAACATAAACAAAAACTTCTTTATAATAGCATATGTAACATAATTACTCATAAGTATGCCACTATACCTTTATTCCATTCTAAAATCTTCACTAACGGTTTGTTTCACCACGAACCAGTAAAAAGGTGGACTACGTTAGATTTTAACCTTTTTATTCATCCTAGTAATTTTGGGAGTCACACTATTGGCGACTAACATATTTATTTAAGCCAATGGAAAACCTCTAAATTCAGAAGGAATTTTTTACGTCGGAACTTTAGTCAGCCCAATGTAGCTTTATTGAAATTTATAAACTCGCTCGGTTTGTGCGGATGAAGTTAAATTATGAGTAATTAAGAAAAATAAAAGGTTGGGGAAAATTACCTATAAGTGATCGCTTTCTGAAAATGGAACAAGTCGTCGAAGTGGGATATTCCACCAGCGTTATTAAAACCCATATCAAGCCTAGAAGAGTTAGGCCTAGGCTCAAAAGAATCTGCAAAGACTCCAACCTTAATCCTTGTAGATGCGCTAGAAAAGCTCAACCTGAATTTCAACTATTTTTTCCAATCAACCTGCTTCTTTTATTTGACAATGCAAATTTATTTTAGAACGTGAGTCTCCAAGTACTTCATTGATTTGCAAATTTATTACATTAACAGAACTTGACACTATATTGTAGTTCATTTTAGCTCCTAAGCCTTGGTTGTTCAAACTGGTTTGTTTACTAAAATAGCTGAAAACTATTCGTGAGTTCTGAACCGTTCAACCAGTCCCCATGCGCACTATTCGGCAAAAACAAATTCTAGAACTGCCCAAATGCAAACTATTCGCAGACAAGAACCTCTTGTTGAACCGTTCGGAACCGTTTTAACGGTACCTGCTCAAGAGCAAGTACTGGCCGGAACCAAAGATAATTTAAACTCGTACCCTAGATTCGAATACTGAGAGCTGTCCTATTGACGGTTTTGTTACGAAGCGTTTACCCTTTTCCGGCACGTGACCTCAGAAAAATCGGGCTCCATCGGTTGCGGCACGGCCAACTTCGATCACGCGCTGCCGCGCTATAGCACGTGATCGACGTTGGCCGTGGTTGCGGTAAGGCGCCAACCATGGAGCGAATTTTTTCTGAGTTCCGGCGGGAAGTGGGTAAACGCTATCGGCAACGCGCGAGAGAGTGATTTCGAATCTAGGGTACGAGTTTAAATTATCTTTGCCGGAACTCAAGGTTAAAATCTCTAAAATTCGTCTGCACATCGGGCTGCGTACGTCAAATCGGACGATCCTAATTTGAATGACAACTATTCGTACAAAAGTTCTGAACTATCCAGAACTTTTTCGTGACGTCACAGCTCAGTCCTGGGCCGTTCTCTTAACGGTTCAGAACTCACGAATAGTTTTCAGCTAATAATGGCCGTCGGTTTATCAGACCAAGATCAGACGTAGAGCTAATTATTCGACGGCATTATCGGCATTTGAGATTCGATGACGTCAAATATTACGTAGGGTAAGGATGACGCAATATCTGTGAAACAAACCGTTAGTGAAGAAATAGAGCTAGTGGCATACTTATGAGTAATTATGTAACATATATGATAATAGTTACTTCGTAATTTTCCATGTCACTCAATGAATGTTTCATAGTATTTTCTATTAAACCTAAGTATTCCTGCTATTTTAATCGAAAATTTTTACTTTTTCTTATAAATATTTACGTTTTTGAGCGTTAAATTGGGCTAGTTTAAAAATCGCGGGTTTTTTAGTTGGGCTAGAAATTGGGCGATTTTTTGAACAATTTGGGAGTCAAGTCACTGTGGCTGTAGTGGCTATCCTTTGGACTATCAAGGTTGCTGGAGTTTTCTACTGATAGCCAACTTGGAACATGCGGGCGGAACTGTAATTTCGGCAACGCAACAAAATAGCCACAGTCACGGCCAATCTTGGAAATACTTAAAAAACTGGTCCAAGCGATTAATAAACTGGTTTTGGACCAGTGGACGCGAGAGTGGACGCAAGGAGGATAGGAAGGGAGGCGAAGTAGAAGGGATGAACGCGCCAGCATCCTTGTAAGAAGTTTAGCGGGAACATTTCGGAAAAATGGCGGTCACACGTAGCGTAGCAGCCGCAATCTTGCCGCCATTTTTCCGAAATTTTCCCGCCGAGCGCGCGCTAAGTTTCATACAAGGATGCTGGCTCGTTCATCCCTCCTACAGTAGGAGGGATGAACGAGCCAGCATCCTTTCGCCTCCCTTCCTATCCTTCTTGGTGGACGTGCGCTATTTCCAAGACTGGTCACGGCTGGACCAAGCGTTGCAGAAATTACAGTTCCCTCCGCATGTTCAAAGTTGGCTATTTATTTAAGTAGTTAAATCGCGAAGAAGTAAAAAAGACCAACCATTTCTATATTTTAAAGAGCAGTCTGACTGTCTTTCTTGAAAATTATTCTCTAAAATTTTATATAAGACATGGAAACTTTTTATAATCTTTAAATGACAAAAGTGCAATAGGACACGTAGTGACTTTTCGAGAAATTGGAGCTGCCCAAAGATTAAATTAATAGATGCTTCAATAAAAAATCTTCAAGGAAATTGTCAAGTAGTAATATTGCCGAGAGCCAGGACCTGCAAGTTACCGTTTATATATGGCTTGTTGAAATAATGGAAACTTTTCATTTGGACCAGAGAGTTGTATTGTATGCAAAAATGAAGTTTCCTTTTAACCAGGTAGCTTTTTTATACATATTAAGGCTTACCAAAAACACGACGTTCTATTAACAGGTGAAAAGTTTCCATTATTTGAACAAGCGCTATGTAAACGGTAACTTGCAGGTATAATGGTATATTTCTTGGCAATTTCCTTGATGATGCCACAACAAAGCCAGAATTCGCCTTCTGTCAATAATCCAGAGAAAAACCTGTCTATGGCCATTTAGTAAATAGTCTTTGGTCATTACTATTCAAATTCAAAGAGTTTCAAACTGCGGTTAAAAATTAAAATGTTATTTAAAAAAATATATGATGCACTTTAGAAAGCATTTATCTTCCAAAATGTCATTTTTCGGAAACATGTTAGTATAATCTGCGATCAACATTTTTATATTGTTTGTTTTTAATTTTTTGGTGCGATAAGCTTAGACCTTTCTATTATTTTTTAAATTTTTAGCCTTTGTCGTGTCAAATTTTTTATTTTGCAGTAGCCTATTGCCGGGATTCCCTACGTAGCAAAATGACTACGTAGGAAACACATACGTTTTTAGGCCATTCCTTTTTTGTATTGTATTCATAATGTCTGTTTAAACATTTTTTTTAAATATAGATAACAATTATTCATGGCAATAGGCGCCAAAAACATGAACACTTTACCAAAGCTTAAATGCCCACCAGCAAAACCACCCAGGAGAAAACTGTCTTATTCAAGTGAAAGTGGAAAAGGAACATCTGACTCTTCAGCAATAAATGGGTCACCAGAAAATAGTAAACTAATAGAAAACAGAAGGCAATGTAGTAAGGTTTTGAATCATCACTTGCCTGAATCTTTGGGAGATATAAGCAGGAATCAAAACATATCCAAGTCAAGTAGCTCCGCTAGCTCAGCGAGCAAAGAAAGTTGTTGTCCTTCCACTGATCTTGGCTCTGATTATGGTAGTTTTCAAGGAGATCATCCCAATTTTCACTCCTCTGACTTTAGCACAGAGCATTTAATCCAGCAATGGCCAACCATGCCTTCCAAAGCCGATTTTAAAACCCCTCAAAAACATCAATACAAGAACTCTTATTTAGATACATCTACCTCTTATATTCACTGTTGCTCCTCCAGTACACCTATAAAATCTCCTCATAACTTAATGTCTCGCTCTATTCCATCAAACCATTTGAACAATTCGGTTTATTATACTCCACCTTGTAATACACCTCGCTCGACAAACCACTTTGACAAGGAAAGGAGCTTATGTAATTCACACCTTCGCGAAACTTTTTGTGGTAAAAGTTTATAGTGAAAATTGCCTTAGATCGAGTTTTAACTTTTGCGTTTGCTTTTAGGACAAAAGGATAAGTCTGGCTGTTGCGGAGTAGAAAGAAGGCATAATAGTGATCCCCAAATATCGCTGGAAAGGCGTCCGTCACGTAGATTGAAAACTTCAGGAATGGGAAAGACTTTACTAGGAAGAAACAAAAGATATTATATAGAAGAGTCTAGTAGGCGTAAGAAACGTAGCCAGTCGTTTGTCTGCGGTCAACATCATCTTCATCACTATCACCATGAAGACGTTCCAGAGAGTCCTCGTGTATTGGTCTTTCCTCACCCCTCTGTCTGTTGTTTGGATACCTGGATTAATACTAAACAAGAGAAAACAGATACTCTTGAAGATATATGCCATAGGGTATTTTTAAAACTGATCCTTTTTATAACATTTAGTAAGACTTGTATTACAGATTTGGAATAAACATCAAAATCAGTCCCAATCGGATAAAAATAGCTCAAATATGTTCAATCGAAAAAGCAATTTTTCTGGTATAAACTCTTTTTACTGTACAGTCGGGGGTTTTATTACTAATTTTGATTTTTACAGACCTATTGTCAGATATTTATTACGCTCAAAAAGAAAGGGATAAAGCGATTCAAGAACATTTGCAAATGGTTACTGATCAGAGAAATAAACTTCTAGCTGAAGTAGAGGATTTGAAGCAGATTATATTTCGGCAAAACTTTTGGAAAAATGAAAGCAATGAAGAAGAAAGTGATTGCGACACTGTTGTAAGTGTCTGCGTAACTTCTGAATAATTAGGTGAGATTAGTTATTAATTTATATTGGTATTGAAGGGGCTAGATCAGTTATTAAAAGGGTTAGACGATACGTGTAGTCCTACGAAACTGGAATTACACAAGGAACAGATTTTAGCCAAAGTAAATCGCGCTAACAAACAGCGGAAACATCTGGCCAATGGTTCATTGTTTTCAAGGAAGACTTCTTCTCAACCCCAGTCTTTAATGGATGAACTGAATGACCCTGCTGCCATTTGGAATTACGATGGTTTTGTTTGCCAAAAAGTAAGAGAATTACCATTTTCTGATTCTGTTGGATAAAAAACTTCTGTTGTAATAGGTTTCGGAGGAACGTAGTAAAACTATGCTAAAAATGTCAGAAATGGAAGATGATTTGACATCATTGCGATTGTACTCTCTCCCAAATGACTCCCTAAATGGATGTGACAATGAGAAAAGCATCTGCCAAGACAAATTGAAATTCCCTTATTCTGAGGATGATGATGAAGAAGAAGAAATTGGAGTTTTTCATCTGGAGGGTGAAGGAAGTGGGCTAGAAGAAGATCTCAGAGTGAAACTGCAAAATGAAAGCAAAGCCAGGCATGAGGCTGAAGATAATTGTAGAAAGTAGGTTTTTCATTTTTATTCTTTATTTTTTTATTAATTTTATTATGTAATTTCTAGGTTGGAACGACTTGTTAATGTTTTGCGAAAGAAGTTAGCGGGTGTTAGTTTAGGTGTTCAAGTTTAATAGGAAACTCCAAATCATTCCGTCCGTGTTAAAATGCCTTGCTGCAAATGATTCATGCCTAGTCTCACTAATGATGCTTTTTTTTTGTTATAAAGCATCCTAAAAAGCACCATGCCTTCTGAATATTTTTACACTATTTTCTAGTCTGTTTTAGAAGTTTCATTTAGCAATGGTTCTTAGTATTGAGAAGTTGAGATAGGACAGGGGGAATTTTTATTTTAAATTATTTTAGTTCCGAAGTATTAGTCTAGAACTTGTAGCGGTATAATTATCTCTAATATTAATTTGGAAAACTAGGTAGGATTATTTTTATAAAATATATCAAACATGTATTTTTACCATGCGCACATTTTTTATGTATGAAGCACCGCTTTCATTTTGTAAACCTAAATTATGATAAAAATTAAATTGGTAAATTTAGTTCTTATTACGCTCTTGTTTTAGTTTAACGCTTGTCTGTTAGCTACTCTTGACACTTCATTACTTTCAAGTAAGGTAACCGTTTTATTAAGCCTTAATCTGAAAATACGTATTTTTTTTTCTGTCTAATTTCTTCTCATTGTTTCGAAGTTCCAAGAGAAGCCCACTCTGTGGCTTTTGGAGCCTTTGTATATTTAAATAAATAAATCTATACTTGTAAGTTAACTTGACGCAACTTTGAACAAGCTAGCAGCTAGAAGCCAAGGTTAATAAATAAATTTTAGCCTGTTAAGTTGCCTTTAAAATTCAATTGCCACGCAATCCGCGATGACGTTAGCATTTTGTGTACTGGTGCACTCTCGTTTGAGCACGTGGTGTAAATAGATCAATGGAAAGGTCCAGAAGAGTTGTGAACTGTTATCAAAAAATTATGAAGATGGAGCCTGACGGTAAAGAAATGACGAGTTCACCTGAAATTCAAAATTTAAATCGTAATGAAGGGAAGAAAAGTATGGAAGATAAGTGTTTGAACGTTGAACATGACAGCTTTGATAAAACTTGGGGATTCAACGTAAAAGAACTGTATAAAATCGCTACAACATTTCTGAAAGGTTTGTGGACTACATAGTGTTTTGTGAAAGAAGTATAAAGCCTTGGTTAGACCTACAGTGGCCAAAAGCTCGAAATTATGTAGTTTTAATATTTTTTGGTTAACCTAGAAGATACCTTGGCTACCTACAATTGTCGCATTCAATTCTTTTTCTTTATTAACAATTTTAAGCTAAGCCAGTTACCCTTGTTTTAAAACCAAGGTTTTAATTACACCCGGAATACTTGGTTTTGGTTTCAGAAAATTTTAATGAATTGGTTTTTTATTCTATTTTTACAGAGCATGAAGGAAAAGCATTCCACGCATCTTATAAAGATAAACTTCACCTTATTGCGTATACCCAACAAGTGACCCATGGAAAATATTCTGTGGAAAGTTCACCTCCTGTTGGCTACCTCGATGTAATTGGCAGAGACAGAAGGTATTACTAGGTTGTCTCTAGTGACTCATCACTGAATAACTCAGGCCACAGATGGAAAATTAAATTTTGTCTGGTAGATCTAATTCCCTTCGAAATTTTATTCAAATTGATTAAATTTTACTCTGCTACAATAATAAGAAACATTTGACTATTTCAGTCAGTTATATTGAAGATTCGCTTCAATAAAGCAATTTTTAATTTAATTTTGTTGTTTATACTGATAAAATTTCTATTAATAGGCAAGCTTGGTCGGCGTTGGGCAATTTGCACCAAAATGAAGCTATGGAGAAATTTATTAACCTATTAGATAGCGTATGTCCTTTATTTCACCCTTTTGTGAAGGCCCATAAGCTTGATTTGGACGAAAAAGAGAAAATTAGGTAAATATCTCATGATCAGATTGTATTTCAAATTATACTCGTGATATTTATTTTTGGTAAAATTAATGAAGTGCCACAGCATTTATTACTTCATAAAGTTAATATATTGAGCTGAAATTGAAATTTTCAGGAAAGAAGTGGAAGAGAAAAAACGTTTGGAATTAGAGCAGGCAGAATGTCTCAGGCTTGAAGAAGAAGCTCGAAGAAAAGAAGAAACAGACAGACAAATACAAATTCAACAAAAGTATTCTTTTTGTTCCAAATATTTGTTTTTTCCTTTGTTTTTGAATGTTATTGAGATTAAACAAAACAGTTAATGCTTTCTTTAGTTAAGCTTAAAACCTATCATTGGCTTTTCAATCAATATATTGATTATGCCCTCTTTTCCTTGTGTTTGGGGGGTGTCAAACTATGTTAAGGTCAATAGCTGAAATTCAGTACCTATATGCGATTGCAACCTTAGAAAGGAATCGATCCTATTTGAGAAAATTGCTATTAAATATACACAGTTTTCTTTTATTACTAGTCAATTTTAAAAAATTCCCCGTAAAGTATTGATATCTATTCTCAAATTGTATTAGAATTTTCTCCTTTCTAAGACTTTAACCGAGTATAGCAGATTTTGTATTTCAATGTATGAAATGTTCTAGGAGGCTGATCCAAGATGCCCTAAATCAACAAACTTTCCACCAATTTAAGACATACGCAGAGCAGCAGCATCCTGGTAACCCTGAACAGGTAAAGTTGTCTATATAATGATTGCACTAAGCCTGCTTATTTATTCATTTTCCTTTTTTTAGCAAGCAAGTTTAATACGACAGTTACAAACCCAACATTATCAACAATACATGCAGGTAATCTTTGCACTTAGTTTTCATAAAAAAATATGGATAAGCAACATTTTAAATCTAGCAAGTACTTGAACGCCAGTTTCTGCAACAGCAGCAGTCTCATCAATTGAATGGCTCTTCTGTCACTAATTCCCTGTCTTCCTTCACTGCGGCTCCTTTAAATTCTAAAACTGGGAGGTTTGCGCGTAATAGTAGCAACAATAACAATATTAACGTGAAAAGTCTACACAAAGGTCATCTCTCTGGAAATATTGATGCCATAGATGATGAAGGAAATGAGAAATTGGATGAAGATGGATCTTCGGAGCCTGATACCAGTGAAGAAGAGTGTACGTAACGTTTGAGGTTTTTGCTATAAATGTATTACATTTGTCTTATTATTTTAGTAGATGATGGAACCCCACCCATAGCTTCAGCTTCAATGTGGACAAGAAAGGAAATATCAGAGTTTAAAGAATCTATTCGTCAAGAGGGGAGTGGGGACAGTGTAATAAGGGTTGGACACGGAGAGACTGTTACGGTACGGGTTCCTACTCATTCTGATGGATCGTGTTTGTTCTGGGAATTTGCCACCGACTCTTATGACATTGGCTTTGGAGTATACTTTGAATGGACCAAAAACCCTGGAACACAGGTTTCTGTTCACATAAGTGAAAGTGAAGACACTGATGATGAGGATACAAATGAAGAAAATGTAGAACATGATATAGGTAAAATAGAAAGTAAATAGGTCTTTTACTTTCGATACGATTAATTTTTGAATTTCCAGATGTAGAGCGAGGAGGTAGAAACCACCATACTGAGCTTGCCAATGCCGAGGGTTCAGGAAAATTAGTTAAAAAGCCTCCTATTAGCGTAATTATTCCGGTTTACAGGAGAGACTGTCACGAAGAAGTGTATGCAGGTAGTCATGCGTATCCTGGCCAAGGAGTTTATTTACTTAAATTTGACAACTCTTATTCACTTTGGCGATCCAAGTCCCTTTATTACAGAGTTTATTATACCAGGTAATGGTTGCTTGAAAGTTTCACTTACACTTTAATTAAAGGTTGAATATGTAAGATTTTAAAGCTCTATTTACGTTATATGCCAGAGTTAAATGTTTTTCTTTGTACCCCATGTGCTGAATTGCCCCGCTATTTGTATTGCCAAAAATTTGTCCTTTATTTTTAAGTTTTGAAAGTAAAGTTGTAGTAATATATTTATAGAGGTTAATATTCATAATTATATATAAAATTTAAGACCCATTGTGTGAATATTATTTCATGGGGATTAGAAGATAAATATTTTATAGTATGGGTATTTAATTCATTTATACAAATATAAAATACAACATTAGCGAGCAGTGTTCAAAAAACATCATTGAGTAGCTTTTGATTTTGAGGGAACTTTCTTCTTATCTTTTTTCTTTAGTCCATCAATATTTCCTTTCAGCAAATTCGAGTAAGCCTTAAAAAAGATTGTACATGTATTAATCAAACACTTGTTATTTAACTTTCATAATTTTATCTTACTAGCTGAAATTTATTGACATCTTTAGCATGGACCTACAATGGAAAAAAGGGGTTTTAGCGAGTTCTTTGAGTTGACACTTTAGAATGGGCGTTACAATTGTGGTAATTTTTTTGTTCCTTAATGTGGCTCTGACTAGACATTTATACTCTGATGGTGGGGGTGGAGGGACTTCAGGTGCTTTTTCTGGTCTTGGTTTTGGTTTAGTTTTTCCATCATCTACAATATGAAGTAAACCAATAAAGGTTACTTTAACAATGAAAATTTTAGCCATGATTGTCTTAAATACACTTACACCTCTTCATCGTAATACAAACGGAGCCAGCAACTCTACTTTTTTGAAACATACGTGTTAACTCGCTCAGGAACTTGACAATGGAAAAAAAGGGAGAGAAGTGTTAAGCCTTGTTACAATGAACGAAAGGAAATATGTTGGAGCCAACATACCGATTCGTTTTCTAGAAGTACCATAGTTATAATCTTTAAATACTCAACCTAACCCAAACTATGAATTGAAAATAATATTGGCTGCTTTAAAGAGCGAAAACTTAAGAAGACCGTAACATCAGCAATTCAGCATGTGGAAATTCTTTCAGTTTTTTATATAACGGTGTTGCCAGGCCGTGAAATGAAAAATGCAGTAAAATATGTGAAAGTTGCCTGACAATGGACTAAACATTTACTAATAATAATAATAATTTTATTCGTCAGGTAAAACCATAGAAATCTCATAGGTAACTAGAATGCTGCCGCCTACGTCCGAGCTTGTCGCCAGTTCGTTTTGAACCTTCAGCCAATGAGATGCCGTAGAGTGGTTCCGCCAAGGAGGATAATAATCCTCCTTGGTTCCGCTACTATCGCGGGAGCTAGGAGACGTCATTCTCTCTGGTGACATTAAATTCTTGGCAGAACCACTCTTTGAGCTCTGATTGGCTGAATCTGGCTATCGTTTGCCACGGCGTTTGGTCCATTTGCCAGTTACACGGCAGAATTCTAGTTAACTATGAGATTTCTATGGGTAAAACTATACACTGTGCCCCGACATCACGATGCGGACAAGCAAAAGTCAAGGATAGACGTGACATATGCAAATAAGGCTATTTTGACAATGGCTTCAACGAAGGTATTTACAGATGTACATGGATGTTTACAGAAATATATATATATATATATATATATATATATATATATATATATATATATATATATATATATATATATATATATTACAGCAACGAGAATTACATGGGCAAGCAACACTAGCGCTAACCCCGAAACTTATCGAGGTGGGCCCTGATCCCTGAAGGCAGACACGGACGATTTAGCTTTGATATCAGAGGGAAGACTGTTCCAGACGTTAACCACCCGTTGGGTAAAGAACTTACGTCGAACCGCGCTGAAACATCGTTTTTAAAAATAAGGGGGCTTTGCGCCCAGTTCATTTGATGGTGAAAAACAGATCAGCTGTGATGTTGTAGTGGGCGTAAATAATTTTAAAGGTCTCCACGAGGTCCGTTCGAAGACAGGATTTTAAGGTGCTTGAGGCGATCGGGGTAAGCCAGATACAAGTTTCGTGGCCTTTCGCAGCACCCTCTCCAAATTCGTAATGTCTTTTACCACGTGAGGCGGCCAAATACTGGAGCAGTAGTCGAGGTGAGGATGGACGGGCTGCTTTGTGCGCTCTCAGATCGATCAGCAAAAATAAAGGTGGCCTTCATTTTAGATTTGGTGTTTTCCTTGGATCAGTTTCTTGTATGTAACTCGGAGCTACTGGCAAACCTAGTTGTAGGTGAATACATTTCGCCTGTTCTCGGACTAAAGGTGTACTCTTTTAACCGTATAACGAACTATACACCTGTTCCGGAGCTGAGAATTACGCTACACCATAAAATATACGTCTGTACCAGGATTTTAGGGCTACTCTATTTACTCCTTCTGAAAAGGAGATGTAAAGAGAGTAAACCGGATGTTGTCGTCTGCTAGCCAAAATTTATTTGCTTAAAAGGTCTAATACCCCGGAACAAGCGAATAGTTTATGGGGTGGAGTAATTCTCATGCCCGGAACAAGCGAATAGTTTATGGTGTGGAGTAATTCTCATCCCCGGAACAGGCATATAAAACGTCTTAGGGTTCAAGAACAGGTGAAAAGAAACCACCAAAATTATAGAAAAACGTTATTACTCCGACTCGAACTATTCGCTACCACAGAATCGTAGTAAAATGTCGTCATAGCGTTACTCTTCGTACCCTACTCTGAAATCCAGGAACAAGCGAATAGTATACACTTCTTGCAATTTTACAGCGCGGGCTGTGCGGCCAGTGCTTTTCGGAATTTTTCAACCTCCCAAAACGCTAAAAGGGAATGATGCAATTTAATAAAGAAAGCGGAAAATGGCCTTTCGCGGGGGAAATGAGGGAAAAGCGTTCTCTAAACGGGAAAGAAAGTATTTTTTAGGCTTTTCTGCTTGTTCTGTTCTATTCTACTCTAATTGTATATCTAGTTCATGGATATGTTATGAGTTACAGATTTCGTTTACCTGAGCACGGCCAACTTAGACCATAGAAATCGGATAACCAACTAGAACGATTTTGGAAATTTTGTCGCGTGGTCCGATTAGAACTTTTAAAGAACCCTGCATTTGGCTCATGCTTTTCGTTTGGCTGGCAACGAAAGTACTGGTCATGGCCAACTTCGCGCCCTCACTACGCTCGCCCCACGCGGCCTGCCCAAAAGATCAAAAATAGCGAAATTCGCTCTTTACCGCTACGGAGGCGCTGGCGCCACTTCCGGACCTAACTATTAGCATTGAATCGAATGGAACGATTATGGTTTTTCGTTACAATAAGCAAGGCTATAGAAGAGATGGTTAAGTTACTTTGGCTTCGAAAGAGTAACTTCCTCCCCCCCCCCTCGGTTTCTGGCTCTCCTGATATGCGGTACTTAGCGCAATATAGAGGCCAGAATTTTAAAATTATGAATATACTTTACTAGCGCTTTCTAGCGCCCGCGACAAGTTTCGGTTTGTCAACGAAGTACGATATTGTTTTCATCGGAAAATTCCATTTCTACACGATTGCTAAACGATTAAAGGTAAATATATATATTTATTTATTTATTTATTTATTTATTATAAATAAATAATGAGTTATTAATAAATTATCTCTCCTTAGGCCTTGGTCAACATTCTGAAATTACAAAAATGGTATCAAAGATAATATAACTAGTTAACTACGTAGTTATATTATCTTTGATGGTATCTAGTCTAGAAATCAAAATTAATAAAAACTTGAATTTTAAGAGCCAATCTTGTTGATTTCTTCTATTTAAAATAGTGTCTTATGAATGCTATTAAACGAATTAAAATTAGTTAACTTTAAAAAATAACAACCTCCACACATTAAAATATGTTAAATTTCTTTTTAATAATTTCTATTTAATAAATCAATTACTACAGATTTTAGAAATTAATCATGTTAAATTCTTTTATATTAAAAATTGTTGTTTTCCTAATTTTTTTAAAACTTTAAATAGAAAATTATTTGAATAAAATTTTATAACAATTTCTTAAAATTTCAGTTTAAAAAAAGTATTTAATTTATTTAATATATTCAAAGGGTAACACCGTTAATACCGCGATGTGGCGCTAAAAAGTGTATCTCGAGAGAGCTAGACCAATATGGCTGCCTCCTAGCTCTTTGTTTATTTACCAAAAATTTAAATTTTTTACGTATAATGACGGTAAAAAGTGTTTTTATGGCGACTGCAAGAATGATTCTTGGCGCGAAGTTGAAACAATTTACAAAATTTGAAACGTGGTTATTGAACAGCGGTTGGGACTTGGCCTATATTGATAAATTCGACTACAAGGCCGGTAGTAGTGGCGTACTCCTGTAATCCCAAGCGTCTGGGAGGCAGAGTTTGTGGATGGCCGTGTGAGGACGACCACCAATCCCCCAACGGGTGGTCGGGATACTTCCGCCGCGGGTGTCCCCACCCTTGTCCCCACGTATCCCCCCGTTGGCGTGGCCGTTACACATATTTCACCCTGATTAATCAGTTATTGTGTGCTGGTGTCTAAGGCTTTTTAAGTCTTCCTACGTTGTTTGGTGGTCTTACCTTCACTGTACAGGAATAGTTGCATCAGCACCTGTATCGTCGTAAGAAAATTAATGTCCCGGTTTCCTATCTTCCGGAGCATCTGACTGCGGAACTTCGCACGGATGGAAATGGTTCTCCACGGGAGATTCGGCGTCTTGGGGCTACCAGCAAGCTTGTCCTTCTTGGCTTTTCTTGTGAGTCTGATATTCCCAATTATGTCTATATTTATTGTCAATGGTTCGCGGTGCTTCCGTTTGAGGAGCGTCCGTTGCAATGCCGGAACTGTTTTCGCTATGGCCATTCTAAGAATAAATGTCGTTCGGAACAGTGGTGTGCTAGGTGTGGGGGGGCCCATGAGTCCTCTGGCTGTTTGGTGTCTACAAGGTGTGTTTCCTGTGGTGGTGATCATGTGGCGGCTTCTCGAAGCTGTTCGGTTTTTAAGCGGGAATTGGACGTTAAGCGTCTCCAATCAGAACGTCGGATTTCGTTCCCGGAGGTCCGTGCCCTTTACTCCTACGCTGGGGCGACGAAGACTCATTCCTTTACGCCCTCCGCCCCGTCGTTCACGGCGGAAGCTTTTCCCCCTCTCCCGTCGGCTTCAGTCCGCTCGCAGACTACTTCTTCCAGTCAGTCACCTTCCTTGTTGACGCTTTCTACGGCTCCCCCTGAGTTTTTGTCTTCCGTTATTTCTTTCCTCGGCGCAGTCTTGATAGAGACACTTGATATTGGAGACAAAGCTCAGCGAGTTGAGAAGATGGTGGAGTGTGCTCTTCTCCTTGGGGTACTGTCTTGAGGGATGCATTTGCATTTCAGGCTGTTCTTTCACCGCTCACAGGTGGGTCTGTTAGTCATAAGCATGACTAGTTCCCCACTTTCATTGTTGCAATGGAATGTTGACGGTATTGGTTGGCCAATTTAGTATTAGAGGAATCTCCTACGATTGTGGGGCTTCAGGAAACCTGTTTAAGTCCCTCTTCTCACTATAACCTTACATTTGGTATCTTTCAAGTTTATCGTCACGATCGTTTGGGTCGTTCTCATGGTGGTGTTGTGTTGTTGGTGCATAGTCATTTTCCACAATACCACTTGGCGTGTCCTCCTCTTCAGGCCTTAGAGGTTGTCGCTGTGAAGGTTCACTTGGGTTTTGGTTGGTGTACTTTTGTTAATGTGTACAATCATCAGGGTTCTGCCCATCATGTTTTCTGGGGGGATTCCATTGAGAACCGTGCGGGTCGTGTTGTGACGGACTGGTATCTTGAGTCCGATAATATGGTTCTGCTTAATGATGGCTCCCCGACCCCCACGGGTCGTAGTGGCCAACGTGACTCGGCGATTGATTTGACTTTAGTTAGCTCCGATCTGGTACCTAGTGTCTCGTGGGGGCGTTTGCCGGCTTCCGGCAGTGATCACCTTCCTATTCGTGTAGGGTTTGGGTATTCTCCTCCTCCGGTGCTCCATACTCCTTTGCATTGGGACTTTTCTAAGGCGGATTGGCTGAGGTATCGTGAACTTCTTGCCGCGGTTGATTGGTCTTTCTTTTCAGATTTATAACCTGAATGTGCAGTAGAATGGTTTACCTGTACGCTTATTGGCGTGGCGGAGCAAACTTTTTCTCGCAATGGACGGTCTTCGTCTTTAAGTTGTCCTCGTCCTTCCCCTTGGTGGTCTACTACTTGTAAGCGTTCTTTACAACCTGCGGCGGTGGCCCGTCGTAGAGCTTCCCGCTCTTACCGTGACGATGATCTTCTTCAAGCTCACCGTTTGACCGCACGTGCCAAATGTATGGTTCGTGATGCGTGGCGTTGTTCCCGGAGGACCTTTTGTTCTTCTTTGACAACAACTTCTCATCTCCCGGTTCTCTGGCGCCGGGTGCGCTGGTTTCGCGGTGGTTCCGCTCCCCCTCCTTTTTTTCTATCCTTAGTTAGTGGCGGAGGTCGGGTTGCTTCCGCTAAGGCGGCGGTGACGATTCTGGCCGATCACTACGCTGAGACGGAGTCTGTTGCTAATCCCGGTCCTGTTCTGCCAGCTCATTCTACTGGGGATGGTGTGGAGCCTCCTTTTGCTTCGGCGAAGTTTCTGGATGCTGTTGAGCGGTTGAAGAATACTTCTCCGGGGGAGGATATGGCCATGGCCCTGCACTTACGTAATCTTCCGCTGGTGGCTCATGAGGCGCTGCTCTCTTTGTACAATGTGTTGGAGTTTGGCTTATATGCCCTCTCGGTGGAAGTCTGGTGTGGTCCTTGCTTTTCTTTAACCCTGGCTTGCCTTCTTCCTACCGTCACGTTGCTCTCGGTATTGGGAAAATTATTTGAGCACCTCATTCGGGCCCGTCTAGATTGGCTGCTTGAAACGTCTGACAAGCGGACTCCATTTCAATCCGGCTTTCGACGGGGGCGGCGTTGTGTTGATAATCTTATGTCGCGCGTCATTCTTTCTCCCTAAAGGGCTCTTGTTTTTTTGTGTTCTTGGTCATTAAGGACGCTTTTGGTAGTGTTCGTCATTCTCATCTACTGTCCAAGCTCATAACTTTGGGTCTTTCCGACCATTACCTCCGTTTTTTTATTTCCTATTTGACTGACCGCACATTTCAGGTTCGCTTGGCTGGGGCCCTCTCTGAGGTCCATGCGATTACTCGCGGTGTGCCTCAGGGGGCGGTTTTGAGCCCGCTGTTGTTTAGCTTGCTTCTCGATGACCTTCCTCAAGCTCTGCCAGACGGCACTCACGTCGCCATCTATGCGGACGATATTATTTTGTTTCTTCCTGGGTTTTCGCTTTCTCTCTTGCGGCGTCACATGCAAGAGGCCTTAGATTGTACCAAGGAGGATTAAGGGAAGGGGAGTTGTATTGAGGCTCCTCTTATGGCTGCATCCGTAGTCAGAGAGCGTGAGACGCCCAGTGGGTGGGAGCGGGAGGAAAACGTATGTAAAATACCGGCTCACGTTCCTGTTTTGAGCGCCCTCTAGTTCAAAAAAATTGTTGAAAGTTATTTCGGTTTTTATTTTGAGAATTCGGCTACTTTGGTGTTTGTTTTTCTAATGCCGTAAATTAGTAAACAATTTGCAAAACTCAAAATATTTTTTTATATGGAAAATGCTCTTGCTTAAGTTATATGATATTAACCTTCGCGTGATAAAAAAATTCGAATTTTATTTACTAAGTAAATCTAGTCGACATTCATTTTTAGCGTATTCACGACGAAACACCGAAGCAGCAAAAAAATTCTCAAAATAAAAACCGAAATAACCTTCAACAATTGTTTTGAACTTGAGGGCGCTCAAAACAGGAACGCGAGCCGGTATTTTACATACGTTTTCCTCCCGCTCCCACCCACTGGGCGTCTCACGCTCTCTGAGTCTCTGACTACGGAAGCAGCCATAAAAGGAGCCTCAATACAACTCCCCTTCCCTTAATCCTCCTTGTAAGAAGGGAGTAGTTAAAGGTTAAAGGTTATTTATTTGTTTAGTTTTTAAGATGGCGACCGGTGGTGAGGTCATCAATATATGACTCATTTTTCTTATTTATTTAATAATAATAATAATAATCAGCTAGGCTAATACCCAAGGGACCACCTTAGGCCTAAGTCATCAAGCGACTTTTAAAGTCATTAACTAGCATTTAACAATTAGATTTTCGTTATTAAAAGCTTGCCACATGTGAAGATGTTCAAAACCCGTCATGTTTTCGTGAAACGAAATTTAAGCAGACGAATTTTCTATATAAGCTAGATTCATAGAGATAGAAAAGAAATAGAGGGAAGATTACATAAAATGACAGTAGGTGGTTTTTAGTTCCACATCGAGATATATATATCGAAGTGGGACTATTGCTATGGACGGATTGTCGTTAAGTGTTGTTGTTTGTGTGTTTGTGTGTTTGTTGTGGAAAAGCGACGACACGGTAGATGGAGCTGCGAAAAATAATTTTTTAATATATTTTATATTGTTGGCCTGGCCGGGGCTGGAACACAGACAGCCGCTAGCCGCGTAATCACTAAATAATCCCACGGCCTACCAACCTAGCCACGCCGTCTTTAATATACATTTGCTTGAAATTTTACCCTTGAACAGTTTTTTTCTTCCATTGGGGCGGGACGAAATTTTGCTGACGGTGCAGTCTGCGGATCGGACTGAGGATTTGCGGACAGCCATATTCCGTTCTCTTTTCGAATCACATATGCTTTTTCGCCCGTCAATTTTCTCCCTCGCCCCTGAATCGCGAAGCCCCGCTGACGGTGCGGTCTGCGGGTCGGACTGGGGATTTGCGGACAACCATATTCCGTTCTCTTTTCGTATCACATAGGCTTTTTCGCCCGTCAATTTTCTCCCTCGCCCCTGAATCGCGAAGCCCCGCTGACGGTGCGGTCTGCGGGTCGGACTGGGGATAATAAGTGTGGCACTTTCTTATCGAAACCGTGTTTGGTCAAAAGTAAGAAGTGTGGCACTTTCTTATCGAAACCGTGTATGGTCAGAAGTAATAAATAAGTGTGGCACTTTCTATAGCGGTACAAGTAGATTGTTAACTAGTAGTGCCCGTAAAGGCAGGAGAGATAGATCCGTTAGACATTGCAGCAGAGAGCATATAATATTATATAATAATAATAAGTGTGGCACTTTCTTATCGAAACCGTGTTTGGTCAGAAGTAATAAATGTGGCACTTTCTTATCGAAACCGTGTATGGTCAGAAGTAATAAATAAGTGTGTCACTTTCTTATCGAAACCGTGTATGGTCAGAAGTAATAAGTGTGGCACTTTCTTATGGAAACCGTGTATGGTCAGAAGTAATAAATAAGTGTGGCACTTTCTTATGGAAACCGTGTATGGTCAGAAGTAATAAATAAGTGTGGCACTTTCTTATCGAAACCGTGTATGGTCAGAAGAAATAAATAAGTGTGGCACTTTCTTATCGAAACCGTGTATGGTCAGAAGTAATAGATAAGTGTGGCACTTTCTTATCGAAACCGTGTATGGTCAGAAGTAATAGATAAGTGTGGCACTTTCTTATTAAAGGGAGAGTGACCGAAAAAAAACAGTTGGTCTCATTCGATAGAACTCTTTAACGCGCACGCAGTGCCGTTAATTTCCGCCCCCTCCGACCAACCCCCTTAAAGGGAGAGTTACCGGGAAAAAAAGTTGATTTCATGAGGGTGGGCGGTGGCCACTCTTTAACATAGGATGGTTAATTTTATTTCAAACAATAGGAAATCACATGGGCCCAACAGATTTTTTATTAGTTTGCCCACCCGGTTCAGCTGATGGTGGGCGGCATCCACTCTTTAACTTAGGGTGGCAATTTATTTATAAAAAGATAATAAATCACGTAGCCTCATTAGCTTTTGTATTAGTTTGCCTACCTGTGTCTACTAAGGGTGTATTTATTTGTCCACTCTAATACACTGATGTGGAACTAATATTACGGCCTGGGCCGAATTGTTTTTCGCCTGTTCTGGGTTTTTTTGAGCAGGTTAAAAAGTGTAGCCATATGACGTCATTTTACTTCAATTCTGTCTTGACGAAAGAAACGAGTTGGAGTAAGAAGGGAGTAGTTAAAGGTTAAAGGTTATTTATAAAAAGTTTCCCGTCATGTTTTCGTGAAACGAAATTTAAGCAGACGACAAAGCTAGATTACTCCCTCTACACCTAATTTCGAGGAGGAGTAAAAAGTGTAAACTTCGAGCTCTGGAACAAGCGAACAAAATTCGGGACAGGGTAAATCTTACCCCGAGAACAGGCGAATAAAACGTCTTAGGGTATAAAGTTTACACTTTTTGTCCCCGGACAAGCGAAAAAAAAAACACCTACTTGATTTTCAAAAAGGACTAATGTATTTCATTTCACCGCGCGTCGATGACGCCACGTAATCTGCCCATTTCATGGCTTCCTACATTGGCGAAAAAGGGGTCGGCACTCGCGGTCCATTTCTTTAAAATCCATATTTCTAGAATCTAGATTACTCCCTCTTAGAGTTCTTAAATTACCGTAATTTAGGAAATCAGTAAATTACCATTTTTTTCTTTTTTTTAAAAGGTTTTTTTACGATTAAAACAAGGAATACAAAGAAGAAACGCTTTTATTGGGGGGGGGGGGGGGTTACGTTACACTTTTCGTTTAAGTAACCATAACTTTTTAATAATGCTATGCGGGGAATAATTTTTGCACCATTGGAATCTCCTTAGAAAATTTTAAAAAGTATTTTAAGGGCGGTTGGGAAAGCGGAGGAAAGGGTGTGTGCGGGGCTATTGTTCCAATTTACCGCTTAAGAAAACCCAAACTATTACCTGTACAACGACACATTATCGTCCACCGCAAATCGTTTTCTACATGTGGAAATGAAGCATCGAGGACAGTAGCGCCGCCAGGATTTTTTCCCAAGTAGGCACCGATGAATTTAGAGGCCCCCTCTACGCAATAATTTCAATCGATAATTTCACGTTTTTTTCTTTTAACTAAACTCTCCGTTTTGAAAGAGTTCCCCGTGTTTCTTATTGCAAAATTATGTGAAGCTAAAATTAAATTAATTTTTCACTTGTCCCCCAGTTTAACCAACATTTAGATATCCAATATCCCCAATTCCAATAATCCCTTATTTTAAATATTAAAGTCGTTTTACTCAATGAATGACACTCTGCGATTAGAGCTCTTCCCAAAATCATCAACCACTAACATCGGATGTTCTTTTAAATGATTCGATAAATCTCGATTAATGGATAATGTGACCAGGTTGGAAAGTTTATCCTCTCGCATTGTGGTCCGTAGACGCGTTACAATTCTATTCAAGGAACTGAAACTCCTTTCAGAAATATTATTGGCCACGGGAATACACAGAACAACTTTATAGTAACTAAGTCGGGAAAGCCACCTTCCATCGTCATTATAGATAGTGATAACAGTCTGTTACGCTTTTCAAATTTTTCGATTTTATTAAATTTCTGGCTATTTTAATTTGACCTTTCAATGAATCTAGGTCGAAATTAAAGCGAGTGTATATTTGGCAGTGGGCTAGGACGTCATTTTCAACGAGAAAGTTTCCGAGTCGGGGTCAAACGCAGTTATTCCTTTAATTAGGCTATTTTTTTCTAAAAATCGGTTTTTCATTTCTGATATAAATTTATCGATTATTTGGTAGTAAGTTGATCTCAACTGTTCATTTAAGGTCTTTGCTTCAGTGTCTCAGTTTCCTGTTGTACACGTTACCACACTATGCTTTAGTCTTTGATTAGGGATTATTTTTCGTTTTCTTAAAGCTAAAGGTACAGTGTTGCGATCGGGAACCGTGATAAAAACGGATTCTGCTAACTTAGAAGCTTCGTCCCAAATTAAGTCGAATTTTTCGGGGTTCCTTACTTCCTCTAAGGTAGTTATGGTAGCTATGCAAATAGCGATAGCTTAAGTTAGAACGACTCTGGAACTTTGTAAATATTCCGACAAGGAGTTGCTAATACCTAATATTTCAACTAAAGCCGTAATCAAAATCAAGTTAGTTAAGTTTTGTAATTGCAATATGTACCCTCGACACTCGGTAGCTTCTTCGGGCTTACCATTTTCTACCAAGTTCTCCAATGCTAATAGAACATAATCAAATCTACTTCTGAAGTAACGAAGACCCTTTTTTTGCTCCACCACCTAGTGTCGCAGTTTTGCGGCATTTTAAGATCTATTTCGTAGCCCAGCTCTTTTTGAGAATTATCAAAACATTCACTCCTAATAACTGAATTGCTTTGGAAATTAGAGATCGCTTGAACTAATCCGAGTAATTCCCTAACCGCGACTATATTGGAGCAGCATTCAACCAAAACTAAATTTAAACGATGGGCATAGCAATGAACGTACGGACAATTTCCACCTACAGCCTTCTCTATTTGAACCCTCACCCCTTTTACGTGCCCACTCATTACACTGGCCCCATCATAAGTCTGAGCAACGCAATTTTCAATTTTCAGTCCTTTCTCCGTCAAAAGGGTAATTATAGCAGAGCTGAGTCGAACTTATGCAAATCTGTGTATGCTAAAAATCACTCTACTACGTCAATTTCCTTTCTAGTATACCTAATGCAAACACTCAGCTGTTCTACTCCCGCATTATCTCTAATCTCATCGGCAATTAAGGAAAATAAACCACCTGATTCATTAACCTCCTTTACCATCATTCGCCTAACAAAATTTCCACTAAGGTTAATCAGCTTATTTTGGACAGTGCTATGTATGTATTTAGCATTATTTGGCATACTTTCGCACGTGGCTTTTAAGTCGGGATAATTTCTCGTTAATAAATCTAAAATTTCTACGAAATTGCCCCTGTTCCCATTTTGGGCGCACAGTAGTGACAGTACTATTATCTGCACGTGAGCAGCTAAGACATCTCTATTTCTAGCAACGTCTGTTTTATGATGCTGATCAACCTGACATACTATTGAGTTTCGAGATTTCGATTCCAAATAGTCTGAATATTTTTTATAAGACTGTTGGTGTAAAGATTTAGTCGAAGTAAAGTGTTCTTCGAACTTTTTGGCCATTTTTTCCAGTCCGAAAACACCTCAATAAATCCCGTATTTCTGCCACCTCAAAAATGCCGACAACAAAAAAAAACTTTATCGTTTGCTACAGAATATTCGAGCATTTGGTATTTGGTGTACCAAGAAGAATTGAAGCCTCGGTTTTGCCACCCATTAGGGTTTTGGGAAAAGACGCGAGGTTAGGTTGAACGGGCAGACAATCCTTATCTAAACTAATATCTAAAGCAATTAATCGTCTTACGTTTGAATTGTCTATCTTTGCACTCGAGGCTCTATTAGAGGATTCAACCAAAATTTCCGATAACTCAGAATTTAGACTGACATCGACATTGGGTAAAACGTCAACAACATTTTTTTTACTATTTTCAGGCTCTGTAAAACCTAGAGTCTCCCCAGAATTCATTTTATTTATTTTAGCTGACGGTTGAACTATACTCGCCTCTCTCTTACATTTTTGGCGTTTTTGGGCCCCGACATAAACTTTCGGGAACTCATTCTGGTTTTAGTTTTTAAAGTAAAAACTACAGATATTACATCTTTTAAAAATGGTACCACTATAGTCTTAAAAAACTAGTTTTAAGAATGGTACCACCCTCGGCACCACCAATAGTTTGGTTCAAAATATCTATCTACTAAAAGCTTGAAAAAGCCAACTATAACTATATTAACTAGCCCGAAATGTTTTTTTTTTAAAACAAGCGCAGTACGGCTTCTTTAAACCTCTAGGAGGTAGAAGTCGGCACTTGCCAAAAATATTTAAACAAAAAGGACACTAAATTAACTGACTGAGAAAGACTCGAAATGTAGAGAACTGCTTTGAAGAAGCGCACAAAATGAAATCAAACTCTGGTAAAAATAATGTCTTAACTTCGTTAAGATAAGAGTGACCACCGGCCTTTCGAACACGTGACCCAGTGGGCGAATCACAAACCCCCAAATAAACTGGAGCTTTCCATTTTTACCCCCATGGTGGAGGCCCACCCTTTTAGGTTGATATTGCGCTTATCAACAAACGACATTCTTGACAACACGGTAGCTCTGGGATGAACCATAGAAATCGGATAACAAACTAGAACGATTTTTGAAATTTTGTCGCGGGTTCCGATTAGAACTTTTAAAAAACCCTGCCTTTGGCCCATGCTTTTCGTTTGACTGGCAACGAAAGTTACGCCATCGATGCCAAACTGGTGAACTAGCACTCTATTTCGCCTAAAATTAAATGGCCGACTTTAGCTCGACGCTAACGCGGTTTTTTTTACATCTTTAAAGTAACTTATGTTTAATTAAAGTAATCAAATCGTGTAAGAGTACATACTCAAAAGAAAACATATCTTTTCACAGGTTAGTGTTAGAAATAGTTTTCTTTTTACCATAATTTCCAATCGCTAAGAACGCACTAGAAAACGCGTTTCTTTCAAATCATAGAAAGATAGTTTTTTAAATAAAAAATGAAGAATGGTCCAAAATTCCGTAATCAAATATTTAAGGAGTAATTACTCAAACAAAAACATATCTTTTCACAGGTTACTGTTAGAAATAGTTGCTTTACGAGCAATGGTTATGGGGAAAACCGGTGCACAGTAATGGTTTATCGCGAATATCTACGTTAGTATTGTATGTACAGCTATAAAACCAAGTATGAACATTAGGGTCCGGCTATTTCCTACAAATAATGTGCTATGAACATTTTACATACGAGCAATCGTTGTGTCGTAATCGCGGTTTTAACGTTGTACCTGAAACGCGTCTTACAATTTTGCACCTTCGTTTACTTAAAACGCATCCGCCGCTCTTCATGTAACCGCGTTTAAAATTTACCACCCAGCTAACTCTTGTTATTTTTGCAATAAATCGCTTGAAAATGAAGCTATTGTGAAGGTTGTGTGAGACAAAATGATGGGAAAGTCGGAATAATGGATCACTTCAATTTAAGTTCATACTGACTGCCGTAAGGAAAAATCCAAAAGACCAGTATCAATGCTTTGAAAAGAAAACACGACACCGATGAGACTGTTCGAAATGTAGAACGCGAGCGAATCAACCTACCAAATGATATAAGAAATATTCAACATAGAAAATTTCCCGTTTATATGAACTTAAATGTAATATAAAATCGTCTTGAAAAACCGTTTATTGCTTTATAAAATTCAAAAATAATATTAAAATTATTAACATTAATAATATAATAAGTTTGCGTTGTCAACGCGCGTATTTTGAAACGGAAAAACCCGATTACTGTTGTTAAATCTTGGATTAATAATATGATCTTTTTAATACGAAACAAATAACGAAATACGTGGAATTTTTGGCGTTAAATAAGCTTAGAACGTATTTCGTTATTTGTTTCTTATTACAAGGAGCGTTCGCCAACATTTAACCAAGATTTAACGATAGTAATCGGGTTTTTCCGTTTCAAAATACGCAGTAGATTAAACCGAGGCTTAAGACTGGGCAAGATTCCGCGCCTTAAAATTTTCGTCTACTTTAAAGATACATTCTGAACGAACCAATGGATGAAAAGTTATCATTTCCTCGTGCGAAAGGGGAGGGTTAACAAGCAAGGCCTTGTTAATTTTCCGCCTCCCGCGACTACAGGGAGAATTTCGAATGCACCACGGGTAACTATACCGCCATCTAGTGAGGCTAAGATAAATTATTTAATCGAAGAAGATCGTGAGAAACGTGGTCTGTAAACCTAGGCTTAGCCCAAAGACTATATAAGCTTTTATATAGTCTTTGGCTTAGCCGTGTTTTGTTTTTGAGAGGTCAGTGGAAGCTTGGATTAAAATTAATCCAAGGTGGAAGGCGGTAGCTGCAGCAGCTGTTCAATATGGAAAAAGTAGATGAATTAAAAACCTTTTCAACTAATCTTAAAAGACCATTTATGTATGAAAGAACAGAGAAATACTTAGTTTTATTAGAATCGGAAAATATATAAATTACTTAATGGAGCTACTTAAGATATATGAAACCCAGATAAAAATATTTAGACCTGCAGTAGCAAAGAATATGGGAAGACCAAAGAAACAGAAGGCTACGGAAGAAGAAGAAACTGAAATAAACCACAAGAAAAGAACTAGTAGAAATAAACAATAGAAATGATGATTTCGTTTACGAGTAAGGCTACCTTTATGTTTCTATTCAGATTTATTTTTCAAATAAAACAAGTAGAATTATTGTAACAAAATAATACAAATATTTATTGTTTATAATTTTTAACGTAGTCAAGTTAAACTAGTTTTTATTAGTCGTTAACTGGGCTTCATTAATTAATAACAATTAACTGATTACGATGATATTTGTTTGAGCTATTCTTTCCTTGGACGTTTCTTCTAATAGTGACAGCCTTTCTTCGACAGACACATGATGCACTTGTAA
Organism: Leiobunum rupestre; assembly: GCF_980474605.1. Lineage (NCBI taxonomy): Eukaryota > Metazoa > Arthropoda > Arachnida > Opiliones > Sclerosomatidae > Leiobunum > Leiobunum rupestre. The sequence continues at coordinate 37,079,827 of NC_143390.1, forward strand.
TTTTTCCCCAGCAGCATATTTTATTTATTTATTTGTTTTTCGAGAAAGTTTCGCTCGGCCGTCGCCAGGTAGCGTATTCAAACCTTCACCGCGGAGGTGGGGAGGTTCTCTTTTCGAGAAGGAGAAAATGACATCCGGCCACTAAGGTGGGGGAAAACGGGGAACTTGCCTCCCGTGTTAGAGGAATAGGACGCTGATAATTTCGGTTCATGTATTTCTGAAGTTATGAAACTAGCTTTTAAATAAACCTTGAAACTTATTTCAAGTCATAATTATAATTCACTGATGACAAAATTCGTGAAAAGTATTAATATCGTTCCGAATTACAACCTACTTTCTAAAATCTCACTTTGCTTTCTAATACGCGCGTTAACAACACAAACTTTACCTAGACGAGCAGATGCTCGGTTATCTACATGGTGCGGGAAAATATTATTTTTGAATGTTATAAAGCGATAAACGATTTTTCAAGACGATTTTATATTACATTTAAGTTCATATAAACGGGAAAAATTGTCAGTGGAATATTTCTTATATCATTTGGTAGGTTAATTAACGTTTAATTATCGCCAACTTTACATTAATTTCAATGGGGTGGAGGAAAACTTTTAACCAAGTTACGCGCGAGCGCGCCTCCTTAGGCAGCGCAGCAGGGCCGTAACCAGGGGGGGGGGGGGGGGCGTTCGGGCCGTGCCCACCCTGAACCGTATGGTTGTATGTACAATTTTTTATTTTATTTTTATTTTTTTCCATTGTGTGCCCACCCTGAAATCAAATCCTGGTTACGGTGCTGCAGCGCAGATGGCGTTACTGTCGTTTTAGCCAAGAATCTAATCGGTACCTTGTCAGCCATTCGATTAAGAATTCTAGTTTGTTATCCGATTTCTATGGGACGAACAGGTGTCAGGTGCAAGGGCTCCCTTTCTCGATTTGCATCTTGTGAGCAGGGAGACATTTCGCTCTTTGAACTTGCCACGAGGTGGAGGGGAGCTAAGGTCCGAGGTAATTTTTACGTTTTACGATAACGTGTGCGACTTATGGAAGCAGCTGTTTTTTCCCCGAATTACCATGATCCCCCTTTACAAATAAACTCGGAATGTTAACAACGCTTAACCTACCCTTTTTAGGCTGCAGGGGGCCCCTGAGGGGGCTTGTTTTCTAAAGTGGAAAGGAAAGATTACCGGCCGTTCAGGAATAAAATAAAACTGGTAGTCAATGAATTTTAGGCCCCAAGAAGGCACCTTTTTCGTAAATTGGAAGCCTAAAGTAGGCACCTTTTCTTAAGTTGGAGGCCCCAAGTAGGCCTATAGTTCTTAAAATGGAGGCCCCCTAAGTATAGGCCCAAAATTTGTCAACGTAGGCACGTGCCTACTTGTGCCTACCGCTGGCGGCACTACTGGAGATTGTTCTATCACCATCACTTAGATTTTTTATTTGGCGAAATATTTTTCTACCATGGATGGCGCTAGTGACGCTAAGTAGCCCCTCAAGCACGTAGATCATGGGCAAACTACTACTAGTAGTTTGCCCATGCGTAGATATAGAAAGTCTAAGGGGGGGGGGGGGACCATAGAAATCTCATAGGTAACTAGAATGCTGCCGTGTAACTGGCAAATGGCCAAACGCCGTGGCAGACGATAGCCAGATCTCAGCCAATCAGAGCTCAAAGAGTGGTTCTGCCAAGAATTTAATGTCACCAGAGAGAATGAAGGCACCTATAGTAGCGGATCCAAGGCAAAACTACGGTCAGTGTTATTCCTTTATTAATTCTAGTACAAAATTTTTATTTCAATTCAAATAAATATCTGAGAAACTGTAATTTAATGTTCGCTAATTATAAATATTAAAAAAATAAATTTCCTTAAAATTCACACGTGTAAAAACGAAACAGAAATTAAAGTGATCCCAGTTAGCTTGTAAAATTTCCCACTGTATCCTATAAATTAAGCTGTACCTCAGTACTTCTATGCATTGGGGGAACGCCCATAAGTATCTGAAGGGGCTACACAGTGTCCGGCGCGCCATCTATTTGCCACTTTTTCTATAGCCAAACTCTCCTATGGTTTTTAAAGTGGCGAAAATCAATTAAAGTTAAGTTCCTACCTTTGTTTTGCCTAGTTTTTTAATTGGCTGTCATTAGATTTCGTCTGTTGTCAGTTTTTTCTATTTTCGTTTTTGTTTTTTAATTTTTCCTCTTCTTTGTTCTGGTGCTAAGTCCTTTTATGTAATTTTGGAGTGTGTGGTGCGAAGACCCCGCTGTCATAGGCACCAAATAAATATCTTTCTTATTTTGAAAAAAAAACTCTCCTATGGTAGAATTTCTAAGTGATCGAACCATCTGCCTGAGGCCATCTTCACAAAGCCACACAGGAGCGCTCCAGAGAAGATACGACAACTTCGGAATAGCCAAGGAGTTTTTAAGCAGGAAGAAACCGTGATGGGCTGCGATGTTCTCGAGGTTTCTCGCCATCACCTTTAAAGCCTCAGTCTTACTAGCTAATTAGCAAGAGGAAATAGTTTCAGCAGATAGGGGCGCACCGAGGAGCACGTAATTTGGTCGAGACAAAATTTTCATTCCAGGTGCTGCCGCGGCGAACATAGATTTAAAGTGCTGTTCGGGAAAGCAACCCGGTTAAGAATTAAAAGCTCACACCTCGACGGGTTTACTTCAAGGCCTATGTCGGACGAAAGCTCCTGTAGAAGTTGAAGATCTTTCAAGACGACATTAGGAACATCACCCAAACAGGTAACATGTATTTAACTCTGATTGCATACGGCATGCTACGTTTTGAACGAGAAGGCAAAAAAGTGCCGGACCTAAGGGATCACCTTGCTGGACACCCCCTTCCGAAGAAATAAGAGCCTCACCGTAGGTAAGATGCGTCGGGGCCTTATAGCATTGCCGTAAAAACAAATACAATTCCGGATGGTGCCTGTAAACCCGCTCAAGGAGACGGTCATCAGCTAACGAGGAGAAGATTTTTATGGCGGCAGTGTCCCTAGATTGGTATAATGAAAGAGGAAGAGCGTGAATACCCCTTCGTATCAAAATATATGCTCTGGTTTAGTAGACTTGTAATCATAGTATACAGTATCTGCATTTTTGAGACCCAGGATTCTTCCATTATGGATCTAAGGCTCCTGTATGAGGGCCACGTCTAGTTCTCCACTGCAAACCTTCGACAGAGGACTGCTGAGGCTGCCTTACCCAACCACAGTTTTTGGTGTTGGTGCTGGGTTACTCGCCTGCTAAGGGGGTGGGTACAGGATTAACCCTACCCCCTCACCAGTCAGACCACTCTCACTTTCACCTGAAGCCACTGTGGGTTGGGCTGACCCTTCTTTACCGGTGGAGGTGTTCTCCACCACCATAATGTCGGAAATATCCAACAAGGAGCCCAGGGTGATATAACCCAGTTATCCGGCCAGATCGAAGTCCGACATTTCAGTAGCAGAGTCCTCTGCCACCACTTCAGGCTGCGCTGGGGTGTTAGGATTTTTAAGGACTTGGAAAGTACCTCTATCCACCCCTGTGTAGGCAGAAAATCCTGTCTTCTTTATAACTGCGACAGACTCTTCATCCATCTGGAAAATACAGCAGATTGAGTTCTTGTCATAGACAGAGGTGACATCCTTAGTCCTGAAGGCGACCATGACTGGTTTCGGTAATTCACTTGTTTTTATTACCAAAAGCTTCGTGCTCTCCAAAGCACAGTCATTCTGGTGAAAGATCTTCCTCAACCACTCCCCAGTTGGGGCATCCCCACACAGGTAGGTTATGGCACCTGCGGCCAGGTGGAAATTTCTGATAAGAGGGTTGGGTAATATCCGAAGATGACCCAGACTCCTCATCAAGCCGGGTACTGCTGTAAGCAGACCCTGGCTCATTTTGTTTTTTAGAATTCATGAACGATCCCACGAGTATGGAGGAAAGTAAAAGGTCACCACCCGGTAGTCCTCCTTCCGAGTGGAAGGCTAGTTACAACCATGTTTTTGCTTCCCCAGTACCAGTCAGCCCTCATCATAATACCTTACACCTTGGCTTAAGGAAGAAGTAGAGCCTTAGTTGGCGAGCATGAAGGGTTGCCTCACCATCTGTTACTCAGTGGCAGTTTATGGAAGGGAGTAGTATCATGGTGGTTACAGGCCTACTCTTAGGTCACTGCCAGCTAAATAGACATCTGCATCTGATTAACATCAGTGAGAATCCTATGTGCAGGGCGTGTCTTGCAGAGGAGGAATCTTCCTCTCATGTCCTTTGTGTCTGTGATTTTTATGCAGCTCAAAGGTTTGAGCATCTTGGTATGCACAAGTTAGAAACGAGAGATCTTGCCAATATCTCGACGAAGCAAATCTTGAGCTTCATTTTGGAGACTGGGCTTGTCTAAAACGCTGGGCTGCACAATGTACCTATGGTCCAAGTGCTACGTTGGGTTTGACCCAACCATCCAACTCCTACTAATAATAATAATATATAATGTGTTTGGTATAAAACTTATCAGGTTTCGATTTAGCACATTACGTTGGGTTAAAGCCATTTCTACATAAATAGTGATGGGGAATACTTTTATAATTGGAACCAATTTTCTATCTTTAATGGTTCTCGAGATACATTTTGAATGACCTTGAAGACATGGTTAATTGTTGAATAAATAATCTGCTAGGCTAATACCCAAGGCACCACTTTAGGCCCAAGTTAACGCCATTAATTAAGCTTTATACACTTAAAATTTCAAATTCGTACTTAAATCACATTGAGTTATTAGCTTTGTTTTGTTTTTTAATTAACACAATGAATATGAAATCTCTATAAATGAACTAGTTTAATAGTATGTGGTAATAAGAAAAATTAATGGCTCAGAAATTCTAATGAAATGGAAAAAATGTACACAATTACACAAAAGAATACTTAAAAAGTCTTGACATTTATTTTCCAACACACTCAATAGATCCCACACAAGCTTCACCATCAAATAAGAAAAAATTTCGAATAGGTTGATCTTTTCCAGAAACTGCCTAAAAAACACAAAAATTTAAAGAAAATAAGAAAAAGTTTAAACAAAAACCTCTAAAAAGTAATTATTATACTTTTATTATGTCCTGAGCTATCACGCCACCCACTACAGCACACACTGGACTTAATTCACCAAAAACATTCCTATAAAATGTAATAAAATAATGTTAAAAAAATACACCCCTTTCGTAAAATGTTTAAAATTTAATACTGTAAACAATCATCAGGAAGACGTTTGCCATCGACACCCAATTCTTTTAAAATTTCTTCCTTCAAATTGTTGAGGTCTTTCATATCCTTTTGTAAGCCTCCATCAGAAATAGGAAACCTCTTATGTTGCTCCATGAATTGTAACATCACTTAAATAAAATATTCAAATATAATGCTAAATTTAAATAAGATTTTTTCATATTTACCATGAACAAGAAATAAAACTGGGGAAGTTTTCTTATCTATCCCTGATCCAACTTTCCCAGATTTCACAGAAAGAGCTTTTTCCAGTGTAGGATAATCTACAACCTACAAAATAAATTAAGAAATTGTGTTGAATAATAAAATATATTAAGACAAAAAATTTACTTTTTGTTGCATTTCTGTAGTTTGATCTTTTGCACTTTCTCTATCCTTTGCTTTTGTCTTAACTTCCCTATGATAATGAGTTACTTAAGAAATATTCATATTATATATGTATTGTTACTTACTCAACGTAAGTATGTTGTAATCCCAAATTAACAAATCCATAGCCATAGCAGCCCCAAACATCACCAGAATAAAATTTTATTTGATTTTTCCTACAAATTTGGTCTAGGCGCAGGAGGCTTGAGGTTGGTTCACCAGTCACACAAATAACAGTGAACGAATTAAAGAAATCATCACTCTTTGCTGAAAGAGGCTCTTTGTCTACTTTGATCACAACCATAGGGTTCAGAGATTCAGCTGCTTTTTGAGATGCTTCAGCGCGCTGTGAAAATTAATACCACATTGTTAACTGTTATTACGTTAAAATGTGCATTGCGCAAGTGTAAATGAAACTAACATTTTTTCCCATTTCACCTTCACTGAATAAAAATTGGCCTCTATCGCCTTCGGTGACCTAATAATTTAAAAAAAAAAAGATATTTATCAAAACAGAGGGAAAAAATCTTTGGTAATTTACAAACATTAACTTCTAACATTTTTGTGATCAAGAAGCACAACTTCCTTGACACCCGCTAAGACTAGATTTTTGGTAATTTCTGCACCCAGACCTCCAAGCCCGGCTATTAAAATAGAAGCCGCCCTGAGTCTAAAAGATTTCAAATAAACAACCACCATGGTCAAGTTTTTTGTCAAATCTTGTATTAATAATATCTGATAATATAGTCAAATCCTAATCCTTCGATGTCTAAGCCTTGGTTTATCAATTGGAAGGTTTCTGGTTCTCAGTTCTCACCGTTTTTGAGCATCAAGTCCCCATAATCGAATTTGACGATCATAAAGAGCCGCTTCATCTTCTGTTATATTCATAATAAAAAGTTCCGAGTAAAACGAAAATATTAACAAACTAATAATTTCCGGCAAGACGTGGGTACCAAATGTGAAGCTAAAACCAATGAGGTAGAATAAATAGAGATCCAAATCCAGCGTTGCCAGTTCCTGAAACTAAATTATCGTACCAGAGCCTAAAAATTATCGATTTCAGAAAAATATTATCGTACGGCTGAAAACTGGCCGTATATTTGAATTTTGTTTTAAACATTGACGTTAAACTTGTGAAATCAAAATATTTAATAACCCTTAAAGTTCGACCGATTGAAAACGATTGTAGACCATTCGTCCGAATGTACCATTCAACCGAATTCCAATCGACCGAAAACCGCGTTTTGCACGGTTTTCATTCAATATACCGTTAATGATACATATTTACATATCGTAGGTTACGTGACGATAGTATATCTAATTTGGACTAAACTATGTCTTAAATATTTATTATTTCGTACCGACGTGTATTTTTAGACCTTTTTCCCTTGAAATTTGATATTTTCCGGGTTTAATTTTGGAAAATAATCTTGATAAGACCCGACGTGAAATAGTTGCCTACCATATCTAACCTAACCCAACCTAACCTAACCTAACCTAACCCAACCCAACCCAACCTGAACTAACCTAACCTAACCTAACCTAAGCCAACCTGAACTAACCTAACCTAACCTAACCCAACCTGAACTAACCTACCCGAAGTGAAAACGAACCAGATTTAAATTCCCATTCAACTGAATCCCGCCATGTTGGGCTATAAACGAAAATACTTTTCGGTTCAATGGGATTCGGTCGAACGGGATACGGTTCAATGGTATACAACCATTGAAAACTTATGTTTAAAAGTAATGTTTAACTGGTTTTCAGTCAATTTAAAAAATTTCGTACATTATCGTACGCGCAAGTTGAATTATCGAAAATTGTGTACTATATAGTACGCCATTGAAAATATCGTACGTCCTAAAAATTAGCACGAAATTATCGACATGTACGATACTTATCGTACGTCTGGCAACGCTGTCCAAATCCACCTTCCAGGACCTACCGTTTGTTGAGATGGAGAGTTGGCAAATACCCATTTCCCCGAAAACCCATTTGGCCGAACGTTCATTTGCCCGAATGCCCATTTCCCCGAACAAAAATTCCGTTTACCCGAATGCGAAAGGGGCGTTTCAATAGGGAGAGTGAAGCAAATAAATAAACTATTTCAGAATTTTTCTTACCAAGATTCCAATGGGCTGGGCTGTACGCGTTATATCAATAGACCTTTACGCGTTATTCCAATGGGCCTGTACGCGTTATTCCAATGGACTGTACGCGTTATTACAATGGGCCTGTACGCGCTATTCCAATGGTTTTACGCGTTATTCCAACGGCCCTTTACATGTTATTCCAATGGGCCTGTACGCGTTATTCCAATGGTTTTACGCGTTATTCCAGTGGCCCTTTACACGTTATTCCAATGGGCTCTGTACGCGTTATTCCAATGGGCCTGTACGCGTTATTCCAATGGGCCTGTACGCGTTATTCCAATGGGCCTGTACGCGTTATTCCAATGGACTGTACGCGTTATTCCATTGGGCCTGTACGTGCTATTCCAATGGTTTTACGCGTTATATCAATAGACCTGTACGCGTTATTCTAATGGGCCTGTACGCGTTATTCCAATGGACTGTACGCGTTATTCCAATGGGCCTGTACGCGCTATTCCAACGGTTTTACGCGTTATTCCAATGGACTTGTACGCGTTATTCCAATGGTTTTACGCGTTATATCAATAGACCTGTACGCGTTATTCCAATGGGCCTGTACGCGTTATGTCAATGGACTGTACGCGTTATTCCAATGGGCCTGTACGCGCTATTCCCATGGTTTTACGCGTTATTTCAATGGTTTTACGCGTTATTCCAGTGGCCCTTTACACGTTATTCCAATGGGCCTGTACGTGCTATTCCAATGGTTTTACGCGTTATTCCAATGGTCCTTTACGCGTTATTCCAATGGACTGTACGCGTTATTCCAATGGGCCTGTACGCGCTATTCCAATGGTTTTACGCGTTATTCCAATGGAAATGTACGCGTTATTCCAATGGTTTTACGCGTTATATCAATAGACCTGTACGCGTTATTCCAATGGGCCTGTACGCGTTATTCAAATGGACTGTACGCGTTATTCCAATGGGCCTGTACGCGCTATTCCAATGGTTTTACGCGTTATTCCAATGGACATGTACGCGTTATTCCAAAGGATTTACGCGTTATATCAATAGACCTGTACGCGTTATTCCAATGGACTGTACGCGTTATTCCAATGGGCCTGTACGTGCTATTCAAATGGTTTTACGCGTTATTTCAATGGACTGTACGCGTTATTCCAATGGCCATGTACGCGTTATTCCAATGGTTTTACGCGTTACTCCAATGGACATGTACGCGTTATTCCAATGGTTTTACGCGTTATATCAATAGACCTGTACGCGTTATTCCAATGGGCCTGTACGCGTTATGTCAATGGACTGTACACGTTATTCCAATGGGCCTGTACGCGCTATTCCAATGGTTTTACGCGTTATTTCAATGGTTTTACGCGTTATTCCAGTGGCCCTTTACACGTTATTCCAATGGGCTCTGTACGCGTTATTCCAATGGGCCTGTACGCGTTATGTCAATGGACTGTACGCGTTATTCCAATGGGCCTGTACGACGCGCTATTCCAAAGGTTTTACGCGTTATTTCAATGGTTTTACGCGTTATAACAGTGGCCCTTTACACGCTATTCCAATGGGCTCTGTACGCGTTATTCCAATGGGCCTGTACGCGTTATTCCAATGGGCCTGTACGTGCTATTCCAATGGGCCTGTACGACGCGCTATTCCAAAGGTTTTACGCGTTATTTCAATGGTTTTACGCGTTATAACAGTGGCCCTTTACACGCTATTCCAATGGGCTCTGTACGCGTTATTCCAATGGGCCTGTACGCGTTATTCCAATGGGCCTGTACGTGCTATTCCAATGGTTTTACGCGTTATTCCAATGGACATGTACGCGTTATTCCAATGGTTTTACGCGTTATTCCAAAGGACATGTACGCGTTATTCCAATGGTTTTACGCGTTATTCCAATGGCCCTTTACACGTTATTCCAATGGGCCTGTACGTGCTATTCCAATGGATTTACGCGTTATTCCAATGGTCCTTTACGCGTTATTCCAATGGACTGTACGCGTTATTCCAATGGACATGTACGCGTTATTCCAATGGTTTTACGCGTTATTCCAATGGACATGTACGAGTTATTCCAATGGTTTTACGCGTTATTCCAAAGGACATGTACGCGTTATTCCAATGGTTTTATGCGTTATTCCAATGGACATGTACGCGTTATTCCAATGGTTTTACGTGTTATATCAATAGACCTGTACGCGTTATTCCAATGGACTGTACGCGTTATTCCAATGGGCCTGTACGCGCTATTCCAATGGTTTTACGCGTTATTTCAATGGACTGTACGCGTTATTCCAATGGACATGTACGCGTTATTCCAATGGTTTTACGCGATATTCCAATGGACATGTACGCGTTATTCCAATGGTTTTACGCGTTATTCCAAAGGACATGTACGCGTTATTCCAATGGTTTTACGCGTTATTCCAATGGCCCTTTACACGTTATTCCAATGGGCCTGTACGTGCTATTCCAATGGTTTTACGCGTTATTCCAATGGTCCTTTACGCGTTATTCCAATGGACTGTACGCGTTATTCCAATGGGCCTGTACGCGCTATTCCAATGGTTTTACGCGTTATTCCAATGGACATGTACGTGTTATTCCAATGGTTTTACGCGTTATATCAATAGACCTGTACGCGTTATTCCAATGGACTGTACGCGTTATTCCAATGGGCCTGTACGCGCTATTCCAATGGTTTTACGTGTTATTTCAATGGACTGTACGCGTTATTCCAATGGCCATGTACGCGTTATTCCAATGGTTTTACGCGTTATTCCAGTGGCCCTTTACACGTTATTCCACCGGGCTCTGTACGCGTTATTCCAATGTGCCTGTACGTGCTATTATAATGGTTTTACGCGTTATTTCAATGGACTGTACGCGTTATTCCAATGGACATGTACGCGTTATTCCAATGGTTTTACGCGATATTCCAATGGACATGTACGCGTTATTCCAATGGTTTTACGCGTTATTCCAAAGGACATGTACGCGTTATTCCAATGGTTTTACGCGTTATTCCAATGGCCCTTTACACGTTATTCCAATGGGCCTGTACGTGCTATTCCAATGGTTTTACGCGTTATTCCAATGGTACTTTACGCGTTATTCCAATGGACTGTACGCGTTATTCCAATGGGCCTGTACGCGCTATTCCAATGGTTTTACGCGTTATTCCAATGGACATGTACGTGTTATTCCAATGGTTTTACGCGTTATATCAATAGACCTGTACGCGTTATTCCAATGGGCCTGTACGCGTTATTCCAATGGACTGTACGCGTTATTCCAATGGGCCTGTACGCGCTATTCCAATGGTTTTACGCGTTATTCCAATGGACATGTACGCGTTATTCCAATGGTTTTACGCGTTATATCAATAGACCTGTACGCGTTATTCCAATGGACTGTACGCGTTATTCCAATGGGCCTGTACGCGCTATTCCAATGGTTTTACGCGTTATTCCAATGGACATGTACGTGTTATTCCAATGGTTTTACGCGTTATATCAATAGACCTGTACGCGTTATTCCAATGGGCCTGTACGCGTTATTCCAATGGACTGTACGCGTTATTCCAATGGGCCTGTACGCGCTATTCCAATGGTTTTACGCGTTATTCCAATGGACTGTACGCGTTATTCCAATGGGCCTGTACGCGCTATTCCAATGGTTTTACGTGTTATTTCAATGGACTGTACGCGTTATTCCAATGGCCATGTACGCGTTATTCCAATGGTTTTACGCGTTATTCCAGTGGCCCTTTACACGTTATTCCAATGGGCTCTGTACGCGTTATTCCAATGGGCCTGTACGTGCTATTACAATGGTTTTACGCGTTATATCAATAGACCTGTACGCGTTATTCCAATGGGCCTGTACGCGTTATTCCAATGGGCCTGTACGCGCTATTCCAATGGTTTTACGCGTTATTCCAATGGACATGTACGCGTTATTCCAATGGTTTTACGCGTTATATCAATAGACCTGTACGCGTTATTCCAATGGACTGTACGCGTTATTCCAATGGGCCTGTACGCGCTATTCCAATGGTTTTACGTGTTATTTCAATGGACTGTACGCGTTATTCCAATGGCCATGTACGCGTTATTCCAGTGGCCCTTTACACGTTATTCCAATGGGCTCTGTACGCGTTATTCCAATGGGCCTGTACGTGCTATTACAATGGTTTTACGCGTTATATCAATAGACCTGTACGCGTTATTCCAATGGGCCTGTACGTGTTATTCCAATGGACTGTACGCGTTATTCCAATGGGCCTGTACGCGCTATTCCAATGGTTTTACGTGTTATTTCAATGGACTGTACGCGTTATTCCAATGGCCATGTACGCGTTATTCCAATGGTTTTACGCGTTATTCCAGTGGCCCTTTACACGTTATTCCAATGGGCTCTGTACGCGTTATTCCAATGGGCCTGTACGTGCTATTACAATGGTTTTACGCGTTATATCAATAGACCTGTACGCGTTATTCCAATGGGCCTGTAAGCGTTATTCCAATGGGCCTGTACGCGCTATTCCAATGGTTTTACGCATTATTCCAATGGACATGTACGCGTTATTCCAATGGTTTTACGCGTTATATCAATAGACCTGTACGCGTTATTCCAATGGACTGTACGCGTTATTCCAATGGGCCTGTACGTGCTATTACAATGGTTTTACGCGTTATATCAATAGACCTGTACGCGTTATTCCAATGGGCCTGTACGCGTTATTCCAATGGACTGTACGCGTTATTCCAATGGGCCTGTACGAGCTATTCCAATGGTTTTACGTGTTATTCCAATGGACATGTACGCGTTATTCCAATGGTTTTACGCGTTATATCAATAGACCTGTACGCGTTATTCCAATGGACTGTACGCGTTATTCCAATGGGCCTGTACGCGCTATTCCAATGGTTTTACGCGTTATTTCAATGGACTGTACGCGTTATTCCAATGGACTGTACGCGTTATTCCAATGGACTGTACGCGTTATTCCAATGGGCCTGTACGCGCTATTCCAATAGTTTTACGCGTTATTTCAATGGTTTTACGCGTTATTCCAGTGGCCCTTTACACGTTATTCCAATGGGCTCTGTACGCGTTATTCCAATGGGCCTGTACGCGTTATTCAAATGGGCCTGTACGCGTTATTCCAATGGACTGTACGCGTTATTCCATTGGGCCTGTACGTGCTATTCCAATGGTTTACGCGTTATATCAATAGACCTGTACGCGTTATTCTAATGGGCCTGTACGCGTTATTCCAATGGACTGTACGCGTTATTCCAATGGGACTGTACGCGCTATTCCAACGGTTTTACGCGTTATTCCAATGGACTTGTACGCGTTATTCCAATGGTTTTACGCGTTATATCAATAGACCTGTACGCGTTATTCCAATGGACTGTACGCGTTATTCCAATGGGCCTTTACGCGCTATTCCAATGGTTTTACGCGTTATTTCAATGGTTTTACGCGTTATTCCAGTGGCCCTTTACACGTTATTCCAATGGGCTCTGTACGCGTTATTCCAATGGGCCTGTACGCGTTATTCCAATGGGCCTGTACGTGCTATTCCAATGGTTTTACGCGTTATTCCAATGGACATGTACGCGTTATTCCAATGGTTTTACGCGTTATTCCAAAGGACATGTACGCGTTATTCCAATGGTTTTACGCGTTATTCCAATGGCCCTTTACACGTTATTCCAATGGGCCTGTACGTGCTATTCCAATGGTTTTACGCGTTATTCCAATGGTCCTTTACGCGTTATTCCAATGGACTGTACGCGTTATTCCAATGGACATGTACGCGTTATTCCAATGGTTTTACGCGTTATTCCAATGGACATGTACGCGTTATTCCAATGGTTTTACGCGTTATTCAAAAGGACATGTACGCGTTATTCCAATGGTTTTATGCGTTATTCCAATGGACATGTACGCGTTATTCCAATGGTTTTACGTGTTATATCAATAGACCTGTACGCGTTATTCCAATGGACTGTACGCGTTATTCCAATGGGCCTGTACGCGCTATTCCAATGGTTTTACGCGTTATTTCAATGGACTGTACGCGTTATTCCAATGGGCCTGTACGCGCTATTCCAATGGTTTTACGCGTTATTTCAATGGACTGTACGCGTTATTCCAATGGACATGTACGCGTTATTCCAATGGTTTTACGCGATATTCCAATGGACATGTACGCGTTATTCCAATGGTTTTACGCGTTATTCCAATGGCCCTTTACACGTTATTCCAATGGGCCTGTACGTGCTATTCCAATGGTTTTACGCGTTATTCCAATGGTCCTTTACGCGTTATTCCAATGGACTGTACGCGTTATTCCAATGGGCCTGTACGCGCTATTCCAATGGTTTTACGCGTTATTCCAATGGACATGTACGTGTTATTCCAATGGTTTTACGCGTTATATCAATAGACCTGTACGCGTTATTTCAATGGGCCTGTACGCGTTATTCCAATGGACTGTACGCGTTATTATAATGGGCCTGTACGCGCTATTCCAATGGTTTTACGCGTTATTCCAATGGACATGTACGCGTTATTCCAATGGTTTTACGCGTTATATCAATAGACCTGTACGCGTTATTCCAATGGACTGTACGCGTTATTCCAATGGGCCTGTACGCGCTATTCCAATGGTTTTACGTGTTATTTCAATGGACTGTACGCGTTATTCCAATGGCCATGTACGCGTTATTCCAATGGTTTTACGCGTTATTCCAGTGGCCCTTTACACGTTATTCCAATGGGCTCTGTACGCGTTATTCCAATGGGCCTGTACGTGCTATTACAATGGTTTTACGCGTTATATCAATAGACCTGTACGCGTTATTCCAATGGGCCTGTACGCGTTATTCCAATGGGCCTGTACGCGCTATTCCAATGGTTTTACGCGTTATTCCAATGGACATGTACGCGTTATTCCAATAATTTTACGCGTTATATCAATAGACCTGTACGCGTTATTCCAATGGACTGTACGCGTTATTCCAATGGGCCTGTACGCGCTATTCCAATGGTTTTACGTGTTATTTCAATGGACTGTACGCGTTATTCCAATGGCCATGTACGCGTTATTCCAATGGTTTTACGCGTTATTCCAGTGGCCCTTTACACGTTATTCCAATGGGCTCTGTACGCGTTATTCCAATGGGCCTGTACGTGCTATTATAATGGTTTTACGCGTTATTTCAATGGACTGTACGCGTTATTCCAATGGACATGTACGCGTTATTCCAATGGTTTTACGCGATATTCCAATGGACATGTACGCGTTATTCCAATGGTTTTACGCGTTATTCCAAAGGACATGTACGCGTTATTCCAATGGTTTTACGCGTTATTCCAATGGCCCTTTACACGTTATTCCAATGGGCCTGTACGTGCTATTCCAATGGTTTTACGCGTTATTCCAATGGTACTTTACGCGTTATTCCAATGGACTGTACGCGTTATTCCAATGGTTTTACGTGTTATTTCAATGGACTGTACGCGTTATTCCAATGGCCATGTACGCGTTATTCCAATGGTTTTACGCGTTATTCCAGTGGCCCTTTACACGTTATTCCAATGGGCTCTGTACGCGTTATTCCAATGGGCCTGTACGTGCTATTACAATGGTTTTACGCGTTATATCAATAGACCTGTACGCGTTATATCAATAGACCTGTACGCGTTATTCCAATGGGCCTGTACGCGTTATTCCAATGGACTGTACGCGTTATTCCAATGGGCCTGTACGCGCTATTCCAATGGTTTTACGCGTTATTCCAATGGACATGTACGCGTTATTCCAATGGTTTTACGCGTTATATCAATAGGACTGTACGCGTTATTCCAATGGACTGTACGCGTTATTCCAATGGGCCTGTACGCGCTATTCCAATGGTTTTACGTGTTATTTCAATGGACTGTACGCGTTATTCCAATGGCCATGTACGCGTTATTCCAATGGTTTTACGCGTTATTCCAGTGGCCCTTTACACGTTATTCCAATGGGCTCTGTACGCGTTATTCCAATGGGCCTGTACGTGCTATTACAATGGTTTTACGCGTTATATCAATAGACCTGTACGCGTTATTCCATTGGGCCTGTACGCGTTATTCCAATGGGCCTGTACGCGCTATTCCAATGGTTTTACGCGTTATTCCAATGGACATGTACGCGTTATTCCAATGGTTTTACGCGTTATATCAATAGACCTGTACGCGTTATTCCAATGGACTGTACGCGTTATTCCAATGGGCCTGTACGCGCTATTCCAATGGTTTTACGTGTTATTTCAATGGACTGTACGCGTTATTCCAATGGCCATGTACGCGTTATTCCGATGGTTTTACGCGTTATTCCAGTGGCCCTTTACACGTTATTCCAATGGGCTCTGTACGCGTTATTCCAATGGGCCTGTACGTGCTATTACAATGGTTTTACGCGTTATATCAATAGACCTGTACGCGTTATTCCAATGGGCCTGTACGCGTTATTCCAATGGACTGTACGCGTTATTCCAATGGGCCTGTACGCGCTATTCCAATGGTTTTACGTGTTATTTCAATGGACTGTACGCGTTATTCCAATGGCCATGTACGCGTTATTCCAATGGTTTTACGCGTTATTCCAGTGGCCCTTTACACGTTATTCCAATGGGCTCTGTACGCGTTATTCCAATGGGCCTGTACGTGCTATTACAATGGTTTTACGCGTTATATCAATAGACCTGTACGCGTTATTCCAATGGGCCTGTACGCGCTATTCCAATGGTTTTACGCATTATTCCAATGGACATGTACGCGTTATTCCAATGGTTTTACGCGTTATATCAATAGACCTGTACGCGTTATTCCAATGGACTGTACGCGTTATTCCAATGGGCCTGTACGCGCTATTCCAATGGTTTTACGTGTTATTTCAATGGACTGTACGCGTTATTCCAATGGCCATGTACGCGTTATTCCAATGGCCATGTACGCGTTATTCCAGTGGCCCTTTAAACGTTATTCCAATGGGCTCTGTACGCGTTATTCCAATGGGCCTGTACGTGCTATTACAATGGTTTTACGCGTTATATCAATAGACCTGTACGCGTTATTCCAATGGGCCTGTACGCGTTATTCCAATGGACTGTACGCGTTATTCCAATGGGCCTGTACGAGCTATTCCAATGGTTTTACGTGTTATTCCAATGGACATGTACGCGTTATTCCAATGGTTTTACGCGTTATATCAATAGACCTGTACGCGTTATTCCAATGGACTGTACGCGTTATTCCAATGGACTGTACGCGTTATTCCAATGGGAATGTACGCGCTATTCCAATAGTTTTACGCATTATTTCAATGGTTTTACGCGTTATTCCAGTGGCCCTTTACACGTTATTCCAATGGGCTCTGTACGCGTTATTCCAATGGGCCTGTACGCGTTATTCAAATGGGCCTGTACGCGTTATTCCAATGGACTGTACGCGTTATTCCATTGGGCCTGTACGTGCTATTCCAATGGTTTACGCGTTATATCAATAGACCTGTACGCGTTATTCTAATGGGCCTGTACGCGTTATTCCAATGGACTGTACGCGTTATTCCAATGGGCCTGTACGCGCTATTCCAACGGTTTTACGCGTTATTCCAATGGACTTGTACGCGTTATTCCAATGGTTTTACGCGTTATATCAATAGACCTGTACGCGTTATTCCAATGGACTGTACGCGTTATTCCAATGGGCCTGTACGCGTTATTCAAATGGGCCTGTACGCGTTATTCCAATGGACTGTACGCGTTATTCCATTGGGCCTGTACGTGCTATTCCAATGGTTTACGCGTTATATCAATAGACCTGTACGCGTTATTCTAATGGGCCTGTACGCGTTATTCCAATGGACTGTACGCGTTATTCCAATGGGCCTGTACGCGCTATTCCAATGGTTTTACGCGTTATTTCAATGGTTTTACGCGTTATTCCAGTGGCCCTTTACACGTTATTCCAATGGGCTCTGTACGCGTTATTCCAATGGGCCTGTACGCGTTATTCCAATGGGCCTGTACGTGCTATTCCAATGGTTTTACGCGTTATTCCAATGGACATGTACGCGTTATTCCAATGGTTTTACGCGTTATTCCAAAGGACATGTACGCGTTATTCCAATGGTTTTACGCGTTATTCCAATGGCCCTTTACACGTTATTCCAATGGGCCTGTACGTGCTATTCCAATGGTTTTACGCGTTATTCCAATGGTCCTTTACGTGTTATTCCAATGGTTTTACGCGTTATTCCAATGGACATGTACGCGTTATTCCAATGGTTTTACGCGTTATTCCAAAGGACATGTACGCGTTATTCCAATGGTTTTATGCGTTATTCCAACGGACATGTACGCGTTATTCCAATGGTTTTACGTGTTATATCAATAGACCTGTACGCGTTATTCCAATGGACTGTACGCGTTATTCCAATGGGCCTGTACGCGCTATTCCAATGGTTTTACGCGTTATTTCAATGGACTGTACGCGTTATTCCAATGGACATGTACGCGTTATTCCAATGGTTTTACGCGTTATTCCAATGGACATGTACGCGTTATTCCAATGGTTTTACGCGTTATTCCAAAGGACATGTACGCGTTATTCCAATGGTTTTACGCGTTATTCCAATGGCCCTTAACACGTTATTCCAATGGGCCTGTACGTGCTATTCCAATGGTTTTACGTGTTATTTCAATTGACTGTACGCGTTATTCCAATGGCCATGTACGCGTTATTCCAATGGTTTTACGCGTTATTCCAGTGGCCCTTTACACGTTATTCCAATGGGCTCTGTACGCGTTATTCCAATGGGCCTGTACGTGCTATTACAATGGTTTTACGCGTTATATCAATAGACCTGTACGCGTTATTCCAATGGGCCTGTACGCGTTATTCCAATGGACTGTACGCGTTATTCCAATGGGCCTGTACGCGCTATTCCAATGGTTTTACGCGTTATTTCAATGGTTTTACGCGTTATTCCAGTGGCCCTTTACACGTTATTCCAATGGGCTCTGTACGCGTTATTCCAATGGGCCTGTACGCGTTATTCCCATGGGCCTGTACGTGCTATTCCAATGGTTTTACGCGTTATTCCAATGGACATGTACGCGTTATTCCAATGGTTTTACGCGTTATTCCAAAGGACATGTACGCGTTATTCCAATGGTTTTACGCGTTATTCCAATGGCCCTTTACACGTTATTCCAATGGGCCTGTACGTGCTATTCCAATGGTTTTACGCGTTATTCCAATGGTCCTTTACGCGTTATTCCAATGGACTGTACGCGTTATTCCAATGGACATGTACGCGTTATTCCAATGGTTTTACGCGTTATTCCAATGGACATGTACGCGTTATTCCAATGGTTTTATGCGTTATTCCAATGGACATGTACGCGTTATTCCAATGGTTTTACGTGTTATATCAATAGACCTGTACGCGTTATTCCAATGGACTGTACGCGTTATTCCAATGGGCCTGTACGCGCTATTCCAATGGTTTTACGCGTTATTTCAATGGACTGTACGCGTTATTCCAATGGGCCTGTACGCGCTATTCCAATGGTTTTACGCGTTATTTCAATGGACTGTACGCGTTATTCCAATGGACATGTACGCGTTATTCCAATGGTTTTACGCGATATTCCAATGGACATGTACGCGTTATTCCAATGGTTTTACGCGTTATTCCAATGGCCCTTTACACGTTATTCCAATGGGCCTGTACGTGCTATTCCAATGGTTTTACGCGTTATTCCAATGGTCCTTTACGCGTTATTCCAATGGACTGTACGCGTTATTCCAATGGGCCTGTACGCGCTATTCCAATGGTTTTACGCATTATTCCAATGGACATGTACGTGTTATTCCAATGGTTTTACGCGTTATATCAATAGACCTGTACGCGTTATTTCAATGGGCCTGTACGCGTTATTCCAATGGACTGTACGCGTTATTATAATGGGCCTGTACGCGCTATTCCAATGGTTTTACGCGTTATTCCAATGGACATGTACGCGTTATTCCAATGGTTTTACGCGTTATATCAATAGACCTGTACGCGTTATTCCAATGGACTGTACGCGTTATTCCAATGGGCCTGTACGCGCTATTCCAATGGTTTTACGTGTTATTTCAATGGACTGTACGCGTTATTCCAATGGCCATGTACGCGTTATTCCAATGGTTTTACGCGTTATTCCAGTGGCCCTTTACACGTTATTCCAATGGGCTCTGTACGCGTTATTCCAATGGGCCTGTACGTGCTATTACAATGGTTTTACGCGTTATATCAATAGACCTGTACGCGTTATTCCAATGGGCCTGTACGCGTTATTCCAATGGGCCTGTACGCGCTATTCCAATGGTTTTACGCGTTATTCCAATGGACATGTACGCGTTATTCCAATAATTTTACGCGTTATATCAATAGACCTGTACGCGTTATTCCAATGGACTGTACGCGTTATTCCAATGGGCCTGTACGCGCTATTCCAATGGTTTTACGTGTTATTTCAATGGACTGTACGCGTTATTCCAATGGCCATGTACGCGTTATTCCAATGGTTTTACGCGTTATTCCAGTGGCCCTTTACACGTTATTCCAATGGGCTCTGTACGCGTTATTCCAATGGGCCTGTACGTGCTATTATAATGGTTTTACGCGTTATTTCAATGGACTGTACGCGTTATTCCAATGGACATGTACGCGTTATTCCAATGGTTTTACGCGATATTCCAATGGACATGTACGCGTTATTCCAATGGTTTTACGCGTTATTCCAAAGGACATGTACGCGTTATTCCAATGGTTTTACGCGTTATTCCAATGGCCCTTTACACGTTATTCCAATGGGCCTGTACGTGCTATTCCAATGGTTTTACGCGTTATTCCAATGGTACTTTACGCGTTATTCCAATGGACTGTACGCGTTATTCCAATGGTTTTACGTGTTATTTCAATGGACTGTACGCGTTATTCCAATGGCCATGTACGCGTTATTCCAATGGTTTTACGCGTTATTCCAGTGGCCCTTTACACGTTATTCCAATGGGCTCTGTACGCGTTATTCCAATGGGCCTGTACGTGCTATTACAATGGTTTTACGCGTTATATCAATAGACCTGTACGCGTTATATCAATAGACCTGTACGCGTTATTCCAATGGGCCTGTACGCGTTATTCCAATGGACTGTACGCGTTATTCCAATGGGCCTGTACGCGCTATTCCAATGGTTTTACGCGTTATTCCAATGGACATGTACGCGTTATTCCAATGGTTTTACGCGTTATATCAATAGGACTGTACGCGTTATTCCAATGGACTGTACGCGTTATTCCAATGGGCCTGTACGCGCTATTCCAATGGTTTTACGTGTTATTTCAATGGACTGTACGCGTTATTCCAATGGCCATGTACGCGTTATTCCAATGGTTTTACGCGTTATTCCAGTGGCCCTTTACACGTTATTCCAATGGGCTCTGTACGCGTTATTCCAATGGGCCTGTACGTGCTATTACAATGGTTTTACGCGTTATATCAATAGACCTGTACGCGTTATTCCAATGGGCCTGTACGCGTTATTCCAATGGGCCTGTACGCGCTATTCCAATGGTTTTACGCGTTATTCCAATGGACATGTACGCGTTATTCCAATGGTTTTACGCGTTATATCAATAGACCTGTACGCGTTATTCCAATGGACTGTACGCGTTATTCCAATGGGCCTGTACGCGCTATTCCAATGGTTTTACGTGTTATTTCAATGGACTGTACGCGTTATTCCAATGGCCATGTACGCGTTATTCCGATGGTTTTACGCGTTATTCCAGTGGCCCTTTACACGTTATTCCAATGGGCTCTGTACGCGTTATTCCAATGGGCCTGTACGTGCTATTACAATGGTTTTACGCGTTATATCAATAGACCTGTACGCGTTATTCCAATGGGCCTGTACGCGTTATTCCAATGGACTGTACGCGTTATTCCAATGGGCCTGTACGCGCTATTCCAATGGTTTTACGTGTTATTTCAATGGACTGTACGCGTTATTCCAATGGCCATGTACGCGTTATTCCAATGGTTTTACGCGTTATTCCAGTGGCCCTTTACACGTTATTCCAATGGGCTCTGTACGCGTTATTCCAATGGGCCTGTACGTGCTATTACAATGGTTTTACGCGTTATATCAATAGACCTGTACGCGTTATTCCAATGGGCCTGTACGCGCTATTCCAATGGTTTTACGCATTATTCCAATGGACATGTACGCGTTATTCCAATGGTTTTACGCGTTATATCAATAGACCTGTACGCGTTATTCCAATGGGCCTGTACGCGCTATTCCAATGGTTTTACGCATTATTCCAATGGACATGTACGCGTTATTCCAATGGTTTTACGCGTTATATCAATAGACCTGTACGCGTTATTCCAATGGACTGTACGCGTTATTCCAATGGGCCTGTACGCGCTATTCCAATGGTTTTACGTGTTATTTCAATGGACTGTACGCGTTATTCCAATGGCCATGTACGCGTTATTCCAGTGGCCCTTTAAACGTTATTCCAATGGGCTCTGTACGCGTTATTCCAATGGGCCTGTACGTGCTATTACAATGGTTTTACGCGTTATATCAATAGACCTGTACGCGTTATTCCAATGGGCCTGTACGCGTTATTCCAATGGACTGTACGCGTTATTCCAATGGGCCTGTACGAGCTATTCCAATGGTTTTACGTGTTATTCCAATGGACATGTACGCGTTATTCCAATGGTTTTACGCGTTATATCAATAGACCTGTACGCGTTATTCCAATGGACTGTACGCGTTATTCCAATGGACTGTACGCGTTATTCCAATGGGAATGTACGCGCTATTCCAATAGTTTTACGCATTATTTCAATGGTTTTACGCGTTATTCCAGTGGCCCTTTACACGTTATTCCAATGGGCTCTGTACGCGTTATTCCAATGGGCCTGTACGCGTTATTCAAATGGGCCTGTACGCGTTATTCCAATGGACTGTACGCGTTATTCCATTGGGCCTGTACGTGCTATTCCAATGGTTTACGCGTTATATCAATAGACCTGTACGCGTTATTCTAATGGGCCTGTACGCGTTATTCCAATGGACTGTACGCGTTATTCCAATGGGCCTGTACGCGCTATTCCAACGGTTTTACGCGTTATTCCAATGGACTTGTACGCGTTATTCCAATGGTTTTACGCGTTATATCAATAGACCTGTACGCGTTATTCCAATGGACTGTACGCGTTATTCCAATGGGCCTGTACGCGTTATTCAAATGGGCCTGTACGCGTTATTCCAATGGACTGTACGCGTTATTCCATTGGGCCTGTACGTGCTATTCCAATGGTTTACGCGTTATATCAATAGACCTGTACGCGTTATTCTAATGGGCCTGTACGCGTTATTCCAATGGACTGTACGCGTTATTCCAATGGGCCTGTACGCGCTATTCCAATGGTTTTACGCGTTATTTCAATGGTTTTACGCGTTATTCCAGTGGCCCTTTACACGTTATTCCAATGGGCTCTGTACGCGTTATTCCAATGGGCCTGTACGCGTTATTCCAATGGGCCTGTACGTGCTATTCCAATGGTTTTACGCGTTATTCCAATGGACATGTACGCGTTATTCCAATGGTTTTACGCGTTATTCCAAAGGACATGTACGCGTTATTCCAATGGTTTTACGCGTTATTCCAATGGCCCTTTACACGTTATTCCAATGGGCCTGTACGCGCTATTCCAATGGTTTTACGTGTTATTCCAATGGACATGTACGCGTTATTCCAATGGTTTTACGCGTTATATCAATAGACCTGTACGCGTTATTCCAATGGACTGTACGCGTTATTCCAATGGGCCTGTACGCGCTATTCCAATGGTTTTACGCGTTATTTCAATGGACTGTACGCGTTATTCCAATGGACTGTACGCGTTATTCCAATGGGCCTGTACGCGCTATTCCAATGGTTTTACGCGTTATTTCAATGGTTTTACGCGTTATTCCAGTGGCCCTTTACACGTTATTCCAATGGGCTCTGTACGCGTTATTCCAATGGGCCTGTACGCGTTATTCCAATGGACTGTACGCGTTATTCCATTGGGCCTGTACGTGCTATTCCAATGGTTTACGCGTTATATCAATAGACCTGTACGCGTTATTCTAATGGGCCTGTACGCGTTATTCCAATGGACTGTACGCGTTATTCCAATGGGCCTGTACGCGCTATTCCAACGGTTTTACGCGTTATTCCAATGGACTTGTACGTGTTATTCCAATGGTTTTACGCGTTATATCAATAGACTTGTACGCGTTATTCCAATGGGCCTGTACGCGTTATGTCAATGGACTGTACGCGCTATTCCAATGGTTTTACGCGTTATTTCAATGGTTTTACGCGTTATTCCAGTGGCCCTTTACACGTTATTCCAATGGGCTCTGTACGCGTTATTCCAATGGGCCTGTACGCGTTATTCAAATGGGCCTGTACGCGTTATTCCAATGGACTGTACGCGTTATTCCATTGGGCCTGTACGTGCTATTCCAATGGTTTACGCGTTATATCAATAGACCTGTACGCGT
Source organism: Leiobunum rupestre (assembly GCF_980474605.1). Lineage (NCBI taxonomy): Eukaryota > Metazoa > Arthropoda > Arachnida > Opiliones > Sclerosomatidae > Leiobunum > Leiobunum rupestre. The sequence goes on from NC_143390.1 coordinate 37,104,271, forward strand.
TATTCTAATGGGCCTGTACGCGTTATTCCAATGGACTGTACGCGTTATTCCAATGGGCCTGTACGCGCTATTCCAACGGTTTTACGCGTTATTCCAATGGACTTGTACGCGTTATTCCAATGGTTTTACGCGTTATATCAATAGACCTGTACGCGTTATTCCAATGGACTGTACGCGTTATTCCAATGGGCCTGTACGCGTTATTCAAATGGGCCTGTACGCGTTATTCCAATGGACTGTACGCGTTATTCCATTGGGCCTGTACGTGCTATTCCAATGGTTTACGCGTTATATCAATAGACCTGTACGCGTTATTCTAATGGGCCTGTACGCGTTATTCCAATGGACTGTACGCGTTATTCCAATGGGCCTGTACGCGCTATTCCAATGGTTTTACGCGTTATTTCAATGGTTTTACGCGTTATTCCAGTGGCCCTTTACACGTTATTCCAATGGGCTCTGTACGCGTTATTCCAATGGGCCTGTACGCGTTATTCCAATGGGCCTGTACGTGCTATTCCAATGGTTTTACGCGTTATTCCAATGGACATGTACGCGTTATTCCAATGGTTTTACGCGTTATTCCAAAGGACATGTACGCGTTATTCCAATGGTTTTACGCGTTATTCCAATGGCCCTTTACACGTTATTCCAATGGGCCTGTACGCGCTATTCCAATGGTTTTACGTGTTATTCCAATGGACATGTACGCGTTATTCCAATGGTTTTACGCGTTATATCAATAGACCTGTACGCGTTATTCCAATGGACTGTACGCGTTATTCCAATGGGCCTGTACGCGCTATTCCAATGGTTTTACGCGTTATTTCAATGGACTGTACGCGTTATTCCAATGGACTGTACGCGTTATTCCAATGGGCCTGTACGCGCTATTCCAATGGTTTTACGCGTTATTTCAATGGTTTTACGCGTTATTCCAGTGGCCCTTTACACGTTATTCCAATGGGCTCTGTACGCGTTATTCCAATGGGCCTGTACGCGTTATTCCAATGGACTGTACGCGTTATTCCATTGGGCCTGTACGTGCTATTCCAATGGTTAACGCGTTATATCAATAGACCTGTACGCGTTATTCTAATGGGCCTGTACGCGTTATTCCAATGGACTGTACGCGTTATTCCAATGGGCCTGTACGCGCTATTCCAACGGTTTTACGCGTTATTCCAATGGACTTGTACGTGTTATTCCAATGGTTTTACGCGTTATATCAATAGACTTGTACGCGTTATTCCAATGGGCCTGTACGCGTTATGTCAATGGACTGTACGCGCTATTCCAATGGTTTTACGCGTTATTTCAATGGTTTTACGCGTTATTCCAGTGGCCCTTTACACGTTTTTCCAATGGGCTCTGTACGCGTTATTCCAATGGGCCTGTACGCGTTATTCCAATGGGCCTGTACGTGCTATTCCAATGGGCCTGTACGCGCTATTCCAATGGTTTTACGCGTTATTCCAATGGACCTGTACGCGTTATTCCAATGGTTTTACGCATTATTCCAAAGGACATGTACGCGTTATTCCAATGGTTTTACGCGTTATTCCAATGGCCCTTTACACGTTATTCCAATGGGCCTGTACGTGCTATTCCAATGGTTTTACGCGTTATTCCAATGGTCCTTTACGCGTTATTCCAATGGACTGTACGCGTTATTCCAATGGGCCTGTACGCGCTATTCCAATGGTTTTACGCGTTATTCCAATGGACCTGTACGCGTTATTCCAATGGTTTTATGCGTTATTCCAATGGACATGTACGCGTTATTCCAATGGTTTTACGTGTTATATCAATAGACCTGTACGCGTTATTCCAATGGACTGTACGCGTTATTCCAATGGGCCTGTACGCGCTATTCCAATGGTTTTACGCGTTATTTCAATGGACTGTACGCGTTATTCCAATGGACATGTACGCGTTATTCCAATGGTTTTACGCGTTATTCCAATGGGCCTGTACGTGCTATTACAATGGTTTTAAGCGTTATATCAATAGACCTGTACGCGTTATTCCAATGGGCTCTGTACGCGTTATTCCAATGGACTGTACGCGTTATTCCAATGGGCCTGTTCGCGCTATTCCAATGGTTTTACGCGTTATTCCAATGGTCCTTTACGCGTTATTCCAATGGACTGTACGCGTTATTCCAATGGGCCTGTACGCGCTATTCCAATGGTTTTACGCGTTATTCCAAAGGTTTTACGCGTTATATCAATAGACCTGTACGCGTTATTCCAATGGGCCTGTACGCGTTATTCCAATGGACTGTACGCGTTATTCCAATGGGCCTGTACGCGCTATTCCAATGGTTTTACGCGTTATTCCAATGGACATGTACGCGTTATTCCAATGGTTTTACGCGGTATATCAATAGACCTGTACGCGTTATTCCAATGGACTGTACGCGTTATTCCAAAGGGCCTGTACGCGCTATTCCAATGGTTTTACGCGTTATTTCAATGGACTGTACGCGTTATTCCAATGGCCATGTACGCGTTTTTCCAATGGTTTTACGCGTTATTCCAATGGACATTTACGCGTTATTCCAATGGTTTTACGCATTATATCAATAGACCTGTACGCGTTATTCCAATGGGCCTGTACGCGTTATGTCAATGGACTGTACACGTTATTCCAATGGGCCTGTACGCGCTATTCCAATGGTTTTACGCGTTATTTCAATGGTTTTACGCGTTATTCCAGTGGCCCTTTACACGTTATTCCAAAGGGCTCTGTACGCGTTATTCCAATGGGCCTGTACGTGCTATTACAATGGTTTTACGCGTTATATCAATAGACCTGTACGCGTTATTCCAATGGGCTCTGTACGCGTTATTCCAATGGACTGTACGCATTATTCCAATGGGCCTGTTCGCGCTATTCCAATGGTTTTACGTGTTATTCCAATGGACATGTACGCGTTATTCCAATGGTTTTACGCGTTATATCAATAGACCTGTACGCGTTATTCCAATGCGCCTGTACGCGCTATTCCAATGGTTTTACGCGTTATTTCAATGGACTGTACGCGTTATTCCAATGGCCATGTACGCGTTATTCCAATGGTTTTACGCGTTATTCCAATGGACATATACGCGTTATTCCAATGGTTTTACGCGTTATTCCAATGGCCCTTTACACGTTATTCCAATGGGCCTGTACGTGCTATTCCAATGGTTTTACGCGTTATTCCAATGGTCCTTTACGCGTTATTCCAATGGACTGTACGCGTTATTCCAATGGGCCTGTACGCGCTATTCCAATGGTTTTACGCGTTATTTCAATGGTTTTACGCGTTATTTCAATGGTTTTACGCGTTATTCCTGTGGCCCTTTACACTTTATTCCAATGGGCTCTGTACGCGTTATTCCAATGGGCCTGTACGCGTTATTCCAATGGCCATGTACGCATTATTCCAATGGTTTTACGCGTTATTCCAATGGACATGTACGCGTTATTCCAATGGTTTTACGCGTTATATCAATAGACCTGTACGCGTTATTCCAATGGGCCTGTACGCGTTATGTCAATGGACTGTACACGTTATTCCAATGGGCCTGTACGCGCTTTTCCAATGGTTTTACGCGCTATTCCAGTGGCCCTTTACACGTTATTCCAATGGGCTCTGTACGCGTTATTCCAATGGGCCTGTACGTGCTATTACAATGGTTTTACGCGTTATATCAAAAGACCTGTACGCGTTATTCCAATGGGCCTGTACGCGCTATTCCAATGGTTTTACGTGTTATTCCAATGGACATGTACGCGTTATTCCAATGGTTTTACGCGTTATATCAATAGACCTGTACGCGTTATTCCAATGGACTGTACGCGTTATTCCAATGCGCCTGTACGCGCTATTCCAATGGTTTTACGCGTTATTTCAATGGACTGTACGCGTTATTCCAATGGCCATGTACGCGTTATTCCAATGGTTTTACGCGTTATTCCAATGGACATATACGCGTTATTCCAATGGTTTTACGCGTTATTCCAATGGCCCTTTACACGTTATTCCAATGGGCCTGTACGAGCTATTCCAATGGTTTTACGCGTTATTCCAATGGTCCTTTACGCGTTATTCCAATGGACTGTACGCGTTATTCCAATGGGCCTGTACGCGCTATTCCAATGGTTTTACGCGTTATTTCAATGGTTTTACGCGTTATTTCAATGGTTTTACGCGTTATTCCTGTGGCCCTTTACACTTTATTCCAATGGGCTCTGTACGCGTTATTCCAATGGGCCTGTACGCGTTATTCCAATGGGCCTGTACGTGCTATTCCAATGGTTTTACGCGTTATATCAATAGACCTGTACGCGTTATTCCAATGGGCCTGTACGCGTTATTCCAATGGACTGTACGCTTTATTCCAATGGGCCTGTACGCGCTATTCCAATGGTTTAACGCGTTATTCCAATGGACATGTACGCGTTATTCCAATGGTTTTACGTGTTATATCAATAGACCTGTGCGCGTTATTCCAATGGACTGTACGCGTTATTCCAATGGCCATGTACGCATTATTCCAATGGTTTTACGCGTTATTCCAATGGTTTTACGCGTTATTCCAATGGACATGTACGCGTTATTCCAATGGTTTTACGCGTTATATCAATAGACCTGTACGCGTTATTCCAATGGGCCTGTACGCGTTATGTCAATGGACTGTACACGTTATTCCAATGGGCCTGTACGCGCTTTTCCAATGGTTTTACGCGTTATTCCAGTGGCCCTTTACACGTTATTCCAATGGGCTCTGTACGCGTTATTCCAATGGGCCTGTACGTGCTATTACAATGGTTTTACGCGTTATATCAAAAGACCTGTACGCGTTATTCCAATGGGCCTGTACGCGCTATTCCAATGGTTTTACGCGTTATTTCAATGGTTTTACGCGTTATTCCAATGGCCCTTTACACGTTATTCCAATGCGCCTGTACGCGCTATTCCAATGGTTTTACGCGTTATTACAATGGTTTTACGCGTTATATCAAAAGACCTGTACGCGTTATTCCAATGGGCCTGTACGCGCTATTCCAATGGTTTTACGTGTTATTCCAATGGACATGTACGCGTTATTCCAATGGTTTTACGCGTTATATCAATAGACCTGTACGCGTTATTCCAATGGACTGTACGCGTTATTCCAATGCGCCTGTACGCGCTATTCCAATGGTTTTACGCGTTATTTCAATGGTTTTACGCGTTATTCCAATGGCCCTTTACACGTTATTCCAATGCGCCTGTACGCGCTATTCCAATGGTTTTACGCGTTATTACAATGGTTTTACGCGTTATATCAAAAGACCTGTACGCGTTATTCCAATGGGCCTGTACGCGCTATTCCAATGGTTTTAAGTGTTATTCCAATGGACATGTACGCGTTATTCCAATGGTTTTACGCGTTATATCAATAGACCTGTACGCGTTATTCCAATGGACTGTACGCGTTATTCCAATGCGCCTGTACGCGCTATTCCAATGGTTTTACGCGTTATTTCAATGGACTGTACGCGTTATTCCAATGGCCATGTACGCGTTATTCCAATGGTTTTACGCGTTATTCCAATGGACATATACGCGTTATTCCAATGGTTTTACGCGTTATTCCAATGGCCCTTTACACGTTATTCCAATGGGCCTGTACGTGCTATTCCAATGGTTTTACGCGTTATTCCAATGGTCCTTTACGCGTTATTCCAATGGACTGTACGCGTTATTCCAATGGGCCTGTACGCGCTATTCCAATGGTTTTACGCGTTATTTCAATAGTTTTACGCGTTATTCCAGTGGCCCTTTACACGTTATTAAAATGGGCTCTGTACGCGTTATTCCAATGGGCCTGTACGTGCTATTCCAATGGTTTTACGCGTTATATCAATAGACCTGTACGCGTTATTCCAATGGGCCTGTACGCGTTATTCCAATGGACTGTACGCTTTATTCCAATGGGCCTGTACGCGCTATTCCAATGGTTTTACGCGTTATTCCAATGGACATGTACGCGTTATTCCAATGGTTTTACGTGTTATATCAATAGACCTGTACGCGTTATTCCAATGGACTGTACGCGTTATTCCAATGGGCCTGTACGCGTTATTCCAATGGACATGTACGCGTTATTCCAATGGTTGTACGCGTTATTCCAATGGACATGTACGCGTTATTCCAATGGTTTTACGCGTTATTCCAAAGGACATGTACGCGTTATTCCAATGGGCCTGTACGCGCTATTCCAATGGTTTTACGCGTTATTCCAATGGACATGTACGCGTTATTCCAATGGTTTTACGCGTTATATCAATAGACCTGTACGCGTTATTCCAATGGGCCTGTACGCGTTATTCCAATGGACTGTACGCGTTATTCCAATGGGCCTGTACGCGCTATTCCAATGGTTTTACGCGTTATTCCAATGGACATGTACGCGTTATTCCAATGGTTTTACGCGTTATATCAATAGACCTGTACGCGTTATTCCAATGGGCCTGTACGCGTTATTCCAATGGACTGTACGCGTTATTCCAATGGTTTTACGCGTTATATCAATAGACCTGTACGCGTTATTCCAATGGACTGTACGCGTTATTCCAATGGGCCTGTACGCGCTATTCCAATGGTCCTTTACGCGTTATTCCAATGGACTGTACGCGTTATTCCAATGGGCCTGTACGCGCTATTCCAATGGTTTTACGCGTTATTCCAATGGACATGTACGCGTTATTCCAATGGTTTTACGCGGTATATCAATAGACCTGTACGCGTTATTCCAATGGACTGTACGCGTTATTCCAAAGGGCCTGTACGCGCTATTCCAATGGTTTTACGCGTTATTTCAATGGACTGTACGCGTTATTCCAATGGCCATGTACGCGTTTTTCCAATGGATTTACGCGTTATTCCAATGGACATTTACGCGTTATTCCAATGGTTTTACGCGTTATATCAATAGACCTGTACGCGTTATTCCAATGGGCCTGTACGCGTTATGTCAATGGACTGTACACGTTATTCCAATGGGCCTGTACGCGCTATTCCAATGGTTTTACGCGTTATTCCAATGGACATATACGCGTTATTCCAATGGTTTTACGCGTTATTCCAATGGCCCTTTACACGTTATTCCAATGGGCCTGTACGTGCTATTCCAATGGTTTTACGCGTTATTCCAATGGTCCTTTACGCGTTATTCCAATGGACTGTACGCGTTATTCCAATGGACCTGTACGCACTATTCCAATGGTTTTACGCGTTATTTCAATGGTTTTACGCGTTATTCCAATGGTCCTTTACGCGTTATTCCAATGGACTGTACGCGTTATTCCAATGGGCCTGTACGCGCTATTCCAATGGTTTTACGCGTTATTCCAATGGAAATGTACGCGTTATTCCAAAGGTTTTACGCGTTATATCAATAGACCTGTACGCGTTATTCCAATGGGCCTGTACGCGTTATTCCAATGGACTGTACGCGTTATTCCAATGGGCCTGTACGCGCTATTCCAATGGTTTTACGCGTTATTCCAATGGACATGTACGCGTGATTCCAATGGTTTTACGCGGTATATCAATAGACCTGTACGCGTTATTCCAATGGACTGTACGCGTTATTCCAAAGGGCCTGTACGCGCTATTCCAATGGTTTTACGCGTTATTTCAATGGACTGTACGCGTTATTCCAATGGCCATGTACGCGTTTTTCCAATGGTTTTACGCGTTATTCCAATGGACATTTACGCGTTATTCCAATGGTTTTACGCGTTATATCAATAGACCTGTACGCGTTATTCCAATGGGCCTGTACGCGTTATGTCAATGGACTGTACACGTTATTCCAATGGGCCTGTACGCGCTATTCCAATGGTTTTACGCGTTATTTCAATGGTTTTACGCGTTATTCCAGTGGCCCTTTACACGTTATTCCAAAGGGCTCTGTACGCGTTATTCCAATGGGCCTGTACGTGCTATTACAATGGTTTTACGCGTTATATCAATAGACCTGTACGCGTTATTCCAATGAGCTCTGTACGCGTTATTCCAATGGACTGTACGCGTTATTCCAATGGGCCTGTTCGCGCTATTCCAATGGTTTTACGCGTTATTCCAATGGTCCTTTACGCGTTATTCCAATGGACTGTACGCGTTATTCCAATGGGCCTGTACGCGCTATTCCAATGGTTTTACGCGTTATTCCAATGGAAATGTACGCGTTATTCCAAAGGTTTTACGCGTTATATCAATAGACCTGTACGCGTTATTCCAATGGGCCTGTACGCGTTATTCCAATGGACTGTACGCGTTATTCCAATGGGCCTGTACGCGCTATTCCAATGGTTTTACGCGTTATTCCAATGGACATGTACGCGTTATTCCAATGGTTTTACGCGGTATATCAATAGAACTGTACGCGTTATTCCAATGGACTGTACGCGTTATTCCAAAGGGCCTGTACGCGCTATTCCAATGTATTTACGCGTTATTCCAATGGACATGTACGCGTTATTCCAATGGTTTTACGCGGTATATCAATAGACCTGTACGCGTTATTCCAATGGACTGTACGCGTTATTCCAATGGGCCTGTTCGCGCTATTCCAATGGTTTTACGCGTTATTCCAATGGTCGTTTACGCGTTATTCCAATGGACTGTACGCGTTATTCCAATGGAAATGTACGCGTTATTCCAAAGGTTTTACGCGTTATATCAATAGACCTGTACGCGTTATTCCAATGGGCCTGTACGCGTTATTCCAATGGACTGTACGCGTTATTCCAATGGGCCTGTACGCGCTATTCCAATGGTTTTACGCGTTATTCCAATGGACATGTACGCGTTATTCCAATGGTTTTACGCGGTATATCAATAGACATGTACGCGTTATTCCAATGGACTGTACGCGTTATTCCAAAGTGCCTGTACGCGCTATTCCAATGGTTTTACGCGTTATTTCAATGGACTGTACGCGTTATTCCAATGGCCATGTACGCGTTTTTCCAATGGTTTTACGCGTTATTCCAATGGACATTTACGCGTTATTCCAATGGTTTTACGCGTTATATCAATAGACCTGTACGCGTTATTCCAATGGGCCTGTACGCGTTATGTCAATGGACTGTACACGTTATTCCAATGGGCCTGTACGCGCTATTCCAATGGTTTTACGCGTTATTTCAATGGTTTTACGCGTTATTCCAGTGGCCCTTTACACGTTATTCCAAAGGGCTCTGTACGCGTTATTCCAATGGGCCTGTACGTGCTATTACAATGGTTTTACGCGGTATATCAATAGACCTGTACGCGTTATTCCAATGGGCTCTGTACGCGTTATTCCAATGGACTGTACGCGTTATTCCAATGGGCCTGTTCGCGCTATTCCAATGGTTTTACGCGTTATTCCAATGGTCCTCTACGCGTTATTCCAATGGACTGTACGCGTTATTCCAATGGGCCTGTACGCGCTATTCCAATGGTTTTACGCGTTATTCCAATGGAAATGTACGCGTTATTCCAAAGGTTTTACGCGTTATATCAATAGACCTGTACGCGTTATTCCAATGGGCCTGTACGCGTTATTCCAATGGACTGCACGCGTTATTCCAATGGGCCTGTACGCGCTATTCCAATGGTTTTACGCGTTATTCCAATGGACATGTACGCGTTATTCCAATGGTTTTACGCGGTATATCAATAGACCTGTACGCGTTATTCCAATGGACTGTACGCGTTATTCCAAAGGGCCTGTACGCGCTATTCCAATGGTTTTACGCGTTATTTCAATGGACTGTACGCGTTATTCCAATGGCCATGTACGCGTTTTTCCAATGGTTTTACGCGTTATTCCAATGGACATTTACGCGTTATTCCAATGGTTTTACGCGTTATATCAATAGACCTGTACGCGTTATTCCAATGGGCCTGTACGCGTTATGTCAATGGACTGTACACGTTATTCCAATGGGCCTGTACGCGCTATTCCAATGGTTTTACGCGTTATTTCAATGGTTTTACGCGTTATTCCAGTGGCCCTTTACACGTTATTCCAAAGGGCTCTGTACGCGTTATTCCAATGGGCCTGTACGTGCTATTACAATGGTTTTACGCGTTATATCAATAGACCTGTACGCGTTATTCCAATGGGCTCTGTACGCGTTATTCCAATGGACTGTACGCATTATTCCAATGGGCCTGTTCGCGCTATTCCAATGGTTTTACGTGTTATTCCAATGGACATGTACGCGTTATTCCAATGGTTTTACGCGTTATATCAATAGACCTGTACGCGTTATTCCAATGGACTGTACGCGTTATTCAAATGCGCCTGTACGCGCTATTCCAATGGTTTTACGCGTTATTTCAATGGACTGTACGCGTTATTCCAATGGCCATGTACGCGTTATTCCAATGGTTTTACGCGTTATTCCAATGGACATATACGCGTTATTCCAATGGTTTTACGCGTTATTCCAATGGCCCTTTACACGTTATTCCAATGGGCCTGTACGTGCTATTCCAATGGTTTTACGCGTTATTCCAATGGTCCTTTACGCGTTATTCCAATGGACTGTACGCGTTATTCCAATGGGCCTGTACGCGCTATTCCAATGGTTTTACGCGTTATTTCAATGGTTTTACGCGTTATTTCAATGGTTTTACGCGTTATTCCTGTGGCCCTTTACACTTTATTCCAATGGGCTCTGTACGCGTTATTCCAATGGGCCTGTACGCGTTATTCCAATGGGCCTGTACGTGCTATTCCAATGGTTTTACGCGTTATATCAATAGACCTGTACGCGTTATTCCAATGGGCCTGTACGCGTTATTCCAATGGACTGTACGCTTTATTCCAATGGGCCTGTACGCGCTATTCCAATGGTTTAACGCGTTATTCCAATGGACATGTACGCGTTATTCCAATGGTTTTACGTGTTATATCAATAGACCTGTGCGCGTTATTCCAATGGACTGTACGCGTTATTCCAATGGCCATGTACGCATTATTCCAATGGTTTTACGCGTTATTCCAATGGACATGTACGCGTTATTCCAATGGTTTTACGCGTTATATCAATAGACCTGTACGCGTTATTCCAATGGGCCTGTACGCGTTATGTCAATGGACTGTACACGTTATTCCAATGGGCCTGTACGCGCTTTTCCAATGGTTTTACGCGTTATTCCAGTGGCCCTTTACACGTTATTCCAATGGGCTCTGTACGCGTTATTCCAATGGGCCTGTACGTGCTATTACAATGGTTTTACGCGTTATATCAATAGACCTGTACGCGTTATTCCAATGGACTGTACGCGTTATTCCAATGCGCCTGTACGCGCTATTCCAATGGTTTTACGCGTTATTTCAATGGTTTTACGCGTTATTCCAATGGCCCTTTACACGTTATTCCAATGCGCCTGTACGCGCTATTCCAATGGTTTTACGCGTTATTACAATGGTTTTACGCGTTATATCAAAAGACCTGTACGCGTTATTCCAATGGGCCTGTACGCGCTATTCTAATGGTTTTACGTGTTATTCCAATGGACATGTACGCGTTATTCCAATGGTTTTACGCGTTATATCAATAGACCTGTACGCGTTATTCCAATGGACTGTACGCGTTATTCCAATGCGCCTGTACGCGCTATTCCAATGGTTTTACGAGTTATTTCAATGGACTGTACGCGTTATTCCAATGGCCATGTACGCGTTATTCCAATGGTTTTACGCGTTATTCCAATGGACATATACGCGTTATTCCAATGGTTTTATGCGTTATTCCAATGGCCCTTTACACGGTATTCCAATGGGCCTGTACGTGCTATTCCAATGGGCCTGTACGCGCTATTCCAATGGTTTTACGCGTTATTCCAATGGACATGTACGCGTTATTCCAATGGTTTTACGTGTTATATCAATAGACCTGTACGCGTTATTCCAATGGGCCTGTACGCGCTATTCCAATGGTTTAACGCGTTATTCCAATGGACATGTACGCGTTATTCCAATGGTTTTACGTGTTATATCAAAGACCTGTGCGCGTTATTCCAATGGACTGTACGCGTTATTCCAATGGCCATGTACGCATTATTCCAATGGTTTTACGCGTTATTCCAATGGACATGTACGCGTTATTCCAATGGTTTTACGCGTTATATCAATAGACCTGTACGCGTTATTCCAATGGGCCTGTACGCGTTATGTCAATGGACTGTACACGTTATTCCAATGGGCCTGTACGCGCTTTTCCAATGGTTTTACGCGTTATTCCAGTGGCCCTTTACACGTTATTCCAATGGGCTCTGTACGCGTTATTCCAATGGGCCTGTACGTGCTATTACAATGGTTTTACGCGTTATATCAAAAGACCTGTACGCGTTATTCCAATGGGCCTGTACGCGCTATTCCAATGGTTTTACGTGTTATTCCAATGGACATGTACGCGTTATTCCAATGGTTTTACGCGTTATATCAATAGACCTGTACGCGTTATTCCAATGGACTGTACGCGTTATTCCAATGCGCCTGTACGCGCTATTCCAATGGTTTTACGCGTTATTTCAATGGTTTTACGCGTTATTCCAATGGCCCTTTACACGTTATTCCAATGCGCCTGTACGCGCTATTCCAATGGTTTTACGCGTTATTACAATGGTTTTACGCGTTATATCAAAAGACCTATACGCGTTATTCCAATGGGCCTGTACGCGCTATTCCAATGGTTTTACGTGTTATTCCAATGGACATGTACGCGTTATTCCAATGGTTTTACGCGTTATATCAATAGACCTGTACGCGTTATTCCAATGGACTGTACGCGTTATTCCAATGCGCCTGTACGCGCTATTCCAATGGTTTTACGCGTTATTTCAATGGACTGTACGCGTTATTCCAATGGCCATGTACGCGTTATTCCAATGGTTTTACGCGTTATTCCAATGGACATATACGCGTTATTCCAATGGTTTTACGCGTTATTCCAATGGCCCTTTACACGTTATTCCAATGGGCCTGTACGTGCTATTCCAATGGTTTTACGCGTTATTCCAATGGTCCTTTACGCGTTATTCCAATGGACTGTACGCGTTATTCCAATGGGCCTGTACGCGCTATTCCAATGGTTTTACGCGTTATTTCAATAGTTTTACGCGTTATTCCAGTGGCCCTTTACACGTTATTCCAATGGGCTCTGTACGCGTTATTCCAATGGGCCTGTACGTGCTATTACAATGGTTTTACGCGTTATATCAATAGACCTGTACGCGTTATTCCAATGGGCTCTGTACGCGTTATTCCAATGGACTGTACGCGTTATTCCAATGGGCCTGTACGCGCTATTCCAATGGTTTTACGCGTTATTCCAATGGACATGTACGCGTTATTCCAATGGTTTTACGCGTTATATCAATAGACCTGTACGCGTTATTCCAATGGGCCTGTACGCGTTATTCCAATGGACTGTACGCGTTATTCCAATGGTTTTACGCGTTATATCAATAGACCTGTACGCGTTATTCCAATGGACTGTACGCGTTATTCCAATGGGCCTGTACGCGCTATTCCAATGGTCCTTTACGCGTTATTCCAATGGACTGTACGCGTTATTCCAATGGGCCTGTACGCGCTATTCCAATGGTTTTACGCGTTATTCCAATGGAAATGTACGCGTTATTCCAAAGGTTTTACGCGTTATATCAATAGACCTGTACGCGTTATTCCAATGGGCCTGTACGCGTTATTCCAATGGACTGTACGCGTTATTCCAATGGGCCTGTACGCGCTATTCCAATGGTTTTACGCGTTATTCCAATGGACATGTACGCGTTATTCCAATGGTTTTACGCGGTATATCAATAGACCTGTACGCGTTATTCCAATGGACTGTACGCGTTATTCCAAAGGGCCTGTACGCGCTATTCCAATGGTTTTACGCGTTATTTCAATGGACTGTACGCGTTATTCCAATGGCCATGTACGCGTTTTTCCAATGGTTTTACGCGTTATTCCAATGGACATTTACGCGTTATTCCAATGGTTTTACGCGTTATATCAATAGACCTGTACGCGTTATTCCAATGGGCCTGTACGCGTTATGTCAATGGACTGTACACGTTATTCCAATGGGCCTGTACGCGCTATTCCAATGGTTTTACGCGTTATTTCAATGGTTTTACGCGTTATTCCAGTGGCCCTTTACACGTTATTCCAAAGGGCTCTGTACGCGTTATTCCAATGGGCCTGTACGTGCTATTACAATGGTTTTACGCGTTATATCAATAGACCTGTACGCGTTATTCCAATGAGCTCTGTACGCGTTATTCCAATTGACTGTACGCGTTATTCCAATGGGCCTGTTCGCGCTATTCCAATGGTTTTACGCGTTATTCCAATGGTCCTTTACGCGTTATTCCAATGGACTGTACGCGTTATTCCAATGGGCCTGTACGCGCTATTCCAATGGTTTTACGCGTTATTCCAATGGAAATGTACGCGTTATTCCAAAGGTTTTACGCGTTATATCAATAGACCTGTACGCGTTATTCCAATGGGCCTGTACGCGTTATTCCAATGGACTGTACGCGTTATTCCAATGGGCCTGTACGCGCTATTCCAATGGTTTTACGCGTTATTCCAATGGACATGTACGCGTTATTCCAATGGTTTTACGCGGTATATCAATAGAACTGTACGCGTTATTCCAATGGACTGTACGCGTTATTCCAAAGGGCCTGTACGCGCTATTCCAACGGTTTTACGCGTTATTTCAATGGACTGTACGCGTTATTCCAATGGCCATGTACGCGTTTTTCCAATGGTTTTACGCGTTATTCCAATGGACATTTACGCGTTATTCCAATGGTTTTACGCGTTATATCAATAGACCTGTACGCGTAATTCCAATGGGCCTGTACGCGTTATGTCAATGGACTGTACACGTTATTCCAATGGGCCTGTACGCGCTATTCCAATGGTTTTACGCGTTATTTCAATGGTTTTACGCGTTATTCCAGTGGCCCTTTACACGTTATTCCAAAGGGCTCTGTACGCGTTATTCCAATGGGCCTGTACGTGCTATTACAATGGTTTTACGCGTTATATCAATAGACCTGTACGCGTTATTCCAATGGGCTCTGTACGCGTTATTCCAATGGACTGTACGCATTATTCCAATGGGCCTGTTCGCGCTATTCCAATGGTTTTACGTGTTATTCCAATGGACATGTACGCGTTATTCCAATGGTTTTACGCGTTATATCAATAGACCTGTACGCGTTATTCCAATGGACTGTACGCGTTATTCCAATGCGCCTGTACGCGCTATTCCAATGGTTTTACGCGTTATTTCAATGGACTGTACGCGTTATTCCAATGGCCATGTACGCGTTATTCCAATGGTTTTACGCGTTATTCCAATGGACATATACGCGTTATTCCAATGGTTTTACGCGTTATTCCAATGGCCCTTTACACGTTATTCCAATGGGCCTGTACGTGCTATTCCAATGGTTTTACGCGTTATTCCAATGGTCCTTTACGCGTTATTCCAATGGACTGTACGCGTTATTCCAATGGGCCTGTACGCACTATTCCAATGGTTTTACGCGTTATTTCAATGGTTTTACGCGTTATTTCAATGGTTTTACGCGTTATTCCTGTGGCCCTTTACACTTTATTCCAATGGGCTCTGTACGCGTTATTCCAATGGGCCTGTACGCGTTATTCCAATGGGCCTGTACGTGCTATTCCAATGGTTTTACGCGTTATATCAATAGACCTGTACGCGTTATTCCAATGGGCCTGTACGCGTTATTACAATGGACTGTACGCTTTATTCCAATGGGCCTGTACGCGCTATTCCAATGGTTTAACGCGTTATTCCAATGGACATGTACGCGTTATTCCAATGGTTTTACGTGTTATATCAATAGACCTGTGCGCGTTATTCCAATGGACTGTACGCGTTATTCCAATGGCCATGTACGCATTATTCCAATGGTTTTACGCGTTATTCCAATGGACATGTACGCGTTATTCCAATGGTTTTACGCGTTATATCAATAGACCTGTACGCGTTATTCCAATGGACTGTACGCGTTATTCCAATGGGCCTGTACGCGCTATTCCAATGGTTTTACGCGTTATTTCAATAGTTTTACGCGTTATTCCAGTGGCCCTTTACACGTTATTCCAATGGGCTCTGTACGCGTTATTCCAATGGGCCTGTACGCGTTATTCCAATGGGCCTGTACGTGCTATTTCAATGGTTTTACGCGTTATATCAATAGACCTGTACGCGTTATTCCAATGGACTGTACGCTTTATTCCAATGGGCCTGTACGCGCTATTCCAATGGTTTTACGCGTTATTCCAATGGACATGTACGCGTTATTCCAATGGTTTTACGTGTTATATCAATAGACCTGTACGCGTTATTCCAATGGACTGTACGCGTTATTCCAATGGGCCTGTACGCGTTATTCCAATGGACATGTACGCGTTATTCCAATGGTTTTAAGCGTTATTCCAATGGACATGTACGCGTTATTCCAATGGTTTTACGCGTTATTCCAAAGGACATGTACGCGTTATTCCAATGGGCCTGTACGCGCTATTCCAATGGTTTTACGCGTTATTCCAATGGACATGTACGCGTTATTCCAATGGTTTTACGCGTTATATCAATAGACCTGTACGCGTTATTCCAATGGGCCTGTACGCGTTATTCCAATGGACTGTACGCGTTATTCCAATGGGCCTGTACGCGCTATTCCAATGGTTTTACGCGTTATTCCAATGGACATGTACGCGTTATTCCAATGGTTTTACGCGGTATATCAATAGACCTGTACGCGTTATTCCAATGGACTGTACGCGTTATTCCAAAGGGCCTGTACGCGCTATTCCAATGGTTTTACGCGTTATTTCAATGGACTGTACGCGTTATTCCAATGGCCATGTACGCGTTTTTCCAATGGTTTTACGCGTTATTCCAATGGACATTTACGCGTTATTCCAATGGTTTTACGCGTTATATCAATAGACCTGTACGCGTTATTCCAATGGGCCTGTACGCGTTATGTCAATGGACTGTACACGTTATTCCAATGGGCCTGTACGCGCTATTCCAATGGTTTTACG
This sequence comes from Leiobunum rupestre, assembly GCF_980474605.1. Classification (NCBI taxonomy): domain Eukaryota; kingdom Metazoa; phylum Arthropoda; class Arachnida; order Opiliones; family Sclerosomatidae; genus Leiobunum; species Leiobunum rupestre. Next base: position 37,121,427 of record NC_143390.1, read on the forward strand.
CGTTATTTCAATGGTTTTACGCGTTATTCCAGTGGCCCTTTACACGTTATTCCAAAGGGCTCTGTACGCGTTATTCCAATGGGCCTGTACGTGCTATTACAATGGTTTTACGCGTTATATCAATAGACCTGTACGCGTTATTCCAATGAGCTCTGTACGCGTTATTCCAATGGACTGTACGCGTTATTCCAATGGGCCTGTTCGCGCTATTCCAATGGTTTTACGCGTTATTCCAATGGTCCTTTACGCGTTATTCCAATGGACTGTACGCGTTATTCCAATGGGCCTGTACGCGCTATTCCAATGGTTTTACGCGTTATTCCAATGGAAATGTACGCGTTATTCCAAAGGTTTTACGCGTTATATCAATAGACCTGTACGCGTTATTCCAATGGGCCTGTACGCGTTATTCCAATGGACTGTACGCGTTATTCCAATGGGCCTGTACGCGCTATTCCAATGGTTTTACGCGTTATTCCAATGGACATGTACGCGTTATTCCAATGGTTTTACGCGGTATATCAATAGAACTGTACGCGTTATTCCAATGGACTGTACGCGTTATTCCAAAGGGCCTGTACGCGCTATTCCAATGGTTTTACGCGTTATTTCAATGGACTGTACGCGTTATTCCAATGGCCATGTACGCGTTTTTCCAATGGTTTTACGCGTTATTCCAATGGACATTTACGCGTTATTCCAATGGTTTTACGCGTTATATCAATAGACCTGTACGCGTTATTCCAATGGGCCTGTACGCGTTATGTCAATGGACTGTACACGTTATTCCAATGGGCCTGTACGCGCTATTCCAATGGTTTTACGCGTTATTTCAATGGTTTTACGCGTTATTCCAGTGGCCCTTTACACGTTATTCCAAAGGGCTCTGTACGCGTTATTCCAATGGGCCTGTACGTGCTATTACAATGGTTTTACGCGTTATATCAATAGACCTTTACGCGTTATTCCAATGGGCTCTGTACGCGTTATTCCAATGGACTGTACGCATTATTCCAATGGGCCTGTTCGCGCTATTCCAATGGTTTTACGTGTTATTCCAATGGACATGTACGCGTTATTCCAATGGACTGTACGCGTTATTCCAATGGGCCTGTACGCGCTATTCCAATGGTTTTACGCGTTATTCCAATGGACATGTACGCGTTATTCCAATGGTTTTACGCGGTATATCAATAGACCTGTACGCGTTATTCCAATGGACTGTACGCGTTATTCCAATGGGCCTGTACGCGCTATTCCAATGGTTTTACGCGTTATTCCAATGGACATGTACGCGTTATTCCAATGGTTTTACGCGGTATATCAATAGACCTGTACGCGTTATTCCAATGGACTGTACGCGTTATTCCAATGGGCCTGTTCGCGCTATTCCAATGGTTTTACGCGTTATTCCAATGGTCCTTTACGCGTTATTCCAATGGACTGTACGCGTTATTCCAATGGAAATGTACGCGTTATTCCAAAGGTTTTACGCGTTATATCAATAGACCTGTACGCGTTATTCCAATGGGCCTGTACGCGTTATTCCAATGGACTGTACGCGTTATTCCAATGGGCCTGTACGCGCTATTCCAATGGTTTTACGCGTTATTCCAATGGTTTTACGCGGTATATCAATAGACCTGTACGCGTTATTCCAATGGACTGTACGCGTTATTCCAAAGTGCCTGTACGCGCTATTCCAATGGTTTTACGCGTTATTTCAATGGACTGTACGCGTTATTCCAATGGCCATGTACGCGTTTTTCCAATGGTTTTACGCGTTATTCCAATGGACATTTACGCGTTATTCCAATGGTTTTACGCATTATATCAATAGACCTGTACGCGTTATTCCAATGGGCCTGTACGCGTTATGTCAATGGACTGTACACGTTATTCCAATGGGCCTGTACGCGCTATTCCAATGGTTTTACGCGTTATTTCAATGGTTTTACGCGTTATTCCAGTGGCCCTTTACACGTTATTCCAAAGGGCTCTGTACGCGTTATTCCAATGGGCCTGTACGTGCTATTACAATGGTTTTAAGCGTTATATCAATAGACCTGTACGCGTTATTCCAATGGGCTCTGTACGCGTTATTCCAATGGACTGTACGCGTTATTCCAATGGGCCTGTTCGCGCTATTCCAATGGTTTTACGCGTTATTCCAATGGTCCTTTACGCGTTATTCCAATGGACTGTACGCGTTATTCCAATGGGCCTGTACGCGCTATTCCAATGGTTTTACGCGTTATTCCAATGGAAATGTACGCGTTATTCCAAAGGTTTTACGCGTTATATCAATAGACCTGTACGCGTTATTCCAATGGGCCTGTACGCGTTATTCCAATGGACTGTACGCGTTATTCCAATGGGCCTGTACGCGCTATTCCAATGGTTTTACGCGTTATTCCAATGGACATGTACGCGTTATTCCAATGGTTTTACGCGGTATATCAATAGACCTGTACGCGTTATTCCAATGGACTGTACGCGTTATTCCAAAGGGCCTGTACGCGCTATTCCAATGGTTTTACGCGTTATTTCAATGGACTGTACGCGTTATTCCAATGGCCATGTACGCGTTTTTCCAATGGTTTTACGCGTTATTCCAATGGACATTTACGCGTTATTCCAATGGTTTTACGCGTTATATCAATAGACCTGTACGCGTTATTCCAATGGGCCTGTACGCGTTATGTCAATGGACTGTACACGTTATTCCAATGGGCCTGTACGCGCTATTCCAATGGTTTTACGCGTTATTTCAATGGTTTTACGCGTTATTCCAGTGGCCCTTTACACGTTATTCCAAAGGGCTCTGTACGCGTTATTCCAATGGGCCTGTACGTGCTATTACAATGGTTTTACGCGTTATATCAATAGACCTGTACGCGTTATTCCAATGGGCTCTGTACGCGTTATTCCAATGGACTGTACGCATTATTCCAATGGGCCTGTTCGCGCTATTCCAATGGTTTTACGTGTTATTCCAATGGACATGTACGCGTTATTCCAATGGTTTTACGCGTTATATCAATAGACCTGTACGCGTTATTCCAATGGGCTCTGTACGCGTTATTCCAATGGACTGTACGCGTTATTCCAATGGGCCTGTTCGCGCTATTCCAATGGTTTTACGCGTTATTCCAATGGTCCTTTACGCGTTATTCCAATGGACTGTACGCGTTATTCCAATGGGCCTGTACGCGCTATTCCAATGGTTTTACGCGTTATTCCAATGGAAATGTACGCGTTATTCCAAAGGTTTTACGCGTTATATCAATAGACCTGTACGCGTTATTCCAATGGGCCTGTACGCGTTATTCCAATGGACTGTACGCGTTATTCCAATGGGCCTGTACGCGCTATTCCAATGGTTTTACGCGTTATTCCAATGGACATGTACGCGTTATTCCAATGGTTTTACGCGGTATATCAATAGACCTGTACGCGTTATTCCAATGGACTGTACGCGTTATTCCAAAGGGCCTGTACGCGCTATTCCAATGGTTTTACGCGTTATTTCAATGGACTGTACGCGTTATTCCAATGGCCATGTACGCGTTTTTCCAATGGTTTTACGCGTTATTCCAATGGACATTTACGCGTTATTCCAATGGTTTTACGCGTTATATCAATAGACCTGTACGCGTTATTCCAATGGGCCTGTACGCGTTATGTCAATGGACTGTACACGTTATTCCAATGGGCCTGTACGCGCTATTCCAATGGTTTTACGCGTTATTTCAATGGTTTTACGCGTTATTCCAGTGGCCCTTTACACGTTATTCCAAAGGGCTCTGTACGCGTTATTCCAATGGGCCTGTACGTGCTATTACAATGGTTTTACGCGTTATATCAATAGACCTGTACGCGTTATTCCAATGGGCTCTGTACGCGTTATTCCAATGGACTGTACGCATTATTCCAATGGGCCTGTTCGCGCTATTCCAATGGTTTTACGTGTTATTCCAATGGACATGTACGCGTTATTCCAATGGTTTTACGCGTTATATCAATAGACCTGTACGCGTTATTCCAATGGACTGTACGCGTTATTCCAATGCGCCTGTACGCGCTATTCCAATGGTTTTACGCGTTATTTCAATGGACTGTACGCGTTATTCCAATGGCCATGTACGCGTTATTCCAATGGTTTTACGCGTTATTCCAATGGACATATACGCGTTATTCCAATGGTTTTACGCGTTATTCCAATGGCCCTTTACACGTTATTCCAATGGGCCTGTACGTGCTATTCCAATGGTTTTACGCGTTATTCCAATGGTCCTTTACGCGTTATTCCAATGGACTGTACGCGTTATTCCAATGGGCCTGTACGCGCTATTCCAATGGTTTTACGCGTTATTTCAATGGTTTTACGCGTTATTTCAATGGTTTTACGCGTTATTCCTGTGGCCCTTTACACTTTATTCCAATGGGCTCTGTACGCGTTATTCCAATGGGCCTGTACGCGTTATTCCAATGGGCCTGTACGTGCTATTCCAATGGTTTTACGCGTTATATCAATAGACCTGTACGCGTTATTCCAATGGGCCTGTACGCGTTATTCCAATGGACTGTACGCTTTATTCCAATGGGCCTGTACGCGCTATTCCAATGGTTTAACGCGTTATTCCAATGGACATGTACGCGTTATTCCAATGGTTTTACGTGTTATATCAATAGACCTGTGCGCGTTATTCCAATGGACTGTACGCGTTATTCCAATGGCCATGTACGCATTATTCCAATGGTTTTACGCGTTATTCCAATGGACATGTACGCGTTATTCCAATGGTTTTACGCGTTATATCAATAGACCTGTACGCGTTATTCCAATGGGCCTGTACGCGTTATGTCAATGGACTGTACACGTTATTCCAATGGGCCTGTACGCGCTTTTCCAATGGTTTTACGCGTTATTCCAGTGGCCCTTTACACGTTATTCCAATGGGCTCTGTACGCGTTATTCCAATGGGCCTGTACGTGCTATTACAATGGTTTTACGCGTTATATCAAAAGACCTGTACGCGTTATTCCAATGGGCCTGTACGCGCTATTCCAATGGTTTTACGTGTTATTCCATTTTACATGTACGCGTTATTCCAATGGTTTTACGCGTTATATCAATAGACCTGTACGCGTTATTCCAATGGACTGTACGCGTTATTCCAATGCGCCTGTACGCGCTATTCCAATGGTTTTACGCGTTATTTCAATGGACTGTACGCGTTATTCCAATGGCCATGTACGCGTTATTCCAATGGTTTTACGCGTTATTCCAATGGACATATACGCGTTATTCCAATGGTTTTACGCGTTATTCCAATGGCCCTTTACACGTTATTCCAATGGGCCTGTACGAGCTATTCCAATGGTTTTACGCGTTATTCCAATGGTCCTTTACGCGTTATTCCAATGGACTGTACGCGTTATTCCAATGGGCCTGTACGCGCTATTCCAATGGTTTTACGCGTTATTTCAATGGTTTTACGCGTTATTTCAATGGTTTTACGCGTTATTCCTGTGGCCCTTTACACTTTATTCCAATGGGCTCTGTACGCGTTATTCCAATGGGCCTGTACGCGTTATTCCAATGGGCCTGTACGTGCTATTCCAATGGTTTTACGCGTTATATCAATAGACCTGTACGCGTTATTCCAATGGGCCTGTACGCGTTATTCCAATGGACTGTACGCTTTATTCCAATGGGCCTGTACGCGCTATTCCAATGGTTTAACGCGTTATTCCAATGGACATGTACGCGTTATTCCAATGGTTTTACGTGTTATATCAATAGACCTGTGCGCGTTATTCCAATGGACTGTACGCGTTATTCCAATGGTCATGTACGCATTATTCCAATGGTTTTACGCGTTATTCCAATGGACATGTACGCGTTATTCCAATGGTTTTACGCGTTATATCAATAGACCTGTACGCGTTATTCCAATGGGCCTGTACGCGTTATGTCAATGGACTGTACACGTTATTCCAATGGGCCTGTACGCGCTTTTCCAATGGTTTTACGCGTTATTCCAGTGGCCCTTTACACGTTATTCCAATGGGCTCTGTACGCGTTATTCCAATGGGCCTGTACGTGCTATTACAATGGTTTTACGCGTTATATCAAAAGACCTGTACGCGTTATTCCAATGGGCCTGTACGCGCTATTCCAATGGTTTTACGCGTTATTTCAATGGTTTTACGCGTTATTCCAATGGCCCTTTACACGTTATTCCAATGCGCCTGTACGCGCTATTCCAATGGTTTTACGCGTTATTACAATGGTTTTACGCGTTATATCAAAAGACCTGTACGCGTTATTCCAATGGGCCTGTACGCGCTATTCCAATGGTTTTACGTGTTATTCCAATGGACATGTACGCGTTATTCCAATGGTTTTACGCGTTATATCAATAGACCTGTACGCGTTATTCCAATGGACTGTACGCGTTATTCCAATGCGCCTGTACGCGCTATTCCAATGGTTTTACGCGTTATTTCAATGGTTTTACGCGTTATTCCAATGGTCCTTTACGCGTTATTCCAATGGACTGTACGCGTTATTCCAATGGGCCTGTACGCGCTATTCCAATGGTTTTACGCGTTATTCCAATGGAAATGTACGCGTTATTCCAAAGGTTTTACGCGTTATATCAATAGACCTGTACGCGTTATTCCAATGGGCCTGTACGCGTTATTCCAATGGACTGTACGCGTTATTCCAATGGGCCTGTACGCGCTATTCCAATGGTTTTACGCGTTATTCCAATGGACATGTACGCGTTATTCCAATGGTTTTACGCGGTATATCAATAGACCTGTACGCGTTATTCCAATGGACTGTACGCGTTATTCCAAAGGGCCTGTACGCGCTATTCCAATGGTTTTACGCGTTATTTCAATGGACTGTACGCGTTATTCCAATGGCCATGTACGCGTTTTTCCAATGGTTTTACGCGTTATTCCAATGGACATTTACGCGTTATTCCAATGGTTTTACGCGTTATATCAATAGACCTGTACGCGTTATTCCAATGGGCCTGTACGCGTTATGTCAATGGACTGTACACGTTATTCCAATGGGCCTGTACGCGCTATTCCAATGGTTTTACGCGTTATTTCAATGGTTTTACGCGTTATTCCAGTGGCCCTTTACACGTTATTCCAAAGGGCTCTGTACGCGTTATTCCAATGGGCCTGTACGTGCTATTACAATGGTTTTACGCGTTATATCAATAGACCTGTACGCGTTATTCCAATGAGCTCTGTACGCGTTATTCCAATGGACTGTACGCGTTATTCCAATGGGCCTGTTCGCGCTATTCCAATGGTTTTACGCGTTATTCCAATGGTCCTTTACGCGTTATTCCAATGGACTGTACGCGTTATTCCAATGGGCCTGTACGCGCTATTCCAATGGTTTTACGCGTTATTCCAATGGAAATGTACGCGTTATTCCAAAGGTTTTACGCGTTATATCAATAGACCTGTACGCGTTATTCCAATGGGCCTGTACGCGTTATTCCAATGGACTGTACGCGTTATTCCAATGGGCCTGTACGCGCTATTCCAATGGTTTTACGCGTTATTCCAATGGACATGTACGCGTTATTCCAATGGTTTTACGCGGTATATCAATAGAACTGTACGCGTTATTCCAATGGACTGTACGCGTTATTCCAAAGGGCCTGTACGCGCTATTCCAATGTATTTACGCGTTATTCCAATGGACATGTACGCGTTATTCCAATGGTTTTACGCGGTATATCAATAGACCTGTACGCGTTATTCCAATGGACTGTACGCGTTATTCCAATGGGCCTGTTCGCGCTATTCCAATGGTTTTACGCGTTATTCCAATGGTCCTTTACGCGTTATTCCAATGGACTGTACGCGTTATTCCAATGGAAATGTACGCGTTATTCCAAAGGTTTTACGCGTTATATCAATAGACCTGTACGCGTTATTCCAATGGGCCTGTACGCGTTATTCCAATGGACTGTACGCGTTATTCCAATGGGCCTGTACGCGCTATTCCAATGGTTTTACGCGTTATTCCAATGGACATGTACGCGTTATTCCAATGGTTTTACGCGGTATATCAATAGACCTGTACGCGTTATTCCAATGGACTGTACGCGTTATTCCAAAGTGCCTGTACGCGCTATTCCAATGGTTTTACGCGTTATTTCAATGGACTGTACGCGTTATTCCAATGGCCATGTACGCATTATTCCAATGGTTTTACGCGTTATTCCAATGGACATGTACGCGTTATTCCAATGGTTTTACGCGTTATATCAATAGACCTGTACGCGTTATTCCAATGGGCCTGTACGCGTTATGTCAATGGACTGTACACGTTATTCCAATGGGCCTGTACGCGCTTTTCCAATGGTTTTACGCGTTATTCCAGTGGCCCTTTACACGTTATTCCAATGGGCTCTGTACGCGTTATTCCAATGGGCCTGTACGTGCTATTACAATGGTTTTACGCGTTATATCAAAAGACCTGTACGCGTTATTCCAATGGGCCTGTACGCGCTATTCCAATGGTTTTACGCGTTATTTCAATGGTTTTACGCGTTATTCCAATGGCCCTTTACACGTTATTCCAATGCGCCTGTACGCGCTATTCCAATGGTTTTACGCGTTATTACAATGGTTTTACGCGTTATATCAAAAGACCTGTACGCGTTATTCCAATGGGCCTGTACGCGCTATTCCAATGGTTTTACGTGTTATTCCAATGGACATGTACGCGTTATTCCAATGGTTTTACGCGTTATATCAATAGACCTGTACGCGTTATTCCAATGGACTGTACGCGTTATTCCAATGCGCCTGTACGCGCTATTCCAATGGTTTTACGCGTTATTTCAATGGTTTTACGCGTTATTCCAATGGCCCTTTACACGTTATTCCAATGCGCCTGTACGCGCTATTCCAATGGTTTTACGCGTTATTACAATGGTTTTACGCGTTATATCAAAAGACCTGTACGCGTTATTCCAATGGGCCTGTACGCGCTATTCCAATGGTTTTACGTGTTATTCCAATGGACATGTACGCGTTATTCCAATGGTTTTACGCGTTATATCAATAGACCTGTACGCGTTATTCCAATGGACTGTACGCGTTATTCCAATGCGCCTGTACGCGCTATTCCAATGGTTTTACGCGTTATTTCAATGGACTGTACGCGTTATTCCAATGGCCATGTACGCGTTATTCCAATGGTTTTACGCGTTATTCCAATGGACATATACGCGTTATTCCAATGGTTTTACGCGTTATTCCAATGGCCCTTTACACGTTATTCCAATGGGCCTGTACGTGCTATTCCAATGGTTTTACGCGTTATTCCAATGGTCCTTTACGCGTTATTCCAATGGACTGTACGCGTTATTCCAATGGGCCTGTACGCGCTATTCCAATGGTTTTACGCGTTATTTCAATAGTTTTACGCGTTATTCCAGTGGCCCTTTACACGTTATTAAAATGGGCTCTGTACGCGTTATTCCAATGGGCCTGTACGTGCTATTCCAATGGTTTTACGCGTTATATCAATAGACCTGTACGCGTTATTCCAATGGGCCTGTACGCGTTATTCCAATGGACTGTACGCTTTATTCCAATGGGCCTGTACGCGCTATTCCAATGGTTTTACGCGTTATTCCAATGGACATGTACGCGTTATTCCAATGGTTTTACGTGTTATATCAATAGACCTGTACGCGTTATTCCAATGGACTGTACGCGTTATTCCAATGGGCCTGTACGCGTTATTCCAATGGACATGTACGCGCTATTCCAATGGTTTTACGCGTTATTCCAATGGACATGTACGCGTTATTCCAATGGTTTTACGCGTTATATCAATAGACCTGTACGCGTTATTCCAATGGGCCTGTACGCGTTATTCCAATGGACTGTACGCGTTATTCCAATGGTTTTACGCGTTATATCAATAGACCTGTACGCGTTATTCCAATGGACTGTACGCGTTATTCCAATGGGCCTGTACGCGCTATTCCAATGGTCCTTTACGCGTTATTCCAATGGACTGTACGCGTTATTCCAATGGGCCTGTACGCGCTATTCCAATGGTTTTACGCGTTATTCCAATGGACATGTACGCGTTATTCCAATGGTTTTACGCGGTATATCAATAGACCTGTACGCGTTATTCCAATGGACTGTACGCGTTATTCCAAAGGGCCTGTACGCGCTATTCCAATGGTTTTACGCGTTATTTCAATGGACTGTACGCGTTATTCCAATGGCCATGTACGCGTTTTTCCAATGGATTTACGCGTTATTCCAATGGACATTTACGCGTTATTCCAATGGTTTTACGCGTTATATCAATAGACCTGTACGCGTTATTCCAATGGGCCTGTACGCGTTATGTCAATGGACTGTACACGTTATTCCAATGGGCCTGTACGCGCTATTCCAATGGTTTTACGCGTTATTCCAATGGACATATACGCGTTATTCCAATGGTTTTACGCGTTATTCCAATGGCCCTTTACACGTTATTCCAATGGGCCTGTACGTGCTATTCCAATGGTTTTACGCGTTATTCCAATGGTCCTTTACGCGTTATTCCAATGGACTGTACGCGTTATTCCAATGGACCTGTACGCACTATTCCAATGGTTTTACGCGTTATTTCAATGGTTTTACGCGTTATTCCAATGGTCCTTTACGCGTTATTCCAATGGACTGTACGCGTTATTCCAATGGGCCTGTACGCGCTATTCCAATGGTTTTACGCGTTATTCCAATGGAAATGTACGCGTTATTCCAAAGGTTTTACGCGTTATATCAATAGACCTGTACGCGTTATTCCAATGGGCCTGTACGCGTTATTCCAATGGACTGTACGCGTTATTCCAATGGGCCTGTACGCGCTATTCCAATGGTTTTACGCGTTATTCCAATGGACATGTACGCGTTATTCCAATGGTTTTACGCGGTATATCAATAGACCTGTACGCGTTATTCCAATGGACTGTACGCGTTATTCCAAAGGGCCTGTACGCGCTATTCCAATGGTTTTACGCGTTATTTCAATGGACTGTACGCGTTATTCCAATGGCCATGTACGCGTTTTTCCAATGGTTTTACGCGTTATTCCAATGGACATTTACGCGTTATTCCAATGGTTTTACGCGTTATATCAATAGACCTGTACGCGTTATTCCAATGGGCCTGTACGCGTTATGTCAATGGACTGTACACGTTATTCCAATGGGCCTGTACGCGCTATTCCAATGGTTTTACGCGTTATTTCAATGGTTTTACGCGTTATTCCAGTGGCCCTTTACACGTTATTCCAAAGGGCTCTGTACGCGTTATTCCAATGGGCCTGTACGTGCTATTACAATGGTTTTACGCGTTATATCAATAGACCTGTACGCGTTATTCCAATGAGCTCTGTACGCGTTATTCCAATGGACTGTACGCGTTATTCCAATGGGCCTGTTCGCGCTATTCCAATGGTTTTACGCGTTATTCCAATGGTCCTTTACGCGTTATTCCAATGGACTGTACGCGTTATTCCAATGGGCCTGTACGCGCTATTCCAATGGTTTTACGCGTTATTCCAATGGAAATGTACGCGTTATTCCAAAGGTTTTACGCGTTATATCAATAGACCTGTACGCGTTATTCCAATGGGCCTGTACGCGTTATTCCAATGGACTGTACGCGTTATTCCAATGGGCCTGTACGCGCTATTCCAATGGTTTTACGCGTTATTCCAATGGACATGTACGCGTTATTCCAATGGTTTTACGCGGTATATCAATAGAACTGTACGCGTTATTCCAATGGACTGTACGCGTTATTCCAAAGGGCCTGTACGCGCTATTCCAATGTATTTACGCGTTATTCCAATGGACATGTACGCGTTATTCCAATGGTTTTACGCGGTATATCAATAGACCTGTACGCGTTATTCCAATGGACTGTACGCGTTATTCCAATGGGCCTGTTCGCGCTATTCCAATGGTTTTACGCGTTATTCCAATGGTCCTTTACGCGTTATTCCAATGGACTGTACGCGTTATTCCAATGGACTGTACGCGTTATTCCAATGGGCCTGTACGCGCTATTCCAATGGTTTTACGCGTTATTCCAATGGACATGTACGCGTTATTCCAATGGTTTTACGCGGTATATCAATAGACCTGTACGCGTTATTCCAATGGACTGTACGCGTTATTCCAAAGTGCCTGTACGCGCTATTCCAATGGTTTTACGCGTTATTTCAATGGACTGTACGCGTTATTCCAATGGCCATGTACGCGTTTTTCCAATGGTTTTACGCGTTATTCCAATGGACATTTACGCGTTATTCCAATGGTTTTACGCGTTATATCAATAGACCTGTACGCGTTATTCCAATGGGCCTGTACGCGTTATGTCAATGGACTGTACACGTTATTCCAATGGGCCTGTACGCGCTATTCCAATGGTTTTACGCGTTATTTCAATGGTTTTACGCGTTATTCCAGTGGCCCTTTACACGTTATTCCAAAGGGCTCTGTACGCGTTATTCCAATGGGCCTGTACGTGCTATTACAATGGTTTTACGCGGTATATCAATAGACCTGTACGCGTTATTCCAATGGGCTCTGTACGCGTTATTCCAATGGACTGTACGCGTTATTCCAATGGGCCTGTTCGCGCTATTCCAATGGTTTTACGCGTTATTCCAATGGTCCTCTACGCGTTATTCCAATGGACTGTACGCGTTATTCCAATGGGCCTGTACGCGCTATTCCAATGGTTTTACGCGTTATTCCAATGGAAATGTACGCGTTATTCCAAAGGTTTTACGCGTTATATCAATAGACCTGTACGCGTTATTCCAATGGGCCTGTACGCGTTATTCCAATGGACTGTACGCGTTATTCCAATGGGCCTGTACGCGCTATTCCAATGGTTTTACGCGTTATTCCAATGGACATGTACGCGTTATTCCAATGGTTTTACGCGGTATATCAATAGACCTGTACGCGTTATTCCAATGGACTGTACGCGTTATTCCAAAGGGCCTGTACGCGCTATTCCAATGGTTTTACGCGTTATTTCAATGGACTGTACGCGTTATTCCAATGGCCATGTACGCGTTTTTCCAATGGTTTTACGCGTTATTCCAATGGACATTTACGCGTTATTCCAATGGTTTTACGCGTTATATCAATAGACCTGTACGCGTTATTCCAATGGGCCTGTACGCGTTATGTCAATGGACTGTACACGTTATTCCAATGGGCCTGTACGCGCTATTCCAATGGTTTTACGCGTTATTTCAATGGTTTTACGCGTTATTCCAGTGGCCCTTTACACGTTATTCCAAAGGGCTCTGTACGCGTTATTCCAATGGGCCTGTACGTGCTATTACAATGGTTTTACGCGTTATATCAATAGACCTGTACGCGTTATTCCAATGGGCTCTGTACGCGTTATTCCAATGGACTGTACGCATTATTCCAATGGGCCTGTTCGCGCTATTCCAATGGTTTTACGTGTTATTCCAATGGACATGTACGCGTTATACCAATGGTTTTACGCGTTATATCAATAGACCTGTACGCGTTATTCCAATGGACTGTACGCGTTATTCCAATGCGCCTGTACGCGCTATTCCAATGGTTTTACGCGTTATTTCAATGGACTGTACGCGTTATTCCAATGGCCATGTACGCGTTATTCCAATGGTTTTACGCGTTATTCCAATGGACATATACGCGTTATTCCAATGGTTTTACGCGTTATTCCAATGGCCCTTTACACGTTATTCCAATGGGCCTGTACGTGCTATTCCAATGGTTTTACGCGTTATTCCAATGGTCCTTTACGCGTTATTCCAATGGACTGTACGCGTTATTCCAATGGGCCTGTACGCGCTATTCCAATGGTTTTACGCGTTATTTCAATGGTTTTACGCGTTATTTCAATGGTTTTACGCGTTATTCCTGTGGCCCTTTACACTTTATTCCAATGGGCTCTGTACGCGTTATTCCAATGGGCCTGTACGCGTTATTCCAATGGGCCTGTACGTGCTATTCCAATGGTTTTACGCGTTATATCAATAGACCTGTACGCGTTATTCCAATGGGCCTGTACGCGTTATTCCAATGGACTGTACGCTTTATTCCAATGGGCCTGTACGCGCTATTCCAATGGTTTAACGCGTTATTCCAATGGACATGTACGCGTTATTCCAATGGTTTTACGTGTTATATCAATAGACCTGTGCGCGTTATTCCAATGGACTGTACGCGTTATTCCAATGGCCATGTACGCATTATTCCAATGGTTTTACGCGTTATTCCAATGGACATGTACGCGTTATTCCAATGGTTTTACGCGTTATATCAATAGACCTGTACGCGTTATTCCAATGGGCCTGTACGCGTTATGTCAATGGACTGTACACGTTATTCCAATGGGCCTGTACGCGCTTTTCCAATGGTTTTACGCGTTATTCCTGTGGCCCTTTACACGTTATTCCAATGGGCTCTGTACGCGTTATTCCAATGGGCCTGTACGTGCTATTACAATGGTTTTACGCGTTATATCAATAGACCTGTACGCGTTATTCCAATGGACTGTACGCGTTATTCCAATGCGCCTGTACGCGCTATTCCAATGGTTTTACGCGTTATTTCAATGGTTTTACGCGTTATTCCAATGGCCCTTTACACGTTATTCCAATGCGCCTGTACGCGCTATTCCAATGGTTTTACGCGTTATTACAATGGTTTTACGCGTTATATCAAAAGACCTGTACGCGTTATTCCAATGGGCCTGTACGCGCTATTCTAATGGTTTTACGTGTTATTCCAATGGACATGTACGCGTTATTCCAATGGTTTTACGCGTTATATCAATAGACCTGTACGCGTTATTCCAATGGACTGTACGCGTTATTCCAATGCGCCTGTACGCGCTATTCCAATGGTTTTACGAGTTATTTCAATGGACTGTACGCGTTATTCCAATGGCCATGTACGCGTTATTCCAATGGTTTTACGCGTTATTCCAATGGACATATACGCGTTATTCCAATGGTTTTATGCGTTATTCCAATGGCCCTTTACACGTTATTCCAATGGGCCTGTACGTGCTATTCCAATGGTTTTACGCGTTATTCCAATGGTCCTTTACGCGTTATTCCAATGGACTGTACGCGTTATTCCAATGGGCCTGTACGCGCTATTCCAATGGTTTTACGCGTTATTTCAATAGTTTTACGCGTTATTCCAGTGGCCCTTTACACGTTATTCCAATGGGCTCTGTACGCGTTATTCCAATGGGCCTGTACGTGCTATTCCAATGGTTTTACGCGTTATATCAATAGACCTGTACGCGTTATTCCAATGGGCCTGTACGCGTTATTCCAATGGACTGTACGCTTTATTCCAATGGGCCTGTACGCGCTATTCCAATGGTTTTACGCGTTATTCCAATGGACATGTACGCGTTATTCCAATGGTTTTACGTGTTATATCAATAGACCTGTACGCGTTATTCCAATGGGCCTGTACGCGCTATTCCAATGGTTTAACGCGTTATTCCAATGGACATGTACGCGTTATTCCAATGGTTTTACGTGTTATATCAAAGACCTGTGCGCGTTATTCCAATGGACTGTACGCGTTATTCCAATGGCCATGTACGCATTATTCCAATGGTTTTACGCGTTATTCCAATGGACATGTACGCGTTATTCCAATGGTTTTACGCGTTATATCAATAGACCTGTACGCGTTATTCCAATGGGCCTGTACGCGTTATGTCAATGGACTGTACACGTTATTCCAATGGGCCTGTACGCGCTTTTCCAATGGTTTTACGCGTTATTCCAGTGGCCCTTTACACGTTATTCCAATGGGCTCTGTACGCGTTATTCCAATGGGCCTGTACGTGCTATTACAATGGTTTTACGCGTTATATCAAAAGACCTGTACGCGTTATTCCAATGGGCCTGTACGCGCTATTCCAATGGTTTTACGTGTTATTCCAATGGACATGTACGCGTTATTCCAATGGTTTTACGCGTTATATCAATAGACCTGTACGCGTTATTCCAATGGACTGTACGCGTTATTCCAATGCGCCTGTACGCGCTATTCCAATGGTTTTACGCGTTATTTCAATGGTTTTACGCGTTATTCCAATGGCCCTTTACACGTTATTCCAATGCGCCTGTACGCGCTATTCCAATGGTTTTACGCGTTATTACAATGGTTTTACGCGTTATATCAAAAGACCTATACGCGTTATTCCAATGGGCCTGTACGCGCTATTCCAATGGTTTTACGTGTTATTCCAATGGACATGTACGCGTTATTCCAATGGTTTTACGCGTTATATCAATAGACCTGTACGCGTTATTCCAATGGACTGTACGCGTTATTCCAATGCGCCTGTACGCGCTATTCCAATGGTTTTACGCGTTATTTCAATGGACTGTACGCGTTATTCCAATGGCCATGTACGCGTTATTCCAATGGTTTTACGCGTTATTCCAATGGACATATACGCGTTATTCCAATGGTTTTACGCGTTATTCCAATGGCCCTTTACACGTTATTCCAATGGGCCTGTACGTGCTATTCCAATGGTTTTACGCGTTATTCCAATGGTCCTTTACGCGTTATTCCAATGGACTGTACGCGTTATTCCAATGGGCCTGTACGCGCTATTCCAATGGTTTTACGCGTTATTTCAATAGTTTTACGCGTTATTCCAGTGGCCCTTTACACGTTATTCCAATGGGCTCTGTACGCGTTATTCCAATGGGCCTGTACGTGCTATTACAATGGTTTTACGCGTTATATCAATAGACCTGTACGCGTTATTCCAATGGGCTCTGTACGCGTTATTCCAATGGACTGTACGCGTTATTCCAATGGGCCTGTACGCGCTATTCCAATGGTTTTACGCGTTATTCCAATGGACATGTACGCGTTATTCCAATGGTTTTACGCGTTATATCAATAGACCTGTACGCGTTATTCCAATGGGCCTGTACGCGTTATTCCAATGGACTGTACGCGTTATTCCAATGGTTTTACGCGTTATATCAATAGACCTGTACGCGTTATTCCAATGGACTGTACGCGTTATTCCAATGGGCCTGTACGCGCTATTCCAATGGTCCTTTACGCGTTATTCCAATGGACTGTACGCGTTATTCCAATGGGCCTGTACGCGCTATTCCAATGGTTTTACGCGTTATTCCAATGGAAATGTACGCGTTATTCCAAAGGTTTTACGCGTTATATCAATAGACCTGTACGCGTTATTCCAATGGGCCTGTACGCGTTATTCCAATGGACTGTACGCGTTATTCCAATGGGCCTGTACGCGCTATTCCAATGGTTTTACGCGTTATTCCAATGGACATGTACGCGTTATTCCAATGGTTTTACGCGGTATATCAATAGACCTGTACGCGTTATTCCAATGGACTGTACGCGTTATTCCAAAGGGCCTGTACGCGCTATTCCAATGGTTTTACGCGTTATTTCAATGGACTGTACGCGTTATTCCAATGGCCATGTACGCGTTTTTCCAATGGTTTTACGCGTTATTCCAATGGACATTTACGCGTTATTCCAATGGTTTTACGCGTTATATCAATAGACCTGTACGCGTTATTCCAATGGGCCTGTACGCGTTATGTCAATGGACTGTACACGTTATTCCAATGGGCCTGTACGCGCTATTCCAATGGTTTTACGCGTTATTTCAATGGTTTTACGCGTTATTCCAGTGGCCCTTTACACGTTATTCCAAAGGGCTCTGTACGCGTTATTCCAATGGGCCTGTACGTGCTATTACAATGGTTTTACGCGTTATATCAATAGACCTGTACGCGTTATTCCAATGAGCTCTGTACGCGTTATTCCAATTGACTGTACGCGTTATTCCAATGGGCCTGTTCGCGCTATTCCAATGGTTTTACGCGTTATTCCAATGGTCCTTTACGCGTTATTCCAATGGACTGTACGCGTTATTCCAATGGGCCTGTACGCGCTATTCCAATGGTTTTACGCGTTATTCCAATGGAAATGTACGCGTTATTCCAAAGGTTTTACGCGTTATATCAATAGACCTGTACGCGTTATTCCAATGGGCCTGTACGCGTTATTCCAATGGACTGTACGCGTTATTCCAATGGGCCTGTACGCGCTATTCCAATGGTTTTACGCGTTATTCCAATGGACATGTACGCGTTATTCCAATGGTTTTACGCGGTATATCAATAGAACTGTACGCGTTATTCCAATGGACTGTACGCGTTATTCCAAAGGGCCTGTACGCGCTATTCCAACGGTTTTACGCGTTATTTCAATGGACTGTACGCGTTATTCCAATGGCCATGTACGCGTTTTTCCAATGGTTTTACGCGTTATTCCAATGGACATTTACGCGTTATTCCAATGGTTTTACGCGTTATATCAATAGACCTGTACGCGTTATTCCAATGGGCCTGTACGCGTTATGTCAATGGACTGTACACGTTATTCCAATGGGCCTGTACGCGCTATTCCAATGGTTTTACGCGTTATTTCAATGGTTTTACGCGTTATTCCAGTGGCCCTTTACACGTTATTCCAAAGGGCTCTGTACGCGTTATTCCAATGGGCCTGTACGTGCTATTACAATGGTTTTACGCGTTATATCAATAGACCTGTACGCGTTATTCCAATGGGCTCTGTACGCGTTATTCCAATGGACTGTACGCATTATTCCAATGGGCCTGTTCGCGCTATTCCAATGGTTTTACGTGTTATTCCAATGGACATGTACGCGTTATTCCAATGGTTTTACGCGTTATATCAATAGACCTGTACGCGTTATTCCAATGGACTGTACGCGTTATTCCAATGCGCCTGTACGCGCTATTCCAATGGTTTTACGCGTTATTTCAATGGACTGTACGCGTTATTCCAATGGCCATGTACGCGTTATTCCAATGGTTTTACGCGTTATTCCAATGGACATATACGCGTTATTCCAATGGTTTTACGCGTTATTCCAATGGCCCTTTACACGTTATTCCAATGGGCCTGTACGTGCTATTCCAATGGTTTTACGCGTTATTCCAATGGTCCTTTACGCGTTATTCCAATGGACTGTA
Source organism: Leiobunum rupestre (assembly GCF_980474605.1). Lineage (NCBI taxonomy): Eukaryota > Metazoa > Arthropoda > Arachnida > Opiliones > Sclerosomatidae > Leiobunum > Leiobunum rupestre. The sequence continues at coordinate 37,140,616 of NC_143390.1, forward strand.
CGCGTTATTCCAATGGGCCTGTACGCACTATTCCAATGGTTTTACGCGTTATTTCAATGGTTTTACGCGTTATTTCAATGGTTTTACGCGTTATTCCTGTGGCCCTTTACACTTTATTCCAATGGGCTCTGTACGCGTTATTCCAATGGGCCTGTACGCGTTATTCCAATGGGCCTGTACGTGCTATTCCAATGGTTTTACGCGTTATATCAATAGACCTGTACGCGTTATTCCAATGGGCCTGTACGCGTTATTACAATGGACTGTACGCTTTATTCCAATGGGCCTGTACGCGCTATTCCAATGGTTTAACGCGTTATTCCAATGGACATGTACGCGTTATTCCAATGGTTTTACGTGTTATATCAATAGACCTGTGCGCGTTATTCCAATGGACTGTACGCGTTATTCCAATGGCCATGTACGCATTATTCCAATGGTTTTACGCGTTATTCCAATGGACATGTACGCGTTATTCCAATGGTTTTACGCGTTATATCAATAGACCTGTACGCGTTATTCCAATGGACTGTACGCGTTATTCCAATGGGCCTGTACGCGCTATTCCAATGGTTTTACGCGTTATTTCAATAGTTTTACGCGTTATTCCAGTGGCCCTTTACACGTTATTCCAATGGGCTCTGTACGCGTTATTCCAATGGGCCTGTACGCGTTATTCCAATGGGCCTGTACGTGCTATTTCAATGGTTTTACGCGTTATATCAATAGACCTGTACGCGTTATTCCAATGGACTGTACGCTTTATTCCAATGGGCCTGTACGCGCTATTCCAATGGTTTTACGCGTTATTCCAATGGACATGTACGCGTTATTCCAATGGTTTTACGTGTTATATCAATAGACCTGTACGCGTTATTCCAATGGACTGTACGCGTTATTCCAATGGGCCTGTACGCGTTATTCCAATGGACATGTACGCGTTATTCCAATGGTTTTAAGCGTTATTCCAATGGACATGTACGCGTTATTCCAATGGTTTTACGCGTTATTCCAAAGGACATGTACGCGTTATTCCAATGGGCCTGTACGCGCTATTCCAATGGTTTTACGCGTTATTCCAATGGACATGTACGCGTTATTCCAATGGTTTTACGCGTTATATCAATAGACCTGTACGCGTTATTCCAATGGGCCTGTACGCGTTATTCCAATGGACTGTACGCGTTATTCCAATGTGCCTGTACGCGCTATTCCAATGGTTTTACGCGTTATTCCAATGGACATGTACGCGTTATTCCAATGGTTTTACGCGTTATATCAATAGACCTGTACGCGTTATTCCAATGGACTGTACGCGTTATTCCAATGGGCCTGTACGCGCTATTCCAATGGTTTTACGTGTTATTTCAATGGACTGTACGCGTTATTCCAATGGCCATGTACGCGTTATTCCAATGGTTTTACGCGTTATTCCAGTGGCCCTTTACACGTTATTCAAATGGGCTCTGTACGCGTTATTCCAATGGGCCTGTACGTGCTATTACAATGGTTTTACGCGTTATATCAATAGACCTGTAAGCGTTATTCCAATGCGCCTGTACGCGTTATTCCAATGGGCCTGTACGCGCTATTTCAATGGTTTTACGCGTTATTCCAATGGACATGTACGCGTTATTCCAATGGTTTTACGCGTTATATCAATAGACCTGTACGCGTTATTCCAATGGACTGTACGCGTTATTCCAATGGGCCTGTACGCGCTATTCCAATGGTTTTACGTGTTATTTCAATTAACTGTACGCGTTATTCCAATGGCCATGTACGCGTTATTCCAATGGTTTTACGCGTTATTTTAGTGGCCCTTTACACGTTATTCCAATGGGCTCTGTACGCGTTATTCCAATGGGCCTGTACGTGCTATTACAATGGTTTTACGCGTTATATCAATAGACCTGTACGCGTTATTCCAATGGGCCTGTACGCGTTATTCCAATGGACTGTACGCGTTATTCCAATGGGCCTGTACGCGCTATTCCAATGGTTTTACGTGTTATTCCAATGGACATGTACGCGTTATTCCAATGGTTTTACGCGTTATATCAATAGACCTGTACGCGTTATTCCAATGGACTGTACGCGTTATTCCAATGGGCCTGTACGCGCTATTCCAATGGTTTTAAGCGTTATTTCAATGGACTGTACGCGTTATTCCAATGGCCATGTACGCGTTATTCCAATGGTTTTACGCGTTATTCCAATGGACATATACGCGTTATTCCAATGGTTTTACGCGTTATTCCAATGGCCCTTTACACGTTATTCCAATGGGCCTGTACGTGCTATTCCAATGGTTTTACGCGTTATTCCAATGGTCCTTTACGCGTTATTCCAATGGACTGTACGCGTTATTCCAATGGGCCTGTACGCGCTATTCCAATGGTTTTACGCGTTATTTCAATGGTTTTACGCGTTATTCCAGTGGCCCTTTACACGTTATTCCAATGGGCTCTGTACGCGTTATTCCAATGGGCCTGTACGTGCTATTCCAATGGTTTTACGCGTTATATCAATAGACCTGTACGCGTTATTCCAATGGGCCTGTACGCGTTATTCCAATGGGCCTGTACGCGCTATTCCAATGGTTTTACGTGTTATTCCAATGGACATGTACGCGTTATTCGAATGGTTTTACGCGTTATATCAATACACCTGTACGCGTTATTCCAATGGACTGTACGCGTTATTCCAATGCGCCTGTACGCGCTATTCCAATGGTTTTACGCGTTATTTCAATGGACTGTACGCGTTATTCCAATGGCCATGTACGCGTTATTCCAATGGTTTTACGCTTTATTCCAATGGACATATACGCGTTATTCCAATGGTTTTACGCGTTATATCAATAGACCTGTACGCGTTATTCCAATGGACTGTACGCGTTATTCCAATGCGCCTGTACGCGCTAGTCCAATGGTTTTACGCGTTATCCCAATGGACTGTACGCGTTATTCCAATGGCCATGTACGCGTTATTCCAATGGTTTTACGCGTTATTCCAATGGACATGTACGCGTTATTCCAATGGTTTTACGCGTTATATCAATAGACCTGTACGCGTTATTCCAATGGGCCTGTACGCGTTATGTCAATGGACTGTACACGTTATTCCAATGGGCCTGTACGCGCTTTTCCAATGGTTTTACGCGTTATTTCAATGGTTTTACGCGTTATTCCAGTGGCCCTTTACACGTTATTCCAATGGGCTCTGTACGCGTTATTCCAATGGTTTTACGTGTTATTCCAATGGACATGTACGCGTTATTCCAATGTTTTTACGCGTTATATCAATAGACCTGTACGCGTTATTCCAATGGACTGTACGCGTTATTCCAATGCGCCTGTACGCGCTATTCCAATGGTTTTACGCGTTATTTCAATGGACTGTACGCGTTATTCCAATGGACATGTACGCGTTATTCCAATGGTTTTACGCGTTATTCCACTGGCCCTTTACACGTTATTCCAATGGGCTCTGTACGCGTTATTCCAATGGGCCTGTACGCGTTATTCCAATGGGCCTGTACGTGCTATTCCAATGGTTTTACGCGTTATATCAATAGACCTGTACGCGTTATTCCAATGGGCCTGTACGCGTTATTCCAATGGACTGTACGCTTTATTCCAATGGGCCTGTACGCGCTATTCCAATGGTTTTTGCGTTATTCCAATGGACATGTACGCGTTATTCCAATGGTTTTACGTGTTATATCAATAGACCTGTACGCGTTATTCCAATGGACTGTACGCGTTATTCCAATGGGCCTGTACGCGTTATTCCAATGGACATGTACGCGTTATTCCAATGGTTTTACGCGTTATTCCAATGGACATGTACGCGTTATTCCAATGGTTTTACGCGTTATTCCAAAGGACATGTACGCGTTATTCCAATGGGCCTGTACGCGCTATTCCAATGGTTTTACGCGTTATTCCAATGGACATGTACGCGTTATTCCAATGGTTTTACGCGTTATATCAATAGACCTGTACGCGTTATTCCAATGGGCCTATACGCGTTATTCCAATGGACTGTACGCGTTATTCCAATGGGCCTGTACGCGCTATTCCAATGGTTTTACGCGTTATTCCAATGGACATGTACGCGTTATTCCAATGGTTTTACGCGTTATATCAATAGACCTGTACGCGTTATTCCAATGGACTGTACGCGTTATTCCAATGGGCCTGTACGCGCTATTCCAATGGTTTTACGTGTTATTTCAATGGACTGTACGCGTTATTCCAATGGCCATGTACGCGTTATTCCAATGGTTTTACGCGTTATTCCAGTGGCCCTTTACACGTTATTCCAATGGGCTCTGTACGCGTTATTCCAATGGGCCTGTACGTGCTATTACAATGGTTTTACGCGTTATATCAATAGACCTGTACGCGTTATTCCAATGGGCCTGTACGCGTTATTCCAATGGGCCTGTACGCGCTATTTCAATGGTTTTACGCGTTATTCCAATGGACATGTACGCGTTATTCCAATGGTTTTACGCGTTATATCAATAGACCTGTACGCGTTATTCCAATGGACTGTACGCGTTATTCCAATGGACATGTACGCGTTATTCCAATGGTTTTACGCGTTATATCAATAGACCTGTACGCGTTATTCCAATGGACTGTACGCGTTATTCCAATGGGCCTGTGCGCGCTATTCCAATGGTTTTACGTGTTATTTCAATGAACTGTACGCGTTATTCCAATGGCCATGTACGCGTTATTCCAATGGTTTTACGCGTTATTCCAGTGGCCCTTTACACGTTATTCCAATGGGCTCTGTACGCGTTATTCCAATGGGCCTGTACGTGCTATTACAATGGTTTTATGCGTTATATCAATAGACCTGTACGCGTTATTCCAATGGGCCTGTACGCGTTATTCCAATGGACTGTACGCGTTATTCCAATGGGCCTGTACGCGCTATTCCAATGGTTTTACGTGTTATTCCAATGGACATGTACGCGTTATTCCAATGTTTTTACGCGTTATATCAATAGACCTGTACGCGTTATTCCAATGGACTGTACGCGTTATTCCAATGGGCCTGTACGCGCTATTCCAATGGTTTTACGCGTTATTTCAATGGACTGTACGCGTTATTCCAATGGCCATGTACGCGTTATTCCAATGGTTTTACGCGTTATTCCAATGGACATATACGCGTTATTCCAACGGTTTTACGCGTTATTCCAATGGCCCTTTACACGTTATTCCAATGGGCCTGTACGTGCTATTCCAATGGTTTTACGCGTTATTCCAATGGTCCTTTACGCGTTATTCCAATGGACTGTACGCGTTATTCCAATGGGCCTGTACGCGCTATTCCAATGGTTTTACGCGTTATTTCAATGGTTTTACGCGTTATTCCAGTGGCCCTTTACACGTTATTCCAATGGGCTCTGTACGCGTTATTCCAATGGGCCTGTACGTGCTATTCCAATGGTTTTACGCGTTATATCAATAGACCTGTACGCGTTATTCCAATGGGCCTGTACGCGTTATTCCAATGGACTGTACGCGTTATTCCAATGGGCCTGTACGCGCTATTCCAATGGTTTTACGTGTTATTCCAATGGACATGTACGCGTTATTCCAATGGTTTTACGTGTTATTTCAATGAACTGTACGCGTTATTCCAATGGCCATGTACGCGTTATTCCAATGGTTTTACGCGTTATTCCAGTGGCCCTTTACACGTTATTCCAATGGGCTCTGTACGCGTTATTCCAATGGGCCTGTACGTGCTATTCCAATGGTTTTACGCGTTATATCAATAGACCTGTACGCGTTATTCCAATGGGCCTGTACGCGTTATTCCAATGGACTGTACGCGTTATTCCAATGGCCCTTTACACGTTATTCCAATGGGCCTGTACGTGCTATTCCAATGGTTTTACGCGTTATTCCAATGGTCCTTTACGCGTTATTCCAATGGACTGTACGCGTTATTCCAATGGGCCTGTACGCGCTATTCCAATGGGCCTGTACGTGCTATTACAATGGTTTTACGCGTTATATCAATAGACCTCTACGCGTTATTCCAATGGGCCTGTACGCGTTATTCCAATGGACTGTACGCGTTATTCCAATGGGCCTGTACGCGCTATTCCAATGGTTTTACGTGTTATTCCAATGGACATGTAAGCGTTATTCCAATGGTTTTACGCGTTATATCAATAGACCTGTACGCGTTATTCTAATGGACTGTACGCGTTATTCCAATGGGCCTGTACGCGCTATTCCAATGGTTTTACGCGTTATTTCAATGGACTGTACGCGTTATTCCAATGGCCATGTACGCGTTATTCCAATGGTTTTACGCGTTATTCCAATGGACATATACGCGTTATTCCAATGGTTTTACGCGTTATTCCAATGGCCCTTTACACGTTATTCCATGGGCCTGTACGCGCTATTCCAATGGTTTTACGTGTTATTTCAATGGACTGTACGCGTTATTCCAATGGCCATGTACGCGTTATTCCAATGGTTTTACGCGTTATTCCAGTGGCCCTTTACACGTTATTCCAATGGGCTCTGTACGCGTTATTCCAACGGGCCTGTACGTGCTATTACAATGGTTTTACGCGTTATATCAATAGACCTGTACGCGTTATTCCAATGGGCCTGTACGCGTTATTCCAATGGACTGTACGCTTTATTCCAATGGGCCTGTACGCGCTATTCCAATGGTTTTACGTGTTATTCCAATGGACATGTACGCGTTATTCCAATGGTTTTACGCGTTATATCAATAGACCTGTACGCGTTATTCTAATGGACTGTACGCGTTATTCCAATGGGCCTGTACGCGCTATTCCAATGGTTTTACGCGTTATTTCAATGGACTGTACGCGTTATTCCAATGGCCATATACGCGTTATTCCAATGGTTGTACGCGTTATTCCAATGGACATATACGCGTTATTCCAATGGTTTTACGCGTTATTCCAATGGCCCTTTACACGTTATTCCAATGGGCTCTGTACGCGTTATTCCAATGGGCCTGTACGTGCTATTACAATGGTTTTACGCGTTATATCAATAGACCTGTACGCGTTATTCCAATGGGCCTGTACGCGTTATTCCAATGGACTGTACGCTTTATTCCAATGGGCCTGTACGCGCTATTCCAATGGTTTTACGCGTTATTCCAATGGACATGTACGCATTATTCCAATGGTTTTACGTGTTATATCAATAGACCTGTACGCGTTATTCCAATGGGCCTGTACGCGTTATTCCAATGGACTGTACGCGTTATTCCAATGGGCCTGTACGCGCTATTCCAATGGTTTTACGCGTTATTCCAGTGGCCCTTTACACGTTATTCCAATGGGCCTGTACGCGCTTTTCCAATGGTTTTACGCGTTATTTCAATGGTTTTACGCGTTATTCCAGTGGCCCTTTACACGTTATTCCAATGGGCTCTGTACGCGTTATTCCAATGGGCCTGCACGTGCTATTACAATGATTTTACGCGTTATATCAATAGACCTGTACGCGTTATTCCAATGGGCCTGTACGCGTTATTCCAATGGACTGTACGCGTTATTCCAATGGGCCTGTACGCGCTATTCCAATGGTTTTACGTGTTATTCCAATGGACATGTACGCGTTATTCCAATGGTTTTACGCGTTATATCAATAGACCTGTACGCGTTATTCCAATGGACTGTACGCGTTATTCCAATGCGCCTGTACGCGCTATTCCAATGGTTTTACGCGTTATTTCAATGGACTGTACGCGTTATTCCAATGGACATGTACGCGTTATTCCAATGGTTTTACGCGTTATTCCAATGGACATGTACGCGTTATTCCAATGGTTTTACGCGTTATTCCAATGGGCTCTGTACGCGTTATTCCAATGGGCCTGTACGCGTTATTCCAATGGGCCTGTACGTGCTATTCCAATGGTTTTACGCGTTATATCAATAGACCTGTACGCGTTATTCCAATGGGCCTGTACGCGTTATTCCAATGGACTGTACGCTTTATTCCAATGGGCCTGTACGCGCTATTCCAATGGTTTTACGCGTTATTCCAATGGACATGTACGCGTTATTCCAATGGTTTTACGTGTTATATCAATAGACCTGTACGCGTTATTCCAATGGACTGTACGCGTTATTCCAATGGGCCTGTACGCGTTATTCCAATGGACATGTACGCGTTATTCCAATGGTTTTACGCGTTATTCCAATGGACATGTACGCGTTATTCCAATGGTTTTACGCGTTATTCCAAAGGACATGTACGCGTTATTCCAATGGGCCTGTACGCGTTATTCCAATGGGCCTGTACGCGTTATTCCAATGGACATGTACGCGTTATTCCAATGGTTTAACGCGTTATTCCAATGGACATGTACGCGTTATTCCAATGGTTTTACGCGTTATATCAATAGACCTGTACGCGTTATTCCAATGGGCCTGTACGCGTTATTCCAATGGACTGTACGCGTTATTCCAATGGGCCTGTACGCGTTATTCCAATGGACATGTACGCGTTATTCCAATGGTTTTACGCGTTATTCCAATGGACATGTACGCGTTATTCCAATGGTTTTACGCGTTATATCAATAGACCTGTACGCGTTATTCCAATGGACTGTACGCGTTATTCCAATGGGCCTGTACGCGTTATTCCAATGGACATGTACGCGTTATTCCAATGGTTTTACGCGTTATTCCAATGGACATGTACGCGTTATTCCAATGGTTTTACGCGTTATATCAATAGACCTGTACGCGTTATTCCAATGGGCCTGTACGCGTTATTCCAATGGACTGTACGCGTTATTCCAATGGGCCTGTACGCGCTATTCCAATGGTTTTACGCGTTATTCCAATGGACATGTACGCGTTATTCCAATGGTTTTACGCGTTATATCAATAGACCTGTACGCGTTATTCCAATGGACTGTACGCGTTATTCCAATGGGCCTGTACGCGCTATTCCAATGGTTTTACGTGTTATTTCAATGGACTGTACGCGTTATTCCAATGGCCATGTACGCGTTATTCCAATGGTTTTACGCGTTATTCCAGTGGCCCTTTACGCGTTATTCCAATGGGCTCTGTACGCGTTATTCCAATGGGCCTGTACGTGCTATTACAATGGTTTTACGCGTTATATCAATAGACCTGTACGCGTTATTCCAATGGGCCTGTACGCGTTATTCCAATGGGCCTGTACGCGCTATTTCAATGGTTTTACGCGTTATTCCAATGGACATGTACGCGTTATTCCAATGGTTTTACGCGTTATATCAATAGACCTGTACGCGTTATTCCAATGGACTGTACGCGTTATTCCAATGGGCCTGTACGCGCTATTCCAATGGTTTTACGTGTTATTTAAATGAACTGTACGCGTTATTCCAATGGCCATGTACGCGTTATTCCAATGGTTTTACGCGTTATTCCAGTGGCCCTTTACACGTTATTCCAATGGGCTCTGTACGCGTTATTCCAATGGCCCTGTACGTGCTATTACAATGGTTTTACGCGTTATATCAATAGACCTGTACGCGTTATTCCAATGGGCCTGTACGCGTTATTCCAATGGACTGTACGCGTTATTCCAATGGGCCTGTACGCGCTATTCCAATGGTTTTACGTGTTATTCCAATGGACATGTACGCGTTATTCCAATGGTTTTACGCGTTATATCAATAGACCTGTACGCGTTATTCCAATGGACTGTACGCGTTATTCCAATGGGCCTGTACGCGCTATTCCAATGGTTTTACGCGTTATTTCAATGGACTGTACGCGTTATTCCAATGGCCATGTACGCGTTATTCCAATGGTTTTACGCGTTATTCCAATGGACATATACGCGTTATTCCAATGGTTTTACGCGTTATTCCAATGGCCCTTTACACGTTATTCCAATGGGCCTGTACGTGCTATTCCAATGGTTTTACGCGTTATTCCAATGGTCCTTTACGCGTTATTCCAATGGACTGTACGCGTTATTCCAATGGGCCTGTACGCGCTATTCCAATGGTTTTACGCGTTATTTCAATGGTTTTACGCGTTATTCCAATGGACATGTACGCGTTATTCCAATGGTTTTACGCGTTATTCCAAAGGACATGTACGCGTTATTCCAATGGGCCTGTACGCGTTATTCCAATGGTTTTACGCGTTATTCCAATGGACATGTACGCGTTATTCCAATGGTTTTACGTGTTATATCAATAGACCTGTACGCGTTATTCCAATGGACTGTACGCGTTATTCCAATGGGCCTGTACGCGTTATTCCAATGGGCCTGTACGCGTTATTCCAATGGACATGTACGCGTTATTCCAATGGTTTTACGCGTTATTCCAATGGACATGTACGCGTTATTCCAATGGTTTTACGCGTTATATCAATAGACCTGTACGCGTTATTCCAATGGGCCTGTACGCGTTATTCCAATGGACTGTACGCGTTATTCCAATGGGCCTGTACGCGTTATTCCAATGGTTTTACGTGTTATATCAATAGACCTGTACGCGTTATTCCAATGGACTGTACGCGTTATTCCAATGGGCCTGTACGCGTTATTCCAATGGACATGTACGCGTTATTCCAATGGTTTTACGCGTTATTCCAATGGACATGTACGCGTTATTCCAATGGTTTTACGCGTTATATCAATAGACCTGTACGCGTTATTCCAATGGGCCTGTACGCGTTATTCCAATGGACTGTACGCGTTATTCCAATGGGCCTGTACGCGCTATTCCAATGGTTTTACTCGTTATTCCAATGGACATGTACGCGTTATTCCAATGGTTTTACGCGTTATATCAATAGACCTGTACGCGTTATTCCAATGGACTGTACGCGTTATTCCAATGGGCCTGTACGCGCTATTCCAATGGTTTTACGTGTTATTTCAATGGACTGTACGCGTTATTCCAATGGCCATGTACGCGTTATTCCAATGGTTTTACGCGTTATTCCAGTGGCCCTTTACGCGTTATTCCAATGGGCTCTGTACGCGTTATTCCAATGGGCCTGTACGTGCTATTACAATGGTTTTACGCGTTATATCAATAGACCTGTACGCGTTATTCCAATGGGCCTGTACGCGTTATTCCAATGGGCCTGTACGCGCTATTTCAATGGTTTTACGCGTTATTCCAATGGACATGTACGCGTTATTCCAATGGTTTTACGCGTTATATCAATAGACCTGTACGCGTTATTCCAATGGACTGTACGCGTTATTCCAATGGGCCTGTACGCGCTATTCCAATGGTTTTACGTGTTATTTAAATGAACTGTACGCGTTATTCCAATGGCCATGTACGCGTTATTCCAATGGTTTTACGCGTTATTCCAGTGGCCCTTTACACGTTATTCCAATGGGCTCTGTACGCGTTATTCCAATGGCCCTGTACGTGCTATTCCAATGGTTTTACGCGTTATATCAATAGACCTGTACGCGTTATTCCAATGGACTGTACGCGTTATTCCTATGGGCCTGTACGCGCTATTCCAATGGTTTTACGCGTTATTTCAATGGACTGTACGCGTTATTCCAATGGCCATGTACGCGTTATTCCAATGGTTTTACGCGTTATTCCAATGGACATATACGCGTTATTCCAATGGTTTTACGCGTTATTCCAATGGCCCTTTACACGTTATTCCAATGGGCCTGTACGTGCTATTCCAATGGTTTTACGCGTTATTCCAATGGTCCTTTACGCGTTATTCCCATGGACTGTACGCGTTATTCCAATGGGCCTGTACGCGCTATTCCAATGGTTTTACGCGTTATTTCAATGGTTTTACGCGTTATTCCAGTGGCCCTTTACACGTTATTCCAATGGGCTCTGTACGCGTTATTCCAATGGGCCTGTACGTGCTATTCCAATGGTTTTACGCGTTATATCAATAGACCTGTACGCGTTATTCCAATGGGCCTGTACGCGTTATTCCAATGGACTGTACGCGTTATTCCAATGGGCCTGTACGCGCTATTCCAATGGTTTTAAGTGTTATTCCAATGGACATGTACGCGTTATTCGAATGGTTTTACGCGTTATATCAATAGACCTGTACGCGTTATTCCAATGGACTGTACGCGTTATTCCAATGCGCCTGTACGCGGTATTCCAATGGTTTTACGCGTTATTTCAATGGACTGTACGCGTTATTCCAATGGACATGTACGCGTTATTCCAATGGTTTTACGCGTTATTCCAATGGACATGTACGCGTTATTCCAATGGTTTTAAGCGTTATTCCAATGGGCCTGTACGTGCTATTCCAATGGTTTTACGCGTTATTCCAATGGTCCTTTACGCGTTATTCCAATGGACTGTACGCGTTATTCCAATGGGCCTGTACGCGCTATTCCAATGGTTTTACGCGTTATTTCAATAGTTTTACGCGTTATTCCACTGGCCCTTTACACGTTATTCCAATGGGCCTGTACGCGTTATTCCAATGGACATGTACGCGTTATTCCAATGGTTTTACGTGTTATATCAATAGACCTGTACGCGTTATTCCAATGGACTGTACGCGTTATTCCAATGGGCCTGTACGCGTTATTCCAATGGACATGTACGCGTTATTCCAATGGTTTTACGCGTTATTCCAATGGACATGTACGCGTTATTCCAATGGTTTTACGCGTTATTCCAAAGGACATGTACGCGTTATTCCAATGGGCCTGTACGCGTTATTCCAATGGGCCTGTACGCGTTATTCCAATGGACATGTACGCGTTATTCCAATGGTTTTACGCGTTATTCCAATGGACATGTACGCGTTATTCCAATGGTTTTACGCGTTATATCAATAGACCTGTACGCGTTATTCCAATGGGCCTGTACGCGTTATTCCAATGGACTGTACGCGTTATTCCAATGGGCCTGTACGCGTTATTCCAATGGTTTTACGTGTTATATCAATAGACCTGTACGCGTTATTCCAATGGACTGTACGCGTTATTCCAATGGGCCTGTACGCGTTATTCCAATGGACATGTACGCGTTATTCCAATGGTTTTACGCGTTATTCCAATGGACATGTACGCGTTATTCCAATGGTTTTACGCGTTATATCAATAGACCTGTACGCGTTATTCCAATGGGCCTGTACGCGTTATTCCAATGGACTGTACGCGTTATTCCAATGGGCCTGTACGCGCTATTCCAATGGTTTTACGCGTTATTCCAATGGACATGTACGCGTTATTCCAATGGTTTTACGCGTTATATCAATAGACCTGTACGCGTTATTCCAATGGACTGTACGCGTTATTCCAATGGGCCTGTACGCGCTATTCCAATGGTTTTACGTGTTATTTCAATGGACTGTACGCGTTATTCCAATGGCCATGTACGCGTTATTCCAATGGTTTTACGCGTTATTCCAGTGGCCCTTTACGCGTTATTCCAATGGGCTCTGTACGCGTTATTCCAATGGGCCTGTACGTGCTATTACAATGGTTTTACGCGTTATATCAATAGACCTGTACGCGTTATTCCAATGGGCCTGTACGCGTTATTCCAATGGGCCTGTACGCGCTATTTCAATGGTTTTACGCGTTATTCCAATGGACATGTACGCGTTATTCCAATGGTTTTACGCGTTATATCAATAGACCTGTACGCGTTATTCCAATGGACTGTACGCGTTATTCCAATGGGCCTGTACGCGCTATTCCAATGGTTTTACGTGTTATTTAAATGAACTGTACGCGTTATTCCAATGGCCATGTACGCGTTATTCCAATGGTTTTACGCGTTATTCCAGTGGCCCTTTACACGTTATTCCAATGGGCTCTGTACGCGTTATTCCAATGGCCCTGTACGTGCTATTACAATGGTTTTACGCGTTATATCAATAGACCTGTACGCGTTATTCCAATGGGCCTGTACGCGTTATTCCAATGGACTGTACGCGTTATTCCAATGGGCCTGTACGCGCTATTCCAATGGTTTTACGTGTTATTCCAATGGACATGTACGCGTTATTCCAATGGTTTTACGCGTTATATCAATAGACCTGTACGCGTTATTCCAATGGACTGTACGCGTTATTCCAATGGGCCTGTACGCGCTATTCCAATGGTTTTACGCGTTATTTCAATGGACTGTACGCGTTATTCCAATGGCCATGTACGCGTTATTCCAATGGTTTTACGCGTTATTCCAATGGACATATACGCGTTATTCCAATGGTTTTACGCGTTATTCCAATGGCCCTTTACACGTTATTCCAATGGGCCTGTACGTGCTATTCCAATGGTTTTACGCGTTATTCCAATGGTCCTTTACGCGTTATTCCAATGGACTGTACGCGTTATTCCAATGGGCCTGTACGCGCTATTCCAATGGTTTTACGCGTTATTTCAATGGTTTTACGCGTTATTCCAGTGGCCCTTTACACGTTATTCCAATGGGCTCTGTACGCGTTATTCCAATGGGCCTGTACGTGCTATTCCAATAGTTTTACGCGTTATATCAATAGACCTGTACGCGTTATTCCAATGGGCCTGTACGCGTTATTCCAATGGACTGTACGCGTTATTCCAATGGGCCTGTACGCGCTATTCCAATAGTTTTAAGTGTTATTCCAATGGACATGTACGCGTTATTCGAATGGTTTTACGCGTTATATCAATAGACCTGTACGCGTTATTCCAATGGACTGTACGCGTTATTCCAATGCGCCTGTACGCGGTATTCCAATGGTTTTACGCGTTATTTCAATGGACTGTACGCGTTATTCCAATGGCCATGTACGCGTTATTCCAATGGTTTTACGCGTTATTCCAATGGACATATACGCGTTATTCCAATGGTTTTACGCGTTATATCAATAGACCTGTACGCGTTATTCCAATGGACTGTACGCGTTATTCCAATGCGCCTGTACGCGCTATTCCAATGGTTTTACGCGTTATTCCAATGGACTGTACGCGTTATTCCAATGGCCATGTACGCGTTATTCCAATGGTTTTACGCATTATTCCAATGGACTGTACGCGTTATTCCAATGCGCCTGTACGCGCTATTCCAATGGTTTTACGCGTTATTTCAATGGACTGTACGCGTTATTCCAATGGACATGTACGCGTTATTCCAATGGTTTTACGCGTTATTCCAATGGACATGTACGCGTTATTCCAATGGCCATGTACGCGTTATTCCAATGGTTTTACGCGTTATTCCAGTGGCCCTTTACACGTTATTCCAATGGGCCTGTACGCGTTATTCCAATGGGCCTGTACGCGTTATTCCAATGGACTGTACGCGTTATTCCAATGGGCCTGTACGCGTTATTCCAATGGACTGTACACGTTATTCCAATGGACTGTACGCGTTATTCCAATGGGCCTGTACGCGTTATTCCAATGGACTGTACACGTTATTCCAATGGGCCTGTACGCGCTATTCCAATGGTTTTACGCGTTATTTCAATGGTTTTACGCGTTATTCCAGTGGCCCTTTACACGTTATTCCAATGGGCTCTGTACGCGTTATTCCAATGGGCCTGTACGTGCTATTCCAATGGTTTTACGCGTTATATCAATAGACCTGTACGCGTTATTCCAATGGGCCTGTACGCGTTATTCCAATGGACTGTACGCGTTATTCCAATGGGCCTGTACGCGCTATTCCAATGGTTTTACGCGTTATTCCAATGGACATGTACGCGTTATTCCAATGGTTTTACGCGTTATATCAATAGACCTGTACGCGTTATTCCAATGGACTGTACGCGTTATTCCAATGGGCCTGTACGCGCTATTCCAATGGTTTTACGCGTTATTTCAATGGACTGTACGCGTTATTCCAATGGCCATGTACGCGTTATTCCAATGGTTTTACGCGTTATTCCAATGGACATGTACGCGTTATTCCAATGGTTTTACGCGTTATTCCAATGGTTTTACGCGTTATTCCAATGGCCCTTTACACGTTATTCCAATGGGCCTGTATGTGCTATTCCAATGGTTTTACGCGTTATTCCAATGGTCCTTTACGCGTTATTCCAATGGACTGTACGCGTTATTCCAATGGGCCTGTACGCGCTATTCCAATGGTTTTACGCGTTATTTCAATGGACTGTACGCGTTATTCCAATGGACATGTACGCGTTATTCCAATGGTTTTACGCGTTATTCCAATGGACATGTACGCGTTATTCCAATGGTTTTACGCGTTATTCCAATGGCCATGTACGCGTTATTCCAATGGTTTTACGCGTTATTCCAGTGGCCCTTTACACGTTATTCCAATGGGCCTGTACGCGTTATTCCAATGGGCCTGTACGCGTTATTCCAATGGACTGTACGCGTTATTCCAATGGGCCTGTACGCGTTATTCCAATGGACTGTACACGTTATTCCAATGGACTGTACGCGTTATTCCAATGGGCCTGTACGCGTTATTCCAATGGACTGTACACGTTATTCCAATGGGCCTGTACGCGCTATTCCAATGGTTTTACGCGTTATTTCAATGGTTTTACGCGTTATTCCAGTGGCCCTTTACACGTTATTCCAATGGGCTCTGTACGCGTTATTCCAATGGGCCTGTACGTGCTATTCCAATGGTTTTACGCGTTATATCAATAGACCTGTACGCGTTATTCCAATGGGCCTGTACGCGTTATTCCAATGGACTGTACGCTTTATTCCAATGGGCCTGTACGCGCTATTCCAATGGTTTTACGCGTTATTCCAATGGACATGTACGCGTTATTCCAATGGTTTTACGTGTTATATCAATAGACCTGTACGCGTTATTCCAATGGACTGTACGCGTTATTCCAATGGGCCTGTACGCGTTATTCCAATGGACATGTACGCGTTATTCCAATGGTTTTACGCGTTATTCCAATGGACATGTACGCGTTATTCCAATGGTTTTACGCGTTATTCCAAAGGACATGTACGCGTTATTCCAATGGGCCTGTACGCGTTATTCCAATGGGCCTGTACGCGTTATTCCAATGGACATGTACGCGTTATTCCAATGGTTTTACGCGTTATTCCAATGGACATGTACGCGTTATTCCAATGGTTTTACGCGTTATATCAATAGACCTGTACGCGTTATTCCAATGGGCCTGTACGCGTTATTCCAATGGACTGTACGCGTTATTCCAATGGGCCTGTACGCGTTATTCCAATGGTTTTACGTGTTATATCAATAGACCTGTACGCGTTATTCCAATGGACTGTACGCGTTATTCCAATGGGCCTGTACGCGTTATTCCAATGGACATGTACGCGTTATTCCAATGGTTTTACGCGTTATTCCAATGGACATGTACGCGTTATTCCAATGGTTTTACGCGTTATATCAATAGACCTGTACGCGTTATTCCAATGGTCCTGTACGCGTTATTCCAATGGACTGTACGCGTTATTCCAATGGGCCTGTACGCGCTATTCCAATGGTTTTACGCGTTATTCCAATGGACATGTACGCGTTATTCCAATGGTTTTACGCGTTATATCAATAGACCTGTACGCGTTATTCCAATGGACTGTACGCGTTATTCCAATGGGCCTGTACGCGCTATTCCAATGGTTTTACGTGTTATTTCAATGGACTGTACGCGTTATTCCAATGGCCATGTACGCGTTATTCCAATGGTTTTACGCGTTATTCCAGTGGCCCTTTACGCGTTATTCCAATGGGCTCTGTACGCGTTATTCCAATGGGCCTGTACGTGCTATTACAATGGTTTTACGCGTTATATCAATAGACCTGTACGCGTTATTCCAATGGGCCTGTACGCGTTATTCCAATGGGCCTGTACGCGCTATTTCAATGGTTTTACGCGTTATTCCAATGGACATGTACGCGTTATTCCAATGGTTTTACGCGTTATATCAATAGACCTGTACGCGTTATTCCAATGGACTGTACGCGTTATTCCAATGGGCCTGTACGCGCTATTCGAATGGTTTTACGTGTTATTTAAATGAACTGTACGCGTTATTCCAATGGCCATGTACGCGTTATTCCAATGGTTTTACGCGTTATTCCAGTGGCCCTTTACACGTTATTCCAATGGGCTCTGTACGCGTTATTCCAATGGCCCTGTACGTGCTATTACAATGGTTTTACGCGTTATATCAATAGACCTGTACGCGTTATTCCAATGGGCCTGTACGCGTTATTCCAATGGACTGTACGCGTTATTCCAATGGGCCTGTACGCGCTATTCCAATGGTTTTACGTGTTATTCCAATGGACATGTACGCGTTATTCCAATGGTTTTACGCGTTATATCAATAGACCTGTACGCGTTATTCCAATGGACTGTACGCGTTATTCCAATGGGCCTGTACGCGCTATTCCAATGGTTTTACGCGTTATTTCAATGGACTGTACGCGTTATTCCAATGGCCATGTACGCGTTATTCCAATGGTTTTACGCGTTATTCCAATGGACATATACGCGTTATTCCAATGGTTTTACGCGTTATTCCAATGGCCCTTTACACGTTATTCCAATGGGCCTGTACGTGCTATTCCAATGGTTTTACGCGTTATTCCAATGGTCCTTTACGCGTTATTCCAATGGACTGTACGCGTTATTCCAATGGGCCTGTACGCGCTATTCCAATGGTTTTACGCGTTATTTCAATGGTTTTACGCGTTATTCCAGTGGCCCTTTACACGTTATTCCAATGGGCTCTGTACGCGTTATTCCAATGGGCCTGTACGTGCTATTCCAATGGTTTTACGCGTTATATCAATAGACCTGTACGCGTTATTCCAATGGGCCTGTACGCGTTATTCCAATGGACTGTACGCGTTATTCCAATGGGCCTGTACGCGCTATTCCAATGGTTTTAAGTGTTATTCCAATGGACATGTACGCGTTATTCGAATGGTTTTACGCGTTATATCAATAGACCTGTACGCGTTATTCCAATGGACTGTACGCGTTATTCCAATGCGCCTGTACGCGGTATTCCAATGGTTTTACGCGTTATTTCAATGGACTGTACGCGTTATTCCAATGGCCATGTACGCGTTATTCCAATGGTTTTACGCGTTATTCCAATGGACATATACGCGTTATTCCAATGGTTTTACGCGTTATATCAATAGACCTGTACGCGTTATTCCAATGGACTGTACGCGTTATTCCAATGCGCCTGTACGCGCTATTCCAATGGTTTTACGCGTTATTCCAATGGACTGTACGCGTTATTCCAATGGCCATGTACGCGTTATTCCAATGGTTTTACGCATTATTCCAATGGACATGTACGCGTTATTCCAATGGTTTTACGCGTTATATCAATAGACCTGTACGCGTTATTCCAATGGGCCTGTACGCGTTATGTCAATGGACTGTACACGTTATTCCAATGGGCCTGTACGCGCTTTTCCAATGGTTTTACGCGTTATTTCAATGGTTTTACGCGTTATTCCAGTGGCCCTTTACACGTTATTCCAATGGGCTCTGTACGCGTTATTCCAATGGGCCTGCACGTGCTATTACAATGGTTTTACGCGTTATATCAATAGACCTGTACGCGTTATTCCAATGGGCCTGTACGCGTTATTCCAATGGACTGTACGCGTTATTCCAATGGGCCTGTACGCGCTATTCCAATGGTTTTACGTGTTATTCCAATGGACATGTACGCGTTATTCCAATGGTTTTACGCGTTATATCAATAGACCTGTACGCGTTATTCCAATGGACTGTACGCGTTATTCCAATGCGCCTGTACGCGCTATTCCAATGGTTTTACGCGTTATTTCAATGGACTGTACGCGTTATTCCAATGGACATGTACGCGTTATTCCAATGGTTTTACGCGTTATTCCAATGGACATGTACGCGTTATTCCAATGGCCATGTACGCGTTATTCCAATGGTTTTACGCGTTATTCCAGTGGCCCTTTACACGTTATTCCAATGGGCCTGTACGCGTTATTCCAATGGGCCTGTACGCGTTATTCCAATGGACTGTACGCGTTATTCCAATGGGCCTGTACGCGTTATTCCAATGGACTGTACACGTTATTCCAATGGACTGTACGCGTTATTCCAATGGGCCTGTACGCGTTATTCCAATGGACTGTACACGTTATTCCAATGGGCCTGTACGCGTTATTCCAATGGTTTTACGCGTTATTTCAATGGTTTTACGCGTTATTCCAGTGGCCCTTTACACGTTATTCCAATGGGCTCTGTACGCGTTATTCCAATGGGCCTGTACGTGCTATTCCAATGGTTTTACGCGTTATATCAATAGACCTGTACGCGTTATTCCAATGGGCCTGTACGCGTTATTCCAATGGACTGTACGCGTTATTCCAATGGGCCTGTACGCGCTATTCCAATGGTTTTACGCGTTATTCCAATGGACATGTACGCGTTATTCCAATGGTTTTACGCGTTATATCAATAGACCTGTACGCGTTATTCCAATGGACTGTACGCGTTATTCCAATGGGCCTGTACGCGCTATTCCAATGGTTTTACGCGTTATTTCAATGGACTGTACGCGTTATTCCAATGGCCATGTACGCGTTATTCCAATGGTTTTACGCGTTATTCCAATGGACATGTACGCGTTATTCCAATGGTTTTACGCGTTATTCCAATGGTTTTACGCGTTATTCCAATGGCCCTTTACACGTTATTCCAATGGGCCTGTATGTGCTATTCCAATGGTTTTACGCGTTATTCCAATGGTCCTTTACGCGTTATTCCAATGGACTGTACGCGTTATTCCAATGGGCCTGTACGCGCTATTCCAATGGTTTTACGCGTTATTTCAATGGACTGTACGCGTTATTCCAATGGACATGTACGCGTTATTCCAATGGTTTTACGCGTTATTCCAATGGACATGTACGCGTTATTCCAATGGTTTTACGCGTTATTCCAATGGACATGTACGCGTTATTCCAATGGTTTTACGCGTTATTCCAATGGCCCTTTGCACGTTTTTCCAATGGGCCTGTACGTGCTATTCCAATAGTTTTACGCGTTATTCCAATGGTCCTTTACTCGTTATTCCAATGTGCTGTACACGTTATTCCAATGGGCTGTACACGTTATTCCAATGGACCTGTACGCGTTGTTCCAATCGCTTGTACGCTTTGTTTTAACGGGCTTGATAATATAAATTTTCTATGGGAATACTGCCAGCCGAGGCATTGTTTAGTTGACCATAATCGTCGTATTTAATTTTTGGCTACATCTAAAATTTGGGTTTTTACTTAAGCCATTTCCAAGACAAGACACCTTCTATTTAGGTTAAATTGTTATTTAATGAACTAGAAAATTATTAGTTTTAAACTGTTATTTTAAAAACTAGAAAATTATTAGTTATAAATCGTTATTTAATAAACTATAAAATTATTAGGTATATACATTTGATACACATATTTTGAAAGTGGCAGCATAAAATGAATTTCTTTTCTATAAAGGTATGTACTATATGCAAACTTTCCATTTTAGAAGCTGATAACCATTGTGTTTTTAAATCAAGTTACATGAAATGTTGAACAATTGCTAAGGACAAAATTTTTGTGTACCAGGGTATCGAAACCGTAATATATCTTTTGGTTCTTTTCCTCGTGATAAAACCCTTCATCAGTTATGGATGGATAATGTACAAAAGATATGTGCCTTTTAATTGAATCGATGAAAATACCCTGGCATACACCAACAAGAAAAAAATCCCTTTGTACGCAAGCACCAGTCAGTTTGTGGGTATCATTTTGAGTTAGATAGAAAAAGAACAATCTAAATGAGTGTCCCGCCGGGACAGTCCCAGTTATTTTTACAGCAAAAGTCAACCGGACTCAACTCCATTAGATGAATCATTCTGTGAAGTAGAAAACTACACTGGGGTTCTGTAAGAAGTGCAGCAGCCAGAAATTACTAAAACCTACCAAGCTAGACTTGAAAAAAACATTTTTAAGGTAAAGTTTTTCTTAAAGTCTTCTATAGTTACTGTAATTTTCATATTAAATTATTAGACCACAACTATAGTCTAGAAGCAGGCCCGACAGGAGAGGGTAAACCGCTACAAATTACCAGGGCTCGTACAACCTTGGGGGACTCGGGTTTGAACCCTTGTACTATTTTTCCAAGTGAAGCTCTCCACGTGGGCACTCGCAGTGTTAGTTCCTCTCTGTGGTTCAGTTTTAGTTTGAAATAGATTCTACAGCGAAACTTCAATATTTCCAGAAATAAGGTCTCTCATGGTGCCGGTAATACGGTTTTCCCAGGGCCTGAACCCGCTCTCAGCGGCCCCGCCTAGAAGGAAACTTTGAGAACCTCGTAAAAACTATTTCTACGCAACTGAAAACCATTGAAATCATTTTTTCAGTGTTACGTGACTTAAGAAGAGTACGGAATGAAAACAAACTTGAAGAAAGACGTTTGTAAAGTAGAAGAAATTTAAGAAAGGGAAAAGCAGCTTGTTCTAAAGGAATCAGAAATATCCACTCTGAACCAGAATTTAATAGAACGAGTTTTTTGGAGTAGGATAAATCATTCTCTTTGCAATCGGTTTCAAACTTGTCAATACTGAGCTTGTAAATTGAGTAAAACTTTAAGATGAAATTAATTGGAATAGCGAATTGAATAGACAAAAAATGTTTATTTCAGTATTTCAGTTTGAAAGTGTTGTAAAAATATTTCAAATACATGGTTTTCTGTTAAACAGGGCCATCTTTAGATAACTGGTTACTGGTCTAACTACGTGGGACAATTGGGTCAAATTGTTCCAAAGGGGCACCCATTGGTAGGGGCGCCATTTCCGATGAATTTTTCGTAATATTTGTTATCTCAAAAAGTATTTAAAAAAAAATCAAATTCTGGGTCATGAAAAATTACATCAGGGTTACAATACGTTGGAGTCAGATTTAAGAGAAAGCAAATTAACCCTCATTGTATTAAAAGTTTTAACGCAACTATTACTGAAGCCCACGATAGTAAAATAAATATGAATAAATACTGCGACAAATACTATTAATCTTTAAGGTTTTCTGATCATATGGACTAAATTTTCGGAAGCATTTGAGGGCCCAGTTCAGAGGAGGTGAAACAATAAACCATTCAAAGTTCGAAGTGCCATAAAGGTTCAAAGATTATAAATATATAAGGCCAGCCGAAAACCTGCGAGTGCCCTAATTATTTTTGGAAGGGTCAATGTTTGACACCCATTTTCTTTTTTTCCAAGTGCTTTTGGGGTGGTCTGGTTGGTGCTGAGCATCAATGACGTAAATAAATGACCAGTGCCGTGGGTGGGCCCACGAAGAATTGGCAGCCAAAAAGGGGCAAAAAAAGTTGTTCCTGTGATATAATGGCCTCAAAACGAGTTTCGCCGATGGTCCCCACGAACGTTAGTTACGCCACTGCATCCCCTCATAACCTCTGTAATAATAAGAACATTTCATGGGTGGTATTCGTGAAAAGGTTCAAAGGTGTAAACCTCTTCAGGGGGAACTGTACAAAGGTTTTCTTACAAAGTTGTCTGTAATCAAAATTGAAAAATGGGGCCCTTCAGAATTTAGGGGCCCTAGAGCAGTGCCCTTTTTGCCCAATGGGAAATACCAGTGGCAGATACAGAAAAACCTCAAAGGGTGGGCGCTATCTCGTTATGGGTGTAATAACAAATTATCAAGTCACATGCAGGCCCGTCTTAAAACCTTTTGGGGCCCTGGGCTAAATTATTTCTTAAACCTTTTGCGATCGCCAACGGTCAGCCTTTGTATGTCCGTTGTCTAAATTCAACTACACAATAATGAAACCAAAACTTTTAATTTCAAAAGTATACCATAGGCCTACTGAAAATAAGATTTTTACTGACAGTGACTCGTTGTTAGGTTTTAGAAATTGTAGGTACCGTATGATACGCGATGTGACGATGAGTCAAATTACTTTAGACGTAACTAAAAGATAGATAATATTAAATGAGCATAAATAATATTTAACCAACTAAACCCTTATACCTAGAGTACAAGCTGTATAGCTGGCCTTTCCGGGGTCCCAAAACTGGCTGGGGGCCCTGGGCTGTAGCCCATTAAGCCCATGCCTTAAGACGGCCCTGGTCACATGCAAAGATTAAGAAAACCCCGCGTCATAGTGGGCGCACACCCCCTGCGCCCCCCATCTGTATCAGCCACTGGGAAAGACGGCACTGCTGTTAAAAGAATGTTGTCACTCATCTTGGCCCCTGATTTCCACTTCCCGGTTTCGGAAATCGATGAGCTATACTTAAGCGCCACTCATAAGAAAACGGCGAATTTTGTAAATATTACGAATAAATTGGTTTTTTAGCCATTAATAATTATTTTAATATTTTTAAAATATCTATTTGTTTCAAATATTGCATATAAAAATATTACACATATATATTATGATATATTATCAGAAATTCATCTATTTCAGATATTATGGTTAAGTATTTTTCTAAATAAATGTCATCACCATAAGGCGCTGCCTTGTAACCATCAATTGGAATATATTTCTTTCTATATATATATATATATATATATTAGGGTGTTTCAAAAACAATACAAATATCGTGCACATTGATTTTCTTGTTCATTTTGGTGGGAAAATGATCCAGGAAAAATTTTACGTAAATTCATTAATATTTAGGACTGCCTCAACGAGCTAAAGTTTTACCATTATAAACAAACCCATTTATAAGCAAAAAAAATTTGTATTATATGAGTAGATGGCGCTAAACTATGAACAGTGATAACTGCGATAGCACGTGACACTTTCGCGCCTTTACTCTACTATAAATACGGCCTGTTTATATTTGTAAGACACAGACTGACGATCTCCCTCATGTATAACTAAAATGTAAATAAAATCTTTAACTATTTTGATACTACGAGTAATGCCTTTTTAAACGACACAACATGGTGTCAGAAGTATCACCCATGCTGCCACTACCCGTCTACTTTGCCTAGTCGGCGGTTCTCTTTTGCTGTCCTCTCCCTACCACCATGGCTACCCGCTTTCGTGGACCTGACCAGTTCGATCCTGGAACTTCCAATCCGGCTGCTGCATGGACGGCATACCGAAATAATTTCAAGTTGTTCGCTGCGGCATCGAAGATCAGTGATGAGACGGCCGAAACGCAAGTTGCAATATTCTTATACACTCTTGGGTCGCTTGGACAGAGGGTTTCTAGGGCTACATGGCAGGCGACTATTCACCGTCCTCGACGCAAAGAGTGCCTTTTGGCAGGTGAAACTAACTGAGCAAAGCTCCTTTTTATGCACCTTTTCCACTCCGTTTGGAACATTTCGCTACCTTCGCATGCCCTACGGCATCAGTACGGCGTCTGAGGTCTTTCAAGAAGTAATGTATACCATCTTTCCTAGACATGAGTTTCCAGATACATACATCTCTACTGATGACTTTCTACTGAAGGCGAAGGATGATCTACACCATGTCCAACTCCTTACTGCCGTTCTTGGACGAGCACGCGCGTCCAGTCTGACGTTCAGTAAGAAGCTTCAGTTGGCAGTTCCCAGAATTAAATACTTGGGCCATATCATCAGCCCAGAGCAAATAGAGATTGATCCCGACCGAATCAAGGCGATCACTGAACTCCCTCCCCCTCAAGACAAACGTGCGCTTCAGCGCTTCCTGGGTATGGTTAACTACATAACCCGATTTTTACCATCATATTCAGAAACAGCCGCTCCTCTACGGGACTTACTGAAAAAGGACAAGGAGTTTCAATGGACCGCCAATCTACAAGTAACATATGAAACTCTAAAACATTTACTCTCTTCTGCTCCTGTCCTTGCAGCCTTCAACCCTGCAAGACGCTGTAGGATCACAGTGGATGCCAGTTCTGAAGGTATTGGTTCTGCTCTCCTACAAGATGATAGACCGGTCGAGTATGCGTCCACAACTTTCACTGACACCCAGCGCCGATATGCGCAAATTGAGCGTGAACTCCTTGGACTTGTTTATGCATGCGAAAAATTCCAATATTATATTATGGGGCGACATGTGGACATTGAAACCGACCACAAGCCCCTGACAGCAATAGTACATAAACCACTACATTTACTCTCGCCACGTCTGCAAAGAATGGTAATGCGCTTATTACACTTCAATTTTTCTTTGACATATGTCCCAGGATCTAAGTTGAAGATAGCCGATGCTCTTTCCCGTGCTCCTTTGGCACACAAGACGCTCAATACCACGGAGATGGAGAGGCCCTACGTTACGATACATACCCTGACATCCCTCTCGGAAGAGAAATACTCTGCACTCCAGCAGGCCATACGAGATGACTCGACTTACCAGACGATCTTGACGTATATTTACGATGGCTGGCCAGCATTGCACAAACGAGTTCCAGTAGACGTTTCTCCTTATTGGCCATACCAGGAAGAACTCCATGAACAAAATGGCGTTATCTATCCGGGTACGCGCTTGGTCATACCCCCACTTATGCGACAGGACGTAATGAAGCAATTGCACTCGGTCCATCAAGGTATAACTGCCTGCCTTGCGAAGGCTAGACTACACGTTTTCTGGCCGCAGATCACAGAGGACATTACTAGGTTTATCAAGGGCTGTCAAATTTGCCGTACCCGCGATCCGGCAAACTTCAAGATTCCGGTACATCCTCATCAAGTTCCTGCTCTCCCCTGGGAAACGGTAGCGACGGATCTCTTCCAGCTTGACAATTCAAAAATGATAGTTCTGGTAGACTACTTCTCAAAGTTCATAGAGGCACAGGAGCTACGAACAACTACGGCTGACTCGGTAATAAACTTCCTAAAGCCTCACTTTGCAAGGTATGGTGCACCTCAACGTCTAATTTCTGATAATGTTCCTCCGTTCTCGTCATACAAATTTAAAGATTTTTTATTAAAATGGGGCGTACACCATATTACCAGTAGCCCTAACTATCCCAGATCGAATGGCATGGCCGAGCGATCTGTGCAGACAATTAAGAATCTCCTGACGAAAGCACGAAGGGAAGGCCATGACCTGCAATACGTCCTTTTAGAATACAGGACAACTCCCGTTGGTAAACTTCCCACACCAGCGCAGATGCTCATGGGACGCCAACTACGAACGAACAACACTGCCTCAACCGCAACGCTTCAACCACAATTTCCGATCGATCATATCAAGGAACAACTGGATCACAGACGCCACTCCATGATCAAAGCCGGGGAAAAACAACGACACCCTGTTCCGCTTCACTTGAAAGTAGGAGACAATGTATATTATCAAGTTTCGCACAAACTTTGGGAGCCTGCACAAATCATAGCGGAGGCGGAAGAGCCACACTCGTACGTCATCAGGACTGGATCAGGCAAAATCTTACGAAGGACGAAGATACACCTGAGACCTGAGCCATTGAAACTACCACATCTTGAACCTGGAGCTTGCGGCACCGCACAACCCACATATTCGAGAGTGTCATACCAGCAACCAAAATCGTCCTCATATGGTCAAGGAGGAGAAAATCATGCCCCATCTTTTATATTACCATCCTGTCGACCACGAGTGCCAACGCCGGACCAACTCAACCAGATAGAGGAAGACCAGCGAGAGTCATTGACTCCAAGTTTCCCACCAGCTGCAACGAATGCATCTCCTAGCACGATGGAAGATCGTCCGTGTTCAACTAACAGACCGGATACTTCAGAAGGGAGTCCTCGACCCGATCAGATGTCTCGACTACTCAAAAGGAGTGCTGCTCCTTTGGCTCCAGAACATATTCCGGTTTCACCATTCCCGCCGATATGTCCCCCCTTTCCACGAAACCAATCGGCGACGAATCATCGGGATTCTACGATTGAACAGATCCGCACAACACGTTCAGGCCGTGAAGTCAAGAAACCCGCGAAGTTAAATAATTTTCTCATAGTTATTGTTTCAGTCCGGTAAATAGGAGTAAACATTTACAATCTACTCTTTCAAAGTGCAAAGGAGTATATAAATGTTACAATTTATTTGATACACTGCTCAAAGAAAGGGATTTACTAAGCTTTGACTTTCAACGACTCTTTTTCATAAATAGCAGTGATAAAGTAATATTTTTTTGGTTATTGCTGTAAATTTTGCATAAGCGTGCAACAGCCATTTAAAGCGCACGATTAAGATTTTTCAAAACACAATTTTATTCATTTTTTTATATTTAATCTAAATAATAAACACCAAACCTGAGTGGTTTCCATATTCTGATTTGTTAAGAATATTTTCAGCTATAACTACAGAATCATTCGAAACTTATAACTGATATTTTACGTAATAGAACTATTCAAAGTCATAGTACAGGAAAAACCGAAAAACTTAAATTATGGCATTTTCAGGTCAAATTGTTTTTCTCAGATTGAGGATATTTTGTTTCTTATAATTTTTTTATATATACATATCGGCGAAACAAATATATTAACCACCAAAATAAAAATATTGGTTAACTGTTAATTTATGGATATTATCCACGGCTAAACAACGATTTAATATGTGAAAAATAATATTTTTTCCGGATATTTTTCGGTTGTGGATAAAAAACAATTGGATTATTTCTTATCCAAACGTCGAGCTCTAATTTTATATACCCCAGAGTCTACGGTAAAAATTTCAGATATTTAACAAGAAACGGGCAACGTTTGGCATTTGTTTTTGTAACGGTGCGCTTCTATCAGGAGTAAATAGGGCTTCGACATATAATTAGACAGTTTTAGCAAATCCATTTCTAGGCCTTTACGCGAACGTCCGCAACGTTCTGGAGATTGGTACACGTTCGTGTCTATTAACTTCTTTCGCCCTTTACCCCATTGAGTTGGGAATATTAATCTAGAGGTCCAATCGAAACGTCGGATTTCAGTATTTCGCGAAACAAGTTTTTAAAAATAAGAATACTGTCGTCTGCTCCCATCGGCGTCCCAAATGACGAGAAAACGTTATCATTCTACCCGTGGCGCCGTCTATCTCTCAATGATTCGTTCAAATAAGATGCGTTTTCAAGCAAAAAGATTTTTTTCTTCAAAATAATGGATGGCGCCACGGGTCATATGATAACGTTTGCTGGTCATTTTAGAGCAGACGGCACATTCGTATTTTTCAAAAACTTGTTTCGCGGGTAGCAGATTTGATTAGATCTCTAGATTAATATTCCCAACTCAATGCTTTACCCATATATATATATTAGGCATACACATAGCTGCAACGGGCTCGTGAGTCCCGCGAGCCCGTGTGTTAAAGAAAAAAAGTTATTTGTACATTTTAATAACACGCCATCCAGATTTTTTCGACTTTAGTCTTTATAATATATTTGTAATAGACTTCGTGTGCCTTTTTTCTTATACTTTAACTGATTACAGTAAAACGTCGTTTAAAATTTTCAATATTTATTTAACTTTCAAAGTAATAATTACATGTAAGATAAAGATAGCTAATTCTATTATTGAATGCTTTTAAAATAGGACGATATATTAAATAGCTGAGTAGGCATGCCGCCGGATCGGGTCGGGTCGGGTCGGGCCGGACCGGGTTGCAAGTAACCCGAACCCGACCCGACCTGATAAAAATTGTCTTAACCCGAACCCGATCCGATCCGACCCGAAAGTCGACAAACATGGTAATATGAAATAGACCATTCTATAAAAAATTGTTTTTGCAAGAAAGATTTACATCAACCTTAGTACTTGTATGTATTCTGCTTGTGTTTTACTCTTCATTATCGACGATTGCAGGGTATTTTAACAAAGAGTAAACATTCAATATTTACCTTCGAGATTTGATGACCACTATAAAAAATACGCACTGTTATTCATCGGTTAATTAATCGTAAAATTGTTCAAATCACCAAATATAAGATAATAATAACTTTTTTTAAATGACGTTTAATAAAATTTATCACGTAATAGATAATTTGGACCAAATTTAGGTTAATTTCATGAAGTTTGTGTAAATGTGAACCGAGAAAATCGGCGATAAACACCTCGGACACTCTTGAAAGAATTTCATGGAAAAAATCTCACTCCCAGGGCCACCGACAGCGGGTCCGGGCCCGGGCCCCGGTAAAACAACCATTACGGGCCCCAAGAAAGCTGTTATTACTGGAAAAATCTAAATTTTCGGAGATATGCTTCAGAGAAGGGTCTTACCTCGGGCCCCGGGAATTTGTACCGACTTCCCCCATCTCTCGTCGGACCTGCTCACTCCCTCCCCTCCCCTCCCCCCATTAAATACGCCCTTGTCATATACATTTTCAAAATGAAGCAAAACGTTCCCAAAGTTCTGAGCATTTGTTTGCACCAGAGATAATTATCTCTGTTTGCATTAGAATTGGTAGGAAACCTGAATTTCATAATTAGGTGAAATTAATAAACTGGTCGTGAGGGCATGGACTAATCAATATTGATTAGTCCATGGTGAGTGCCAGTGAAGCCCTATTTTTGAATAAAAAAACTGGTCCGAGCAATTAATTGACCCAGTAACCCCCGCTTAATATTTCCAAGTCCACTTCCAAAGGTTGAAATTAAAGAGAACGTTCCTAATGTAGAGTGGCGTACTTTGGTACGGGTGCCTAGACCATTTGACGCCCGTGGTGGATCACGAATCTGCCGCCCCTCCCAATTTCCAAAATGTTCAAAAGTACAAAAATACTATGAACATGCATTCATTCTGTCCAAATGAACAAAAAGCTAGTAGCAACGATCTCAGTACGAGACAAGATTAAAAGTTAATGCCGCCCATTTTAATTGAAAACTACTACAATTTTATAAATTTTATATCTACCTGACGACGACTCCGGTAAAGGAGCCGAAACAGCTGTAGTAGTTTTCAATTAAAAACTTTTTACTGTGCAATAGTGGTTTTAGATTATTTCAATTTAGAATAAGGAGCTAGGTGACGTCATTCTCTCTGGTGACGTAATCTCTGGGAGAACCACTCTTTGAGCTCTGATTGGCTGAGATCTGCTATCGTCTGCCACGGAGTTTGGTCTATGCATAGAAATCTCTTAGGTAACTAGAATGCTGGCGTGTAACTGGCAAATGGACCAAAACGAACTGGCGTCAAGCTCGGCCGTAGTCGGCAGCATTCTAGTTACCTATGAGATTTCTATGGTCATTGGTATTTCCGGGGCTGGGGTTGAACCCCCAACACCCCCTTAAATACGCCCTTGCACCCAAATGATGACACTGATTTTCTATCGCAATGAGTTATCCTGAAACCTTATTTAAGATAAATTTTTATTTCTTAAGATGATCTCCAAATTTAATCCCATTTACCAAATTTTATTCTTTCTAAGAAGCCCTCACCAAAGATAATATAACTACGTGCCCACGGTTCTTACAAGCGGCACTATATATATATATATATATATATATATATATATATATATATATATATATGAAAATATCCAAAAGAAACTATTTTATCTCTGTAAAGTTCTTTCCGACTTTAAAGGAAATATTTTTAACTCCACAAATTATATGGATTTTCTAAATATCTACAAAATTAATAATACTTCGCATACCAGAATGAAACGCGACTTAAGAGACAGACGAAGATAGAGATAAACGTAGCCACCCTATAAATCGCTCTCTTGAAAATCTAGCCAGTGACGTCACTGGTCAGATGCCTCGATACCTCTCTCTCTGCGTTTCGACTTTCTCTCCAAAAACGAGTATCAGGGATGCGCCCCCGTTGCTACGTACCCTAGATTCGAAATCACGTCATTTCTCGATAACGCGTTTTCTCGCGAGGCTTTTACTGAGTTCGCGTCGGAAGTCTGAAATATCGGGCTCCATAGCTAGGTAGCTATATGCCTTGGCTAAGTTGGCTGTACCATCTCCATTGGAATAACGCGTAAAACCATTGGAATAACGCGTACAGCCCATTGGAATAACTCGTAAAACCATTGGAATAACGTGTAAACGATCATTGGAATAACGCGTAAAGACATTGGAATAACGCGTAAAGAACCATTAGAATAACGCGTATAACCATTGGAATAACGCGTACAGGCCCATTGGAATAACGCGTACAGTCCATTGAAAAAACGCGTACAGAGCCCATTGGAACAACGCGTACAGACCCATTGGAATAACGCATACAGCCCATTGGAATAACGCGTAAAGGACCATTGGAATAACGCGTACAGCCCATTGGAATAACGCGTACAGCCCATTGGAATAACGCGTACAGCCCATTGGAATAACGTGTAAAGGACCATTGGAATAACGCGTACAGAGCCCATTGGAATAACGCGTAAAGGACCATTGGAATAACGCGTACAGCCCATTGGAATAACGCGTAAAACCATTGGAATAACGTGTAAAGGACCATTGGAATAACGCTAAAAGGACCATTGGAATAACGCGTACAGAGCCCATTGGAATAACGCGTAAAGGACCATTGGAATAACGCGTAAAACCATTGGAATAACGCGTAAACGATCATTGGAATAACACGTAAAGACATTGGAATAACGCGTAAAGAACCATTAGAATAACGCGTATAACCATTGGAATAACGCGTACAGGCCCATTGGAATAACGCGTACAGTCCATTGGAATAACGCGTACAGTCCATTGAAAAAACGCGTACAGAACCCATTGGAACAACGCGTACAGACCCATTGGAATAACGCATACAGCCCATTGGAATAACGCGTAAAGGACCATTGGAATAACGCGTACAGCCCATTGGAATAACGCGTACAGCCCATTGGAATAACGTGTAAAGGACCATTGGAATAACGCGTACAGAGCCCATTGGAATAACGCGTACAGCCCATTGGAATAACGCGTAAAACCATTGGAATAACGTGTAAAGGACCATTGGAATAACGCTAAAAGGACCATTGGAATAACGCGTACAGAGCCCATTGGAATAACGCGTACAGAGCCCATTGGAATAACGCGTACAGCCCATTGGAATAACGCGTAAAACCATTGGAATAACGTGTAAAGGACCATTGGAATAACGCTAAAAGGACCATTGGAATAACGCGTACAGAGCCCATTGGAATAACGCGTACAGAGCCCATTGGAATAACGCGTAAAGGACCATTGGAATAACGCGTAAAACCATTGGAATAACGCGTACAGGCCCATTGGAATAACGCGTACAGGCCCATTGGAATAACGCGTAAAGGACCATTGGAACAACGCGTACAGCCCAGCCCATTGCAATCTTGGTAAGAAAAAATGTAAAATAGTTTATTTATTTGCTTCACTCTCCCTATTGAAACGCCCCTTTCGCAATCGGGTAAACGGAATTTGGCAAACGAACGTTCGGGCAAATGGGCGTTCGGGGAAATGATAGTCACCCGGAGAGTTAGGTCACTGCCTTCTATAGAAGGCAGTGGTTAGGTCTAGTAAATGAACTTAATCAAAACGGGTTATAGAAGGCAGTGGTTAGGTCTAGTAAATGAACTTAATCAAAAGGTGTCGGCGCCATCTATCGTGTTATTGGAAAACTAAATCTTAATATATTTTGCAAAAGGGTCTGCTTACAGAAACAGATGGCGCCAGCACGATTGGCCGCGAACATAGAGATAGAAAAGAAATAGAGGGAAGATTACCGCGTTAAGGCACCCCTGTTTTTGACCGGGAAATTTCATCCCCCCCCCACGCATGTATGAAAGCGGAGATGGGCAGAATTTGCAACGCCATCTATCCTTCCTTTGTTTCATCAAAAGACAGTTGATTTTCCAAAAGGAATAAAATATTTCATTTCACCGCGCATCGATGACGCCACGTAATCTGCCCATCTGATGGCTTCCTACATTGGCGAAAAGGGGGTTGGCACTCGCGGTCAACTTCGCCCATAGATATAGGAAACGTATATAAAGGTCGAGATAAAATATTTCAAAGGGAGTGAAGACGGAGGTGACAGCTAGCAGAAACACGTAATTTCTGCAGGCTATCCTTATAAGGCGCTATCTATCGGTAAGAAAGCTCGTGCTATCATCGCGAGAGCCATTGTCTCCTGCTTCAAAATGATACTAAAAGTCACCAACAGATGGTGTCTAAAGACTACGGCCTGTGGAAAGGTCAAGCGCTTAGTACTAAAATGCTAAGAGAGCTCGCGCTCTTGGTCACGTGCCTTCCTCGGTGTCTGCTAGGTGTCAATTACGTATTTTATGTTAGGCTTAGACGCCCCGAAATTTATCTAGACCTTTATATACATTTCTTATATCTATGACTTCGCCAAATACAATAGTGCCTCTAAAATCTCAGGAAATTTTCACTCTCTCGTCGTCCGCGTTTGTGACGTCATCATGAGACTCCCATCCCGTCCCGTGTCTCTCGCTAAGCGCTCTACCGCCGCAAATTTCTCGGTTATTTTCGAGTTTTTTTACAAAAATTGAAGGCGTGTAAATTGTTTTATTGATATTAAAAAGAATATTTTTTAAACCAGAATTTATTGGACAAATTCATTTTCCAATTAAACTGAACATTACAATTATAATTTTACATATAACAAATACAAGTGTTGTGTTATCCAAAAATTTAAAAACGAAATTTTTCAATGAAATATCAGAAATAGCTCAATCCATTTAATAATATCTTCACTAGTTAACTTTTACCCTTTTATAAAAACCATACCCATTGTTTCAAACAAAACAAAAATGACTTTCTATAAAGTATCACAAATATCTTTTACAATTTTGCAATGTCAATTTTAAAATTAATAATATCTTCACTAGTTAACTTTTACTGTTTTATAAAACATATACAAACTCAACTAAAATGCTAAATTTGAACAATTTTGGGTGAAATTGATCAAAATCTGGGTAAAATTGACACTGAATTTGATAAATAAAGGAATATTTGAAAAAATTTAACTAAATAGGGTATTGTCAAATAATTTCTTTTGAAATCGTCAAAAATTGGATAAATTGACCACAATTATTGGGCAAAATGATAAAATTTGGGTAAAATAATCAAAACCCGTCCAAATGACAAAAATTGGGTAAAATAGTGTTAAAACAACTAATATCGGCGACAATTGGGTCACCCATGCTATAAACAGAATACCAATCTTGAAATAACAATATGTTTAAAGAATATAATTGAATAAATATTCATTTGAGATTTTAATTAACAACGATATTAAATTCTTCATTTCACGAATTCGCATACGGCTTCTTATATTAATAATTAAAACTAGTTATAGATCAACTTCCAATATTTGGTAAGTTTTTAATTTCGTGTTATGTTAGTTATTTAATTTTGACTGAAACGAAGAAAAAAAAATATTTAAAAATTGAGGTCAAAATTCGAAGTGGCTCTATATTCATTTTCAAGTATAACTATATACCTCGAAGACTACATGTTTTCTCTACGGAATTTTCACTGTTGGGGTTCTAATCCTTGGTAAGGAAGTTCCTCTTGGCCAGTGGCGAGTAAGTCTTTAGCGATAAGACAACTAACGTTTTTACCAGTGATTTTCTTGGACACCTCGAAGACGACATGTTTTTTTCAACGGAATTTTTAATCTTGGGGTTCAAATCCTTGGTAAGGAAATTCCTCTTGGTCACTTCTAATACTCGTACAAGGGGACATCAAGTCAACTAATAAAGCCACTTTGTAAACATCAACTCGTTATATATCAACTAATTAACCACCCGAAATATTACAATTATCTTCTGAAAAGCGATTTCTTCATGGTTAGATGATTCTGTTTCCCGTATCCAAATTCATTGCCCTCAACTTACACCGATCGGTCTCGAAATTTATATTAATGTGTATATCATGTATAACATTGTTTAATGTGCTATTATTCATGCCTTTTATACAATGTGTGACCACAAATAAACCAACTTCGGCTTTGTGGTCCTGTTTTTAATATAAATATACCACAAGGGTTCCTAGCCTTGGGAACAAAATATATATTTGACTGTGGTGAATATATCTTTAGCAGTAATCAAAAATAAGGTGTTTACATGCTACCGGGGGATTTTCTTAGACACCAGAAAAACCTACTTTAACAACGGAAACCGACCAATCAAATACCGATTTCTTGTTTGTGAATACGTCTTTAGCGGTAAGAGCACTAATTTTTCTACAGTCGATTTTCTTTGACATGCGTCGGAGACAACATGCTTTTCCAGCGGAAATCAAGTATTCTTCCTGGGGTTCCTAGCCTCGAAAATCAAAAAATCGATTTACCTGTGGCGTTCTTGAGATGGGGCTGCTAGCAGTCTTGGAAATAATAAAACGAGTCAGGTGTTCAAAGACCAGTGTTTATTAATTGCTCAAACGAATTTATAATTCAAAAATTTGGGGGATCACTGGTCACCGTGTCCAGTTTATGAATTCCAAATAACAAAAAATAGGTGAACAGATTATATATTCGAAACCTGACCAAAAAAAAGGAGGTGACTATTTTATTAATTCTAGGTTTCTACCTCAAACCTTTAATCCTCTAGCATATTTAACATAATTACTCATAAGTATGCCACTAGCTCTATTTCTTCACTAACGGTTTGTTTCACAGATATTGCGTCGAATGAAGTGCTGTTAATGCAATTAATGAAGTTCTCGGAGACACACGTTCTAAAATAAATTTTCATTGTCAAATAAAAGAAGCAGGTTTATTGGAAAAAATAGTTGAAATTCAGGTTTAGCTTTTCTGGCGCCTCTACTCCCTCTAGTGGGTTGGTCTGAGTCTTTGCAGATCAATAAAGGTACACTGGCATACTTATGAGTAATTAGGTTACATATGCCTCTAGTCTTAATCTATTTGGTCGTAGGGACCAGTTTAGAAAAAACCTTATTTCCAAGGCTGGCCGCTAGTAATTTTTTTTTGCTGAAATTTACTATTTGCGCCATCTCTCGATTGAAAGAAACTAAAACGAAGCACTCTTTATAATATTTTGTAAATTGTATATAAAATCTTGTGCATATTTTTCGTAAATAAATTTATTCTTTGATCTTCAGCGGAAATAATTTTATGGTTTCAACACGTTACAATACAAAAGAATACAGTCAACGTTGGACACGTTTCTTTCGCAAAATTAGACTCCCAAGTTTACTTGTATCACTCCTTTAGTATATATATATATATATATATATATATATGGAACCTTAGACATTCCAAGTGCATACCTCTATAATTTCCTGGCCATATATTAGTGAAGCGGTGGGGAGAAATGGGTACAGAAATAGACCGTACATGATATCAGAAATACTCTACATGTATTTCCTGCTATATAACACACAAATTTTGAGTGGGCTCCTGTCCCTTAATCCTTAGAGCGCCGCGCGATTGGCCATATAATGAAAATAATATGAATAATCAGCTAGGCTAATATCCTTAGGCCCAGCTTGCGACTTTTAATGCCTTAATTCTGGGAGCCGGTTTATACTGCATAGGAGGGTGATGACAACAATATGTTGTTCTAATAAAACTTACAATTGTTAGTTATTATTTTTCAAAACTTATATCAGAAGTTTAAAGGGCAACATAACTTGACGCGCGGAAGTGTCGTGCTTTTAATTACTTCCACCAGATGTTTATAAAATATATCTTACGAGAAAAGTAGACTCGAGGCAAATTCCATTAGCCTATTAGGCACGAATTTACCGCCAAAACATGAATGTGTACACCACATCACGGCTCAAAAAAATCCGCGTGAATTTATTCGCCATACGATGAAAAATGTTAATTAAGCTTACACTCCGTAGGGATGTGTGCTTATATATAACTCATACTTGCTCGACATAATAGTTTAAAAAATTCGCTTTATAGTGTATTTCGCCCCGCACTATTCTATCTTCCGAAACGCCTGTGAAGGTACATGTTTCAAAAGAATAACATTAGCAGTAAAAGAAGATGAACACATCTTTCGTAAGATATATATTATACACTTCAGCTTCCACCCATCAAGTTTTATTGCCATTTAAATTTATAATAACTTACGGGACAATTTCCTAAATCATTTGACATAAATCTTTTGTTAACTAGTTCACATCTGCCACATCATATTTCAAAACTACCGCCCCAAAATGGTGCTTTATGTCGTACCCCCAAAATGTAATTCCTCTTGGAAACCCCTACATTGATTAGGAGTTATCACATGGGAAAAATGGGGAGTACCCCGGTAATTATCACATGGGGAAAAGGGGGAGGAAGGGCCTTACTGGGGTGGTTCTACTTTGGGGAAAAGGGTACCATGGAATTTATCGCATGGGAAAAGGGGGAGGGGGCCTTACGGGGGGAGGTCGACTATGGGGTTAAGGGTACCATGGAAAAGTTTTACCTCTACCGTAGAATTGTTATGAGTAGAGTCAGAGAACCATAACTCCAACTCCACAATTTCGGTGCCATATGTAGTTGGAGAAATGAGCAGTTGGAGAAATGAGCAGTTGGAGAAATGAGAAGTTGGAGAAATGAGCAGTTCGACAAATGAGAAGTTGGAGAAATGATCCCCATCCTGTTGTTCCACTAGGCTCACTGAACTTCCTGAAGTAACTT
Source organism: Leiobunum rupestre (assembly GCF_980474605.1). NCBI lineage: Eukaryota > Metazoa > Arthropoda > Arachnida > Opiliones > Sclerosomatidae > Leiobunum > Leiobunum rupestre. The sequence goes on from NC_143390.1 coordinate 37,179,116, forward strand.
TTACCACGGCCAACTTTGATCACACTGAGAAATTATGTTACATAATATTATGGTATTATTGGTATAGACTGTCTGGCCGGAACCGACCTCCATGGCATTGAATCTGTCGCGGTACGAATTACTACCTTAAGTACAATTGTCTGTGTATTATACCGCTCTAACAATGTCAACTATACAAACAATCAGCTAGGCTAATCAGCTAGGCTAATACCCAAGGCACCACCTTAGGCCTAAGTCATCAAGTGACTTTTGAAGCCATTAATTCAGGTGGCCGGTTACAATGCGTAGGAGGGTGGTAGCAAGCCCTGCATGCCACGCGAACGAGCCAACAGCTCCCTACACTAACTATTACCGTTAACCTCGACAAGTTTTTATGGAAGGGGAAACCGAAGACCTCGGGGGAAAACCCCTTAAACCAGTGGGGAGAGAACTTGCATACTCTACGCAGAAGGAGTTGTTCCGAGTTTTCACCCAGTGCCACAAGCTGGGATCGAACCCGGCTCCTCTCGCTGCGAGGCGAAAGTGCTAACCACTCCGCCACCCTACCCTATCCTTATGTTATCTCCTTAATTAATGCTCTTTGCTCCCATTGTGATATTAATCGCCTTGCCCTCCTTCTCCTGGATGAGGACTATAATTACTGCAATATCCGTTTTTTAAAAACACTTGTGGGGTTCATTTCTCCAACTTCTCATTTGTCCAACCGCTCATTTCTCCAACTTCTCATTTCTCCAACTGCTCATTTCTCCAACTGTTCATTTCTCCAACTGCTCATTTCTCCAACTACATATGGCACTGAAATTGTGGAGTTGGAGTTATGGTTCTCTGACTCTACTCATAACCCCAACTGCTAACAATTCTACGGCAGGGGTAAAACTCCTAATCAATGCAGGGGTTTCCAAGAGGAATTAAATTTTGGGGGTACGACATAAAGTACCATTTTTGGGCGGTAGTTTTGAAATATGATGTGGCCGATGTGAACTAGTTAATCAAAAGATTTATGTCAAATGATTTAGGAAATTATCCCGTAAACTACTATAAATTTCAATGGCAATATAACTTGATGGGTGGAAGCTGAAGTGTATCTCTTACGAAAGATGTGTTCATCTTCTTTTACTGCTAAATATGTTATTCTTTTGAAACATGTACCTTCACAGACGTTTCGGAAGATAGAATAGTGTGGGGCGAAATACACCATAAAGCGAATTTTTTAAACTATTATGTCGAGCAAGTATGAGTTATAAATAAGCACACATTCTACGGAGTGTAAGCTTAAAGAGCAACGCAAGCTCTGTGGCAAAATAAAGAAAAAGTAACGTGCTTTTTAACCCCCTACACCCCCCCCTCAGTACTGGCGAGACCACGCAGAGTTTACCGTAAATTTCGCACTTTGCATACATATTCACAGAAATGCCAGCTCACTTGCACATCAAAACTTTTAGAAACCTTGAATTAATAAACTGGTCATCTATTTTTTGTTATTCTTTCAAATTAATTAACTGGACACGGTGACCAGTAATCCCACAAATTTTTAATAAATAAACTGGTCTGAGCAATTAATAAACTGGTCTTTGACCACCTGACCACTGTTATTATTTCCAAGACTGCTAGCGGCCCCATCTCAAGAACGCCACAGGTAAATCGATTTTTTTATTTTCGAGGCTAGGAACCCCAGGATGAAAAATCATTTCTGTTGGCCTTCTCTAGTCTTCTCTCTTACTTCTATGGCTTTAATCAATGTGCCGGGCGAGGGGTCCGCCACTCTATCAAATTTCGTACACGCCAGTGATTTGAAAATTTCCAAATTTCAAATTTCTGATTAAATTTTAGAAAATCTTTTCAAATTTCTCAAATTTCACAAATGTTTTGGCAAATTTTCAAATTTTTATCGATTCCGCCAAATTTCTCAAATTTAATAAATCTTATGAAATTTGATGGTTTTCCGCAAATTTTTATGAAATCTTGAAAAAATTTGTAAATTTGAATTGAAATTTTAGCAAATCTTGAGAAAATTCATAAATTTCTACGTGAAATTTAAGAAATCTTCAAAATTTACAAATTTACAAAAATCGCAGCGAAATTCTCTTCGCTCTCGCTAAGATATCCGAGGCAATATCCGAGCTCGGCTTTATAGGGTGGGTCAATGGGGTTGGCCCTATCTACCATAGGGTTTGCCTAGTGTTCGTTCACATACTATATATTTGTAAAACAAATAGGATTTCTACCATCAACTTCGAGCGCTCAACTTAGTCTAGCATTGTCTTTGTAAAAATCGTAGTTCTACTTCACCCACCTATACATCGACCTTGAATTTTGGCCCTTTTGGTTTTTGTCTCAGTTGTTCGCTCGTTTTTACACACAATCCTAAGGATTTGTGTGTAGCCGATGCCGCCGTGTCGCGCATATCTCTTCAACGGTTAGGGCTAGAAGAGTCAATGATATATCGTTCGAATGTACATACATCGCCATTGATAGCCTTTCATAAAGTTTTCAAATCGGAGCCCTAGAAGTTGTGAATTTGTCCAATTTAATATTTGCGGTGGTTTCGCGTTATGTGGTAGATATTTTATTTAAAATTAAGTCCGATAACGTTAAAAAAATTATTGTATAGGTTAGGATTCAGAGGACCTTCAACTTCAGTTATATCAGTAAATATTAAATTTAAGTATAGTTTCCAGGGTGATTTACGGGACGCCAATTTTCGTGGTTTTATATTTTTTCCTAAAAATCTACATACAGTTCCTTAATTTAAGTCCGATTTTCATGAAAGCTATATTTTTTAATAGCTGTAGTTTACATATAACCTAGAGTTGCAAATCCGTTAATTAATTTTAATTCTAAGTAAGGTTTTTTGTTAAGCGTATTCGGACCCCCGCAATTTCCAACATTGTAAATCCGAGTGTTTATCGAGGTCTAGCGTTTTTCAAGGCCGTTCAGAGTGCGCCGCGCTTTGAGCGTATGACCAGAAGTAACAATTAAGTATGACACTGATCGACCTAGTTTTCGGCGTATGACCAGAAGTAATAAGTGTGACACTCAACGTAACAAATAAGTGTGATCAGAAGTAACAAATAAGTATGATACTGATCGAACTAGTCTTTGTCGTATAACCAGAAGAAATAAGTGTGACACTCAACGGCTGACTAGTAGTAACAAATAAGTCGCGTTAACACTAGACATTGACGAAAACGGTCGATATGCGATAATGAGAGAGATGTGAACCGAGCTCGAAAGAGCTATAGATTTTCGAAAAACAGTCAAATTAATGAAATATTAAAATGACGATAACGATCAAATCTCATGAAAATTTTAAAATCCCTAGCAAATCTCATGAAAATTTCCAAATCCTTATCAAATCTCGTTAAAATTTCCAAATTCCTATCAAATCTCATCCAAATTTTCAAATCCCTATCAAATCTCATTGAAATTTGCAAATCACACATAAAATTTGGAAATTCTGCAAATTTTGTAAATTTATGAAATTTCGGTCAAATCTTCAAATCTGGACGAAAGATTTGAAGATTTTCAAATTTCGTACGCATTGTCGACGAGTGTCGGACCCCTCGGTGCAGGGCGTCTAAGGATTGCGTACGATCCGACGCGTTACTTGTTTTCTTACAAAAAAAAACCACCAGGAGGAATCATAGAGATAGAAAAGAAATAGAGGCACTATTGTATCTGGCGAAGTTGACCGCGAGTGCCGACCCCCTTTTCGCCAATGTAGGAAGCCATGAGATCTGCAGATTACGTGGCGCCATCGACAAGCGGTGAAATGAAATACATTACGCCTTTTGGAAAATCAACTGTCATTTGATGTAAACAAAGAAAGGATAGATGGCGTTGCAATTTCTACCCATCTCCGCTTTCATACATGCGTGGGGGGGGGGATGAATTTTCCCGTTCAAAAACAGGGGTGCCTTAACGCGGTAATCTTCCCTCTATTTCTTTTCTATCTCTATGGGAGGAATAGTAACTTGTTTTCCGCATGTTGTCTTCGACGCATGTCGAAGAAAATCGACTGTAGAAAAATTGGTGCGCTTACCGCTAAAGACGTATTCACAAACAAGAAATCGGTATTTGATTGGTCGGTTTCCGTTGTTAAAGTAGGTTTTTCTGGCGTCTAAGAAAATCCCTGGTAGCATGTAAACACCTTATTTTTGAGTACTGCTAAAGATATATTCACCACAGTCAAAAATATATTTTGTTACCAAGGCTAGGAACCCTTGTGGTATATTTATATTAAAAACAGGACCACAAATCCAAAGGTGGTTTATTTGTGGTCAGATATTGTATAAAAGGCATGAATAATAGCACATTAAACTAGGACGTCTCAAAACCAGGAGCCGGCATTCTCGACAAAGACATGAGCGGAGCGTGGGCCCTACGATAATCGTGAATTATTAGTCCAATCTTTTTTATAATTTTTAATAAGTCCACTCTTTATTAATAGTGGAAAAAATAGAAAAATAATACGGTAAAGAATACGGGCGAAAAGCAAATCTCGCTAACTTTCAATGCGCGAAAGAATACCGAAAAATAATACGGTACGCGAAAAGGAAAACTCGAAAGAATAGCGAAAATAATACGGTAAAGAATACGGGCCAAAAGCAAAACTCGCTAACTTTCAATGCGCGAAAGAATACCGAAAAATAATACGGTAAAGAATACGGGCCAAAAGCAAAACTCGCTAACTTTCAATGCGCGAAAGAATACCGAAAAAAATACGGTAAAGAATACGGGCCAAAAGCAAAACTCGCTAACTTTCAATGCGCGAAAGAATACCGAAAAATAATACGGTAAAGAATACGGGCGAAAAGCAAAACTCGCTAACTTTCAATGCGCGAAAGAATACCGAAAAATAATACGGTAAAGAATACGGGCGAAAAGCAAAACTCGCTAACTTTCAATGCGCGAAAGAATACCGAAAAATAATACGGTAAAGAATACGGGCGAAAAGCAAAACTCGCTAACTTTCAATGCGCGAAAGAATACCGAAAAATAATACGGTAAAGAATACGGGCCAAAAGCAAAACTCGCTAACTTTCAATGCGCGAAAGAATACCGAAAAATAATACGGTACGCGAAAAGGAAAACTCGAAAGAATACCGAAAAATAATACGGTAAAGAATACGGGCGAAAAGCAAAACTCGCTAACTTTCAATGCGCGAAAGAATACCGAAAAATAATATGGTAAAGAATACGGGCCAAAAGCAAAACTCGCTAACTTTCAATGCGCGAAAGAATACCGAAAAATAATACGGTACGCGAAAAGCAAAACTCGAAAGAATACCGAAAAATAATACGGTAAAGAATACGGGCGAAAAGCAAAACTCGCTAACTTTCAATGCGCGAAAGAATACCGAAAAATAATACGGTACGCGAAAAGCAAAACTCGAAAGAATACCGAAAAATAATACGGTAAAGAATACGGGCGAAAAGCAAAACTCGCTAACTTTCAATGCGCGAAAGAATACCGAAAAATAATACGGTAAAGAATACGGGCCAAAAGCAAAACTCGCTAACTTTCAATACGCGAAAGAATACCGAAAAATAATACGGTAAAGAATACGGGCCAAAAGCAAAACTCGCTAACTTTCAATACGCGAAAGAATACCGAAAAATAATACGGTAAAGAATACGGGCGAAAAGCAAAACTCGCTAACTTTCAATGCGCGAAAGAATACCGAAAAATAATACGGTACGTGAAAAGCAAAACTCGAAAGAATACCGAAAAATAATACGGTAAAGAAAACGGGTGAAAAGCAAAACTCGCTAACTTTCAATACGCGAAAGAATACCGAAAAATAATATGGTACGCGAAAAGCAAAACTCGAAAGAATACCGAAAAATAATACTGTAAAGAATACGGGCGAAAAGCAAAACTCGCTAACTTTCAATGCGCGAAAGAATACCGAAAAATAATACGGTAAAGAATACGGGCGAAAAGCAAAACTCGCTAACTTTCAATGCGAGAAAGAATACCGAAAAATAATACGGTAAAGAATACGGGCCAAAAGCAAAACTCGCTAACTTTCAATGCGCGAAAGAATACCGAAAAATAATACGGTACGCGAAAAGGAAAACTCGAAAGAATACCGAAAAATAATACGGTAAAGAATACGGGCGAAAAGCAAAACTCGCTAACTTTCAATGCGCGAAAGAATACCGAAAAATAATATGGTAAAGAATACGGGCCAAAAGCAAAACTCGCTAACTTTCAATGCGCGAAAGAATACCGAAAAATAATACGGTACGCGAAAAGCAAAACTCGAAAGAATACCGAAAAATAATACGGTAAAGAATACGGGCGAAAAGCAAAACTCGCTAACTTTCAATGCGCAAAAGAATACCGAAAAATAATACGGTACGCGAAAAGCAAAACTCGAAAGAATACCGAAAAATAATTTTGTAAAGAATACGGGCGAAAAGCAAAACTCGCTAACTTTCAATGCGCGAAAGAATACCGAAAAATAATACGGTAAAGAATACGGGCCAAAAGCAAAACTCGCTAACTTTCAATACGCGAAAGAATACCGAAAAATAATACGGTAAAGAATACGGGCCAAAAGCAAAACTCGCTAACTTTCAATACGCGAAAGAATACCGAAAAATAATACGGTAAAGAATACGGGCGAAAAGCAAAACTCGCTAACTTTCAATGCGCGAAAGAATACCGAAAAATAATACGGTACGTGAAAAGCAAAACTCGAAAGAATACCGAAAAATAATACGGTAAAGAAAACGGGTGAAAAGCAAAACTCGCTAACTTTCAATGCGCGAAAGAATACCGAAAAATAATATGGTACGCGAAAAGCAAAACTCGAAAGAATACCGAAAAATTATACGGTAAAGAATACGGGCGAAAAGAAAAACTCGCTAACTTTCAATGCGCGAAAGAATACCGAAAAATAATACGGTATGCGAAAAGCAAAACTCGAAAGAATACCGAAAAATAATACGGTTAAGAATACGGGCCAAAAGCAAAACTCGCTAGCTTTCAATACGCGAAAGAATACCGAAAAATAATACGGTAAAGAATACGGGCGAAAAGCAAAACTCGCTAACTTTCAATGCGCGAAAGAATACCGAAAAATAATACGGTAAAGAATACGGGCGAAAAGCAAAACTCGCTAACTTTCAATGCGCGAAAGAATACCGAAAAATCTACGGTAAAGAATACGGGCGAAAAGCAAAACTCGCTAACTTTCAATGCGCGAAAGAATACCGAAAAATAATACGGTACGCGAAAAGCAAAACACGAAAGAATACCGAAAAATAATACGGTAAAGAATACGGGCGAAAAGCAAAACTCGCTAACTTTCAATGCGCGAAAGAATACCGAAAAATAATACGGTAAAGAATACGGGCCAAAAGCAAAACTCGCTAACTTTCAATACGCGAAAGAATACCGAAAAATAATACGGTCCGCGAAAAGCAAAACTCGAAAGAATACCGAAAAATAATACGGTAAAGAATACGGGCGAAAAGCAAAACTCGCTAACTTTCATTGCGTGAAAGAATACCGAAAAATAATACGGTAAAGAATACGGGCCAAAAGCAAAACTCGCTAACTTTCAATATGCGAAAGAATACCGAAAAATAATACGATAAAGAATACGGGCGAAAAGCAAAACTCGCTAACTTTCAATGCGCGAAAGAATACCGAAAAATAATACGGTACGCGAAAAGCAAAACTCGAAAGAATACCGAAAAATAATACGGTAAAGAATACGGGCGAAAAGCAAAACTCGCTAACTTTCAATGCGCGAAAGAATACCGAAAAATAATACGGTAAAGAATACGGGCCAAAAGCAAAACTCGCTAACTTTCAATACGCGAAACAATACCGAAAAATAATACGGTACGCGAAAAGGAAAACTCGAAAGAATACCGAAAAATAATACGGTAAAGAATACGGGCGAAAAGCAAATCTCGCTAACTTTCAATGCGCGAAAGAATACCTAAAAATAATACGGTACGCGAAAAGGAAAACTCGAAAGAATAGCGAAAATAATACGGTAAAGAATACGGGTGAAAAGCAAAACTCGCTAACTTTCAATGCGCGAAAGAATACCGAAAAATAATATGGTAAAGAATACGGGCCAAAAGCAAAACTCGCTAACTTTCAATGCGCGAAAGAATACCGAAAAATAATATGGTAAAGAATACGGGCCAAAAGCAAAACTCGCTAACTTTCAATGCGCGAAAGAATACCGAAAAATAATACGGTACGCGAAAAGCAAAACTCGAAAGAATACCGAAAAATAATACGGTAAAGAATACGGGCGAAAAGCAAAACTCGCTAACTTTCAATGCGCGAAAGAATACCGAAAAATAATACGGTACGCGAAAAGCAAAACTCGAAAGAATACCGAAAAATAATACGGTAAAGAATACGGGCGAAAAGCAAAACTCGCTAACTTTCAATGCGCGAAAGAATACCGAAAAATAATACGGTAAAGAATACGGGCGAAAAGCAAAACTCGCTAACTTTCAATACGCGAAAGAATACCGAAAAATAATACGGTAAAGAATACGGGCCAAAAGCAAAACTCGCTAACTTTCAATACGCGAAAGAATACCGAAAAATAATACGGTAAAGAATACGGGCGAAAAGCAAAACTCGCTAACTTTCAATGCGCGAAAGAATACCGAAAAATAATACGGTAAAGAATACGGGCCAAAAGCAAAACTCGCTAACTTTCAATACGCGAAAGAATACCGAAAAATAATACGGTAAAGAATACGGGCCAAAAGCAAAACTCGCTAACTTTCAATACGCGAAAGAATACCGAAAAATAATACGGTAAAGAATACGGGCGAAAAGCAAAACTCGCTAACTTTCAATGCGCGAAAGAATACCGAAAAATAATACGGTACGTGAAAAGCAAAACTCGAAAGAATACCGAAAAATAATACGGTAAAGAAAACGGGTGAAAAGCAAAACTCGCTAACTTTCAATACGCGAAAGAATACCGAAAAATAATATGGTACGCGAAAAGCAAAACTCGAAAGAATACCGAAAAATAATACTGTAAAGAATACGGGCGAAAAGCAAAACTCGCTAACTTTCAATGCGCGAAAGAATACCGAAAAATAATACGGTAAAGAATACGGGCGAAAAGCAAAACTCGCTAACTTTCAATGCGAGAAAGAATACCGAAAAATAATACGGTAAAGAATACGGGCCAAAAGCAAAACTCGCTAACTTTCAATGCGCGAAAGAATACCGAAAAATAATACGGTACGCGAAAAGGAAAACTCGAAAGAATACCGAAAAATAATACGGTAAAGAATACGGGCGAAAAGCAAAACTCGCTAACTTTCAATGCGCGAAAGAATACCGAAAAATAATATGGTAAAGAATACGGGCCAAAAGCAAAACTCGCTAACTTTCAATGCGCGAAAGAATACCGAAAAATAATACGGTACGCGAAAAGCAAAACTCGAAAGAATACCGAAAAATAATACGGTAAAGAATACGGGCGAAAAGCAAAACTCGCTAACTTTCAATGCGCAAAAGAATACCGAAAAATAATACGGTACGCGAAAAGCAAAACTCGAAAGAATACCGAAAAATAATTTTGTAAAGAATACGGGCGAAAAGCAAAACTCGCTAACTTTCAATGCGCGAAAGAATACCGAAAAATAATACGGTAAAGAATACGGGCCAAAAGCAAAACTCGCTAACTTTCAATACGCGAAAGAATACCGAAAAATAATACGGTAAAGAATACGGGCCAAAAGCAAAACTCGCTAACTTTCAATACGCGAAAGAATACCGAAAAATAATACGGTAAAGAATACGGGCGAAAAGCAAAACTCGCTAACTTTCAATGCGCGAAAGAATACCGAAAAATAATACGGTACGTGAAAAGCAAAACTCGAAAGAATACCGAAAAATAATACGGTAAAGAAAACGGGTGAAAAGCAAAACTCGCTAACTTTCAATGCGCGAAAGAATACCGAAAAATAATATGGTACGCGAAAAGCAAAACTCGAAAGAATACCGAAAAATTATACGGTAAAGAATACGGGCGAAAAGAAAAACTCGCTAACTTTCAATGCGCGAAAAAATACCGAAAAATAATACGGTATGCGAAAAGCAAAACTCGAAAGAATACCGAAAAATAATACGGTTAAGAATACGGGCCAAAAGCAAAACTCGCTAGCTTTCAATACGCGAAAGAATACCGAAAAATAATACGGTAAAGAATACGGGCGAAAAGCAAAACTCGCTAACTTTCAATGCGCGAAAGAATACCGAAAAATAATACGGTAAAGAATACGGGCGAAAAGCAAAACTCGCTAACTTTCAATGCGCGAAAGAATACCGAAAAATCTACGGTAAAGAATACGGGCGAAAAGCAAAACTCGCTAACTTTCAATGCGCGAAAGAATACCGAAAAATAATACGGTACGCGAAAAGCAAAACACGAAAGAATACCGAAAAATAATACGGTAAAGAATACGGGCGAAAAGCAAAACTCGCTAACTTTCAATGCGCGAAAGAATACCGAAAAATAATACGGTAAAGAATACGGGCCAAAAGCAAAACTCGCTAACTTTCAATACGCGAAAGAATACCGAAAAATAATACGGTCCGCGAAAAGCAAAACTCGAAAGAATACCGAAAAATAATACGGTAAAGAATACGGGCGAAAAGCAAAACTCGCTAACTTTCATTGCGTGAAAGAATACCGAAAAATAATACGGTAAAGAATACGGGCCAAAAGCAAAACTCGCTAACTTTCAATATGCGAAAGAATACCGAAAAATAATACGATAAAGAATACGGGCGAAAAGCAAAACTCGCTAACTTTCAATGCGCGAAAGAATACCGAAAAATAATACGGTACGCGAAAAGCAAAACTCGAAAGAATACCGAAAAATAATACGGTAAAGAATACGGGCGAAAAGCAAAACTCGCTAACTTTCAATGCGCGAAAGAATACCGAAAAATAATACGGTAAAGAATACGGGCCAAAAGCAAAACTCGCTAACTTTCAATACGCGAAACAATACCGAAAAATAATACGGTACGCGAAAAGGAAAACTCGAAAGAATACCGAAAAATAATACGGTAAAGAATACGGGCGAAAAGCAAATCTCGCTAACTTTCAATGCGCGAAAGAATACCTAAAAATAATACGGTACGCGAAAAGGAAAACTCGAAAGAATAGCGAAAATAATACGGTAAAGAATACGGGTGAAAAGCAAAACTCGCTAACTTTCAATGCGCGAAAGAATACCGAAAAATAATATGGTAAAGAATACGGGCCAAAAGCAAAACTCGCTAACTTTCAATGCGCGAAAGAATACCGAAAAATAATATGGTAAAGAATACGGGCCAAAAGCAAAACTCGCTAACTTTCAATGCGCGAAAGAATACCGAAAAATAATACGGTACGCGAAAAGCAAAACTCGAAAGAATACCGAAAAATAATACGGTAAAGAATACGGGCGAAAAGCAAAACTCGCTAACTTTCAATGCGCGAAAGAATACCGAAAAATAATACGGTAAAGAATACGGGCTAAAAGCTAAACTCGCTAACTTTCAATACGCGAAAGAATACCGAAAAATAATACGGTACGCGAAAAGCAAAACTCGAAAGAATACCGAAAAATAATATGGTAAAGAATACGGGCGAAAAGCAAAACTCGCTAACTTTCAATGCGCGAAAGAATACCGAAAAATAATACGGTAAAGAATACGGGCCAAAAGCAAAACTCGCTAACTTTCAATACGCGAAAGAATACCGAAAAATAATACGGTATGCGAAAAGCAAAACTCGAAAGAATACCGAAAAATAATACGGTTAAGAATACGGGCCAAAAGTAAAACTCGCTAGCTTTCAATACGCGAAAGAATACCGAAAAATAATACGGTACGCGAAAAGCAAAACTCGAAAGAATACCGAAAAATAATACGGTAAAGAATACGGGCGAAAAGCAAAACTCGCTAACTTTCAATGCGCGAAAGAATACCGAAAAATAATACGGTACGCGAAAAGCAAAACTCGAAAGAATACCGAAAAATAATACAGTAAAGAATACGGGCGAAAAGCAAAACTCGCTAACTTTCAATGCGCGAAAGAATACCGAAAAATAATACGGTAAAGAATACGGGCCAAAAGCAAAACTCGCTAACTTTCAATACGCGAAACAATACCGAAAAATAATACGGTACGCGAAAAGGAAAACTCGAAAGAATACCGAAAAATAATACGGTAAAGAATACGGGCGAAAAGCAAATCTCGCTAACTTTCAATGCGCGAAAGAATACCTAAAAATAATACGGTACGCGAAAAGGAAAACTCGAAAGAATAGCGAAAATAATACGGTAAAGAATACGGGTGAAAAGCAAAACTCGCTAACTTTCAATGCGCGAAAGAATACCGAAAAATAATATGGTAAAGAATACGGGCCAAAAGCAAAACTCGCTAACTTTCTATGCGCGAAAGAATACCGAAAAATAATATGGTAAAGAATACGGGCCAAAAGCAAAACTCGCTAACTTTCAATGCGCGAAAGAATACCGAAAAATAATACGGTACGCGAAAAGCAAAACTCGAAAGAATACCTAAAAATAATACGGTAAAGAATACGGGCGAAAAGCAAAACTCGCTAACTTTCAATGCGCGGAAGAATACCGAAAAATAATACGGTACGCGAAAAGCAAAACTCGAAAGAATACCGAAAAATAATACGGTAAAGAATACGGGCGAAAAGCAAAACTCGCTAACTTTCAATGCGCGAAAGAATACCGAAAAATAATACGGTAAAGAATACGGGCCAAAAGCAAAACTCGCTAACTTTCAATACGCGAAAGAATACCGAAAAATAATACGGTAAAGAATACGGGCCAAAAGCAAAACTCGCTAACTTTCAATACGCGAAAGAATACCGAAAAATAATACGGTAAAGAATACGGGCGAAAAGCAAAACTCGCTAACTTTCAATGCGCGAAAGAATACCGAAAAATAATACGGTACGTGAAAAGCAAAACTCGAAAGAATACCGAAAAATAATTCGGTAAAGAAAACGGGTGAAAAGCAAAACTCGCTAACTTTCAATGCGCGAAAGAATACCGAAAAATAATACGGTAAAGAATACGGGCCAAAAGCAAAACTCGCTAACTTTCAATGCGCGAAAGAATACCGAAAAATAATACGGTACGCGAAAAGGAAAACTCGAAAGAATACCGAAAAATAATACGGTAAAGAATACGGGCGAAAAGCAAAACTCGCTAACTTTCAATGCGCGAAAGAATACCGAAAAATAATATGGTAAAGAATACGGGCCAAAAGCAAAACTCGCTAACTTTCAATGCGCGAAAGAATACCGAAAAATAATACGGTACGCGAAAAGCAAAACTCGAAAGAATACCGAAAAATAATACGGTAAAGAATACGGGCGAAAAGCAAAACTCGCTAACTTTCAATGCGCGAAAGAATACCGAAAAATAATACGGTACGCGAAAAGCAAAACTCGAAAGAATACCGAAAAATAATACGGTAAAGAATACGGGCGAAAAGCAAAACTCGCTAACTTTCAATGCGCGAAAGAATACCGAAAAATAATACGGTAAAGAATACGGGCCAAAAGCAAAACTCGCTAACTTTCAATACGCGAAAGAATACCGAAAAATAATACGGTAAAGAATACGGGCCAAAAGCAAAACTCGCTAACTTTCAATACGCGAAAGAATACCGAAAAATAATACGGTAAAGAATACGGGCGAAAAGCAAAACTCGCTAACTTTCAATGCGCGAAAGAATACCGAAAAATAATACGGTACGTGAAAAGCAAAACTCGAAAGAATACCGAAAAATAATACGGTAAAGAAAACGGGTGAAAAGCAAAACTCGCTAACTTTCAATACGCGAAAGAATACCGAAAAATAATATGGTACGCGAAAAGCAAAACTCGAAAGAATACCGAAAAATAATACTGTAAAGAATACGGGCGAAAAGCAAAACTCGCTAACTTTCAATGCGCGAAAGAATACCGAAAAATAATACGGTAAAGAATACGGGCGAAAAGCAAAACTCGCTAACTTTCAATGCGAGAAAGAATACCGAAAAATAATACGGTAAAGAATACGGGCCAAAAGCAAAACTCGCTAACTTTCAATGCGCGAAAGAATACCGAAAAATAATACGGTACGCGAAAAGGAAAACTCGAAAGAATACCGAAAAATAATACGGTAAAGAATACGGGCGAAAAGCAAAACTCGCTAACTTTCAATGCGCGAAAGAATACCGAAAAATAATATGGTAAAGAATACGGGCCAAAAGCAAAACTCGCTAACTTTCAATGCGCGAAAGAATACCGAAAAATAATACGGTACGCGAAAAGCCAAACTCGAAAGAATACCGAAAAATAATACGGTAAAGAATACGGGCGAAAAGCAAAACTCGCTAACTTTCAATGCGCAAAAGAATACCGAAAAATAATACGGTACGCGAAAAGCAAAACTCGAAAGAATACCGAAAAATAATTTTGTAAAGAATACGGGCGAAAAGCAAAACTCGCTAACTTTCAATGCGCGAAAGAATACCGAAAAATAATACGGTAAAGAATACGGGCCAAAAGCAAAACTCGCTAACTTTCAATACGCGAAAGAATACCGAAAAATAATACGGTAAAGAATACGGGCCAAAAGCAAAACTCGCTAACTTTCAATACGCGAAAGAATACCGAAAAATAATACGGTAAAGAATACGGGCGAAAAGCAAAACTCGCTAACTTTCAATGCGCGAAAGAATACCGAAAAATAATACGGTACGTGAAAAGCAAAACTCGAAAGAATACCGAAAAATAATACGGTAAAGAAAACGGGTGAAAAGCAAAACTCGCTAACTTTCAATGCGCGAAAGAATACCGAAAAATAATATGGTACGCGAAAAGCAAAACTCGAAAGAATACCGAAAAATTATACGGTAAAGAATACGGGCGAAAAGAAAAACTCGCTAACTTTCAATGCGCGAAAGAATACCGAAAAATAATACGGTATGCGAAAAGCAAAACTCGAAAGAATACCGAAAAATAATACGGTTAAGAATACGGGCCAAAAGCAAAACTCGCTAGCTTTCAATACGCGAAAGAATACCGAAAAATAATACGGTAAAGAATACGGGCGAAAAGCAAAACTCGCTAACTTTCAATGCGCGAAAGAATACCGAAAAATAATACGGTAAAGAATACGGGCGAAAAGCAAAACTCGCTAACTTTCAATGCGCGAAAGAATACCGAAAAATCTACGGTAAAGAATACGGGCGAAAAGCAAAACTGGCTAACTTTCAATGCGCGAAAGAATACCGAAAAATAATACGGTACGCGAAAAGCAAAACACGAAAGAATACCGAAAAATAATACGGTAAAGAATACGGGCGAAAAGCAAAACTCGCTAACTTTCAATGCGCGAAAGAATACCGAAAAATAATACGGTAAAGAATACGGGCCAAAAGCAAAACTCGCTAACTTTCAATACGCGAAAGAATACCGAAAAATAATACGGTCCGCGAAAAGCAAAACTCGAAAGAATACCGAAAAATAATACGGTAAAGAATACGGGCGAAAAGCAAAACTCGCTAACTTTCATTGCGTGAAAGAATACCGAAAAATAATACGGTAAAGAATACGGGCCAAAAGCAAAACTCGCTAACTTTCAATATGCGAAAGAATACCGAAAAATAATACGATAAAGAATACGGGCGAAAAGCAAAACTCGCTAACTTTCAATGCGCGAAAGAATACCGAAAAATAATACGGTACGCGAAAAGCAAAACTCGAAAGAATACCGAAAAATAATACGGTAAAGAATACGGGCCAAAAGCAAAACTCGCTAACTTTCAATACGCGAAACAATACCGAAAAATAATACGGTACGCGAAAAGGAAAACTCGAAAGAATACCGAAAAATAATACGGTAAAGAATACGGGCGAAAAGCAAATCTCGCTAACTTTCAATGCGCGAAAGAATACCTAAAAATAATACGGTACGCGAAAAGGAAAACTCGAAAGAATAGCGAAAATAATACGGTAAAGAATACGGGTGAAAAGCAAAACTCGCTAACTTTCAATGCGCGAAAGAATACCGAAAAATAATATGGTAAAGAATACGGGCCAAAAGCAAAACTCGCTAACTTTCAATGCGCGAAAGAATACCGAAAAATAATATGGTAAAGAATACGGGCCAAAAGCAAAACTCGCTAACTTTCAATGCGCGAAAGAATACCGAAAAATAATACGGTACGCGAAAAGCAAAACTCGAAAGAATACCGAAAAATAATACGGTAAAGAATACGGGCGAAAAGCAAAACTCGCTAACTTTCAATGCGCGAAAGAATACCGAAAAATAATACGGTACGCGAAAAGCAAAACTCGAAAGAATACCGAAAAATAATACGGTAAAGAATACGGGCGAAAAGCAAAACTCGCTAACTTTCAATGCGCGAAAGAATACCGAAAAATAATACGGTAAAGAATACGGGCGAAAAGCAAAACTCGCTAACTTTCAATGCGCGAAAGAATACCGAAAAATAATACGGTAAAGAATACGGGCGAAAAGCAAAACTCGCTAACTTTCAATGCGCGAAAGAATACCGAAAAATAATATGGTACGCGAAAAGCAAAACTCGAAAGAATACCGAAAAATAATACGGTAAAGAATACGGGCGAAAAGCAAAACTCGCTAACTTTCAATGCGCGAAAGAATACCGAAAAATAATACGGTAAAGAATACGGGCTAAAAGCTAAACTCGCTAACTTTCAATACGCGAAAGAATACCGAAAAATAATACGGTACGCGAAAAGCAAAACTCGAAAGAATACCGAAAAATAATATGGTAAAGAATACGGGCGAAAAGCAAAACTCGCTAACTTTCAATGCGCGAAAGAATACCGAAAAATAATACGGTAAAGAATACGGGCCAAAAGCAAAACTCGCTAACTTTCAATACGCGAAAGAATACCGAAAAATAATACGGTATGCGAAAAGCAAAACTCGAAAGAATACCGAAAAATAATACGGTTAAGAATACGGGCCAAAAGTAAAACTCGCTAGCTTTCAATACGCGAAAGAATACCGAAAAATAATACGGTACGCGAAAAGCAAAACTCGAAAGAATACCGAAAAATAATACGGTAAAGAATACGGGCGAAAAGCAAAACTCGCTAACTTTCAATGCGCGAAAGAATACCGAAAAATAATACGGTACGCGAAAAGCAAAACTCGAAAGAATACCGAAAAATAATACAGTAAAGAATACGGGCGAAAAGCAAAACTCGCTAACTTTCAATGCGCGAAAGAATACCGAAAAATAATACGGTAAAGAATACGGGCCAAAAGCAAAACTCGCTAACTTTCAATACGCGAAACAATACCGAAAAATAATACGGTACGCGAAAAGGAAAACTCGAAAGAATACCGAAAAATAATACGGTAAAGAATACGGGCGAAAAGCAAATCTCGCTAACTTTCAATGCGCGAAAGAATACCTAAAAATAATACGGTACGCGAAAAGGAAAACTCGAAAGAATAGCGAAAATAATACGGTAAAGAATACGGGTGAAAAGCAAAACTCGCTAACTTTCAATGCGCGAAAGAATACCGAAAAATAATATGGTAAAGAATACGGGCCAAAAGCAAAACTCGCTAACTTTCAATGCGCGAAAGAATACCGAAAAATAATATGGTAAAGAATACGGGCCAAAAGCAAAACTCGCTAACTTTCAATGCGCGAAAGAATACCGAAAAACAATACGGTACGCGAAAAGCAAAACTCGAAAGAATACCTAAAAATAATACGGTAAAGAATACGGGCGAAAAGCAAAACTCGCTAACTTTCAATGCGCGGAAGAATACCGAAAAATAATACGGTACGCGAAAAGCAAAACTCGAAAGAATACCGAAAAATAATACGGTAAAGAATACGGGCGAAAAGCAAAACTCGCTAACTTTCAATGCGCGAAAGAATACCGAAAAATAATACGGTAAAGAATACGGGCCAAAAGCAAAACTCGCTAACTTTCAATACGCGAAAGAATACCGAAAAATAATACGGTAAAGAATACGGGCCAAAAGCAAAACTCGCTAACTTTCAATACGCGAAAGAATACCGAAAAATAATACGGTAAAGAATACGGGCGAAAAGCAAAACTCGCTAACTTTCAATGCGCGAAAGAATACCGAAAAATAATACGGTACGCGAAAAGCAAAACTCGAAAGAATACCGAAAAATAATACGGTAAAGAATACGGGCGAAAAGCAAAACTAGCTAACTTTCAATGCGCGAAAGAATACCGAAAAATAATACGGTAAAGAATACGGGCTAAAAGCTAAACTCGCTAACTTTCAATACGCGAAAGAATACCGAAAAATAATACGGTAAAGAATACGGGCCAAAAGCAAAACTCGCTAACTTTCAATACGCGAAAGAATACCGAAAAATAATACGGTAAAGAATACGGGCGAAAAGCAAAACTCGCTAACTTTCAATGCGCGAAAGAATACCGAAAAATAATACGGTACGTGAAAAGCAAAACTCGAAAGAATACCGAAAAATAATACGGTAAAGAAAACGGGTGAAAAGCAAAACTCGCTAACTTTCAATGCGCGAAAGAATACCGAAAAATAATACGGTAAAGAATACGGGCCAAAAGCAAAACTCGCTAACTTTCAATGCGCGAAAGAATACCGAAAAATAATACGGTACGCGAAAAGGAAAACTCGAAAGAATACCGAAAAATAATACGGTAAAGAATACGGGCGAAAAGCAAAACTCGCTAACTTTCAATGCGCGAAAGAATACCGAAAAATAATACGGTAAAGAATACGGGCGAAAAGCAAAACTCGCTAACTTTCAATGCGCGAAAGAATACCGAAAAATAATACGGTACGTGAAAAGCAAAACTCGAAAGAATACCGAAAAATAATACGGTAAAGAAAACGGGTGAAAAGCAAAACTCGCTAACTTTCAATGCGCGAAAGAATACCGAAAAATAATACGGTAAAGAATACGGGCCAAAAGCAAAACTCGCTAACTTTCAATGCGCGAAAGAATACCGAAAAATAATACGGTACGCGAAAAGGAAAACTCGAAACAATACCGAAAAATAATACGGTAAAGAATACGGGCGAAAAGCAAAACTCGCTAACTTTCAATGCGCGAAAGAATACCGAAAAATAATATGGTAAAGAATACGGGCCAAAAGCAAAACTCGCTAACTTTCAATGCGCGAAAGAATACCGAAAAATAATACGGTACGCGAAAAGCAAAACTCGAAAGAATACCGAAAAATAATACGGTAAAGAATACGGGCGAAAAGCAAAACTCGCTAACTTTCAATGCGCGAAAGAATACCGAAAAATAATACGGTACGCGAAAAGCAAAACTCGAAAGAATACCGAAAAATAATACGGTAAAGAATACGGGCGAAAAGCAAAACTCGCTAACTTTCAATGCGCGAAAGAATACCGAAAAATAATACGGTAAAGAATACGGGCCAAAAGCAAAACTCGCTAACTTTCAATACGCGAAAGAATACCGAAAAATAATACGGTAAAGAATACGGGCCAAAAGCAAAACTCGCTAACTTTCAATACGCGAAAGAATACCGAAAAATAATACGGTAAAGAATACGGGCGAAAAGCAAAACTCGCTAACTTTCAATGCGCGAAAGAATACCGAAAAATAATACGGTACGTGAAAAGCAAAACTCGAAAGAATACCGAAAAATAATACGGTAAAGAAAACGGGTGAAAAGCAAAACTCGCTAACTTTCAATACGCGAAAGAATACCGAAAAATAATATGGTACGCGAAAAGCAAAACTCGAAAGAATACCGAAAAATAATACTGTAAAGAATACGGGCGAAAAGCAAAACTCGCTAACTTTCAATGCGCGAAAGAATACCGAAAAATAATACGGTAAAGAATACGGGCGAAAAGCAAAACTCGCTAACTTTCAATGCGACAAAGAATACCGAAAAATAATACGGTAAAGAATACGGGCCAAAAGCAAAACTCGCTAACTTTCAATGCGCGAAAGAATACCGAAAAATAATACGGTACGCGAAAAGGAAAACTCGAAAGAATACCGAAAAATAATACGGTAAAGAATACGGGCGAAAAGCAAAACTCGCTAACTTTCAATGCGCGAAAGAATACCGAAAAATAATATGGTAAAGAATACGGGCCAAAAGCAAAACTCGCTAACTTTCAATGCGCGAAAGAATACCGAAAAATAATACGGTACGCGAAAAGCAAAACTCGAAAGAATACCGAAAAATAATACGGTAAAGAATACGGGCGAAAAGCAAAACTCGCTAACTTTCAATGCGCAAAAGAATACCGAAAAATAATACGGTACGCGAAAAGCAAAACTCGAAAGAATACCGAAAAATAATTTTGTAAAGAATACGGGCGAAAAGCAAAACTCGCTAACTTTCAATGCGCGAAAGAATACCGAAAAATAATACGGTAAAGAATACGGGCCAAAAGCAAAACTCGCTTACTTTCAATACGCGAAAGAATACCGAAAAATAATACGGTAAAGAATACGGGCCAAAAGCAAAACTCGCTAACTTTCAATACGCGAAAGAATACCGAAAAATAATACGGTAAAGAATACGGGCGAAAAGCAAAACTCGCTAACTTTCAATGCGCGAAAGAATACCGAAAAATAATACGGTACGTGAAAAGCAAAACTCGAAAGAATACCGAAAAATAATACGGTAAAGAAAACGGGTGAAAAGCAAAACTCGCTAACTTTCAATGCGCGAAAGAATACCGAAAAATAATACGGTACGCGAAAAGCAAAACTCGAAAGAATACCGAAAAATTATACGGTAAAGAATACGGGCGAAAAGAAAAACTCGCTAACTTTCAATGCGCGAAAGAATACCGAAAAATAATACGGTATGCGAAAAGCAAAACTCGAAAGAATACCGAAAAATAATACGGTTAAGAATACGGGCCAAAAGCAAAACTCGCTAGCTTTCAATACGCGAAAGAATACCGAAAAATAATACGGTAAAGAATACGGGCGAAAAGCAAAACTCGCTAACTTTCAATGCGCGAAAGAATACCGAAAAATAATACGGTAAAGAATACGGGCGAAAAGCAAAACTCGCTAACTTTCAATGCGCGAAAGAATACCGAAAAATCTACGGTAAAGAATACGGGCGAAAAGCAAAACTCGCTAACTTTCAATGCGCGAAAGAATACCGAAAAATAATACGGTACGCGAAAAGCAAAACACGAAAGAATACCGAAAAATAATACGGTAAAGAATACGGGCGAAAAGCAAAACTCGCTAACTTTCAATGCGCGAAAGAATACCGAAAAATAATACGGTAAAGAATACGGGCCAAAAGCAAAACTCGCTAACTTTCAATACGCGAAAGAATACCGAAAAATAATACGGTCCGCGAAAAGCAAAACTCGAAAGAATACCGAAAAATAATACGGTAAAGAATACGGGCGAAAAGCAAAACTCGCTAACTTTCATTGCGTGAAAGAATACCGAAAAATAATACGGTAAAGAATACGGGCCAAAAGCAAAACTCGCTAACTTTCAATATGCGAAAGAATACCGAAAAATAATACGATAAAGAATACGGGCGAAAAGCAAAACTCGCTAACTTTCAATGCGCGAAAGAATACCGAAAAATAATACGGTACGCGAAAAGCAAAACTCGAAAGAATACCGAAAAATAATACGGTAAAGAATACGGGCGAAAAGCAAAACTCGCTAACTTTCAATGCGCGAAAGAATACCGAAAAATAATACGGTAAAGAATACGGGCCAAAAGCAAAACTCGCTAACTTTCAATACGCGAAACAATACCGAAAAATAATACGGTACGCGAAAAGGAAAACTCGAAAGAATACCGAAAAATAATACGGTAAAGAATACGGGCGAAAAGCAAATCTCGCTAACTTTCAATGCGCGAAAGAATACCTAAAAATAATACGGTACGTGAAAAGGAAAACTCGAAAGAATAGCGAAAATAATACGGTAAAGAATACGGGTGAAAAGCAAAACTCGCTAACTTTCAATGCGCGAAAGAATACCGAAAAATAATATGGTAAAGAATACGGGCCAAAAGCAAAACTCGCTAACTTTCAATGCGCGAAAGAATACCGAAAAATAATATGGTAAAGAATACGGGCCAAAAGCAAAACTCGCTAACTTTCAATGCGCGAAAGAATACCGAAAAATAATACGGTACGCGAAAAGCAAAACTCGAAAGAATACCGAAAAATAATACGGTAAAGAATACGGGCGAAAAGCAAAACTCGCTAACTTTCAATGCGCGAAAGAATACCGAAAAATAATACGGTACGCGAAAAGCAAAACTCGAAAGAATACCGAAAAATAATACGGTAAAGAATACGGGCGAAAAGCAAAACTCGCTAACTTTCAATGCGCGAAAGAATACCGAAAAATAATACGGTAAAGAATACGGGCGAAAAGCAAAACTCGCTAACTTTCAATGCGCGAAAGAATACCGAAAAATAATACG
The DNA here is from genome assembly GCF_980474605.1 of Leiobunum rupestre. Classification (NCBI taxonomy): domain Eukaryota; kingdom Metazoa; phylum Arthropoda; class Arachnida; order Opiliones; family Sclerosomatidae; genus Leiobunum; species Leiobunum rupestre. Next base: position 37,201,652 of record NC_143390.1, read on the forward strand.
GTAAAGAATACGGGCGAAAAGCAAAACTCGCTAACTTTCAATGCGCGAAAGAATACCGAAAAATAATACGGTAAAGAATACGGGCTAAAAGCTAAACTCGCTAACTTTCAATACGCGAAAGAATACCGAAAAATAATACGGTAAAGAATACGGGCCAAAAGCAAAACTCGCTAACTTTCAATACGCGAAAGAATACCGAAAAATAATACGGTAAAGAATACGGGCGAAAAGCAAAACTCGCTAACTTTCAATGCGCGAAAGAATACCGAAAAATAATACGGTACGTGAAAAGCAAAACTCGAAAGAATACCGAAAAATAATACGGTAAAGAAAACGGGTGAAAAGCAAAACTCGCTAACTTTCAATACGCGAAAGAATACCGAAAAATAATATGGTACGCGAAAAGCAAAACTCGAAAGAATACCGAAAAATAATACTGTAAAGAATACGGGCGAAAAGCAAAACTCGCTAACTTTCAATGCGCGAAAGAATACCGAAAAATAATACGGTAAAGAATACGGGCGAAAAGCAAAACTCGCTAACTTTCAATGCGAGAAAGAATACCGAAAAATAATACGGTAAAGAATACGGGCCAAAAGCAAAACTCGCTAACTTTCAATGCGCGAAAGAATACCGAAAAATAATACGGTACGCGAAAAGGAAAACTCGAAAGAATACCGAAAAATAATACGGTAAAGAATACGGGCGAAAAGCAAAACTCGCTAACTTTCAATGCGCGAAAGAATACCGAAAAATAATATGGTAAAGAATACGGGCCAAAAGCAAAACTCGCTAACTTTCAATGCGCGAAAGAATACCGAAAAATAATACGGTACGCGAAAAGCAAAACTCGAAAGAATACCGAAAAATAATACGGTAAAGAATACGGGCGAAAAGCAAAACTCGCTAACTTTCAATGCGCAAAAGAATACCGAAAAATAATACGGTACGCGAAAAGCAAAACTCGAAAGAATACCGAAAAATAATTTTGTAAAGAATACGGGCGAAAAGCAAAACTCGCTAACTTTCAATGCGCGAAAGAATACCGAAAAATAATACGGTAAAGAATACGGGCCAAAAGCAAAACTCGCTAACTTTCAATACGCGAAAGAATACCGAAAAATAATACGGTAAAGAATACGGGCCAAAAGCAAAACTCGCTAACTTTCAATACGCGAAAGAATACCGAAAAATAATACGGTAAAGAATACGGGCGAAAAGCAAAACTCGCTAACTTTCAATGCGCGAAAGAATACCGAAAAATAATACGGTACGTGAAAAGCAAAACTCGAAAGAATACCGAAAAATAATACGGTAAAGAAAACGGGTGAAAAGCAAAACTCGCTAACTTTCAATGCGCGAAAGAATACCGAAAAATAATATGGTACGCGAAAAGCAAAACTCGAAAGAATACCGAAAAATAATACGGTAAAGAATACGGGCGAAAAGAAAAACTCGCTAACTTTCAATGCGCGAAAGAATACCGAAAAATAATACGGTATGCGAAAAGCAAAACTCGAAAGAATACCGAAAAATAATACGGTTAAGAATACGGGCCAAAAGCAAAACTCGCTAGCTTTCAATACGCGAAAGAATACCGAAAAATAATACGGTAAAGAATACGGGCGAAAAGCAAAACTCGCTAACTTTCAATGCGCGAAAGAATACCGAAAAATAATACGGTAAAGAATACGGGCGAAAAGCAAAACTCGCTAACTTTCAATGCGCGAAAGAATACCGAAAAATCTACGGTAAAGAATACGGGCGAAAAGCAAAACTCGCTAACTTTCAATGCGCGAAAGAATACCGAAAAATAATACGGTACGCGAAAAGCAAAACACGAAAGAATACCGAAAAATAATACGGTAAAGAATACGGGCGAAAAGCAAAACTCGCTAACTTTCAATGCGCGAAAGAATACCGAAAAATAATACGGTAAAGAATACGGGCCAAAAGCAAAACTCGCTAACTTTCAATACGCGAAAGAATACCGAAAAATAATACGGTCCGCGAAAAGCAAAACTCGAAAGAATACCGAAAAATAATACGGTAAAGAATACGGGCGAAAAGCAAAACTCGCTAACTTTCATTGCGTGAAAGAATACCGAAAAATAATACGGTAAAGAATACGGGCCAAAAGCAAAACTCGCTAACTTTCAATATGCGAAAGAATACCGAAAAATAATACGATAAAGAATACGGGCGAAAAGCAAAACTCGCTAACTTTCAATGCGCGAAAGAATACCGAAAAATAATACGGTACGCGAAAAGCAAAACTCGAAAGAATACCGAAAAATAATACGGTAAAGAATACGGGCGAAAAGCAAAACTCGCTAACTTTCAATGCGCGAAAGAATACCGAAAAATAATACGGTAAAGAATACGGGCCAAAAGCAAAACTCGCTAACTTTCAATACGCGAAACAATACCGAAAAATAATACGGTACGCGAAAAGGAAAACTCGAAAGAATAACGAAAAATAATACGGTAAAGAATACGGGCGAAAAGCAAAACTCGCTAACTTTCATTGCGTGAAAGAATACCGAAAAATAATACGGTAAAGAATACGGGCCAAAAGCAAAACTCGCTAACTTTCAATATGCGAAAGAATACCGAAAAATAATACGATAAAGAATACGGGCGAAAAGCAAAACTCGCTAACTTTCAATGCGCGAAAGAATACCGAAAAATAATACGGTACGCGAAAAGCAAAACTCGAAAGAATACCGAAAAATAATACGGTAAAGAATACGGGCGAAAAGCAAAACTCGCTAACTTTCAATGCGCGAAAGAATACCGAAAAATAATACGGTACGCGAAAAGCAAAACTCGAAAGAATACCGAAAAATAATACGGTAAAGAATACGGGCGAAAAGCAAAACTCGCTAACTTTCAATGCGCGAAAGAATACCGAAAAATAATACGGTAAAGAATACGGGCCAAAAGCAAAACTCGCTAACTTTCAATATGCGAAAGAATACCGAAAAATAATACGATAAAGAATACGGGCGAAAAGCAAAACTCGCTAACTTTCAATGCGCGAAAGAATACCGAAAAATAATACGGTACGCGAAAAGCAAAACTCGAAAGAATACCGAAAAATAATACGGTAAAGAATACGGGCCAAAAGCAAAACTCGCTAACTTTCAATACGCGAAACAATACCGAAAAATAATACGGTACGCGAAAAGGAAAACTCGAAAGAATACCGAAAAATAATACGGTAAAGAATACGGGCGAAAAGCAAATCTCGCTAACTTTCAATGCGCGAAAGAATACCTAAAAATAATACGGTACGCGAAAAGGAAAACTCGAAAGAATAGCGAAAATAATACGGTAAAGAATACGGGTGAAAAGCAAAACTCGCTAACTTTCAATGCGCGAAAGAATACCGAAAAATAATATGGTAAAGAATACGGGCCAAAAGCAAAACTCGCTAACTTTCAATGCGCGAAAGAATACCGAAAAATAATATGGTAAAGAATACGGGCCAAAAGCAAAACTCGCTAACTTTCAATGCGCGAAAGAATACCGAAAAATAATACGGTACGCGAAAAGCAAAACTCGAAAGAATACCGAAAAATAATACGGTAAAGAATACGGGCGAAAAGCAAAACTCGCTAACTTTCAATGCGCGAAAGAATACCGAAAAATAATACGGTACGCGAAAAGCAAAACTCGAAAGAATACCGAAAAATAATACGGTAAAGAATACGGGCGAAAAGCAAAACTCGCTAACTTTCAATGCGCGAAAGAATACCGAAAAATAATACGGTAAAGAATACGGGCGAAAAGCAAAACTCGCTAACTTTCAATGCGCGAAAGAATACCGAAAAATAATACGGTAAAGAATACGGGCGAAAAGCAAAACTCGCTAACTTTCAATGCGCGAAAGAATACCGAAAAATAATATGGTACGCGAAAAGCAAAACTCGAAAGAATACCGAAAAATAATACGGTAAAGAATACGGGCGAAAAGCAAAACTCGCTAACTTTCAATGCGCGAAAGAATACCGAAAAATAATACGGTAAAGAATACGGGCTAAAAGCTAAACTCGCTAACTTTCAATACGCGAAAGAATACCGAAAAATAATACGGTACGCGAAAAGCAAAACTCGAAAGAATACCGAAAAATAATATGGTAAAGAATACGGGCGAAAAGCAAAACTCGCTAACTTTCAATGCGCGAAAGAATACCGAAAAATAATACGGTAAAGAATACGGGCCAAAAGCAAAACTCGCTAACTTTCAATACGCGAAAGAATACCGAAAAATAATACGGTATGCGAAAAGCAAAACTCGAAAGAATACCGAAAAATAATACGGTTAAGAATACGGGCCAAAAGTAAAACTCGCTAGCTTTCAATACGCGAAAGAATACCGAAAAATAATACGGTACGCGAAAAGCAAAACTCGAAAGAATACCGAAAAATAATACGGTAAAGAATACGGGCGAAAAGCAAAACTCGCTAACTTTCAATGCGCGAAAGAATACCGAAAAATAATACGGTACGCGAAAAGCAAAACTCGAAAGAATACCGAAAAATAATACAGTAAAGAATACGGGCGAAAAGCAAAACTCGCTAACTTTCAATGCGCGAAAGAATACCGAAAAATAATACGGTAAAGAATACGGGCCAAAAGCAAAACTCGCTAACTTTCAATACGCGAAACAATACCGAAAAATAATACGGTACGCGAAAAGGAAAACTCGAAAGAATACCGAAAAATAATACGGTAAAGAATACGGGCGAAAAGCAAATCTCGCTAACTTTCAATGCGCGAAAGAATACCTAAAAATAATACGGTACGCGAAAAGGAAAACTCGAAAGAATAGCGAAAATAATACGGTAAAGAATACGGGTGAAAAGCAAAACTCGCTAACTTTCAATGCGCGAAAGAATACCGAAAAATAATATGGTAAAGAATACGGGCCAAAAGCAAAACTCGCTAACTTTCAATGCGCGAAAGAATACCGAAAAATAATATGGTAAAGAATACGGGCCAAAAGCAAAACTCGCTAACTTTCAATGCGCGAAAGAATACCGAAAAACAATACGGTACGCGAAAAGCAAAACTCGAAAGAATACCTAAAAATAATACGGTAAAGAATACGGGCGAAAAGCAAAACTCGCTAACTTTCAATGCGCGGAAGAATACCGAAAAATAATACGGTACGCGAAAAGCAAAACTCGAAAGAATACCGAAAAATAATACGGTAAAGAATACGGGCGAAAAGCAAAACTCGCTAACTTTCAATGCGCGAAAGAATACCGAAAAATAATACGGTAAAGAATACGGGCCAAAAGCAAAACTCGCTAACTTTCAATACGCGAAAGAATACCGAAAAATAATACGGTAAAGAATACGGGCCAAAAGCAAAACTCGCTAACTTTCAATACGCGAAAGAATACCGAAAAATAATACGGTAAAGAATACGGGCGAAAAGCAAAACTCGCTAACTTTCAATGCGCGAAAGAATACCGAAAAATAATACGGTACGCGAAAAGCAAAACTCGAAAGAATACCGAAAAATAATACGGTAAAGAATACGGGCGAAAAGCAAAACTAGCTAACTTTCAATGCGCGAAAGAATACCGAAAAATAATACGGTAAAGAATACGGGCTAAAAGCTAAACTCGCTAACTTTCAATACGCGAAAGAATACCGAAAAATAATACGGTAAAGAATACGGGCCAAAAGCAAAACTCGCTAACTTTCAATACGCGAAAGAATACCGAAAAATAATACGGTAAAGAATACGGGCGAAAAGCAAAACTCGCTAACTTTCAATGCGCGAAAGAATACCGAAAAATAATACGGTACGTGAAAAGCAAAACTCGAAAGAATACCGAAAAATAATACGGTAAAGAAAACGGGTGAAAAGCAAAACTCGCTAACTTTCAATGCGCGAAAGAATACCGAAAAATAATACGGTAAAGAATACGGGCCAAAAGCAAAACTCGCTAACTTTCAATGCGCGAAAGAATACCGAAAAATAATACGGTACGCGAAAAGGAAAACTCGAAAGAATACCGAAAAATAATACGGTAAAGAATACGGGCGAAAAGCAAAACTCGCTAACTTTCAATGCGCGAAAGAATACCGAAAAATAATACGGTAAAGAATACGGGCGAAAAGCAAAACTCGCTAACTTTCAATGCGCGAAAGAATACCGAAAAATAATACGGTACGTGAAAAGCAAAACTCGAAAGAATACCGAAAAATAATACGGTAAAGAAAACGGGTGAAAAGCAAAACTCGCTAACTTTCAATGCGCGAAAGAATACCGAAAAATAATACGGTAAAGAATACGGGCCAAAAGCAAAACTCGCTAACTTTCAATGCGCGAAAGAATACCGAAAAATAATACGGTACGCGAAAAGGAAAACTCGAAAGAATACCGAAAAATAATACGGTAAAGAATACGGGCGAAAAGCAAAACTCGCTAACTTTCAATGCGCGAAAGAATACCGAAAAATAATATGGTAAAGAATACGGGCCAAAAGCAAAACTCGCTAACTTTCAATGCGCGAAAGAATACCGAAAAATAATACGGTACGCGAAAAGCAAAACTCGAAAGAATACCGAAAAATAATACGGTAAAGAATACGGGCGAAAAGCAAAACTCGCTAACTTTCAATGCGCGAAAGAATACCGAAAAATAATACGGTACGCGAAAAGCAAAACTCGAAAGAATACCGAAAAATAATACGGTAAAGAATACGGGCGAAAAGCAAAACTCGCTAACTTTCAATGCGCGAAAGAATACCGAAAAATAATACGGTAAAGAATACGGGCCAAAAGCAAAACTCGCTAACTTTCAATACGCGAAAGAATACCGAAAAATAATACGGTAAAGAATACGGGCCAAAAGCAAAACTCGCTAACTTTCAATACGCGAAAGAATACCGAAAAATAATACGGTAAAGAATACGGGCGAAAAGCAAAACTCGCTAACTTTCAATGCGCGAAAGAATACCGAAAAATAATACGGTACGTGAAAAGCAAAACTCGAAAGAATACCGAAAAATAATACGGTAAAGAAAACGGGTGAAAAGCAAAACTCGCTAACTTTCAATACGCGAAAGAATACCGAAAAATAATATGGTACGCGAAAAGCAAAACTCGAAAGAATACCGAAAAATAATACTGTAAAGAATACGGGCGAAAAGCAAAACTCGCTAACTTTCAATGCGCGAAAGAATACCGAAAAATAATACGGTAAAGAATACGGGCGAAAAGCAAAACTCGCTAACTTTCAATGCGAGAAAGAATACCGAAAAATAATACGGTAAAGAATACGGGCCAAAAGCAAAACTCGCTAACTTTCAATGCGCGAAAGAATACCGAAAAATAATACGGTACGCGAAAAGGAAAACTCGAAAGAATACCGAAAAATAATACGGTAAAGAATACGGGCGAAAAGCAAAACTCGCTAACTTTCAATGCGCGAAAGAATACCGAAAAATAATATGGTAAAGAATACGGGCCAAAAGCAAAACTCGCTAACTTTCAATGCGCGAAAGAATACCGAAAAATAATACGGTACGCGAAAAGCAAAACTCGAAAGAATACCGAAAAATAATACGGTAAAGAATACGGGCGAAAAGCAAAACTCGCTAACTTTCAATGCGCAAAAGAATACCGAAAAATAATACGGTACGCGAAAAGCAAAACTCGAAAGAATACCGAAAAATAATTTTGTAAAGAATACGGGCGAAAAGCAAAACTCGCTAACTTTCAATGCGCGAAAGAATACCGAAAAATAATACGGTAAAGAATACGGGCCAAAAGCAAAACTCGCTAACTTTCAATACGCGAAAGAATACCGAAAAATAATACGGTAAAGAATACGGGCCAAAAGCAAAACTCGCTAACTTTCAATACGCGAAAGAATACCGAAAAATAATACGGTAAAGAATACGGGCGAAAAGCAAAACTCGCTAACTTTCAATGCGCGAAAGAATACCGAAAAATAATACGGTACGTGAAAAGCAAAACTCGAAAGAATACCGAAAAATAATACGGTAAAGAAAACGGGTGAAAAGCAAAACTCGCTAACTTTCAATGCGCGAAAGAATACCGAAAAATAATACGGTACGCGAAAAGCAAAACTCGAAAGAATACCGAAAAATTATACGGTAAAGAATACGGGCGAAAAGAAAAACTCGCTAACTTTCAATGCGCGAAAGAATACCGAAAAATAATACGGTATGCGAAAAGCAAAACTCGAAAGAATACCGAAAAATAATACGGTTAAGAATACGGGCCAAAAGCAAAACTCGCTAGCTTTCAATACGCGAAAGAATACCGAAAAATAATACGGTAAAGAATACGGGCGAAAAGCAAAACTCGCTAACTTTCAATGCGCGAAAGAATACCGAAAAATAATACGGTAAAGAATACGGGCGAAAAGCAAAACTCGCTAACTTTCAATGCGCGAAAGAATACCGAAAAATCTACGGTAAAGAATACGGGCGAAAAGCAAAACTCGCTAACTTTCAATGCGCGAAAGAATACCGAAAAATAATACGGTACGCGAAAAGCAAAACACGAAAGAATACCGAAAAATAATACGGTAAAGAATACGGGCGAAAAGCAAAACTCGCTAACTTTCAATGCGCGAAAGAATACCGAAAAATAATACGGTAAAGAATACGGGCCAAAAGCAAAACTCGCTAACTTTCAATACGCGAAAGAATACCGAAAAATAATACGGTCCGCGAAAAGCAAAACTCGAAAGAATACCGAAAAATAATACGGTAAAGAATACGGGCGAAAAGCAAAACTCGCTAACTTTCATTGCGTGAAAGAATACCGAAAAATAATACGGTAAAGAATACGGGCCAAAAGCAAAACTCGCTAACTTTCAATATGCGAAAGAATACCGAAAAATAATACGATAAAGAATACGGGCGAAAAGCAAAACTCGCTAACTTTCAATGCGCGAAAGAATACCGAAAAATAATACGGTACGCGAAAAGCAAAACTCGAAAGAATACCGAAAAATAATACGGTAAAGAATACGGGCGAAAAGCAAAACTCGCTAACTTTCAATGCGCGAAAGAATACCGAAAAATAATACGGTAAAGAATACGGGCCAAAAGCAAAACTCGCTAACTTTCAATACGCGAAACAATACCGAAAAATAATACGGTACGCGAAAAGGAAAACTCGAAAGAATACCGAAAAATAATACGGTAAAGAATACGGGCGAAAAGCAAATCTCGCTAACTTTCAATGCGCGAAAGAATACCTAAAAATAATACGGTACGTGAAAAGGAAAACTCGAAAGAATAGCGAAAATAATACGGTAAAGAATACGGGTGAAAAGCAAAACTCGCTAACTTTCAATGCGCGAAAGAATACCGAAAAATAATATGGTAAAGAATACGGGCCAAAAGCAAAACTCGCTAACTTTCAATGCGCGAAAGAATACCGAAAAATAATATGGTAAAGAATACGGGCCAAAAGCAAAACTCGCTAACTTTCAATGCGCGAAAGAATACCGAAAAATAATACGGTACGCGAAAAGCAAAACTCGAAAGAATACCGAAAAATAATACGGTAAAGAATACGGGCGAAAAGCAAAACTCGCTAACTTTCAATGCGCGAAAGAATACCGAAAAATAATACGGTACGCGAAAAGCAAAACTCGAAAGAATACCGAAAAATAATACGGTAAAGAATACGGGCGAAAAGCAAAACTCGCTAACTTTCAATGCGCGAAAGAATACCGAAAAATAATACGGTAAAGAATACGGGCGAAAAGCAAAACTCGCTAACTTTCAATGCGCGAAAGAATACCGAAAAATAATACGGTAAAGAATACGGGCGAAAAGCAAAACTCGCTAACTTTCAATGCGCGAAAGAATACCGAAAAATAATACGGTAAAGAATACGGGCTAAAAGCTAAACTCGCTAACTTTCAATACGCGAAAGAATACCGAAAAATAATACGGTAAAGAATACGGGCCAAAAGCAAAACTCGCTAACTTTCAATACGCGAAAGAATACCGAAAAATAATACGGTAAAGAATACGGGCGAAAAGCAAAACTCGCTAACTTTCAATGCGCGAAAGAATACCGAAAAATAATACGGTACGTGAAAAGCAAAACTCGAAAGAATACCGAAAAATAATACGGTAAAGAAAACGGGTGAAAAGCAAAACTCGCTAACTTTCAATACGCGAAAGAATACCGAAAAATAATATGGTACGCGAAAAGCAAAACTCGAAAGAATACCGAAAAATAATACTGTAAAGAATACGGGCGAAAAGCAAAACTCGCTAACTTTCAATGCGCGAAAGAATACCGAAAAATAATACGGTAAAGAATACGGGCGAAAAGCAAAACTCGCTAACTTTCAATGCGAGAAAGAATACCGAAAAATAATACGGTAAAGAATACGGGCCAAAAGCAAAACTCGCTAACTTTCAATGCGCGAAAGAATACCGAAAAATAATACGGTACGCGAAAAGGAAAACTCGAAAGAATACCGAAAAATAATACGGTAAAGAATACGGGCGAAAAGCAAAACTCGCTAACTTTCAATGCGCGAAAGAATACCGAAAAATAATATGGTAAAGAATACGGGCCAAAAGCAAAACTCGCTAACTTTCAATGCGCGAAAGAATACCGAAAAATAATACGGTACGCGAAAAGCAAAACTCGAAAGAATACCGAAAAATAATACGGTAAAGAATACGGGCGAAAAGCAAAACTCGCTAACTTTCAATGCGCAAAAGAATACCGAAAAATAATACGGTACGCGAAAAGCAAAACTCGAAAGAATACCGAAAAATAATTTTGTAAAGAATACGGGCGAAAAGCAAAACTCGCTAACTTTCAATGCGCGAAAGAATACCGAAAAATAATACGGTAAAGAATACGGGCCAAAAGCAAAACTCGCTAACTTTCAATACGCGAAAGAATACCGAAAAATAATACGGTAAAGAATACGGGCCAAAAGCAAAACTCGCTAACTTTCAATACGCGAAAGAATACCGAAAAATAATACGGTAAAGAATACGGGCGAAAAGCAAAACTCGCTAACTTTCAATGCGCGAAAGAATACCGAAAAATAATACGGTACGTGAAAAGCAAAACTCGAAAGAATACCGAAAAATAATACGGTAAAGAAAACGGGTGAAAAGCAAAACTCGCTAACTTTCAATGCGCGAAAGAATACCGAAAAATAATATGGTACGCGAAAAGCAAAACTCGAAAGAATACCGAAAAATAATACGGTAAAGAATACGGGCGAAAAGAAAAACTCGCTAACTTTCAATGCGCGAAAGAATACCGAAAAATAATACGGTATGCGAAAAGCAAAACTCGAAAGAATACCGAAAAATAATACGGTTAAGAATACGGGCCAAAAGCAAAACTCGCTAGCTTTCAATACGCGAAAGAATACCGAAAAATAATACGGTAAAGAATACGGGCGAAAAGCAAAACTCGCTAACTTTCAATGCGCGAAAGAATACCGAAAAATAATACGGTAAAGAATACGGGCGAAAAGCAAAACTCGCTAACTTTCAATGCGCGAAAGAATACCGAAAAATCTACGGTAAAGAATACGGGCGAAAAGCAAAACTCGCTAACTTTCAATGCGCGAAAGAATACCGAAAAATAATACGGTACGCGAAAAGCAAAACACGAAAGAATACCGAAAAATAATACGGTAAAGAATACGGGCGAAAAGCAAAACTCGCTAACTTTCAATGCGCGAAAGAATACCGAAAAATAATACGGTAAAGAATACGGGCCAAAAGCAAAACTCGCTAACTTTCAATACGCGAAAGAATACCGAAAAATAATACGGTCCGCGAAAAGCAAAACTCGAAAGAATACCGAAAAATAATACGGTAAAGAATACGGGCGAAAAGCAAAACTCGCTAACTTTCATTGCGTGAAAGAATACCGAAAAATAATACGGTAAAGAATACGGGCCAAAAGCAAAACTCGCTAACTTTCAATATGCGAAAGAATACCGAAAAATAATACGATAAAGAATACGGGCGAAAAGCAAAACTCGAAAGAATACCGAAAAATAATACGGTAAAGAATACGGGCGAAAAGCAAAACTCGCTAACTTTCAATGCGCGAAAGAATACCGAAAAATAATACGGTAAAGAATACGGGCCAAAAGCAAAACTCGCTAACTTTCAATACGCGAAACAATACCGAAAAATAATACGGTACGCGAAAAGGAAAACTCGAAAGAATAACGAAAAATAATACGGTAAAGAATACGGGCGAAAAGCAAATCTCGCTAACTTTCAATGCGCGAAAGAATACCTAAAAATAATACGGTACGCGAAAAGGAAAACTCGAAAGAATAGCGAAAATAATACGGTAAAGAATACGGGTGAAAAGCAAAACTCGCTAACTTTCAATGCGCGAAAGAATACCGAAAAATAATATGGTAAAGAATACGGGCCAAAAGCAAAACTCGCTAACTTTCAATGCGCGAAAGAATACCGAAAAATAATATGGTAAAGAATACGGGCCAAAAGCAAAACTCGCTAACTTTCAATGCGCGAAAGAATACCGAAAAATAATACGGTACGCGAAAAGCAAAACTCGAAAGAATACCGAAAAATAATACGGTAAAGAATACGGGCGAAAAGCAAAACTCGCTAACTTTCAATGCGCGAAAGAATACCAAAAAATAATACGGTACGCGAAAAGCAAAACTCGAAAGAATACCGAAAAATAATACGGTAAAGAATACGGGCGAAAAGCAAAACTCGCTAACTTTCAATGCGCGAAAGAATACCGAAAAATAATACGGTAAAGAATACGGGCCAAAAGCAAAACTCGCTAACTTTCAATACGCGAAAGAATACCGAAAAATAATACGGTAAAGAATACGGGCCAAAAGCAAAACTCGCTAACTTTCAATACGCGAAAGAATACCGAAAAATAATACGGTAAAGAATACGGGCGAAAAGCAAAACTCGCTAACTTTCAATGCGCGAAAGAATACCGAAAAATAATATGGTACGCGAAAAGCAAAACTCGAAAGAATACCGAAAAATAATACGGTAAAGAATACGGGCGAAAAGCAAAACTCGCTAACTTTCAATGCGCGAAAGAATACCGAAAAATAATACGGTAAAGAATACGGGCTAAAAGCTAAACTCGCTAACTTTCAATACGCGAAAGAATACCGAAAAATAATACGGTACGCGAAAAGCAAAACTCGAAAGAATACCGAAAAATAATATGGTAAAGAATACGGGCGAAAAGCAAAACTCGCTAACTTTCAATGCGCGAAAGAATACCGAAAAATAATACGGTAAAGAATACGGGCCAAAAGCAAAACTCGCTAACTTTCAATACGCGAAAGAATACCGAAAAATAATACGGTATGCGAAAAGCAAAACTCGAAAGAATACCGAAAAATAATACGGTTAAGAATACGGGCCAAAAGCAAAACTCGCTAGCTTTCAATGCGCGAAAGAATACCGAAAAATAATATGGTAAAGAATACGGGCCAAAAGCAAAACTCGCTAACTTTCAATGCGCGAAAGAATACCGAAAAATAATACGGTACGCGAAAAGCAAAACTCGAAAGAATACCGAAAAATAATACGGTAAAGAATACGGGCGATGAGCAAAACTCGCTAACTTTCAATGCGCGGAAGAATACCGAAAAATAATACGGTACGCGAAAAGCAAAACTCGAAAGAATACCGAAAAATAATACGGTAAAGAATACGGGCGAAAAGCAAAACTCGCTAACTTTCAATGCGCGAAAGAATACCGAAAAATAATACGGTAAAGAATACGGGCCAAAAGCAAAACTCGCTAACTTTCAATACGCGAAAGAATACCGAAAAATAATACGGTAAAGAATACGGGCCAAAAGCAAAACTCGCTAACTTTCAATACGCGAAAGAATACCGAAAAATAATACGGTAAAGAATACGGGCGAAAAGCAAAACTCGCTAACTTTCAATGCGCGAAAGAATACCGAAAAATAATACGGTACGCGAAAAGCAAAACTCGAAAGAATACCGAAAAATAATACGGTAAAGAATACGGGCGAAAAGCAAAACTAGCTAACTTTCAATGCGCGAAAGAATACCGAAAAATAATACGGTAAAGAATACGGGCTAAAAGCTAAACTCGCTAACTTTCAATACGCGAAAGAATACCGAAATATAATACGGTACGCGAAAAGCAAAACTCGAAAGAATACCGAAAAATAATACGGTAAAGAATACGGGCGAAAAGCAAAACTCGCTAACTTTCAATGCGCGAAAGAATACCGAAAAATAATACGGTAAAGAATACGGGCGAAAAGCAAAACTCGCTAACTTTCAATGCGTGAAAGAATATCGAAAAATAATACGGTAAAGAATACGGGTGAAAAGCAAAACTCGCTAACTTTCAATGCGCGAAAGAATACCGAAAAATAATACGGTAAAGAATACGGTCCAAAAGCAAAACTCGCTAACTTTCAATATGCGAAAGAATACCGAAAAATAATACGGTAAAGAATACGGGCGAAAAGCAAAACTCGCTAACTTTCAATGCGCGAAAGAATACCGAAAAATAATACGGTACGCGAAAAGCAAAACTCGAAAGAATACCGAAAAATAATATGGTAAAGAATACGGGCGAAAAGCAAAACTCGCTAACTTTCAATGCGCGAAAGAATACCGAAAAATAATATGGTAAAGAATACGGTCCAAAAGCAAAACTCGCTAACTTTCAATATGCGAAAGAATACCGAAAAATAATACGGTAAAGAATACGGGCGAAAAGCAAAACTCGCTAACTTTCAATGCGCGAAAGAATACCGAAAAATAATACGGTACGCGAAAAGCAAAACTCGAAAGAATACCGAAAAATAATATGGTAAAGAATACGGGCGAAAAGCAAAACTCGCTAACTTTCAATGCGCGAAAGAATACCGAAAAATAATATGGTAAAGAATACGGGCCAAAAGCAAAACTCGCTAACTTTCAATACGCGAAAGAATACCGAAAAATAATACGGTATGCGAAAAGCAAAACTCGAAAGAATACCGAAAAATAATACGGTTAAGAATACGGGCCAAAAGCAAAACTCGCTAGCTTTCAATACGCGAAAGAATACCGAAAAATAATACGGTAAAGAATACGGGCGAAAAGCAAAACTCGCTAACTTTCAATGCGCGAAAGAATACCGAAAAATAATACGGTAAAGAATACGGGCGAAAAGCAAAACTCGCTAACTTAAAATGCGCGAAAGAATACCGAAAAATCTACGGTAAAGAATACGAAAGAAAAGCAAAACTCGCCTACTTTCAATGCGCGAAAGAATACCGAAAAATAATACGGTACGCGAAAAGCAAAACACGAAAGAATACCGAAAAATAATACGGTAAAGAATACGGGCGAAAAGCAAAACTCGCTAACATTCAATGCGCGAAAGAATACCGAAAAATAATACGGTAAAGAATACGGGCCAAAAGCAAAACTCGCTAACTTTCAATACGCGAAAGAATACCGAAAAATAATACGGTACGCGAAAAGCAAAACTCGAAAGAATACCGAAAAATAATACGGTAAAGAATACGGGCGAAAAGCAAAACTCGCTAACTTTCAATACGCGAAAGAATACCGAAAAATAATACGGTAAAGAATACGGGCGAAAAGCAAAACTCGCTAACTTTCAATGCGCGAAAGAATACCGAAAAATAATACGGTACGCGAAAAGCAAAACTCGAAAGAATACCGAAAAATAATACGGTAAAGAATACGGGCGAAAAGCAAAACTCGCTAACTTTCAATGCGCGGAAGAATACCGAAAAATAATACGGTACGCGAAAAGCAAAACTCGAAAGAATACCGAAAAATAATACGGTAAAGAATACGGGCGAAAAGCAAAACTCGCTAACTTTCAATGCGCGAAAGAATACCGAAAAATAATACGGTAAAGAATACGGGCCAAAAGCAAAACTCGCTAACTTTCAATACGCGAAAGAATACCGAAAAATAATACGGTAAAGAATACGGGCCAAAAGCAAAACTCGCTAACTTTCAATACGCGAAAGAATACCGAAAAATAATACGGTAAAGAATACGGGCGAAAAGCAAAACTCGCTAACTTTCAATGCGCGAAAGAATACCGAAAAATAATACGGTACGCGAAAAGCAAAACTCGAAAGAATACCGAAAAATAATACGGTAAAGAATACGGGCGAAAAGCAAAACTAGCTAACTTTCAATGCGCGAAAGAATACCGAAAAATAATACGGTAAAGAATACGGGCTAAAAGCTAAACTCGCTAACTTTCAATACGCGAAAGAATACCGAAATATAATACGGTACGCGAAAAGCAAAACTCGAAAGAATACCGAAAAATAATACGGTAAAGAATACGGGCGAAAAGCAAAACTCGCTAACTTTCAATGCGCGAAAGAATACCGAAAAATAATACGGTAAAGAATACGGGCGAAAAGCAAAACTCGCTAACTTTCAATGCGTGAAAGAATATCGAAAAATAATACGGTAAAGAATACGGGTGAAAAGCAAAACTCGCTAACTTTCAATGCGCGAAAGAATACCGAAAAATAATACGGTAAAGAATACGGTCCAAAAGCAAAACTCGCTAACTTTCAATATGCGAAAGAATACCGAAAAATAATACGGTAAAGAATACGGGCGAAAAGCAAAACTCGCTAACTTTCAATGCGCGAAAGAATACCGAAAAATAATACGGTACGCGAAAAGCAAAACTCGAAAGAATACCGAAAAATAATATGGTAAAGAATACGGGCGAAAAGCAAAACTCGCTAACTTTCAATGCGCGAAAGAATACCGAAAAATAATATGGTAAAGAATACGGTCCAAAAGCAAAACTCGCTAACTTTCAATATGCGAAAGAATACCGAAAAATAATACGGTAAAGAATACGGGCGAAAAGCAAAACTCGCTAACTTTCAATGCGCGAAAGAATACCGAAAAATAATACGGTACGCGAAAAGCAAAACTCGAAAGAATACCGAAAAATAATATGGTAAAGAATACGGGCGAAAAGCAAAACTCGCTAACTTTCAATGCGCGAAAGAATACCGAAAAATAATATGGTAAAGAATACGGGCCAAAAGCAAAACTCGCTAACTTTCAATACGCGAAAGAATACCGAAAAATAATACGGTATGCGAAAAGCAAAACTCGAAAGAATACCGAAAAATAATACGGTTAAGAATACGGGCCAAAAGCAAAACTCGCTAGCTTTCAATACGCGAAAGAATACCGAAAAATAATACGGTAAAGAATACGGGCGAAAAGCAAAACTCGCTAACTTTCAATGCGCGAAAGAATACCGAAAAATAATACGGTAAAGAATACGGGCGAAAAGCAAAACTCGCTAACTTAAAATGCGCGAAAGAATACCGAAAAATCTACGGTAAAGAATACGAAAGAAAAGCAAAACTCGCTAACTTTCAATGCGCGAAAGAATACCGAAAAATAATACGGTACGCGAAAAGCAAAACACGAAAGAATACCGAAAAATAATACGGTAAAGAATACGGGCGAAAAGCAAAACTCGCTAACATTCAATGCGCGAAAGAATACCGAAAAATAATACGGTAAAGAATACGGGCCAAAAGCAAAACTCGCTAACTTTCAATACGCGAAAGAATACCGAAAAATAATACGGTACGCGAAAAGCAAAACTCGAAAGAATACCGAAAAATAATACGGTAAAGAATACGGGCGAAAAGCAAAACTCGCTAACTTTCATTGCGTGAAAGAATACCGAAAAATAATACGGTAAAGAATACGGGCCAAAAGCAAAACTCGCTAACTTTCAATATGCGAAAGAATACCGAAAAATAATACGATAAAGAATACGGGCGAAAAGCAAAACTCGCTAACTTTCAATGCGCGAAAGAATACCGAAAAATAATACGGTACGAGAAAAGCAAAACTCGAAAGAATACCGAAAAATAATACGGTAAAGAATACGGGCGAAAAGCAAAACTCGCTAACTTTCAATGCGCGAAAGAATACCGAAAAATAATACGGTAAAGAATACGGGCCAAAAGCAAAACTCGCTAACTTTCAATACGCGAAACAATACCGAAAAATAATACGGTACGCGAAAAGGAAAACTCGAAAGAATACCGAAAAATAATACGGTAAAGAATACGTGCGAAAAGCAAATCTCGCTAACTTTCAATGCGCGAAAGAATACCTAAAAATAATACGGTACGCGAAAAGGAAAACTCGAAAGAATAGCGAAAATAATACGGTAAAGAATACGGGCGAAAAGCAAAACTCGCTAACTTTCAATACGCGAAAGAATACCGAAAAATAATACGGTAAAGAATACGGGCCAAAAGCAAAACTCGCTAACTTTCAATACGCGAAAGAATACCGAAAAATAATACGGTAAAGAATACGGGCGAAAAGCAAAACTCGCTAACTTTCAATGCGCGAAAGAATACCGAAAAATAATACGGTACGCGAAAAGCAAAACTCGAAAGAATACCGAAAAATAATACGGTAAAGAATACGGGCGAAAAGCAAAACTCGCTAACTTTCAATGCGCGAAAGAATACCGAAAAATAATACGGTAAAGAATACGGGCTAAAAGCTAAACTCGCTAACTTTCAATACGCGAAAGAATACCGAAAAATAATACGGTACGCGAAAAGCAAAACTCGAAAGAATACCGAAAAATAATATGGTAAAGAATACGGGCGAAAAGCAAAACTCGCTAACTTTCAATGCGCGAAAGAATACCGAAAAATAATACGGTAAAGAATACGGGCCAAAAGCAAAACTCGCTAACTTTCAATACGCGAAAGAATACCGAAAAATAATACGGTATGCGAAAAGCAAAACTCGAAAGAATACCGAAAAATAATACGGTTAAGAATACGGGCCAAAAGCAAAACTCGCTAGCTTTCAATACGCGAAAGAATACCGAAAAATAATACGGTAAAGAATACGGGCGAAAAGCAAAACTCGCTAACTTTCAATGCGCGAAAGAATACCGAAAAATAATACGGTAAAGAATACGGGCGAAAAGCAAAAATCGCTAACTTAAAATGCGCGAAAGAATACCGAAAAATCTACGGTAAAGAATACGAAAGAAAAGCAAAACTCGCTAACTTTCAATGCGCGAAAGAATACCGAAAAATAATACGGTACGCGAAAAGCAAAACACGAAAGAATACCGAAAAATAATACGGTAAAGAATACGGGCGAAAAGCAAAACTCGCTAACTTTCAATGCGCGAAAGAATACCGAAAAATAATACGGTAAAGAATACGGGCCAAAAGCAAAACTCGCTAACTTTCAATACGCGAAAGAATACCGAAAAATAATACGGTACGCGAAAAGCAAAACTCGAAAGAATACCGAAAAATAATATGGTAAAGAATACGGGCGAAAAGCAAAACTCGCTAACTTTCATTGCGTGAAAGAATACCGAAAAATAATACGGTAAAGAATACGGGCCAAAAGCAAAACTCGCTAACTTTCAATATGCGAAAGAATACCGAAAAATAATACGATAAAGAATACGGGCGAAAAGCAAAACTCGCTAACTTTCAATGCGCGAAAGAATACCGAAAAATAATACGGTACGAGAAAAGCAAAACTCGAAAGAATACCGAAAAATAATACGGTAAAGAATACGGGCGAAAAGCAAAACTCGCTAACTTTCAATGCGCGAAAGAATACCGAAAAATAATACGGTAAAGAATACGGGCCAAAAGCAAAACTCGCTAACTTTCAATACGCGAAACAATACCGAAAAATAATACGGTACGCGAAAAGGAAAACTCGAAAGAATACCGAAAAATAATACGGTAAAGAATACGTGCGAAAAGCAAATCTCGCTAACTTTCAATGCGCGAAAGAATACCTAAAAATAATACGGTACGCGAAAAGGAAAACTCGAAAGAATAGCGAAAATAATACGGTAAAGAATACGGGCGAAAAGCAAAACTCGCTAACTTTCAATACGCGAAAGAATACCGAAAAATAATACGGTAAAGAATACGGGCCAAAAGCAAAACTCGCTAACTTTCAATACGCGAAAGAATACCGAAAAATAATACGGTAAAGAATACGGGCGAAAAGCAAAACTCGCTAACTTTCAATGCGCGAAAGAATACCGAAAAAAAATACGGTACGCGAAAAGCAAAACTCGAAAGAATACCGAAAAATAATACGGTAAAGAATACGGGCGAAAAGCAAAACTCGCTAACTTTCAATGCGCGAAAGAATACCGAAAAATAATACGGTAAAGAATACGGGCTAAAAATTAAACTCGCTAACTTTCAATACGCGAAAGAATACCGAAAAATAATACGGTACGCGAAAAGCAAAACTCGAAAGAATATCGAAAAATAATATGGTAAAGAATACGGGCGAAAAGCAAAACTCGCTAACTTTCAATGCGCGAAAGAATACCGAAAAATAATACGGTAAAGAATACGGGCCAAAAGCAAAACTCGCTAACTTTCAATACGCGAAAGAATACCGAAAAATAATACGGTATGCGAAAAGCAAAACTCGAAAGAATACCGAAAAATAATACGGTTAAGAATACGGGCGAAAAGCAAAACTCGCTAACTTTCAATGCGCGAAAGAATACCGAAAAATAATACGGTAAAGAATACGGGCTAAAAGCTAAACTCGCTAACTTTCAATACGGGAAAGAATACCGAAAAATAATACGGTACGCGAAAAGGAAAACTCGAAAGAATACCGAAAAATAATATGGTAAAGAATACGGGCGAAAAGCAAAACTCGCTAACTTTCAATGCGCGAAAGAATACCGAAAAATAATACGGTAAAGAATACGGGCCAAAAGCAAAACTCGCTAACTTTCAATACGCGAAAGAATACCGAAAAATAATACGGTATGCGAAAAGCAAAACTCGAAAGAATACCGAAAAATAATACGGTTAAGAATACGGGCCAAAAGCAAAACTCGCTAGCTTTCAATACGCGAAAGAATACCGAAAAATAATACGGTACGCGAAAGGCAAAACTCGAAAGAATACCGAAAAATAATACGGTAAAGAATACGGGCGAAAAGCAAAACTCGCTAACTTTCAATGCGCGAAAGAATACCGAAAAATAATACGGTACGCGAAAAGCAAAACTCGAAAGAATACCGAAAAATAATACAGTAAAGAATACGGGCGAAAAGCAAAACTCGCTAACTTTCAATGCGCGAAAGAATACCGAAAAATAATACGGTAAAGAATACGGGCCAAAAGCAGAACTCGCTAACTTTCAATACGCGAAACAATACCGAAAAATAATACGGTACGCGAAAAGGAAAACTCGAAAGAATACCGAAAAATAATACGGTAAAGAATACGGGCGAAAAGCAAATCTCGCTAACTTTCAATGCGCGATAGAATACCTAAAAATAATACGGTACGCGAAAAGGAAAACTCGAAAGAATAGCGAAAATAATACGGTAAAGAATACGGGTGAAAAGCAAAACTCGCTAACTTTCAATGCGCGAAAGAATACCGAAAAATAATATGGTAAAGAATACGGGCCAAAAGCAAAACTCGCTAACTTTCAATGCGCGAAAGAATACCGAAAAATAATATGGTAAAGAATACGGGCCAAAAGCAAAACTCGCTAACTTTCAATGCGCGAAAGAATACCGAAAAATAATACGGTACGCGAAAAGCAAAACTCGAAAGAATACCGAAAAATAATACGGTAAAGAATACGGGCGAAAAGCAAAACTCGCTAACTTTCAATGCGCGAAAGAATACCGAAAAATAATACGGTACGCGAAAAGCAAAACTCGAAAGAATACCGAAAAATAATACGGTAAAGAATACGGGCGAAAAGCAAAACTCGCTAACTTTCAATGCGCGAAAGAATACCGAAAAATAATACGGTAAAGAATACGGGCCAAAAGCAAAACTCGCTAACCTTCAATACGAGAAAGAATACCGAAAAATAATACGGTAAAGAATACGGGCCAAAAGCAAAACTCGCTAACTTTCAATACGCGAAAGAATACCGAAAAATAATACGGTAAAGAATACGGGCGAAAAGCAAAACTCGCTAACTTTCAATGCGCAAAAGAATACCGAAAAATAATACGGTACGCGAAAAGCAAAACTCGAAAGAATACCGAAAAATAATACGGTAAAGAATACGGGCGAAAAGCAAAACTCGCTAACTTTCAATGCGCGAAAGAATACCGAAAAATAATACGGTAAAGAATACGGGCTAAAAGCTAAACTCGCTAACTTTCAATACGCGAAAGAATACCGAAATATAATACGGTACGCGAAAAGCAAAACTCGAAAGAATACCGAAAAATAATACGGTAAAGAATACGGGCGAAAAGCAAAACTCGCTAACTTTCAATGCGCGAAAGAATACCGAAAAATAATACGGTAAAGAATACGGGCGAAAAGCAAAACTCGCTAACTTTCAATGCGTGAAAGAATATCGAAAAATAATACGGTAAAGAATACGAGCGAAAAGCAAAACTCGCTAACTTTCAATGCGCGAAAGAATACCGAAAAATAATACGGTAAAGAATACGGTCCAAAAGCAAAACTCGCTAACTTTCAATATGCGAAAGAATACCGAAAAATAATACGGTAAAGAATACGGGCGAAAAGCAAAACTCGCTAACTTTCAATGCGCGAAAGAATACCGAAAAATAATACGGTAAAGAATACGGGCCAAAAGCAGAACTCGCTAACTTTCAATACGCGAAACAATACCGAAAAATAATACGGTACGCGAAAAGGAAAACTCGAAAGAATACCGAAAAATAATACGGTAAAGAATACGGGCGAAAAGCAAATCTCGCTAACTTTCAATGCGCGATAGAATACCTAAAAATAATACGGTACGCGAAAAGGAAAACTCGAAAGAATAGCGAAAATAATACGGTAAAGAATACGGGTGAAAAGCAAAACTCGCTAACTTTCAATGCGCGAAAGAATACCGAAAAATAATATGGTAAAGAATACGGGCCAAAAGCAAAACTCGCTAACTTTCAATGCGCGAAAGAATACCGAAAAATAATATGGTAAAGAATACGGGCCAAAAGCAAAACTCGCTAACTTTCAATGCGCGAAAGAATACCGAAAAATAATACGGTACGCGAAAAGCAAAACTCGAAAGAATACCGAAAAATAATACGGTAAAGAATACGGGCGAAAAGCAAAACTCGCTAACTTTCAATGCGCGAAAGAATACCGAAAAATAATACGGTACGCGAAAAGCAAAACTCGAAAGAATACCGAAAAATAATACGGTAAAGAATACGGGCGAAAAGCAAAACTCGCTAACTTTCAATGCGCGAAAGAATACCGAAAAATAATACGGTAAAGAATACGGGCCAAAAGCAAAACTCGCTAACCTTCAATACGAGAAAGAATACCGAAAAATAATACGGTAAAGAATACGGGCCAAAAGCAAAACTCGCTAACTTTCAATACGCGAAAGAATACCGAAAAATAATACGGTAAAGAATACGGGCGAAAAGCAAAACTCGCTAACTTTCAATGCGCAAAAGAATACCGAAAAATAATACGGTACGCGAAAAGCAAAACTCGAAAGAATACCGAAAAATAATACGGTAAAGAATACGGGCGAAAAGCAAAACTCAATAACTTTCAATGCGCGAAAGAATACCGAAAAATAATACGGTAAAGAATACGGGCTAAAAGCTAAACTCGCTAACTTTCAATACGCGAAAGAATACCGAAATATAATACGGTACGCGAAAAGCAAAACTCGAAAGAATACCGAAAAATAATACGGTAAAGAATACGGGCGAAAAGCAAAACTCGCTAACTTTCAATGCGCGAAAGAATACCGAAAAATAATACGGTAAAGAATACGGGCGAAAAGCAAAACTCGCTAACTTTCAATGCGTGAAAGAATATCGAAAAATAATACGGTAAAGAATACGAGCGAAAAGCAAAACTCGCTAACTTTCAATGCGCGAAAGAATACCGAAAAATAATACGGTAAAGAATACGGTCCAAAAGCAAAACTCGCTAACTTTCAATATGCGAAAGAATACCGAAAAATAATACGGTAAAGAATACGGGCGAAAAGCAAAACTCGCTAACTTTCAATGCGCGAAAGAATACCGAAAAATAATACGGTAAAGAATATGGGCCAAAAGCAAAACTCGCTAACTTTCAATACGCGAAACAATACCGAAAAATAATACGGTACGCGAAAAGCAAAACTCGAAAGAATACCGAAAAATAATACGGTAAAGAATACGGGCTAAAAGCTAAACTCGCTAACTTTAAATACGCGAAAGAATACCGAAATATAATACGGTACGCGAAAAGCAAAACTCGAAAGAATACCGAAAAATAATACGGTAAAGATTACGGGCGAAAAGCAAAACTCGCTAACTTTCAATGCGCGAAAGAATACCGAAAAATAATACGGTAAAGAATACGGGCGAAAAGCAAAACTCGCTAACTTTCAATGCGTGAAAGAATACCGAAAAATAATACGCAAAAGAATACGGGCCAAAAGCAAAACTCGCTAACATTCAATATGCGAAAGAATACCGAAAAATAATACGGTAAAGAATACGGGCGAAAAGCAAAACTCGCTAACTTTCAATGCGCGAAAGAATACCGAAAAATAATACGGTACGCGAAAAGCAAAACTCGAAAGAATACCGAAAAATAATATGGTAAAGAATACGGGCGAAAAGCAAAACTCGCTAACTTTCAATGCGCGAAAGAATACCGAAAAATAATACGGTAAAGAATACGGGCCAAAAGCAAAACTCGCTAACTTTCAATACGTGAAAGAATACCGAAAAATAATACGGTATGCGAAAAGCAAAACTCGAAAGAATACCGAAAAATAATACGGTTAAGAATACGGGCCAAAAGCAAAACTCGCTAGCTTTCAATACGCGAAAGAATACCGAAAAATAATACGGTAAAGACTACGGGCGAAAAGCAAAACTCGCTAACTTTCAATGCGCGAAAGAATACCGAAAAATAATACGGTAAAGAATACGGGCGAAAAGCAAAACTCGCTAACTTAAAATGCGCGAAAGAATACCGAAAAATCTACGGTAAAGAATACGAAAGAAAAGCAAAACTCGCTAACTTTCAATGCGCGAAAGAATACCGAAAAATAATACGGTACGCGAAAAGCAAAACACGAAAGAATACCGAAAAATAATACGGTAAAGAATACGGGCGAAAAGCAAAACTCGCTAACTTTCAATGCGCGAAAGAATACCGAAAAATAATACGGTAAAGAATACGGGCCAAAAGCAAAACTCGCTAACTTTCAATACGCGAAAGAATACCGAAAAATAATACGGTACGCGAAAAGCAAAACTCGAAAGAATACCGAAAAATAATACGGTAAAGAATACGGGCGAAAAGCAAAACTCGCTAACTTTCATTGCGTGAAAGAATACCGAAAAATAATACGGTAAAGAATACGGGCCAAAAGCAAAACTCGCTAACTTTCAATATGCGAAAGAATACCGAAAAATAATACGATAAAGAATACGGGCGAAAAGCAAAACTCGCTAACTTTCAATGCGCGAAAGAATACCGAAAAATAATACGGTACGAGAAAAGCAAAACTCGAAAGAATACCGAAAAATAATACGGTAAAGAATACGGGCGAAAAGCAAAACTCGCTAACTTTCAATGCGCGAAAGAATACCGAAAAATAATACGGTAAAGAATACGGGCCAAAAGCAAAACTCGCTAACTTTCAATACGCGAAACAATACCGAAAAATAATACGGTACGCGAAAAGGAAAACTCGAAAGAATACCGAAAAATAATACGGTAAAGAATACGTGCGAAAAGCAAATCTCGCTAACTTTCAATGCGCGAAAGAATACCTAAAAATAATACGGTACGCGAAAAGGAAAACTCGAAAGAATAGCGAAAATAATACGGTAAAGAATACGGGCGAAAAGCAAATCTCGCTAACTTTCATTACGCGAAAGAATACCGAAAAATAATACGGTAAAGAATACGGGCCAAAAGCAAAACTCGCTAACTTTCAATACGCGAAAGAATACCGAAAAATAATACGGTAAAGAATACGGGCGAAAAGCAAAACTCGCTAACTTTCAATGCGCGAAAGAATACCGAAAAATAATACGGTACGCGAAAAGCAAAACTCGAAAGAATACCGAAAAATAATACGGTAAAGAATACGGGCGAAAAGCAAAACTCGCTAACTTTCAATGCGCAAAAGAATACCGAAAAATAATACGGTAAAGAATACGGGCTAAAAGCTAAACTCGCTAACTTTCAATACGCGAAAGAATACCGAAAAATAATACGGTACGCGAAAAGCAAAACTCGAAAGAATACCGAAAAATAATATGGTAAAGAATACGGGCGAAAAGCAAAACTCGCTAACTTTCAATGCGCGAAAGAATACCGAAAAATAATACGGTAAAGAATACGGGCCAAAAGCAAAACTCGCTAACTTTCAATACGCGAAAGAATACCGAAAAATAATACGGTATGCGAAAAGCAAAACTAGAAAGAATACCGAAAAATAATACGGTTAAGAATACGGGCCAAAAGCAAAACTCGCTAGCTTTCAATACGCGAAAGAATACCGAAAAATAATACGGTACGCGAAAAGCAAAACTCGAAAGAATACCGAAAAATAATACGGTAAAGAATACGGGCGAAAAGCAAAACTCGCTTACTTTCAATGCGCGAAAGAATACCGAAAAATAATACGGTACGCGAAAAGCAAAACTCGAAAGAATACCGAAAAATAATACAGTAAAGAATACGGGCGAAAAGCAAAACTCGCTAACTTTCAATGCGCGAAAGAATACCGAAAAATAATATGGTAAAGAATACGGGCCAAAAGCAAAACTCGCTAACTTTCAATACGCGAAACAATACCGAAAAATAATACGGTACGCGAAAAGGAAAACTCGAAAGAATACCGAAAAATAATACGGTAAAGAATACGGGCGAAAAGCAAATCTCGCTAACTTTCAATGCGCGAAAGAATACCTAAAAATAATACGGTACGCGAAAAGGAAAACTCGAAAGAATAGCGAAAATAATACGGTAAAGAATACGGGTGAAAAGCAAAACTCGCTAACTTTCAATGCGCGAAAGAATACCGAAAAATAATATGGTAAAGAATACGGGCCAAAAGCAAAAATCGCTAACTTTCAATGCGCGAAAGAATACCGAAAAATAATATGGTAAAGAATACGGGCCAAAAGCAAAACTCGCTAACTTTCAATGCGCGAAAGAATACCGAAAAATAATACGGTACGCGAAAAGCAAAACTCGAAAGAATACCGAAAAATAATACGGTAAAGAATACGGGCGAAAAGCAAAACTCGCTAACTTTCAATGCGCGAAAGAATACCGAAAAATAATATGGTACGCGAAAAGCAAAACTTGAAAGAATACCGAAAAATAATACGGTAAAGAATACGGGCGAAAAGCAAAACTCGCTAACTTTCAATGCCCGAAAGAATACCGAAAAATAATACGGTAAAGAATACGGGCCAAAAGCAAAACTCGCTAACTTTCAATACGCGAAAGAATACCGAAAAATAATACGGTAAAGAATACGGGCCAAAAGCAAAACTCGCTAACTTTCAATACGCGAAAGAATACCGAAAAATAATACGGTAAAGAATACGGGCGAAAAGCAAAACTCGCTAACTTTCAATGCGCAAAAGAATACCGAAAAATAATACGGTACGCGAAAAGCAAAACTCGAAAGAATACCGAAAAATAATACGGTAAAGAATACGGGCGAAAAGCAAAACTCGCTAACTTTCAATGCGCGAAAGAATACCGAAAAATAATACGGTAAAGAATACGGGCTAAAAGCTAAACTCGCTAACTTTCAATACGCGAAAGAATACCGAAATATAATACGGTACGCGAAAAGCAAAACTCGAAAGAATACCGAAAAATAATACGGTAAAGAATACGGGCGAAAAGCAAAACTCGCTAACTTTCAATGCGCGAAAGAATACCGAAAAATAATACGGTAAAGAATACGGGCGAAAAGCAAAACTCGCTAACTTTCAATGCGTGAAAGAATATCGAAAAATAATACGGTAAAGAATACGAGCGAAAAGCAAAACTCGCTAACTTTCAATGCGCGAAAGAATACCGAAAAATAATACGGTAAAGAATACGGTCCAAAAGCAAAACTCGCTAACTTTCAATATGCGAAAGAATACCGAAAAATAATACGGTAAAGAATACGGGCGAAAAGCAAAACTCGCTAACTTTCAATGCGCGAAAGAATACCGAAAAATAATACGGTAAAGAATACGGGCCAAAAGCAGAACTCGCTAACTTTCAATACGCGAAACAATACCGAAAAATAATACGGTACGCGAAAAGGAAAACTCGAAAGAATACCGAAAAATAATACGGTAAAGAATACGGGCGAAAAGCAAATCTCGCTAACTTTCAATGCGCGATAGAATACCTAAAAATAATACGGTACGCGAAAAGGAAAACTCGAAAGAATAGCGAAAATAATACGGTAAAGAATACGGGTGAAAAGCAAAACTCGCTAACTTTCAATGCGCGAAAGAATACCGAAAAATAATATGGTAAAGAATACGGGCCAAAAGCAAAACTCGCTAACTTTCAATGCGCGAAAGAATACCGAAAAATAATATGGTAAAGAATACGGGCCAAAAGCAAAACTCGCTAACTTTCAATGCGCGAAAGAATACCGAAAAATAATACGGTACGCGAAAAGCAAAACTCGAAAGAATACCGAAAAATAATACGGTAAAGAATACGGGCGAAAAGCAAAACTCGCTAACTTTCAATGCGCGAAAGAATACCGAAAAATAATACGGTACGCGAAAAGCAAAACTCGAAAGAATACCGAAAAATAATACGGTAAAGAATACGGGCGAAAAGCAAAACTCGCTAACTTTCAATGCGCGAAAGAATACCGAAAAATAATACGGTAAAGAATACGGGCCAAAAGCAAAACTCGCTAACCTTCAATACGAGAAAGAATACCGAAAAATAATACGGTAAAGAATACGGGCCAAAAGCAAAACTCGCTAACTTTCAATACGCGAAAGAATACCGAAAAATAATACGGTAAAGAATACGGGCGAAAAGCAAAACTCGCTAACTTTCAATGCGCAAAAGAATACCGAAAAATAATACGGTACGCGAAAAGCAAAACTCGAAAGAATACCGAAAAATAATACGGTAAAGAATACGGGCGAAAAGCAAAACTCAATAACTTTCAATGCGCGAAAGAATACCGAAAAATAATACGGTAAAGAATACGGGCTAAAAGCTAAACTCGCTAACTTTCAATACGCGAAAGAATACCGAAATATAATACGGTACGCGAAAAGCAAAACTCGAAAGAATACCGAAAAATAATACGGTAAAGAATACGGGCGAAAAGCAAAACTCGCTAACTTTCAATGCGCGAAAGAATACCGAAAAATAATACGGTAAAGAATACGGGCGAAAAGCAAAACTCGCTAACTTTCAATGCGTGAAAGAATATCGAAAAATAATACGGTAAAGAATACGAGCGAAAAGCAAAACTCGCTAACTTTCAATGCGCGAAAGAATACCGAAAAATAATACGGTAAAGAATACGGTCCAAAAGCAAAACTCGCTAACTTTCAATATGCGAAAGAATACCGAAAAATAATACGGTAAAGAATACGGGCGAAAAGCAAAACTCGCTAACTTTCAATGCGCGAAAGAATACCGAAAAATAATACGGTAAAGAATATGGGCCAAAAGCAAAACTCGCTAACTTTCAATACGCGAAACAATACCGAAAAATAATACGGTACGCGAAAAGCAAAACTCGAAAGAATACCGAAAAATAATACGGTAAAGAATACGGGCTAAAAGCTAAACTCGCTAACTTTAAATACGCGAAAGAATACCGAAATATAATACGGTACGCGAAAAGCAAAACTCGAAAGAATACCGAAAAATAATACGGTAAAGATTACGGGCGAAAAGCAAAACTCGCTAACTTTCAATGCGCGAAAGAATACCGAAAAATAATACGGTAAAGAATACGGGCGAAAAGCAAAACTCGCTAACTTTCAATGCGTGAAAGAATACCGAAAAATAATACGCAAAAGAATACGGGCCAAAAGCAAAACTCGCTAACATTCAATATGCGAAAGAATACCGAAAAATAATACGGTAAAGAATACGGGCGAAAAGCAAAACTCGCTAACTTTCAATGCGCGAAAGAATACCGAAAAATAATACGGTACGCGAAAAGCAAAACTCGAAAGAATACCGAAAAATAATATGGTAAAGAATACGGGCGAAAAGCAAAACTCGCTAACTTTCAATGCGCGAAAGAATACCGAAAAATAATACGGTAAAGAATACGGGCCAAAAGCAAAACTCGCTAACTTTCAATACGTGAAAGAATACCGAAAAATAATACGGTATGCGAAAAGCAAAACTCGAAAGAATACCGAAAAATAATACGGTTAAGAATACGGGCCAAAAGCAAAACTCGCTAGCTTTCAATACGCGAAAGAATACCGAAAAATAATACGGTAAAGACTACGGGCGAAAAGCAAAACTCGCTAACTTTCAATGCGCGAAAGAATACCGAAAAATAATACGGTAAAGAATACGGGCGAAAAGCAAAACTCGCTAACTTAAAATGCGCGAAAGAATACCGAAAAATCTACGGTAAAGAATACGAAAGAAAAGCAAAACTCGCTAACTTTCAATGCGCGAAAGAATACCGAAAAATAATACGGTACGCGAAAAGCAAAACACGAAAGAATACCGAAAAATAATACGGTAAAGAATACGGGCGAAAAGCAAAACTCGCTAACTTTCAATGCGCGAAAGAATACCGAAAAATAATACGGTAAAGAATACGGGCCAAAAGCAAAACTCGCTAACTTTCAATACGCGAAAGAATACCGAAAAATAATACGGTACGCGAAAAGCAAAACTCGAAAGAATACCGAAAAATAATACGGTAAAGAATACGGGCGAAAAGCAAAACTCGCTAACTTTCATTGCGTGAAAGAATACCGAAAAATAATACGGTAAAGAATACGGGCCAAAAGCAAAACTCGCTAACTTTCAATATGCGAAAGAATACCGAAAAATAATACGATAAAGAATACGGGCGAAAAGCAAAACTCGCTAACTTTCAATGCGCGAAAGAATACCGAAAAATAATACGGTACGAGAAAAGCAAAACTCGAAAGAATACCGAAAAATAATACGGTAAAGAATACGGGCGAAAAGCAAAACTCGCTAACTTTCAATGCGCGAAAGAATACCGAAAAATAATACGGTAAAGAATACGGGCCAAAAGCAAAACTCGCTAACTTTCAATACGCGAAACAATACCGAAAAATAATACGGTACGCGAAAAGGAAAACTCGAAAGAATACCGAAAAATAATACGGTAAAGAATACGTGCGAAAAGCAAATCTCGCTAACTTTCAATGCGCGAAAGAATACCTAAAAATAATACGGTACGCGAAAAGGAAAACTCGAAAGAATAGCGAAAATAATACGGTAAAGAATACGGGCGAAAAGCAAATCTCGCTAACTTTCATTACGCGAAAGAATACCGAAAAATAATACGGTAAAGAATACGGGCCAAAAGCAAAACTCGCTAACTTTCAATACGCGAAAGAATACCGAAAAATAATACGGTAAAGAATACGGGCGAAAAGCAAAACTCGCTAACTTTCAATGCGCGAAAGAATACCGAAAAATAATACGGTACGCGAAAAGCAAAACTCGAAAGAATACCGAAAAATAATACGGTAAAGAATACGGGCGAAAAGCAAAACTCGCTAACTTTCAATGCGCAAAAGAATACCGAAAAATAATACGGTAAAGAATACGGGCTAAAAGCTAAACTCGCTAACTTTCAATACGCGAAAGAATACCGAAAAATAATACGGTACGCGAAAAGCAAAACTCGAAAGAATACCGAAAAATAATATGGTAAAGAATACGGGCGAAAAGCAAAACTCGCTAACTTTCAATGCGCGAAAGAATACCGAAAAATAATACGGTAAAGAATACGGGCCAAAAGCAAAACTCGCTAACTTTCAATACGCGAAAGAATACCGAAAAATAATACGGTATGCGAAAAGCAAAACTAGAAAGAATACCGAAAAATAATACGGTTAAGAATACGGGCCAAAAGCAAAACTCGCTAGCTTTCAATACGCGAAAGAATACCGAAAAATAATACGGTACGCGAAAAGCAAAACTCGAAAGAATACCGAAAAATAATACGGTAAAGAATACGGGCGAAAAGCAAAACTCGCTTACTTTCAATGCGCGAAAGAATACCGAAAAATAATACGGTACGCGAAAAGCAAAACTCGAAAGAATACCGAAAAATAATACAGTAAAGAATACGGGCGAAAAGCAAAACTCGCTAACTTTCAATGCGCGAAAGAATACCGAAAAATAATATGGTAAAGAATACGGGCCAAAAGCAAAACTCGCTAACTTTCAATACGCGAAACAATACCGAAAAATAATACGGTACGCGAAAAGGAAAACTCGAAAGAATACCGAAAAATAATACGGTAAAGAATACGGGCGAAAAGCAAATCTCGCTAACTTTCAATGCGCGAAAGAATACCTAAAAATAATACGGTACGCGAAAAGGAAAACTCGAAAGAATAGCGAAAATAATACGGTAAAGAATACGGGTGAAAAGCAAAACTCGCTAACTTTCAATGCGCGAAAGAATACCGAAAAATAATATGGTAAAGAATACGGGCCAAAAGCAAAAATCGCTAACTTTCAATGCGCGAAAGAATACCGAAAAATAATATGGTAAAGAATACGGGCCAAAAGCAAAACTCGCTAACTTTCAATGCGCGAAAGAATACCGAAAAATAATACGGTACGCGAAAAGCAAAACTCGAAAGAATACCGAAAAATAATACGGTAAAGAATACGGGCGAAAAGCAAAACTCGCTAACTTTCAATGCGCGAAAGAATACCGAAAAATAATATGGTACGCGAAAAGCAAAACTTGAAAGAATACCGAAAAATAATACGGTAAAGAATACGGGCGAAAAGCAAAACTCGCTAACTTTCAATGCCCGAAAGAATACCGAAAAATAATACGGTAAAGAATACGGGCCAAAAGCAAAACTCGCTAACTTTCAATACGCGAAAGAATACCGAAAAATAATACGGTAAAGAATACGGGCCAAAAGCAAAACTCGCTAACTTTCAATACGCGAAAGAATACCGAAAAATAATACGGTAAAGAATACGGGCGAAAAGCAAAACTCGCTAACTTTCAATGCGCGAAAGAATACCGAAAAATAATACGGTACGCGAAAAGCAAAATTCGAAAGAATACCGAAAAATAATACGGTAAAGAATACGGGCTAAAAGCAAAACTCGCTAACTTTCAATGCGCGAAAGAATACTGAAAAATAATACGGTAAAGAATACGGGCTAAAAGCTAAACTCGCTAACTTTCAATACGCGAAAGAATACCGAAATATAATACGGTACGCGAAAAGCAAAACTCGAAAGAATACCGAAAAATAATACGGTAAAGAATACGGGCGAAAAGCAAAACTCGCTAACTTTCAATGCGCGAAAGAATACCGAAAAATAATACGGTAAAGAATACGGGCGAAAAGCAAAACTCGCTAACTTTCAATGCGTGAAAGAATATCGAAAAATAATACGGTAAAGAATACGGGCGAAAAGCAAAACTCGCTAACTTTCAATGCGCGAAAGAATACCGAAAAATAATACGGTAAAGAATACGGGCCAAAAGCAAAACTCGCTAACTTTCAATATGCGAAAGAATACCGAAAAATAATACGGTAAAGAATACGGGCGAAAAGCAAAACTCGCTAACTTTCAATGCGCGAAAGAATACCGAAAAATAATACGGTAAAGAATACGGGCCAAAAGCAAAACTCGCTAACTTTCAATACGCGAAAGAATACCGAAAAATAATACGGTACGCGAAAAGCAAAACTCGAAAGAATACCGAAAAATAATACGGTAAAGAATACGGGCTAAAAGCTAAACTCGCTAACTTTAAATACGCGAAAGAATACCGAAATATAATACGGTACGCGAAAAGCAAAACTCGAAAGAATACCGAAAAATAATACGGTAAAGAATACGGGCGAAAAGCAAAACTCGCTAACTTTCAATGCGCGAAAGAATACCGAAAAATAATACGGTAAAGAATACGGGCGAAAAGCAAAACTCGCTAACTTTCAATGCGTGAAAGAATACCAAAAAATAATACGGTAAAGAATACGGGCCAAAAGCAAAACTCGCTAACATTCAATATGCGAAAGAATACCGAAAAATAATACCGTAAAGAATACGGGCGAAAAGCAAAACTCGCTAACTTTCATAGAGCGAAAGAATACCGAAAAATAATACGGTACGCGAAAAGCAAAACTCGAAAGAATACCGAAAAATAATATGGTAAAGAATACGGGCGAAAAGCAAAACTCGCTAACTTTCAATGCGCGAAAGAATACCGAAAAATAATACGGTAAAGAATACGGGCCAAAAGCAAAACTCGCTAACTTTCAATACGCGAAAGAATACCGAAAAATAATACGGTATGCGAAAAGCAAAACTCGAAAGAATACCGAAAAATAATACGGTTAAGAATACGGGCCAAAAGCAAAACTCGCTAACTTTCAATACGCGAAAGAATACCGAAAAATAATACGGTACGCGAAAAGCAAAACTCGAAAGAATACCGAAAAATAATACGGTAAAGAATACGGGCTAAAAGCTAAACTCGCTAACTTTAAATACGCGAAAGAATACCGAAATATAATACGGTACGCGAAAAGCAAAACTCGAAAGAATACCGAAAAATAATACGGTAAAGAATACGGGCGAAAAGCAAAACTCGCTAACTTTCAATGCGCGAAAGAATACCGAAAAATAATACGGTAAAGAATACGGGCGAAAAGCAAAACTCGCTAACTTTCAATGCGTGAAAGAATACCAAAAAATAATAAGGTAAAGAATACGGGCCAAAAGCAAAACTCGCTAACATTCAATATGCGAAAGAATACCGAAAAATAATACGGTAAAGAATACGGGCGAAAAGCAAAACTCGCTAACTTTCATAGCGCGAAAGAATACCGAAAAATAATACGGTACGCGAAAAGCAAAACTCGAAAGAATACCGAAAAATAATATGGTAAAGAATACGGGCGAAAAGAAAAACTCGCTAACTTTCAATGCGCGAAAGAATACCGAAAAATAATACGGTAAAGAATACGGGCGAAAAGAAAAACTCGCTAACTTTCAATGCGCGAAAGAATACCGAAAAATAATACGGTAAAGAATACGGGCCAAAAGCAAAACTCGCTAACATTCAATATGCGAAAGAATACCGAAAAATAATACGGTAAAGAATACGGGCGAAAAGCAAAACTCGCTAACTTTCATAGCGCGAAAGAATACCGAAAAATAATACGGTATGCGAAAAGCAAAACTCGAAAGAATACCGAAAAATAATACGGTTAAGAATACGGGCGAAAAGCAAAACTCGCTTACTTTCAATGCGCGAAAGAATACCGAAAAATAATACGGTACGCGAAAAGCAAAACTCGAAAGAATACCGAAAAATAATACAGTAAAGAATACGGGCGAAAAGCAAAACTCGCTAACTTTCAATGCGCGAAAGAATACCGAAAAATAATATGGTAAAGAATACGGGCCAAAAGCAAAACTCGCTAACTTTCAATACGCGAAACAATACCGAAAAATAATACGGTACGCGAAAAGGAAAACTCGAAAGAATACCGAAAAATAATACGGTAAAGAATACGGGCGAAAAGCAAATCTCGCTAACTTTCAATGCGCGAAAGAATACCTAAAAATAATACGGTACGCGAAAAGGAAAACTCGAAAGAATAGCGAAAATAATACGGTAAAGAATACGGGTGAAAAGCAAAACTCGCTAACTTTCAATGCGCGAAAGAATACCGAAAAATAATATGGTAAAGAATACGGGCCAAAAGCAAAAATCGCTAACTTTCAATGCGCGAAAGAATACCGAAAAATAATATGGTAAAGAATACGGGCCAAAAGCAAAACTCGCTAACTTTCAATGCGCGAAAGAATACCGAAAAATAATACGGTACGCGAAAAGCAAAACTCGAAAGAATACCGAAAAATAATACGGTAAAGAATACGGGCGAAAAGCAAAACTCGCTAACTTTCAATGCGCGAAAGAATACCGAAAAATAATATGGTACGCGAAAAGCAAAACTTGAAAGAATACCGAAAAATAATACGGTAAAGAATACGGGCGAAAAGCAAAACTCGCTAACTTTCAATGCCCGAAAGAATACCGAAAAATAATACGGTAAAGAATACGGGCCAAAAGCAAAACTCGCTAACTTTCAATACGCGAAAGAATACCGAAAAATAATACGGTAAAGAATACGGGCCAAAAGCAAAACTCGCTAACTTTCAATACGCGAAAGAATACCGAAAAATAATACGGTAAAGAATACGGGCGAAAAGCAAAACTCGCTAACTTTCAATGCGCGAAAGAATACCGAAAAATAATACGGTACGCGAAAAGCAAAATTCGAAAGAATACCGAAAAATAATACGGTAAAGAATACGGGCTAAAAGCAAAACTCGCTAACTTTCAATGCGCGAAAGAATACTGAAAAATAATACGGTAAAGAATACGGGCTAAAAGCTAAACTCGCTAACTTTCAATACGCGAAAGAATACCGAAATATAATACGGTACGCGAAAAGCAAAACTCGAAAGAATACCGAAAAATAATACGGTAAAGAATACGGGCGAAAAGCAAAACTCGCTAACTTTCAATGCGCGAAAGAATACCGAAAAATAATACGGTAAAGAATACGGGCGAAAAGCAAAACTCGCTAACTTTCAATGCGTGAAAGAATATCGAAAAATAATACGGTAAAGAATACGGGCGAAAAGCAAAACTCGCTAACTTTCAATGCGCGAAAGAATACCGAAAAATAATACGGTAAAGAATACGGGCCAAAAGCAAAACTCGCTAACTTTCAATATGCGAAAGAATACCGAAAAATAATACGGTAAAGAATACGGGCGAAAAGCAAAACTCGCTAACTTTCAATGCGCGAAAGAATACCGAAAAATAATACGGTAAAGAATACGGGCCAAAAGCAAAACTCGCTAACTTTCAATACGCGAAAGAATACCGAAAAATAATACGGTACGCGAAAAGCAAAACTCGAAAGAATACCGAAAAATAATACGGTAAAGAATACGGGCTAAAAGCTAAACTCGCTAACTTTAAATACGCGAAAGAATACCGAAATATAATACGGTACGCGAAAAGCAAAACTCGAAAGAATACCGAAAAATAATACGGTAAAGAATACGGGCGAAAAGCAAAACTCGCTAACTTTCAATGCGCGAAAGAATACCGAAAAATAATACGGTAAAGAATACGGGCGAAAAGCAAAACTCGCTAACTTTCAATGCGTGAAAGAATACCAAAAAATAATACGGTAAAGAATACGGGCCAAAAGCAAAACTCGCTAACATTCAATATGCGAAAGAATACCGAAAAATAATACCGTAAAGAATACGGGCGAAAAGCAAAACTCGCTAACTTTCATAGCGCGAAAGAATACCGAAAAATAATACGGTACGCGAAAAGCAAAACTCGAAAGAATACCGAAAAATAATATGGTAAAGAATACGGGCGAAAAGCAAAACTCGCTAACTTTCAATGCGCGAAAGAATACCGAAAAATAATACGGTAAAGAATACGGGCCAAAAGCAAAACTCGCTAACTTTCAATACGCGAAAGAATACCGAAAAATAATACGGTATGCGAAAAGCAAAACTCGAAAGAATACCGAAAAATAATACGGTTAAGAATACGGGCCAAAAGCAAAACTCGCTAACTTTCAATACGCGAAAGAATACCGAAAAATAATACGGTACGCGAAAAGCAAAACTCGAAAGAATACCGAAAAATAATACGGTAAAGAATACGGGCTAAAAGCTAAACTCGCTAACTTTAAATACGCGAAAGAATACCGAAATATAATACGGTACGCGAAAAGCAAAACTCGAAAGAATACCGAAAAATAATACGGTAAAGAATACGGGCGAAAAGCAAAACTCGCTAACTTTCAATGCGCGAAAGAATACCGAAAAATAATACGGTAAAGAATACGGGCGAAAAGCAAAACTCGCTAACTTTCAATGCGTGAAAGAATACCAAAAAATAATAAGGTAAAGAATACGGGCCAAAAGCAAAACTCGCTAACATTCAATATGCGAAAGAATACCGAAAAATAATACGGTAAAGAATACGGGCGAAAAGCAAAACTCGCTAACTTTCATAGCGCGAAAGAATACCGAAAAATAATACGGTACGCGAAAAGCAAAACTCGAAAGAATACCGAAAAATAATATGGTAAAGAATACGGGCGAAAAGAAAAACTCGCTAACTTTCAATGCGCGAAAGAATACCGAAAAATAATACGGTAAAGAATACGGGCCAAAAGCAAAACTCGCTAACTTTCAATACGCGAAAGAATACCGAAAAATAATACGGTATGCGAAAAGCAAAACTCGAAAGAATACCGAAAAATAATACGGTTAAGAATACGGGCCAAAAGCAAAACTCGCTAGCTTTCAATACGCGAAAGAATACCGAAAAATAATACGGTAAAGAATACGGGCGAAAAGCAAAACTCGCTAACTTTCAATGCGCGAAAGAATACCGAAAAATAATACGGTAAAGAATACGGGCGAAAAGCAAAACTCGCTAACTTAAAATGCGCGAAAGAATACCGAAAAATCTACGGTAAAGAATACGGGCGAAAAGCAAAACTCGCTAACTTTCAATGCGCGAAAGAATACCGA
Source organism: Leiobunum rupestre (assembly GCF_980474605.1). NCBI lineage: Eukaryota > Metazoa > Arthropoda > Arachnida > Opiliones > Sclerosomatidae > Leiobunum > Leiobunum rupestre. Next base: position 37,240,567 of record NC_143390.1, read on the forward strand.
AAAATAATACGGTACGCGAAAAGCAAAACACGAAAGAATACCGAAAAATAATACGGTAAAGAATACGGGCGAAAAGCAAAACTCGCTAACTTTCAATGCGCGAAAGAATACCGAAAAATAATACGGTAAAGAATACGGGCCAAAAGCAAAACTCGCTAACTTTCAATACGCGAAAGAATACCGAAAAATAATACGGTACGCGAAAAGCAAAACTCGAAAGAATACCGAAAAATAATACGGTAAAGAATACGGGCGAAAAGCAAAACTCGCTAACTTTCATTGCGTGAAAGAATACCGAAAAATAATACGGTAAAGAATACGGGCCAAAAGCAAAACTCGCTAACTTTCAATATGCGAAAGAATACCGAAAAATAATACGATAAAGAATATGGGCGAAAAGCAAAACTCGCTAACTTTCAATGCGCGAAAGAATACCGAAAAATAATACGGTACGAGAAAAGCAAAACTCGAAAGAATACCGAAAAATAATACGGTAAAGAATACGGGCGAAAAGCAAAACTCGCTAACTTTCAATGCGCGAAAGAATACCGAAAAATAATACGGTAAAGAATACGGGCCAAAAGCAAAACTCGCTAACTTTCAATACGCGAAACAATACCGAAAAATAATACGGTACGCGAAAAGGAAAACTCGAAAGAATACCGAAAAATAATACGGTAAAGAATACGTGCGAAAAGCAAATCTCGCTAACTTTCAATGCGCGAAAGAATACCTAAAAATAATACGGTACGCGAAAAGGAAAACTCGAAAGAATAGCGAAAATAATACGGTAAAGAATAAGGGCGAAAAGCAAAACTCGCTAACTTTCAATGCGCGAAAGAATACCGAAAAATAATATGGTAAAGAATACGGGCCAAAAGCAAAACTCGCTAACTTTCAATGCGCGAAAGAATACCAAAAAATAATATGGTACGCGAAAAGCAAAACTCGAAAGAATACCGAAAAATAATATGGTAAAGAATACGGGCGAAAAGCAAAACTCGCTAACTTTCAATGCGCGAAAGAATACCGAAAAATAATACGGTACGCGAAAAGCAAAACTCGAAAGAATACCGAAAAATAATACGGTAAAGAATACGGGCGAAAAGCAAAACTCGCTAACTTTCAATGCGCGAAAGAATACCGAAAAATAATACGGTAAAGAATACGGGCCAAAAGCAAAACTCGCTAACTTTTAATACGCGAAAGAATACCGAAAAATAATACGGTAAAGAATACGGGCCAAAAGCAAAACTCGCTAACTTTCAATACGCGAAAGAATACCGAAAAATAATACGGTAAAGAATACGGGCGAAAAGCAAAACTCGCTAACTTTCAATGCGCGAAAGAATACCGAAAAATAATACGGTACGCGAAAAGCAAAACTCGAAAGAATACCGAAAAATAATACGGTAAAGAATACGGGCGAAAAGCAAAACTCACTAACTTTCAATGCGCGAAAGAATACCGAAAAATAATACGGTAAAGAATACGGGCTAAAAGCTAAACTCGCTAACTTTCAATACGCGAAAGAATACCGAAATATAATACTATACGCGAAAAGCAAAACTCGAAAGAATACCGAAAAATAATACGGTAAAGAATACGGGCGAAAAGCAAAACTCGCTAACTTTCAATGCGCGAAAGAATACCGAAAAATAATACGGTAAAGAATACGGGCGAAAAGCAAAACTCGAAAGAATACCGAAAAATAATACGGTAAAGAATACGGGCGAAAAGCAAAACTCGCTAACTTTCAATGCGTGAAAGAATATCGAAAAATAATACGGTAAAGAATACGGGCCAAAAGCAAATCTCGCTAACTTTCAATGCGCGAAAGAATACCGAAAAATAATACGGTACGCGAAAAGCAAAACTCGAAAGAATACCGAAAAATAATACGGTAAAGAATACGGGCGAAAAGCAAAACTCGCTAACTTTCAATGCGCGAAAGAATACCGAAAAATAATACGGTACGCGAAAAGCAAAACTCGAAAGAATACCGAAAAATAAAACGGTAAAGAATACGGGCAAAAAGCAAAACTCGCTAACTTTCAATGCGCGAAAGAATACCGAAAAATAATACGGTAAAGAATACGGGCCAAAAGCAAAACTCGCTAACTTTCAATACGCGAAAGAATACCGAAAAATAATACGGTAAAGAATACGGGCCAAAAGCAAAACTCGCTAACTTTCAATACGCGAAAGAATACCGAAAAATAATACGGTAAAGAATACGGGCGAAAAGCAAAACTCGCTAACTTTCAATGCGCGAAAGAATACCGAAAAATAATACGGTACGCGAAAAGCAAAACTCGAAAGAATACCGAAAAATAATACGGTAAAGAATACGGGCGAAAAGCAAAACTCGCTAACTTTCAATGCGCGAAAGAATACCGAAAAATAATACGGTAAAGAATACGGGCTAAAAGCTAAACTCGCTAACTTTCAATACGCGAAAGAATACCGAAATATAATACGGTACGCGAAAAGCAAAACTCGAAAGAATACCGAAAAATAATACGGTAAAGAATACGGGCGAAAAGCAAAACTCGCTAACTTTCAATGCGCGAAAGAATACCGAAAAATAATACGGTAAAGAATACGGGCGAAAAGCAAAACTCGCTAACTTTCAATGCGTGAAAGAATATCGAAAAATAATACGGTAAAGAATACGGGCGAAAAGCAAAACTCGCTAACTTTCAATGCGCGAAAGAATACCGAAAAATAATACGGTAAAGAATACGGGCCAAAGCAAAACTCGCTAACTTTCAATATGCGAAAGAATACCGAAAAATAATACGGTAAAGAATACGGGCGAAAAGCAAAACTCGCTAACTTTCAATGCGCGAAAGAATACCGAAAAATAATACGGTAAAGAATACGGGCCAAAAGCAAAACTCGCTAACTTTCAATACGCGAAAGAATACCGAAAAATAATACGGTACGCGAAAAGCAAAACTCGAAAGAATACCGAAAAATAATACGGGAAAGAATACGGGCTAAAAGCTAAACTCGCTAACTTTAAATACGCGAAAGAATACCGAAATATAATACGGTACGCGAAAAGCAAAACTCGAAAGAATACCGAAAAATAATACGGTAAAGAATACGGGCGAAAAGCAAAACTCGCTAACTTTCAATGCGCGAAAGAATACCGAAAAATAATACGGTAAAGAATACGGGCGAAAAGCGAAACTCGCTAACTTTCAATGCGTGAAAGAATACCGAAAAATAATACGGTAAAGAATACGGGCCAAAAGCAAAACTCGCTAACATTCAATATGCGAAAGAATACCGAAAAATAATACGGTAAAGAATACGGGCGAAAAGCAAAACTCGCTAACTTTCAATGCGCGAAAGAATACCGAAAAATAAAACGGTACGCGAAAAGCAAAACTCGAAAGAATACCGAAAAATAATATGGTAAAGAATACGGGCGAAAAGCAAAACTCGCTAACTTTCAATGCGCGAAAGAATACCGAAAAATAAAACGGTAAAGAATACGGGCCAAAAGCAAAACTCGCTAACTTTCAATACGCGAAAGAATACCGAAAAATAATATGGTATGCGAAAAGCAAAACTCGAAAGAATACCGAAAAATAATACGGTTAAGAATACGGGCAAAAAGCAAAACTCGAAAGAATACCGAAAAATAATACGGTAAAGAATACGGGCGAAAAGCAAAACTCGCTAACTTTCAATGCGTGAAAGAATATCGAAAAATAATACGGTAAAGAATACGGGCCAAAAGCAAATCTCGCTAACTTTCAATGCGCGAAAGAATACCGAAAAATAATACGGTACGCGAAAAGCAAAACTCGAAAGAATACCGAAAAATAATACGGTAAAGAATACGGGCGAAAAGCAAAACTCGCTAACTTTCAATGCGCGAAAGAATACCGAAAAATAATACGGTACGCGAAAAGCAAAACTCGAAAGAATACCGAAAAATAAAACGGTAAAGAATACGGGCGAAAAGCAAAACTCGCTAACTTTCAATGCGCGAAAGAATACCGAAAAATAAACGGTAAAGAATACGGGCCAAAAGCAAAACTCGCTAACTTTCAATACGCGAAAGAATACCGAAAAATAATACGGTAAAGAATACGGGCCAAAAGCAAAACTCGCTAACTTTCAATACGCGAAAGAATACCGAAAAATAATACGGTAAAGAATACGGGCGAAAAGCAAAACTCGCTAACTTTCAATGCGCGAAAGAATACCGAAAAATAATACGGTACGCGAAAAGCAAAACTCGAAAGAATACCGAAAAATAATACGGTAAAGAATACGGGCGAAAAGCAAAACTCGCTAACTTTCAATGCGCGAAAGAATACCGAAAAATAATACGGTAAAGAATACGGGCTAAAAGCTAAACTCGCTAACTTTCAATACGCGAAAGAATACCGAAATATAATACGGTACGCGAAAAGCAAAACTCGAAAGAATACCGAAAAATAATACGGTAAAGAATACGGGCGAAAAGCAAAACTCGCTAACTTTCAATGCGCGAAAGAATACCGAAAAATAATACGGTAAAGAATACGGGCGAAAAGCAAAACTCGCTAACTTTCAATGCGTGAAAGAATATCGAAAAATAATACGGTAAAGAATACGGGCGAAAAGCAAAACTCGCTAACTTTCAATGCGCGAAAGAATACCGAAAAATAATACGGTAAAGAATACGGGCCAAAGCAAAACTCGCTAACTTTCAATATGCGAAAGAATACCGAAAAATAATACGGTAAAGAATACGGGCGAAAAGCAAAACTCGCTAACTTTCAATGCGCGAAAGAATACCGAAAAATAATACGGTAAAGAATACGGGCCAAAAGCAAAACTCGCTAACTTTCAATACGCGAAAGAATACCGAAAAATAATACGGTACGCGAAAAGCAAAACTCGAAAGAATACCGAAAAATAATACGGGAAAGAATACGGGCTAAAAGCTAAACTCGCTAACTTTAAATACGCGAAAGAATACCGAAATATAATACGGTACGCGAAAAGCAAAACTCGAAAGAATACCGAAAAATAATACGGTAAAGAATACGGGCGAAAAGCAAAACTCGCTAACTTTCAATGCGCGAAAGAATACCGAAAAATAATACGGTAAAGAATACGGGCGAAAAGCAAAACTCGCTAACTTTCAATGCGTGAAAGAATACCGAAAAATAATACGGTAAAGAATACGGGCCAAAAGCAAAACTCGCTAACATTCAATATGCGAAAGAATACCGAAAAATAATACGGTAAAGAATACGGGCGAAAAGCAAAACTCGCTAACTTTCAATGCGCGAAAGAATACCGAAAAATAAAACGGTACGCGAAAAGCAAAACTCGAAAGAATACCGAAAAATAATATGGTAAAGAATACGGGCTAAAAGCAAAACTCGCTAACTTTCAATGCGCGAAAGAATACCGAAAAATAAAACGGTAAAGAATACGGGCCAAAAGCAAAACTCGCTAACTTTCAATACGCGAAAGAATACCGAAAAATAATATGGTATGCGAAAAGCAAAACTCGAAAGAATACCGAAAAATAATACGGTTAAGAATACGGTCAAAAAGCAAAACTCGCTAGCTTTCAATACGCGAAAGAATACCGAAAAATAATACGGTAAAGAATACGGGCGAAAAGCAAAACTCGCTAACTTTCAATGCGCGAAAGAATACCGAAAAATAATACGGTAAAGAATACGGGCGAAAAGCAAAACTCGCTAACTTAAAATGCGCGAAAGAATACCGAAAAATCTACGGTAAAGAATACGGGCGAAAAGCAAAACTCGCTAACTTTCAATGCGCGAAAGAATACCGAAAAATAATACGGTACGCGAAAAGCAAAACACGAAAGAATACCGAAAAATAATACGGTAAAGAATACGGGCGAAAAGCAAAACTCGCTAACTTTCAATGCGCGAAAGAATACCGAAAAATAATACGGTAAAGAATACGGGCCAAAAGCAAAACTCGCTAACTTTCAATACGCGAAAGAATACCGAAAAATAATACGGTACGCGAAAAGCAAAACTCGAAAGAATACCGAAAAATAATACGGTAAAGAATACGGGCGAAAAGCAAAACTCGCTAACTTTCATTGCGTGAAAGAATACCGAAAAATAATACGGTAAAGAATACGGGCCAAAAGCAAAACTCGCTAACTTTCAATGCGCGAAAGAATACCGAAAAATAATACGGTAAAGAATACGGGCCAAAAGCAAAACTCGCTAACTTTTAATACGCGAAAGAATACCGAAAAATAATACGGTACGCGAAAAGCAAAACTCGAAAGAATACCGAAAAATAATACGGTAAAGAATACGGGCGAAAAGCAAAACTCGCTAACTTTCATTGCGCGAAAGAATACCGAAAAATAATACGATAAAGAGTACGGGCGAAAAGCAAAACTCGCTAACTTTCAATGCGGGAAAGAATACCGAAAAATAATACGGTACGAGAAAAGCAAAACTCGAAAGAATACCGAAAAATAATATGGTAAAGAATACGGGCGAAAAGCAAAACTCGCTAACTTTCAATGCGCGAAAGAATACCGAAAAATAATACGGTAAAGAATACGGGCCAAAAGCAAAACTCGCTAACTTTCAATACGCGAAACAATACCGAAAAATAATACGGTACGCGAAAAGGAAAACTCGAAAGAATAGCGAAAATAATACGGTAAAGAATACGGGCGAAAAGCAAAACTCGCTAACTTTCAATGCGCGAAAGAATACCGAAAAATAATATGGTAAAGAATACGGGCCAAAAGCAAAACTCGCTAAGTTTCAATGCGCGAAAGAATACCGAAAAATAATATGGTAAAGAATACGGGCCAAAAGCAAAACTCGCTAACTTTCAATGCGCGAAAGAATACCGAAAAATAATATGGTACGCGAAAAGCAAAACTCGAAAGAATACCGAAAAATAATACGGTAAAGAATACGGGCGAAAAGCAAAACTCGCTAACTTTCAATGCGCGAAAGAATACCGAAAAATAATACGGTACGCGAAAAGCAAAACTCGAAAGAATACCGAAAAATAATACGGTAAAGAATACGGGCGAAAAGCAAAACTCGCTAACTTTCAATGCGCGAAAGAATACCGAAAAATAATACGGTAAAGAATACGGGCCAAAAGCAAAACTCGCTAACTTTCAATACGCGAAAGAATACCGAAAAATAATACGGTAAAGAATACGGGCCAAAAGCAAAACTCGCTAACTTTCAATACGCGAAAGAATACCGAAAAATAATACGGTAAAGAATACGGGCGAAAAGCAAAACTCGCTAACTTTCAATGCGCGAAAGAATACCGAAAAATAATACGGTACGCGAAAAGCAAAACTCGAAAGAATACCGAAAAATAATACGGTAAAGAATACGGGCGAAAAGCAAAACTCGCTAACTTTCAATGCGCGAAAGAATACCGAAAAATAATATGGTAAAGAATACGGGCCAAAAGCAAAACTCGCTAACTTTCAATACGCGAAAGAATACCGAAAATAATACGGTACGCGAAAAGCAAAACTCGAAAGAATACCGAAAAATAATACGGTAAAGAATACGGGCGAAAAGCAAAACTCGCTAACTTTCAATGCGCGAAAGAATACCGAAAAATAATATGGTAAAGAATACGGGCCAAAAGCAAAACTCGCTAACTTTCAATGCGCGAAAGAATACCGAAAAATAATATGGTAAAGAATACGGGCCAAAAGCAAAACTCGCTAACTTTCAATGCTCGAAAGAATACCGAAAAATAATATGGTACGCGAAAAGCAAAACTCGAAAGAATACCGAAAAATAATACGGTAAAGAATACGGGCGAAAAGCAAAACTCGCTAACTTTCAATGCGCGAAAGAATACCGAAAAATGATATGGTACGCGAAAAGCAAAACTCGAAAGAATACCGAAAAATAATACGGTAAAGAATACGGGCGAAAAGCAAAACTCGCTAACTTTCAATGCGCGAAAGAATACCGAAAAATAATACGGTACGCGAAAAGCAAAACTCGAAAGAATACCGAAAAATAATACGGTAAAGAATACGGGCGAAAAGCAAAACTCGCTAACTTTCAATGCGCGAAAGAATACCGAAAAATAATACGGTAAAGAATACGGGCCAAAAGCAAAACTCGCTAACTTTCAATACGCGAAAGAATACCGAAAAATAATACGGTAAAGAATACGGGCCAAAAGCAAAACTCGCTAACTTTCAATACGCGAAAGAATACCGAAAAATAATACGGTAAAGAATACGGGCGAAAAGCAAAACTCGCTAACTTTCAATGCGCGAAAGAATACCGAAAAATAATACGGTACGCGAAAAGCAAAACTCGAAAGAATACCGAAAAATAATACGGTAAAGAATACGGGCGAAAAGCAAAACTCGCTAACTTTCAATGCGCGAAAGAATACCGAAAAACAATACGGTAAAGAATACGGGCCAAAAGCAAAACTCGCTAACTTTCAATACGCGAAAGAATACCGAAAAATAATACGGTAAAGAATACGGGCCAAAAGCAAAACTCGCTAACTTTCAATACGCGAAAGAATACCGAAAAATAATACGGTAAAGAATACGGGCGAAAAGCAAAACTCGCTAACTTTCAATGCGCGAAAGAATACCGAAAAATAATATGGTAAAGAATACGGGCCAAAAGCAAAACTCGCTAACTTTCAATACGCGAAAGAATACCGAAAAATAATATGGTACGCGAAAAGCAAAACTCGAAAGAATACCGAAAAATAATACGGTAAAGAATACGGGCGAAAAGCAAAACTCGCTAACTTTCAATGCGCGAAAGAATACCGAAAAATAATATGGTAAAGAATACGGGCCAAAAGCAAAACTCGCTAACTTTCAATGCGCGAAAGAATACCGAAAATAATATGGTAAAGAATACGGGCCAAAAGCAAAACTCGCTAACTTTCAATGCGCGAAAGAATACCGAAAAATAATATGGTACGCGAAAAGCAAAACTCGAAAGAATACCGAAAAATAATACGGTAAAGAATACGGGCGAAAAGCAAAACTCGCTAACTTTCAATGCGCGAAAGAATACCGAAAAATAATACGGTACGCGAAAAGCAAAACTCGAAAGAATACCGAAAAATAATACGGTAAAGAATACGGGCGAAAAGCAAAACTCGCTAACTTTCAATGCGCGAAAGAATACCGAAAAATAATACGGTAAAGAATACGGGCCAAAAGCAAAACTCGCTAACTTTCAATACGCGAAAGAATACCGAAAAATAATACGGTAAAGAATACGGGCCAAAAGCAAAACTCGCTAACTTTCAATACGCGAAAGAATACCGAAAAATAATACGGTAAAGAATACGGGCCAAAAGCAAAACTCGCTAACTTTCAATGCGCGAAAGAATACCGAAAAATAATACGGTAAAGAATACGGGCCAAAAGCAAAACTCGCTAACTTTCAATACGCGAAACAATACCGAAAAATAATACGGTACGCGAAAAGGAAAACTCGAAAGAATACCGAAAAATAATACGGTAAAGAATACGGGCGAAAAGCAAAACTCGCTAACTTTCAATGCGCGAAAGAATACCGAAAAATAATACGGTAAAGAATACGGGCCAAAAGCAAAACTCGCTAACTTTCAATACGCGAAACAATACCGAAAAATAATACGGTACGCGAAAAGGAAAACTCGAAAGAATACCGAAAAATAATACGGTAAAGAATACGGGCGAAAAGCAAATCTCGCTAACTTTCAATGCGCGAAAGAATACCTAAAAATAATACGGTACGCGAAAAGGAAAACTCGAAAGAATAGCGAAAATAATACGGTAAAGAATACGGGCGAAAAGCAAAACTCGCTAACTTTCAATGCGCGAAAGAATACCGAAAAATAATACGGTAAAGAATACGGGCCAAAAGCAAAACTCGCTAACTTTCAATACGCGAAACAATACCGAAAAATAATACGGTACGCGAAAAGGAAAACTCGAAAGAATACCGAAAAATAATACGGTAAAGAATACGTGCGAAAAGCAAATCTCGCTAACTTTCAATGCGCGAAAGAATACCTAAAAATAATACGGTACGCGAAAAGGAAAACTCGAAAGAATAGCGAAAATAATACGGTAAAGAATACGGGCGAAAAGCAAAACTCGCTAACTTTCAATGCGCGAAAGAATTCCGAAAAATAATATGGTAAAGAATACGGGCCAAAAGCAAAACTCGCTAACTTTCAATGCGCGAAAGAATACCGAAAAATAATATGGTAAAGAATACGGGCCAAAAGCAAAACTCGCTAACTTTCAATGCGCGAAAGAATACCGAAAAATAATATGGTACGCGAAAAGCAAAACTCGAAAGAATACCGAAAAATAATACGGTAAAGAATACGGGCGAAAAGCAAAACTCGCTAACTTTCAATGCGCGAAAGAATACCGAAAAATAATACGGTACGCGAAAAGCAAAACTCGAAAGAATACCGAAAAATAATACGGTAAAGAATACCGGCGAAAAGCAAAACTCGCTAACTTTCAATGCGCGAAAGAATACCGAAAAATAATACGGTAAAGAATACGGGCCAAAAGCAAAACTCGCTAACTTTCAATACGCGAAAGAATACGGAAAAATAATACGGTAAAGAATACGGGCCAAAAGCAAAACTCGCTAACTTTCAATACGCGAAAGAATACCGAAAAATAATACGGTAAAGAATACGGCCGAAAAGCAAAACTCGCTAACTTTCAATGCGCGAAAGAATACCGAAAAATAATACGGTACGCGAAAAGCAAAACTCGAAAGAATACCGAAAAATAATACGGTTAAGAATACGGGCCAAAAGCAAAACTCGCTAACTTTCAATACGCGAAAGAATACCGAAAAATAATACGGTAAAGAATACGGGCGAAAAGCAAAACTCGCTAACTTTCAATGCGCGAAAGAATACCGAAAAATAATACGGTACGCGAAAAGCAAAACTCGAAAGAATACCGAAAAATAATACGGTAAAGAATACGGGCGAAAAGCAAAACTCGCTAACTTTCAATGCGCGAAAGTATACCGAAAAATAATACGGTAAAGAATACGGGCCAAAAGCAAAATACGCTAACTTTCAATACGCGAATGAATACCGAAAAATAATACGGTAAAGAATACGGGCCAAAAGCAAAACTCGCTAACTTTCAATACGCGAAAGAATACCGAAAAATAATACGGTACGCGAAAAGAAAACTCGAAAGAATACCGAAAAATAATACGGTAAAGAATACGAGCGAAAAGCAAAACTCGCTAACTTTCAATGCGCGAAAGAATACCGAAAAATAATACGGTAAAGAATACGGGCTAAAAGCTAAACTCGCTAACTTTCAATACGCGAAAGAATACCGAAATATAATACGGTACGCGAAAAGCAAAACTCGAAAGAATACCGAAAAATAATACGGTAAAGAATACGGGCGAAAAGCAAAACTCGCTAACTTTCAATGCGCGAAAGAATACCGAAAAATAATACGGTAAAGAATACGGGCGAAAAGCAAAACTCGCTAACTTTCAATGCGTGAAAGAATATCGAAAAATAATACGGTAAAGAATACGGGCGAAAAGCAAAACTCGCTAACTTTCAATGCGTGAAAGAATACCGAAAAATAATACGGTAAAGAATACGGGCCAAAAGCAAAACTCGCTAACTTTCAATATAAGAAAGAATACCGAAAAATAATACGGTAAAGAATACGGGCGAAAAGCAAAACTCGCTAACTTTCAAAGAGCGAAAGAATACCGAAAATAATACGGTACGCGAAAAGCAAAACTCGAAAGAATACCGAAAAATAATACGGTAAAGAATACGGGCGAAAAGCAAAACTCGCTAACTTTCAATGCGCGAAAGAATACCGAAAAATAATACGGTAAAGAATACGGGCCAAAAGCAAAACTCGCTAACTTTCAATACGCGAAACAATACCGAAAAATAATACGGTACGCGAAAAGGAAAACTCGAAAGAATACCGAAAAATAATACGGTAAAGAATACGGGCGAAAAGCAAATCTCGCTAACTTTCAATGCGCGAAAGAATACCTAAAAATAATACGGTACGCGAAAAGGAAAACTCGAAAGAATAGCGAAAATAATACGGTAAAGAATACGGGCGAAAAGAAAAACTCGCTAACTTTCAATGCGCGAAAGAATACCGAAAAATAATACGGTAAAGAATACGGGCCAAAAGCAAAACTCGCTAACTTTCAATACGCGAAACAATACCGAAAAATAATACGGTACGCGAAAAGGAAAACTCGAAAGAATACCGAAAAATAATACGGTAAAGAATACGTGCGAAAAGCAAATCTCGCTAACTTTCAATGCGCGAAAGAATACCTAAAAATAATACGGTACGCGAAAAGGAAAACTCGAAAGAATAGCGAAAATAATACGGTAAAGAATACGGGCGAAAAGCAAAACTCGCTAACTTTCAATGCGCGAAAGAATACCGAAAAATAATATGGTAAAGAATACGGGCCAAAAGCAAAACTCGCTAACTTTCAATGCGCGAAAGAATACCGAAAAATAATATGGTAAAGAATACGGGCCAAAAGCAAAACTCGCTAACTTTCAATGCGCGAAAGAATACCGAAAAATAATATGGTACGCGAAAAGCAAAACTCGAAAGAATACCGAAAAATAATACGGTAAAGAATACGGGCGAAAAGCAAAACTCGCTAACTTTCAATGCGCGAAAGAATACCGAAAAATAATACGGTACGCGAAAAGCAAAACTCGAAAGAATACCGAAAAATAATACGGTAAAGAATACGGGCGAAAAGCAAAACTCGCTAACTTTCAATGCGCGAAAGAATACCGAAAAAAAATACGGTAAAGAATACGGGCCAAAAGCAAAACTCGCTAACTTTCAATACGCGAAAGAATACCGAAAAATAATACGGTAAAGAATACGGGCCAAAAGCAAAACTCGCTAACTTTCAATACGCGAAAGAATACCGAAAAATAATACGGTAAAGAATACGGCCGAAAAGCAAAACTCGCTAACTTTCAATGCGCGAAAGAATACCGAAAAATAATACGGTACGCGAAAAGCAAAACTCGAAAGAATACCGAAAAATAATACGGTTAAGAATACGGGCCAAAAGCAAAACTCGCTAACTTTCAATACGCGAAAGAATACCGAAAAATAATACGGTAAAGAATACGGGCGAAAAGCAAAACTCGCTAACTTTCAATGCGCGAAAGAATACCGAAAAATAATACGGTACGCGAAAAGCAAAACTCGAAAGAATACCGAAAAATAATACGGTAAAGAATACGGGCGAAAAGCAAAACTCGCTAACTTTCAATGCGCGAAAGTATACCGAAAAATAATACGGTAAAGAATACGGGCCAAAAGCAAAATACGCTAACTTTCAATACGCGAATGAATACCGAAAATAATACGGTAAAGAATACGGGCCAAAAGCAAAACTCGCTAACTTTCAATACGCGAAAGAATACCGAAAAATAATACGGTACGCGAAAAGAAAACTCGAAAGAATACCGAAAAATAATACGGTAAAGAATACGAGCGAAAAGCAAAACTCGCTAACTTTCAATGCGCGAAAGAATACCGAAAAATAATACGGTACGCGAAAAGAAAACTCGAAAGAATACCGAAAAATAATACGGTAAAGAATACGGGCCAAAAGCAAAACTCGCTAACTTTCAATATAAGAAAGAATACCGAAAAATAATACGGTAAAGAATACGGGCGAAAAGCAAAACTCGCTAACTTTCAAAGAGCGAAAGAATACCGAAAATAATACGGTACGCGAAAAGCAAAACTCGAAAGAATACCGAAAAATAATACGGTAAAGAATACGGGCGAAAAGCAAAACTCGCTAACTTTCAATGCGCGAAAGAATACCGAAAAATAATATGGTAAAGAATACGGGCCAAAAGCAAAACTCGCTAACTTTCAATACGCGAAAGAATACCGAAAAATAATACGGTACGCGAAAAGCAAAACTAGAAAGAATACCGAAAAATAATACGGTAAAGAATACGGGCGAAAAGCAAAACTCGCTAACTTTCAATGCGCGAAAGAATACCGAAAAATAATACGGTAAAGAATACGGGCGAAAAGCAAATCGCTAACTTTCAATGCGCGAAAGAATACCGAAAAATCTACGGTAAAGAATACGGGCGAAAAGCAAAACTCGCTAACTTTCAATGCGCGAAAGAATACCGAAAAATAATACGGTACGCAAAAAGCAAAACTCGAAAGAATACCGAAAAATAATACGGTAAAGAATACGGGCGAAAAGCAAAACTCGCTAACTTTCAATACGCGAAACAATACCGAAAAATAATACGGTACGCGAAAAGGAAAACTCGAAAGAATACCGAAAAATAATACGGTAAAGAATACGGGCGAAAAGCAAATCTCGCTAACTTTCAATGCGCGAAAGAATACCTAAAAATAATACGGTACGCGAAAAGGAAAACTCGAAAGAATAGCGAAAATAATACGGTAAAGAATACGGGCGAAAAGCAAAACTCGCTAACTTTCAATGCGCGAAAGAATACCGAAAAATAATACGGTAAAGAATACGGGCCAAAAGCAAAACTCGCTAACTTTCAATACGCGAAAGAATACCGAAAAATAATACGGTACGCGAAAAGCAAAACTCGAAAGAATACCGAAAAATAATACGGTAAAGAATACGGGCGAAAAGCAAAACTCGCTAACTTTCATTGCGTGAAAGAATACCGAAAAATAATACGGTAAAGAATACGGGCCAAAAGCAAAACTCGCTAACTTTCAATATGCGAAAGAATACCGAAAAATAATACGATAAAGAATACGGGCGAAAAGCAAAACTCGCTAACTTTCAATGCGCGAAAGAATACCGAAAAATAATACGGTACGAGAAAAGCAAAAGTCGAAAGAATACCGAAAAATAATACGGTAAAGAATACGGGCGAAAAGCAAAACTCGCTAACTTTCAATGCGCGAAAGAATACCGAAAAATAATACGGTAAAGAATACGGGCCAAAAGCAAAACTCGCTTACTTTCAATACGCGAAACAATACCGAAAAATAATACGGTACGCGAAAAGGAAAACTCGAAAGAATAGCGAAAATAATACGGTAAAGAATACGGGCGAAAAGCAAAACTCGCTAACTTTCAATGCGCGAAAGAATACCGAAAAATAATATGGTAAAGAATACGGGCCAAAAGCAAAACTCGCTAACTTTCAATGCGCGAAAGAATACCGAAAAATAATATGGTAAAGAATACGGGCCAAAAGCAAAACTTGCTAACTTTCAATGCGCGAAAGAATACCGAAAAATAATATGGTACGCGAAAAGCAAAACTCGAAAGAATACCGAAAAATAATACGGTAAAGAATACGGGCGAAAAGCAAAACTCGCTAACTTTCAATGGGCGAAAGAATACCGAAAAATAATATGGTAAAGAATACGGGCCAAAAGCAAAACTCGCTAACTTTCAATACGCGAAAGAATACCGAAAAATAATACGGTACGCGAAAAGCAAAACTCGAAAGAATACCGAAAAATAATACGGTAAAGAATACGGGCGAAAAGCAAAACTCGCTAACTTTCAATGCGCGAAAGAATACCGAAAAATAATATGGTAAAGAATACGGGCCAAAAGCAAAACTCGCTAACTTTCAATGCGCGAAAGAATTCCGAAAAATAATATGGTAAAGAATACGGGCCAAAAGCAAAACTCGCTAACTTTCAATGCGCGAAAGAATACCGAAAAATAATATGGTACGCGAAAAGCAAAACTCGAAAGAATACCGAAAAATAATACGGTAAAGAATACGGGCGAAAAGCAAAACTCGCTAACTTTCAATGCGCGAAAGAATACCGAAAAATAATACGGTACGCGAAAAGCAAAACTCGAAAGAATACCGAAAAATAATACGGTAAAGAATACGGGCGAAAAGCAAAACTCGCTAACTTTCAATGCGCGAAAGAATACCGAAAAATAATACGGTAAAGAATACGGGCCAAAAGCAAAACTCGCTAACTTTCAATACGCGAAAGAATACCGAAAAATAATACGGTAAAGAATACGGGCCAAAAGCAAAACTCGCTAACTTTCAATACGCGAAAGAATACCGAAAAATAATACGGTAAAGAATACGGGCGAAAAGCAAAACTCGCTAACTTTCAATGCGCGAAAGAATACCGAAAAATAATACGGTACGCGAAAAGCAAAACTCGAAAGAATACCGAAAAATAATACGGTACGCGAAAAGCAAAACTCGAAAGAATACCGAAAAATAATACGGTAAAGAATACGGGCGAAAAGCAAAACTCGCTAACTTTCAATGCGCGAAAGAATACCGAAAAATAATACGGTAAAGAATACGGGCTAAAAGCTAAACTCGCTAACTTTCAATACGCGAAAGAATACCGAAATATAATACTATACGCGAAAAGCAAAACTCGAAAGAATACCGAAAAATAATACGGTAAAGAATACGGGCGAAAAGCAAAACTCGCTAACTTTCAATGCGCGAAAGAATACCGAAAAATAATACGGTAAAGAATACGGGCGAAAACTAAAACTCGCTAACTTTCAATGCGTGAAAGAATATCGAAAAATAATACGGTAAAGAATACGGGCGAAAAGGAAAACTCGCTAACTTTCAATGTGCGAAAGAATACCGAAAAATAATACGGTACGCGAAAAGCAAAACTCGAAAGAATACCGAAAAATAATACGGTAAAGAATACGGGCGAAAAGCAAAACTCGCTAACTTTCAATGCGCGAAAGAATACCGAAAAATAATATGGTAAAGAATACGGGCCAAAAGCAAAACTCGCTAACTTTCAATACGCGAAAGAATACCGAAAAATAATACGGTACGCGAAAAGCAAAACTCGAAAGAATACCGAAAAATAATACGGTAAAGAATACGGGCGAAAAGCAAAACTCGCTAACTTTCAATGCGCGAAAGAATACCGAAAAATAATATGGTAAAGAATACGGGCCAAAAGCAAAACTCGCTAACTTTCAATGCGCGAAAGAATTCCGAAAAATAATATGGTAAAGAATACGGGCCAAAAGCAAAACTCGCTAACTTTCAATGCGCGAAAGAATACCGAAAAATAATATGGTACGCGAAAAGCAAAACTCGAAAGAATACCGAAAAATAATACGGTAAAGAATACGGGTGAAAAGCAAAACTCGCTAACTTTCAATGCGCGAAAGAATACCGAAAAATAATACGGTAAAGAATACGGGCGAAAAGCAAAACTCGCTAACTTTCAATGCGTGAAAGAATATCGAAAAATAATACGGTAAAGAATACGGGCGAAAAGCAAAACTCGCTAACTTTCAATGCGCGAAAGAATACCGAAAAATAATATGGTACGCGAAAAGCAAAACTCGAAAGAATACCGAAAAATAATACGGTAAAGAATACGGGCGAAAAGCAAAACTCGCTAACTTTCAATGCGTGAAAGAATATCGAAAAATAATACGGTAAAGAATACGGGCGAAAAGCAAAACTCGAAAGAATACCGAAAAATAATACGGTAAAGAATACGGGCGAAAAGCAAAACTCGCTAACTTTCAATGCGCGAAAGAATACCGAAAAATAATATGGTAAAGAATACGGGCCAAAAGCAAAACTCGCTAACTTTCAATACGCGAAAGAATACCGAAAAATAATACGGTACGCGAAAAGCAAAACTCGAAAGAATACCGAAAAATAATACGGTTAAGAATACGGGCCAAAAGCAAAACTCGCTAACTTTCAATACGTGAAAGAATACCGAAAAATAATACGGTAAAGAATACGGGCGAAAAGCAAAACTCGCTAACTTTCAATGCGTGAAAGAATACCGAAAAATAATACGGTAAAGAATACGGGCGAAAAGCAAAACTCGCTAACTTTCAATGCGCGAAAGAATACCGAAAAATAATACGGTAAAGAATACGGGCGAAAAGCAAAACTCGCTAACTTTCAATGCGCGAAAGAATACCGAAAAATAATACGGTACGCGAAAAGCAAAACTCGAAAGAATACCGAAAAATAATATGGTACGCGAAAAGCAAAACTCGAAAGAATACCGAAAAATAATACGGTAAAGAATACGGGCGAAAAGCAAAACTCGCTATTTTTCAATGCGCGAAAGAATACCGAAAAATAATACGGTAAAGAATACGGGCCGAAAGCAAAACTCGCTAACTTTCAATACGCGAAAGAATACCGAAAAATAATACGGTACGCGAAAAGCAAAACTCGAAAGAATACCGAAAAATAATACGGTTAAGAATACGGGCCAAAAGCAAAACTCGCTAACTTTCAATACGCGAAAGAATACCGAAAAATAATACGGTAAAGAATACGGGCGAAAAGCAAAACTCGCTAACTTTCAATGCGCGAAAGAATACCGAAAAATAATACGGTAAAGAATACGGGCGAAAAGCAAAACTCGCTAACTTTCAATGCGCGAAAGAATACCGAAAAATAATACGGTAAAGAATACTAGCGAAAAGCAAAACTCGCTAACTTTCAATGCGCGAAAGAATACCGAAAATAATACGGTACGCGAAAAGCAAAACTCGAAAGAATACCGAAAAATAATACGGTAAAGAATACGGGCGAAAAGCAAAACTCGCTTACTTTCAATGCGCGAAAGAATACCGAAAAATAATACGGTAAAGAATACGGGCCAAAAGCAAAACTCGCTAACTTTCAACACGCGAAAGAATACCGAAAAATAATACGGTACGCGAAAAGCAAAACTCGAAAGAATACCGAAAAATAATACGGTTAAGAATACGGGCCAAAAGCAAAACTCGCTAGCTTTCAATACGCGAAAGAATACCGAAAAATAATACGGTAAAGAATACGGGCGAAAAGCAAAACTCGCTAACTTTCAATGCGCGAAAGAATACCGAAAAATAATACGGTAAAGAATACGGGCGAAAAGCAAAACTCGCTAACTTTCAATGCGCGAAAGAATACCGAAAAATCTACGGTAAAGAATACGGGCGAAAAGCAAAACTCGCTAACTTTCAATGCGCGAAAGAATACCGAAAAATAATACGGTACGCGAAAAGCAAAACTCGAAAGAATACCGAAAAATAATACGGTAAAGAATACGGGCGAAAAGCAAAACTCGCTAGCTTTCAATGCGCGAAAGAATACCGAAAAATAATACGGTAAAGAATACGGGCCAAAAGCAAAACTCGCTAACTTTCAATACGCGAAAGAATACCGAAAAATAATACGGTACGCGAAAAGCAAAACTCGAAAGAATACCGAAAAATAATACGGTAAAGAATACGGGCGAAAAGGAAAACTCGCTAACTTTCATTGCGCGAAAGAATACCGAAAAATAATACGGTAAAGAATACGGGCCAAAAGCAAAACTCGCTAACTTTCAATATGCGAAAGAATACCGAAAAATAATACGATAAAGAATACTGGCGAAAAGCAAAACTCGCTAACTTTCAATGCGCGAAAGAATACCGAAAAATAATACGGTACGCGAAAAGCAAAACTCGAAAGAATACCGAAAAATAATACGGTAAAGAATACGGGCGAAAAGCAAAACTCGCTAACTTTCAATACGCGAAACAATACCGAAAAATAATACGGTACGCGAAAAGGAAAACTCGAAAGAATAGCGAAAATAATACGGTAAAGAATACGGGCGAAAAGCAAAACTCGCTAACTTTCAATGCGCGAAAGAATACCGAAAAATAATATGGTAAAGAATACGGGCCAAAAGCAAAACTCGCTAACTTTCAATGCGCGAAAGAATACCGAAAAATAATATGGTAAAGAATACGGGCCAAAAGCAAAACTCGCTAACTTTCAATGCGCGAAAGAATACCGAAAAATAATATGGTACGCGAAAAGCAAAACTCGAAAGAATACCGAAAAATAATACGGTAAAGAATACGGGCGAAAAGCAAAACTCGCTAACTTTCAATGCGCGAAAGAATACCGAAAAATAATACGGTACGCGAAAAGCAAAACTCGAAAGAATACCGAAAAATAATACGGTAAAGAATACGGGCGAAAAGCAAAACTCGCTAACTTTCAATGCGCGAAAGAATACCGAAAAATAATACGGTAAAGAATACGGGCCAAAAGCAAAACTCGCTAACTTTCAACACGCGAAAGAATACCGAAAAATAATACGGTACGCGAAAAGCAAAACTCGAAAGAATACCGAAAAATAATACGGTTAAGAATACGGGCCAAAAGCAAAACTCGCTAGCTTTCAATACGCGAAAGAATACCGAAAATAAATAACGTTAAAGAATACGGGCGAAAAGCAAAACTCGCTAACTTTCAATGCGCGAAAGAATACCGAAAAATAATACGGTAAAGAATACGGGCGAAAAGCAAAACTCGCTAACTTTCAATGCGCGAAAGAATACCGAAAAATCTACGGTAAAGAATACGGGCGAAAAGCAAAACTCGCTAACTTTCAATGCGCGAAAGAATACCGAAAAATAATACGGTACGCGAAAAGCAAAACTCGAAAGAATACCGAAAAATAATACGGTAAAGAATACGGGCGAAAAGCAAAACTCGCTAGCTTTCAATGCGCGAAAGAATACCGAAAAATAATACGGTAAAGAATACGGGCCAAAAGCAAAACTCGCTAACTTTCAATACGCGAAAGAATACCGAAAAATAATACGGTACGCGAAAAGCAAAACTCGAAAGAATACCGAAAAATAATACGGTAAAGAATACGGGCGAAAAGGAAAACTCGCTAACTTTCATTGCGCGAAAGAATACCGAAAAATAATACGGTAAAGAATACGGGCCAAAAGCAAAACTCGCTAACTTT
The DNA here is from genome assembly GCF_980474605.1 of Leiobunum rupestre. Taxonomy (NCBI): domain Eukaryota; kingdom Metazoa; phylum Arthropoda; class Arachnida; order Opiliones; family Sclerosomatidae; genus Leiobunum; species Leiobunum rupestre. The sequence goes on from NC_143390.1 coordinate 37,261,397, forward strand.
CAATATGCGAAAGAATACCGAAAAATAATACGATAAAGAATACGGGCGAAAAGCAAAACTCGCTAACTTTCAATGCGCGAAAGAATACCGAAAAATAATACGGTAAAGAATACGGGCCAAAAGCAAAACTCGCTAACTTTCAATACGCGAAACAATACCGAAAAATAATACGGTACGCGAAAAGGAAAACTCGAAAGAATACCGAAAAATAATACGGTAAAGAATACGGGCGAAAAGCAAATCTCGCTAACTTTCAATGCGCGAAAGAATACCGAAAAATAATACGGTAAAGAATACGGGCCAAAAGCAAAACTCGCTAACTTTCAATACGCGAAACAATACCGAAAAATAATACGGTACGCGAAAAGGAAAACTCGAAAGAATACCGAAAAATAATACGGTAAAGAATACGGGCGAAAAGCAAATCTCGCTAACTTTCAATGCGCGAAAGAATACCTAAAAATAATACGGTACGCGAAAAGGAAAACTCGAAAGAATAGCGAAAATAATACGGTAAAGAATACGGGCGAAAAGCAAAACTCGCTAACTTTCAATGCGCGAAAGAATACCGAAAAATAATACGGTAAAGAATACGGGCCAAAAGCAAAACTCGCTAACTTTCAATACGCGAAACAATACCGAAAAATAATACGGTACGCGAAAAGGAAAACTCGAAAGAATACCGAAAAATAATACGGTAAAGAATACGTGCGAAAAGCAAATCTCGCTAACTTTCAATGCGCGAAAGAATACCTAAAAATAATTAGGTACGCGAAAAGGAAAACTCGAAAGAATAGCGAAAATAATACGGTAAAGAATACGGGCGAAAAGCAAAACTCGCTAACTTTCAATGCGCGAAAGAATACCGAAAAATAATATGGTAAAGAATACGGGCCAAAAGCAAAACTCGCTAACTTTCAATGCGCGAAAGAATACCGAAAAATAATATGGTAAAGAATACGGGCCAAAAGCAAAACTCTCTAACTTTCAATGCGCGAAAGAATACCGAAAAATAATATGGTACGCGAAAAGCAAAACTCGAAAGAATACCGAAAAATAATACGGTAAAGAATACGGGCGAAAAGCAAAACTCGCTAACTTTCAATGCGCGAAAGAATACCGAAAAATAATACGGTACGCGAAAAGCAAAACTCGAAAGAATACCGAAAAATAATACGGTAAAGAATACGGGCGAAAAGCAAAACTCGCTAACTTTCAATGCGCGAAAGAATACCGAAAAATAATACGGTAAAGAATACGGGCCAAAAGCAAAACTCGCTAACTTTCAATACGCGAAAGAATACCGAAAAATAATACGGTAAAGAATACGGGCCAAAAGCAAAACTCGCTAACTTTCAATACGCGAAAGAATACCGAAAAATAATACGGTAAAGAATACGGCCGAAAAGCAAAACTCGCTAACTTTCAATGCGCGAAAGAATACCGAAAAATAAAACGGTACGCGAAAAGCAAAACTCGAAAGAATACCGAAAAATAATACGGTAAAGAATACGGGCGAAAAGCTAAACTCGCTAACTTTCAATGCGCGAAAGAATACCGAAAAATAATACGGTAAATAATACGGGCTAAAAGCTAAACTCGCTAACTTTCAATACGGGAAAGAATACCGAAATATAATACTATACGCGAAAAGCAAAACTCGAAAGAATACCGAAAAATAATACGGTAAAGAATACGGGCGAAAAGCAAAACTCGCTAACTTTCAATGCGCGAAAGAATACCGAAAAATAATACGGTAAAGAATACGGGCGAAAAGCAAAACTCGCTAACTTTCAATGCGTGAAAGAATATCGAAAAATAATACGGTAAAGAATACGGGCGAAAAGCAAAACTCGCTAACTTTCAATGCGCGAAAGAATACCGAAAAATAATACGGTACGCGAAAAGCAAAACTCGAAAGAATACCGAAAAATAATACGGTAAAGAATACGGGCGAAAAGCAAAACTCGCTAACTTTCAATGCGCGAAAGAATACCGAAAAATAATACGGTAAAGAATACGGGCCAAAAGCAAAACTCGCTAACTTTCAATATGCGAAAGAATACCGAAAAATAATACGGTAAAGAATACGGGCGAAAAGCAAAACTCGCTAACTTTCAATGCGCGAAAGAATACCGAAAAATAATACGGTACGCGAAAAGCAAAACTCGAAAGAATACCGAAAAATAATACGGTAAAGAATACGGGCCAAAAGCAAAACTCGCTAACTTTCAATACGTGAAAGAATACCGAAAAATAATACGGTAAAGAATACGGGCGAAAAGCAAAACTCGCTAACTTTCAATGCGCGAAAGAATACCGAAAAATAATACGGTAAAGAATACGGGCGAAAAGCAAAACTCGCTAACTTTCAATGCGCGAAAGAATACCGAAAAATAATACGGTACGCGAAAAGCAAAACTCGAAAGAATACCGAAAAATAATATGGTACGCGAAAAGGAAAACTCGAAAGAATACCGAAAAATAATACGGTAAAGAATACGGGCGAAAAGCAAATCTCGCTAACTTTCAATGCGCGAAAGAATACCTAAAAATAATACGGTACGCGAAAAGGAAAACTCGAAAGAATAGCGAAAATAATACGGTAAAGAATACGGGCGAAAAGCAAAACTCGCTAACTTTCAATGCGCGAAAGAATACCGAAAAATAATACGGTAAAGAATACGGGCCAAAAGCAAAACTCGCTAACTTTCAATACGCGAAAGAATACCGAAAAATAATACGGTACGCGAAAAGCAAAACTCGAAAGAATACCGAAAAATAATACGGTAAAGAATACGGGCGAAAAGCAAAACTCGCTAACTTTCATTGCGTGAAAGAATACCGAAAAATAATACGGTAAAGAATACGGGCCAAAAGCAAAACTCGCTAACTTTCAATATGCGAAAGAATACCGAAAAATAATACGATAAAGAATACGGGCGAAAAGCAAAACTCGCTAACTTTCAATGCGCGAAAGAATACCGAAAAATAATACGGTACGAGAAAAGCAAAACTCGAAAGAATACCGAAAAATAATACGGTAAAGAATACGGGCGAAAAGCAAAACTCGCTAACTTTCAATGCGCGAAAGAATACCGAAAAATAATACGGTAAAGAATACGGGCCAAAAGCAAAACTCGCTAACTTTCAATACGCGAAACAATACCGAAAAATAATACGGTACGCGAAAAGGAAAACTCGAAAGAATAGCGAAAATAATACGGTAAAGAATACGGGCGAAAAGCAAAACTCGCTAACTTTCAATGCGCGAAAGAATACCGAAAAATAATATGGTAAAGAATACGGGCCAAAAGCAAAACTCGCTAACTTTCAATGCGCGAAAGAATACCGAAAAATAATATGGTAAAGAATACGGGCCAAAAGCAAAACTCGCTAACTTTCAATGCGCGAAAGAATACCGAAAAATAATATGGTACGCGAAAAGCAAAACTCGAAAGAATACCGAAAAATAATACGGTAAAGAATACGGGCGAAAAGCAAAACTCGCTAACTTTCAATGCGCGAAAGAATACCGAAAAATAATATGGTAAAGAATACGGGCCAAAAGCAAAACTCGCTAACTTTCAATACGCGAAAGAATACCGAAAAATAATACGGTACGCGAAAAGCAAAACTCGAAAGAATACCGAAAAATAATACGGTAAAGAATACGGGCGAAAAGCAAAACTCGCTAACTTTCAATGCGCGAAAGAATACCGAAAAATAATATGGTAAAGAATACGGGCCAAAAGCAAAACTCGCTAACTTTCAATGCGCGAAAGAATTCCGAAAAATAATATGGTAAAGAATACGGGCCAAAAGCAAAACTCGCTAACTTTCAATGCGCGAAAGAATACCGAAAAATAATATGGTACGCGAAAAGCAAAACTCGAAAGAATACCGAAAAATAATACGGTAAAGAATACGGGCGAAAAGCAAAACTCGCTAACTTTCAATGCGCGAAAGAATACCGAAAAATAATACGGTACGCGAAAAGCAAAACTCGAAAGAATACCGAAAAATAATATGGTAAAGAATACGGGCGAAAAGCAAAACTCGCTAACTTTCAATGCGCGAAAGAATACCGAAAAATAATACGGTAAAGAATACGGGCCAAAAGCAAAACTCGCTAACTTTCAATACGCGAAAGAATACCGAAAAATAATACGGTAAAGAATACGGGCCAAAAGCAAAACTCGCTAACTTTCAATACGCGAAAGAATACCGAAAAATAATACGGTAAAGAATACGGGCGAAAAGCAAAACTGGCTAACTTTCAATGCGCGAAAGAATACCGAAAAATAATACGGTACGCGAAAAGCAAAACTCGAAAGAATACCGAAAAATAATACGGTACGCGAAAAGCAAAACTCGAAAGAATACCGAAAAATAATACGGTAAAGTATACGGGCGAAAAGCAAAACTCGCTAACTTTCAATGCGCGAAAGAATACCGAAAAATAATACGGTAAAGAATACGGGCTAAAAGCTAAACTCGCTAACTTTCAATACGCGAAAGAATACCGAAATATAATACTATACGCGAAAAGCAAAACTCTAAAGAATACCGAAAAATAATACGGTAAAGAATACGGGCGAAAAGCTAAACTCGCTAACTTTCAATGCGCGAAAGAATACCGAAAAATAATACGGTAAAGAATACGGGCGAAAAGCAAAACTCGCTAACTTTCAATGCGTGAAAGAATATCGAAAAATAATACGGTAAAGAATACGGGCGAAAAGCAAAACTCGCTAACTTTCAATGCGCGAAAGAATACCGAAAAATAATACGGTACGCGAAAAGCAAAACTCGAAAGAATACCGAAAAATAATACGGTAAAGAATACGGGCGAAAAGCAAAACTCGCTAACTTTCAATGCGCGAAAGAATACCGAAAAATAATATGGTAAAGAATACGGGCCAAAAGCAAAACTCGCTAACTTTCAATACGCGAAAGAATACCGAAAAATAATACGGTACGCGAAAAGCAAAACTCGAAAGAATACCGAAAAATAATACGGTTAAGAATACGGGCCAAAAGCAAAACTCGCTAACTTTCAATACGTGAAAGAATACCGAAAAATAATACGGTAAAGAATACGGGCGAAAAGCAAAACTCGCTAACTTTCAATGCGCGAAAGAATACCGAAAAATAATACGGTAAAGAATACGGGCGAAAAGCAAAACTCGCTAACTTTCAATGCGCGAAAGAATACCGAAAAATAATATGGTAAAGAATACGGGTGAAAAGCAAAACTCGCTAACTTTCAATGCGCGAAAGAATACCGAAAAATAATACGGTAAAGAATACGGGCGAAAAGCAAAACTCGCTAACTTTCAATGCGTGAAAGAATATCGAAAAATAATACGGTAAAGAATACGGGCGAAAAGCAAAACTCGCTAACTTTCAATGCGCGAAAGAATACCGAAAAATAATATGGTACGCGAAAAGCAAAACTCGAAAGAATACCGAAAAATAATACGGTAAAGAATACGGGCGAAAAGCAAAACTCGCTAACTTTCAATGCGCGAAAGAATACCGAAAAATAATATGGTAAAGAATACGGGCCAAAAGCAAAACTCGCTAACTTTCAATGCGCGAAAGAATACCGAAAAATAATACGGTACGCGAAAAGCAAAACTCGAAAGAATACCGAAAAATAATACGGTTAAGAATACGGGCCAAAAGCAAAACTCGCTAACTTTCAATACGCGAAAGAATACCGAAAAATAATACGGTAAAGAATACGGGCCAAAAGCAAAACTCGCTAACTTTCAATACGCGAAAGAATACCGAAAAATAATACGGTAAAGAATACGGGCGAAAAGCAAAACTCGCTATTTTTCAATGCGCGAAAGAATACCGAAAAATAATACGGTAAAGAATACGGGCCGAAAGCAAAACTCGCTAACTTTCAATACGCGAAAGAATACCGAAAAATAATACGGTACGCGAAAAGCAAAACTCGAAAGAATACCGAAAAATAATACGGTTAAGAATACGGGCCAAAAGCAAAATTCGCTAACTTTCAATACGCGAAAGAATACCGAAAAATAATATGGTAAAGAATACGGGCCAAAAGCAAAACTCGCTAACTTTCAATACGCGAAAGAATACCGAAAAATAATACGGTAAAGAATACGGGCGAAAAGCAAAACTCGCTAACTTTCAATGCGCGAAAGAATACCGAAAAATAATACGGTACGCGAAAAGCAAAACTCGAAAGAATACCGAAAAATAATACGGTACGCGAAAAGCAAAACTCGAAAGAATACCGAAAAATAATACGGTAAAGAATACGGGCTAAAAGCTAAACTCGCTAACTTTCAATACGCGAAAGAATACCGAAATATAATACTATACGCGAAAAGCAAAACTCGAAAGAATACCGAAAAATAATACGGTAAAGAATACGGGCGAAAAGCAAAACTCGCTAACTTTCAATGCGCGAAAGAATACCGAAAAATAATACGGTAAAGAATACGGGCGAAAAGCAAAACTCGCTAACTTTCAATGCGTGAAAGAATATCGAAAAATAATACGGTAAAGAATACGGGCGAAAAGCAAAACTCGCTAACTTTCAATGCGCGAAAGAATACCGAAAAATAATACGGTACGCGAAAAGCAAAACTCGAAAGAATACCGAAAAATAATACGGTAAAGAATACGGGCGAAAAGCAAAACTCGCTAACTTTCAATGCGCGAAAGAATACCGAAAAATAATATGGTAAAGAATACGGGCCAAAAGCAAAACTCGCTAACTTTCAATACGCGAAAGAATACCGAAAAATAATACGGTACGCGAAAAGCAAAACTCGAAAGAATACCGAAAAATAATACGGTTAAGAATACGGGCCAAAAGCAAAACTCGCTAACTTTCAATACGTGAAAGAATACCGAAAAATAATACGGTAAAGAATACGGGCGAAAAGCAAAACTCGCTAACTTTCAATGCGCGAAAGAATACCGAAAAATAATACGGTAAAGAATACGGGCGAAAAGCAAAACTCGCTAACTTTCAATGCGCGAAAGAATACCGAAAAATAATACGGTAAAGAATACGGGTGAAAAGCAAAACTCGCTAACTTTCAATGCGCGAAAGAATACCGAAAAATAATACGGTAAAGAATACGGGCGAAAAGCAAAACTCGCTAACTTTCAATGCGTGAAAGAATATCGAAAAATAATACGGTAAAGAATACGGGCGAAAAGCAAAACTCGCTAACTTTCAATGCGCGAAAGAATACCGAAAAATAATACGGTACGCGAAAAGCAAAACTCGAAAGAATACCGAAAAATAATACGGTAAAGAATACGGGCGAAAAGCAAAACTCGCTAACTTTCAATGCGCGAAAGAATACCGAAAAATAATATGGTAAAGAATACGGGCCAAAAGCAAAACTCGCTAACTTTCAATACGCGAAAGAATACCGAAAAATAATACGGTACGCGAAAAGCAAAACTCGAAAGAATACCGAAAAATAATACGGTTAAGAATACGGGCCAAAAGCAAAACTCGCTAACTTTCAATACGTGAAAGAATACCGAAAAATAATACGGTAAAGAATACGGGCGAAAAGCAAAACTCGCTAACTTTCAATGGGTGAAAGAATACCGAAAAATAATACGGTAAAGAATACGGGCGAAAAGCAAAACTCGCTAACTTTCAATGCGCGAAAGAATACAGAAAAATAATACGGTAAAGAATACGGGCGAAAAGCAAAACTCGCTAACTTTCAATGCGCGAAAGAATACCGAAAAATAATACGGTACGCGAAAAGCAAAACTCGAAAGAATACCGAAAAATAATACGGTAAAGAATACGGGCGAAAAGCAAAACTCGCTATTTTTCAATGCGCGAAAGAATACCGAAAAATAATACGGTAAAGAATACGGGCCGAAAGCAAAACTCGCTAACTTTCAATACGCGAAAGAATACCGAAAAATAATACGGTACGCGAAAAGCAAAACTCGAAAGAATACCGAAAAATAATACGGTTAAGAATACGGGCCAAAAGCAAAACTCGCTAACTTTCAATACGCGAAAGAATACCGAAAAATAATACGGTAAAGAATACGGGCGAAAAGCAAAACTCGCTAACTTTCAATGCGCGAAAGAATACCGAAAAATAATACGGTAAAGAATACGGGCGAAAAGCAAAACTCGCTAACTTTCAATGCGCGAAAGAATACCGAAAAATAATACGGTAAAGAATACTAGCGAAAAGCAAAACTCGCTAACTTTCAATGCGCGAAAGAATACCGAAAATAATACGGTACGCGAAAAGCAAAACTCGAAAGAATACCGAAAAATAATACGGTAAAGAATACGGGCGAAAAGCAAAACTCGCTTACTTTCAATGCGCGAAAGAATACCGAAAAATAATACGGTAAAGAATACGGGCCAAAAGCAAAACTCGCTAACTTTCAACACGCGAAAGAATACCGAAAAATAATACGGTACGCGAAAAGCAAAACTCGAAAGAATACCGAAAAATAATACGGTTAAGAATACGGGCCAAAAGCAAAACTCGCTAGCTTTCAATACGCGAAAGAATACCGAAAAATAATACGGTAAAGAATACGGGCGAAAAGCAAAACTCGCTAACTTTCAATGCGCGAAAGAATACCGAAAAATAATACGGTAAAGAATACGGGCGAAAAGCAAAACTCGCTAACTTTCAATGCGCGAAAGAATACCGAAAAATCTACGGTAAAGAATACGGGCGAAAAGCAAAACTCGCTAACTTTCAATGCGCGAAAGAATACCGAAAAATAATACGGTACGCGAAAAGCAAAACTCGAAAGAATACCGAAAAATAATACGGTAAAGAATACGGGCGAAAAGCAAAACTCGCTAGCTTTCAATGCGCGAAAGAATACCGAAAAATAATACGGTAAAGAATACGGGCCAAAAGCAAAACTCGCTAACTTTCAATACGCGAAAGAATACCGAAAAATAATACGGTACGCGAAAAGCAAAACTCGAAAGAATACCGAAAAATAATACGGTAAAGAATACGGGCGAAAAGGAAAACTCGCTAACTTTCATTGCGCGAAAGAATACCGAAAAATAATACGGTAAAGAATACGGGCCAAAAGCAAAACTCGCTAACTTTCAATATGCGAAAGAATACCGAAAAATAATACGATAAAGAATACTGGCGAAAAGCAAAACTCGCTAACTTTCAATGCGCGAAAGAATACCGAAAAATAATACGGTACGCGAAAAGCAAAACTCGAAAGAATACCGAAAAATAATACGGTAAAGAATACGGGCGAAAAGCAAAACTCGCTTACTTTCAATGCGAACAAGAATACCGAAAAATAATACGGTAAAGAATACGGGCCAAAAGCAAAACTCGCTAACTTTCAACACGCGAAAGAATACCGAAAAATAATACGGTACGCGAAAAGCAAAACTCGAAAGAATACCGAAAAATAATACGGTTAAGAATACGGGCCAAAAGCAAAACTCGCTAGCTTTCAATACGCGAAAGAATACCGAAAAATAATACGGTAAAGAATACGGGCGAAAAGCAAAACTCGCTAACTTTCAATGCGCGAAAGAATACCGAAAAATAATACGGTAAAGAATACGGGCGAAAAGCAAAACTCGCTAACTTTCAATGCGCGAAAGAATACCGAAAAATCTACGGTAAAGAATACGGGCGAAAAGCAAAACTCGCTAACTTTCAATGCGCGAAAGAATACCGAAAAATAATACGGTACGCGAAAAGCAAAACTCGAAAGAATACCGAAAAATAATACGGTAAAGAATACGGGCGAAAAGCAAAACTCGCTAGCTTTCAATGCGCGAAAGAATACCGAAAAATAATACGGTAAAGAATACGGGCCAAAAGCAAAACTCGCTAACTTTCAATACGCGAAAGAATACCGAAAAATAATACGGTACGCGAAAAGCAAAACTCGAAAGAATACCGAAAAATAATACGGTAAAGAATACGGGCGAAAAGGAAAACTCGCTAACTTTCATTGCGCGAAAGAATACCGAAAAATAATACGGTAAAGAATACGGGCCAAAAGCAAAACTCGCTAACTTTCAATATGCGAAAGAATACCGAAAAATAATACGATAAAGAATACTGGCGAAAAGCAAAACTCGCTAACTTTCAATGCGCGAAAGAATACCGAAAAATAATACGGTACGCGAAAAGCAAAACTCGAAAGAATACCGAAAAATAATACGGTAAAGAATACGGGCGAAAAGCAAAACTCGCTAACTTTCAATACGCGAAACAATACCGAAAAATAATACGGTACGCGAAAAGGAAAACTCGAAAGAATAGCGAAAATAATACGGTAAAGAATACGGGCGAAAAGCAAAACTCGCTAACTTTCAATGCGCGAAAGAATACCGAAAAATAATATGGTAAAGAATACGGGCCAAAAGCAAAACTCGCTAACTTTCAATGCGCGAAAGAATACCGAAAAATAATATGGTAAAGAATACGGGCCAAAAGCAAAACTCGCTAACTTTCAATGCGCGAAAGAATACCGAAAAATAATATGGTACGCGAAAAGCAAAACTCGAAAGAATACCGAAAAATAATACGGTAAAGAATACGGGCGAAAAGCAAAACTCGCTAACTTTCAATGCGCGAAAGAATACCGAAAAATAATACGGTACGCGAAAAGCAAAACTCGAAAGAATACCGAAAAATAATACGGTAAAGAATACGGGCGAAAAGCAAAACTCGCTAACTTTCAATGCGCGAAAGAATACCGAAAAATAATACGGTAAAGAATACGGGCCAAAAGCAAAACTCGCTAACTTTCAACACGCGAAAGAATACCGAAAAATAATACGGTACGCGAAAAGCAAAACTCGAAAGAATACCGAAAAATAATACGGTTAAGAATACGGGCCAAAAGCAAAACTCGCTAGCTTTCAATACGCGAAAGAATACCGAAAATAAATAACGTTAAAGAATACGGGCGAAAAGCAAAACTCGCTAACTTTCAATGCGCGAAAGAATACCGAAAAATAATACGGTAAAGAATACGGGCGAAAAGCAAAACTCGCTAACTTTCAATGCGCGAAAGAATACCGAAAAATCTACGGTAAAGAATACGGGCGAAAAGCAAAACTCGCTAACTTTCAATGCGCGAAAGAATACCGAAAAATAATACGGTACGCGAAAAGCAAAACTCGAAAGAATACCGAAAAATAATACGGTAAAGAATACGGGCGAAAAGCAAAACTCGCTAGCTTTCAATGCGCGAAAGAATACCGAAAAATAATACGGTAAAGAATACGGGCCAAAAGCAAAACTCGCTAACTTTCAATACGCGAAAGAATACCGAAAAATAATACGGTACGCGAAAAGCAAAACTCGAAAGAATACCGAAAAATAATACGGTAAAGAATACGGGCGAAAAGGAAAACTCGCTAACTTTCATTGCGCGAAAGAATACCGAAAAATAATACGGTAAAGAATACGGGCCAAAAGCAAAACTCGCTAACTTTCAATATGCGAAAGAATACCGAAAAATAATACGATAAAGAATACGGGCGAAAAGCAAAACTCGCTAACTTTCAATGCGCGAAAGAATACCGAAAAATAATACGGTACGCGAAAAGCAAAACTCGAAAGAATACTGAAAAATAATACGGTAAAGAATACGGGCGAAAAGCAAAACTCGCTAACTTTCAATGCGCGAAAGAATACCGAAAAATAATACGGTAAAGAATACGGGCCAAAAGCAAAACTCGCTAACTTTCAATACGCGAAACAATACCGAAAAATAATACGGTACGCGAAAAGGAAAACTCGAAAGAATACCGAAAAATAATACGGTAAAGAATACGGGCGAAAAGCAAATCTCGCTAACTTTCAATGCGCGAAAGAATACCTAAAAATAATACGGTACGCGAAAAGGAAAACTCGAAAGAATAGCGAAAATAATACGGTAAAGAATACGGGCGAAAAGCAAAACTCGCTAACTTTCAATGCGCGAAAGAATACCGAAAAATAATACGGTAAAGAATACGGGCCAAAAGCAAAACTCGCTAACTTTCAATACGCGAAACAATACCGAAAAATAATACGGTACGCGAAAAGGAAAACTCGAAAGAATACCGAAAAATAATACGGTAAAGAATACGTGCGAAAAGCAAATCTCGCTAACTTTCAATGCGCGAAAGAATACCTAAAAATAATACGGTACGCGAAAAGGAAAACTCGAAAGAATAGCGAAAATAATACGGTAAAGAATACGGGCGAAAAGCAAAACTCGCTAACTTTCAATATGCGAAAGAATACCGAAAAATAATACGATAAAGAATACTGGCGAAAAGCAAAACTCGCTAACTTTCAATGCGCGAAAGAATACCGAAAAATAATACGGTACGCGAAAAGCAAAACTCGAAAGAATACCGAAAAATAATACGGTAAAGAATACGGGCGAAAAGCAAAACTCGCTAACTTTCAATACGCGAAACAATACCGAAAAATAATACGGTACGCGAAAAGGAAAACTCGAAAGAATAGCGAAAATAATACGGTAAAGAATACGGGCGAAAAGCAAAACTCGCTAACTTTCAATGCGCGAAAGAATACCGAAAAATAATATGGTAAAGAATACGGGCCAAAAGCAAAACTCGCTAACTTTCAATGCGCGAAAGAATACCGAAAAATAATATGGTAAAGAATACGGGCCAAAAGCAAAACTCGCTAACTTTCAATGCGCGAAAGAATACCGAAAAATAATATGGTACGCGAAAAGCAAAACTCGAAAGAATACCGAAAAATAATACGGTAAAGAATACGGGCGAAAAGCAAAACTCGCTAACTTTCAATGCGCGAAAGAATACCGAAAAATAATACGGTACGCGAAAAGCAAAACTCGAAAGAATACCGAAAAATAATACGGTAAAGAATACGGGCGAAAAGCAAAACTCGCTAACTTTCAATGCGCGAAAGAATACCGAAAAATAATACGGTAAAGAATACGGGCCAAAAGCAAAACTCGCTAACTTTCAACACGCGAAAGAATACCGAAAAATAATACGGTACGCGAAAAGCAAAACTCGAAAGAATACCGAAAAATAATACGGTTAAGAATACGGGCCAAAAGCAAAACTCGCTAGCTTTCAATACGCGAAAGAATACCGAAAATAAATAACGTTAAAGAATACGGGCGAAAAGCAAAACTCGCTAACTTTCAATGCGCGAAAGAATACCGAAAAATAATACGGTAAAGAATACGGGCGAAAAGCAAAACTCGCTAACTTTCAATGCGCGAAAGAATACCGAAAAATCTACGGTAAAGAATACGGGCGAAAAGCAAAACTCGCTAACTTTCAATGCGCGAAAGAATACCGAAAAATAATACGGTACGCGAAAAGCAAAACTCGAAAGAATACCGAAAAATAATACGGTAAAGAATACGGGCGAAAAGCAAAACTCGCTAGCTTTCAATGCGCGAAAGAATACCGAAAAATAATACGGTAAAGAATACGGGCCAAAAGCAAAACTCGCTAACTTTCAATACGCGAAAGAATACCGAAAAATAATACGGTACGCGAAAAGCAAAACTCGAAAGAATACCGAAAAATAATACGGTAAAGAATACGGGCGAAAAGGAAAACTCGCTAACTTTCATTGCGCGAAAGAATACCGAAAAATAATACGGTAAAGAATACGGGCCAAAAGCAAAACTCGCTAACTTTCAATATGCGAAAGAATACCGAAAAATAATACGATAAAGAATACGGGCGAAAAGCAAAACTCGCTAACTTTCAATGCGCGAAAGAATACCGAAAAATAATACGGTACGCGAAAAGCAAAACTCGAAAGAATACTGAAAAATAATACGGTAAAGAATACGGGCGAAAAGCAAAACTCGCTAACTTTCAATGCGCGAAAGAATACCGAAAAATAATACGGTAAAGAATACGGGCCAAAAGCAAAACTCGCTAACTTTCAATACGCGAAACAATACCGAAAAATAATACGGTACGCGAAAAGGAAAACTCGAAAGAATACCGAAAAATAATACGGTAAAGAATACGGGCGAAAAGCAAATCTCGCTAACTTTCAATGCGCGAAAGAATACCTAAAAATAATACGGTACGCGAAAAGGAAAACTCGAAAGAATAGCGAAAATAATACGGTAAAGAATACGGGCGAAAAGCAAAACTCGCTAACTTTCAATGCGCGAAAGAATACCGAAAAATAATACGGTAAAGAATACGGGCCAAAAGCAAAACTCGCTAACTTTCAATACGCGAAACAATACCGAAAAATAATACGGTACGCGAAAAGGAAAACTCGAAAGAATACCGAAAAATAATACGGTAAAGAATACGTGCGAAAAGCAAATCTCGCTAACTTTCAATGCGCGAAAGAATACCTAAAAATAATACGGTACGCGAAAAGGAAAACTCGAAAGAATAGCGAAAATAATACGGTAAAGAATACGGGCGAAAAGCAAAACTCGCTAACTTTCAATGCGCGAAAGAATACCGAAAAATAATATGGTAAAGAATACGGGCCAAAAGCAAAACTCGCTAACTTTCAATGCGCGAAAGAATACCGAAAAATAATATGGTAAAGAATACGGGCCAAAAGCAAAACTCGCTAACTTTCAATGCGCGAAAGAATACCGAAAAATAATATGGTACGCGAAAAGCAAAACTCGAAAGAATACCGAAAAATAATACGGTAAAGAATACGGGCGAAAAGCAAAACTCGCTAACTTTCAATGCGCGAAAGAATACCGAAAAATAATACGGTACGCGAAAAGCAAAACTCGAAAGAATACCGAAAAATAATACGGTAAAGAATACGGGCGAAAAGCAAAACTCGCTAACTTTCAATGCGCGAAAGAATACCGAAAAATAATACGGTAAAGAATACGGGCCAAAAGCAAAACTCGCTAACTTTCAATACGCGAAAGAATACCGAAAAATAATACGGTAAAGAATACGGGCCAAAAGCAAAACTCGCTAACTTTCAATACGCGAAAGAATACCGAAAAATAATACGGTAAAGAATACGGCCGAAAAGCAAAACTCGCTAACTTTCAATGCGCGAAAGAATACCGAAAAATAAAACGGTACGCGAAAAGCAAAACTCGAAAGAATACCGAAAAATAATACGGTAAAGAATACGGGCGAAAAGCAAAACTCGCTAACTTTCAATGCGCGAAAGAATACCGAAAAATAATACGGTAAATAATACGGGCTAAAAGCTAAACTCGCTAACTTTCAATACGGGAAAGAATACCGAAATATAATACTATACGCGAAAAGCAAAACTCGAAAGAATACCGAAAAATAATACGGTAAAGAATACGGGCGAAAAGCAAAACTCGCTAACTTTCAATGCGCGAAAGAATACCGAAAAATAATACGGTAAAGAATACGGGCGAAAAGCAAAACTCGCTAACTTTCAATGCGTGAAAGAATATCGAAAAATAATACGGTAAAGAATACGGGCGAAAAGCAAAACTCGCTAACTTTCAATGCGCGAAAGAATACCGAAAAATAATACGGTACGCGAAAAGCAAAACTCGAAAGAATACCGAAAAATAATACGGTAAAGAATACGGGCGAAAAGCAAAACTCGCTAACTTTCAATGCGCGAAAGAATACCGAAAAATAATACGGTAAAGAATACGGGCCAAAAGCAAAACTCGCTAACTTTCAATATGCGAAAGAATACCGAAAAATAATACGGTAAAGAATACGGGCGAAAAGCAAAACTCGCTAACTTTCAATGCGCGAAAGAATACCGAAAAATAATACGGTACGCGAAAAGCAAAACTCAAAAGAATACCGAAAAATAATACGGTAAAGAATACGGGCCAAAAGCAAAACTCGCTAACTTTCAATACGTGAAAGAATACCGAAAAATAATACGGTAAAGAATACGGGCGAAAAGCAAAACTCGCTAACTTTCAATGCGCGAAAGAATACCGAAAAATAATACGGTAAAGAATACGGGCGAAAAGCAAAACTCGCTAACTTTCAATGCGCGAAAGAATACCGAAAAATAATACGGTAAAGAATACGGGCGAAAAGCAAAACTCGCTAACTTTCAATGCGCGAAAGAATACCGAAAAATAATACGGTACGCGAAAAGCAAAACTCGAAAGAATACCGAAAAATAATATGGTACGCGAAAAGCAAAACTCGAAAGAATACCGAAAAATAATACGGTAAAGAATACGGGCGAAAAGCAAAACTCGCTAACTTTCAATGCGCGAAAGAATACCGAAAAATAATACGGTAAAGAATACGGGCTTAAAGCAAAACTCGCTAACTTTCAATACGCGAAAGAATACCGAAAAATAATACGGTACGCGAAAAGCAAAACTCGAAAGAATACCGAAAAATAATACGGTTAAGAATACGGGCCAAAAGCAAAACTCGCTAACTTTCAATACGCGAAAGAATACCGAAAAATAATACGGTAAAGAATACGGGCGAAAAGCAAAACTCGCTAACTTTCAATGCGCGAAAGAATACCGAAAAATAATACGGTAAAGAATACGGGCGAAAAGCAAAACTCGCTAACTTTCAATGCGCGAAAGAATACCGAAAAATAATACGGTAAAGAATACGGGCGAAAAGCAAAACTCGCTAACTTTCAATGCGCGAAAGAATACCGAAAAATAATACGGTACGCGAAAAGCAAAACTCGAAAGAATACCGAAAAATAATACGGTAAAGAATACGGGCGAAAAGCAAAACTCGCTAACTTTCAATGCGCGAAAGAATACCGAAAAATAATACGGTAAAGAATACGGGCCAAAAGCAAAACTCGCTAACTTTCAACACGCGAAAGAATACCGAAAAATAATACGGTACGCGAAAAGCAAAACTCGAAAGAATACCGAAAAATAATACGGTTAAGAATACGGGCCAAAAGCAAAACTCGCTAGCTTTCAATACGCGAAAAAATACCGAAAAATAATACGGTAAAGAATACGGGCGAAAAGCAAAACTCGCTAACTTTCAATGCGCGAAAGAATACCGAAAAATAATACGGTAAAGAATACGGGCGAAAAGCAAAACTCGCTAACTTTCAATGCGCGAAAGAATACCGAAAAATCTACGGTAAAGAATACGGGCGAAAAGCAAAACTCGCTAACTTTCAATGCGCGAAAGAATACCGAAAAATAATACGGTACGCGAAAAGCAAAACTCGAAAGAATACCGAAAAATAATACGGTAAAGAATACGGGCGAAAAGCAAAACTCGCTAACTTTCAATGCGCGAAAGAATACCGAAAAATAATACGGTAAAGAATACGGGCCAAAAGCAAAACTCGCTAACTTTCAATACGCGAAAGAATACCGAAAAATAATACGGTAAAGAATACGAGCCAAAAGCAAAACTCGCTAACTTTCAATATGCGAAAGAATACCGAAAAATAATACGATAAAGAATACGGGCGAAAAGCAAAAATCGCTAACTTTCAATGCGCGAAAGAATACCGAAAAATAATACGGTACGCGAAAAGCAAAACTCGAAAGAATACCGAAAAATAATACGGTAAAGAATACGGGCGAAAAGCAAAACTCGCTAACTTTCAATGCGCGAAAGAATACCGAAAAATTATACGGTAAAGAATACGGGCCAAAAGCAAAACTCGCTAACTTTCAATACGCGAAACAATACCGAAAAATAATACGGTACGCGAAAAGGAAAACTCGA
The DNA here is from genome assembly GCF_980474605.1 of Leiobunum rupestre. NCBI lineage: Eukaryota > Metazoa > Arthropoda > Arachnida > Opiliones > Sclerosomatidae > Leiobunum > Leiobunum rupestre. The sequence continues at coordinate 37,279,089 of NC_143390.1, forward strand.
AAGAATACCGAAAAATAATACGGTAAAGAATACGGGCGAAAAACAAATCTCGCTAACTTTCAATGCGCGAAAGAATACCTAAAAATAATACGGTACGCGAAAAGGAAAACTCGAAAGAATAGCGAAAACAATACGGTAAAGAATACGGGCGAAAAGCAAAACTCGCTAACTTTCAATGCGCGAAAGAATACCGAAAAATAATACGGTACGCGAAAAGCAAAACTCGAAAGAATACCGAAAAATAATACGGTAAAGAATACGGGCGAAAAGCAAAACTCGCTAACTTTCAATGCGCGAAAGAATACCGAAAAATAATACGGTACGCGAAAAGCAAAACTCGAAAGAATACCGAAAAATAATACGGTAAAGAATACGGGCGAAAAGCAAAACTCGCTAACTTTCAATGCGCGAAAGAATACCGAAAAATAATACGGTAAAGAATACGGGCCAAAAGCAAAATACGCTAACTTTCAATACGCGAATGAATACCGAAAAATAATACGGTAAAGAATACGGGCCAAAAGCAAAACTCGCTAACTTTCAATACGCGAAAGAATACCGAAAAATAATACGGTACGCGAAAAGAAAACTCGAAAGAATACCGAAAAATAATACGGTAAAGAATACGAGCGAAAAGCAAAACTCGCTAACTTTCAATGCGCGAAAGAATACCGAAAAATAATATGGTAAAGAATACGGGCCAAAAGCAAAACTCGCTAACTTTCAATGCGCGAAAGAATACCGAAAAATAATACGGTACGCGAAAAGCAAAACTCGAAAGAATACCGAAAAATAATACGGTAAAGAATACGGGCGAAAAGCAAAACTCGCTAACTTTCAATGCGCGAAAGAATACCGAAAAATAATACGGTACGCGAAAAGCAAAACTCGAAAGAATACCGAAAAATAATACGGTAAAGAATACGGGCGAAAAGCAAAACTCGCTAACTTTCAATGCGCGAAAGAATACCGAAAAATAATACGGTAAAGAATACGGGCCAAAAGCAAAATACGCTAACTTTCAATATAAGAAAGAATACCGAAAAATAATACGGTAAAGAATACGGGCCAAAAGCAAAACTCGCTAACTTTCAATACGCGAAAGAATACCGAAAAATAATACGGTACGCGAAAAGAAAACTCGAAAGAATACCGAAAAATAATTCGGTAAAGAATACGAGCGAAAAGCAAAACTCGCTAACTTTCAATGCGCGAAAGAATACCGAAAAATAATACGGTAAAGAATACGGGCTAAAAGCTAAACTCGCTAACTTTCAATACGCGAAAGAATACCGAAATATAATACGGTACGCGAAAAGCAAAACTCGAAAGAATACCGAAAAATAATACGGTAAAGAATACGGGCGAAAAGCAAAACTCGCTAACTTTCAATGCGCGAAAGAATACCGAAAAATAATACGGTAAAGAATACGGGCGAAAAGCAAAACTCGCTAACTTTCAATGCGTGAAAGAATATCGAAAAATAATACGGTAAAGAATACGGGCGAAAAGCAAAACTCGCTAACTTTCAATGCGTGAAAGAATACCGAAAAATAATACGGTAAAGAATACGGGCCAAAAGCAAAACTCGCTAACTTTCAATATAAGAAAGAATACCGAAAAATAATACGGTAAAGAATACGGGCGAAAAGCAAAACTCGCTAACTTTCAAAGAGCGAAAGAATACCGAAAATAATACGGTACGCGAAAAGCAAAACTCGAAAGAATACCGAAAAATAATACGGTAAAGAATACGGGCGAAAAGCAAAACTCGCTAACTTTCAATGCGCGAAAGAATACCGAAAAATAATACGGTAAAGAATACGGGCCAAAAGCAAAACTCGCTAACTTTCAATACGCGAAAGAATACCGAAAAATAATACGGTACGCGAAAAGCAAAACTAGAAAGAATACCGAAAAATAATACGGTAAAGAATACGGGCGAAAAGCAAAACTCGCTAACTTTTAATGCGCGAAAGAATACCGAAAAATAATACGGTAAAGAATACGGGCGAAAAGCAAAACTCGCTAACTTTCAATGCGCGAAAGAATACCGAAAAATCTACGGTAAAGAATACGGGCGAAAAGCAAAACTCGCTAACTTTCAATGCGCGAAAGAATACCGAAAAATAATACGGTACGCAAAAAGCAAAACTCGAAAGAATACCGAAAAATAATACGGTAAAGAATACGGGCGAAAAGCAAAACTCGCTAACTTTCAATGCGCGAAAGAATACCTAAAAATAATACGGTACGCGAAAAGGAAAACTCGAAAGAATAGCGAAAATAATACGGTAAAGAATACGGGCGAAAAGCAAAACTCGCTAACTTTCAATGCGCGAAAGAATACCGAAAAATAATATGGTAAAGAATCCGGATCAAAAGCAAAACTCGCTAACTTTCAATGCGCGAAAGAATACCGAAAAATAATATGGTAAAGAATACGGGCCAAAAGCAAAACTCGCTAACTTTCAATGCGCGAAAGAATACCGAAAAATAATAAGGTACGCGAAAAGCAAAACTCGAAAGAATACCGAAAAATAATACGGAAAAGAATACGGGCGAAAAGCAAAACTCGCTAACTTTCAATGCGCGAAAGAATACCGAAAAATAATACGGTAAAGAATACGGGCTAAAAGCTTAACTCGCTAACTTTCAATACGCGAAAGAATACCGAAATATAATACGGTACGCGAAAAGCAAAACTCGAAAGAATACCGAAAAATAATACGGTAAAGAATACGGGCGAAAAGCAAAACTCGCTAACTTTCAATACGCGAAAGAATACCGAAAAATAATACGTTAAAGAATACGGGCGAAAAGCAAAACTCGCTAACTTTCAATGCGCGAAAGAATACCGAAAAATAATACGGTACGCGAAAAGCAAAACTCGAAAGAATACCGAAAAATAATACGGTAAAGAATACGAGCGAAAAGCAAAACTCGCTAACTTTCAATGCGCGAAAGAATACCGAAAAACAATACGGTAAAGAATACGGGCTAAAAGCTAAACTCGCTAACTTTCAATACGCGAAAGAATACCGAAATATAATACGGTACGCGAAAAGCAAAACTCGAAAGAATACCGAAAAATAATATGGTAAAGAATACGGGCGAAAAGCAAAACTCGCTAACTTTCAATGCGCGAAAGAATACCGAAAAATAATACGGTAAAGAATACGGGCGAAAAGCAAAACTCGCTAACTTTCAATATGCGAAAGAATACCGAAAAATAATACGGTAAAGAATACGGGCGAAAAGCAAAGCTCGCTAACTTTCAATGCGTGAAAGAATATCGAAAAATAATACGGTAAAGAATACGGGCCAAAAGCAAAACTCGCTAACATTCAATATGCGAAAGAATACCGAAAAATAATACGGTAAAGAATACGGGCGAAAAGCAAAACTCGCTAACTTTCAATGCGCGAAAGAATACCGAAAAATAATACGGTACGCGAAAAGCAAAACTCGAAAGAATACCGAAAAATAATATGGTAAAGAATACGGGCGAAAAGCAAAACTCGCTAACTTTCAATGCGCGAAAGAATACCGAAAAATAATACGGTAAAGAATACGGGCCAAAAGCAAAACTCGCTAACTTTCAATACGCGAAAAAATACCGAAAAATATACGGTATGCGAAAAGCAAAACTCGAAAGAATACCGAAAAATAATACGGTTAAGAATACGGGCCAAAAGCAAAACTCGCTAGCTTTCAATACGCGAAAGAATACCGAAAAATAATACGGTAAAGAATACGGGCGAAAAGCAAAACTCGCTAACTTTCAATGCGCGAAAGAATACCGAAAAATAATACGGTAAAGAATACGGGCGAAAAGCAAAACTCGCTAACTTTCAATGCGCGAAAGAATACCGAAAAATCTACGGTAAAGAATACGGGCGAAAAGCAAAACTCGCTAACTTTCAATGCGCGAAAGAATACCGAAAAATAATACGGTACGCGAAAAGCAAAACACGAAAGAATACCGAAAAATAATACGGTAAAGAATACGGGCGAAAAGCAAAACTCGCTTACTTTCAATGCGCGAAAGAATACCGAAAAATAATACGGTACGCGAAAAGCAAAACTCGAAAGAATACCGAAAAATAATACGGTAAAGAATACGGGCGAAAAGCAAAACTCGCTAACTTTCAATGCGCGAAAGAATACCGAAAAATAATACGGTAAAGAATACGGGCGAAAAGCAAAACTCGCTAACTTTCAATGCGCGAAAGAATACCGAAAAATCTACGGTAAAGAATACGGGCGAAAAGCAAAACTCGCTAACTTTCAATGCGCGAAAGAATACCGAAAAATAATACGGTACGCGAAAAGCAAAACACGAAAGAATACCGAAAAATAATACGGTAAAGAATACGGGCGAAAAGCAAAACTCGCTTACTTTCAATGCGCGAAAGAATACCGAAAAATAATACGGTAAAGAATACGGGCCAAAAGCAAAACTCGCTAACTTTCAATACGCGAAAGAATACCGAAAAATAATACGGTACGCGAAAAGCAAAACTCGAAAGAATACCGAAAAATAATACGGTAAAGAATACGGGCGAAAAGCAAAACTCGCTAACTTTCATTGCGTGAAAGAATACCGAAAAATAATACGGTAAAGAATACGGGCCAAAAGCAAAACTCAATAACTTTCAATATGCGAAAGAATACCGAAAAATAATACGATAAAGAATACGAGCGAAAAGCAAAACTCGCTAACTTTCAATGCGCGAAAGAATACCGAAAAATAATACGGTACGCGAAAAGCAAAACTCGAAAGAATACCGAAAAATAATATGGTAAAGAATACGGGCGAAAAGCAAAACTCGCTAACTTTCAATGCGCGAAAGAATACCGAAAAATAATACGGTAAAGAATACGGGCCAAAAGCAAAACTCGCTAACTTTCAATACGCGAAAAAATACCGAAAAATATACGGTATGCGAAAAGCAAAACTCGAAAGAATACCGAAAAATAATACGGTTAAGAATACGGGCCAAAAGCAAAACTCGCTAGCTTTCAATACGCGAAAGAATACCGAAAAATAATACGGTAAAGAATACGGGCGAAAAGCAAAACTCGCTAACTTTCAATGCGCGAAAGAATACCGAAAAATAATACGGTAAAGAATACGGGCGAAAAGCAAAACTCGCTAACTTTCAATGCGCGAAAGAATACCGAAAAATCTACGGTAAAGAATACGGGCGAAAAGCAAAACTCGCTAACTTTCAATGCGCGAAAGAATACCGAAAAATAATACGGTACGCGAAAAGCAAAACACGAAAGAATACCGAAAAATAATACGGTAAAGAATACGGGCGAAAAGCAAAACTCGCTTACTTTCAATGCGCGAAAGAATACCGAAAAATAATACGGTAAAGAATACGGGCCAAAAGCAAAACTCGCTAACTTTCAATACGCGAAAGAATACCGAAAAATAATACGGTACGCGAAAAGCAAAACTCGAAAGAATACCGAAAAATAATACGGTAAAGAATACGGGCGAAAAGCAAAACTCGCTAACTTTCATTGCGTGAAAGAATACCAAAAAATTATACGGTAAAGAATACGGGCCAAAAGCAAAACTCAATAACTTTCAATATGCGAAAGAATACCGAAAAATAATACGATAAAGAATACGGGCGAAAAGCAAAACTCGCTAACTTTCAATGCGCGAAAGAATACCGAAAAATAATACGGTACGCGAAAAGCAAAACTCGAAAGAATACCGAAAAATAATACGGTAAAGAATACGGGCGAAAAGCAAAACTCGCTAACTTTCAATGCGCGAAAGAATACCGAAAAATAATACGTTAAAGAATACGGGCCAAAAGCAAAACTCGCTAACTTTCAATACGCGAAACAATACCGAAAAATAATACGGTACGCGAAAAGGAAAACTCGAAAGAATACCGAAAAATAATACGGTAAAGAATACGGGCGAAAAGCAAATCTCGCTAACTTTCAATGCGCGAAAGAATACCTAAAAATAATACGGTACGCGAAAAGGAAAACTCGAAAGAATAGCGAAAATAATACGGTAAAGAATACGGGCGAAAAGCAAAACTCGCTAATTTTCAATGCGCGAAAGAATACCGTAAAATAATATGGTAAAGAATACGGGCCAAAAGCAAATTTCGCTAACTTTCAATGCGCGAAAGAATACCGAAAAATAATATGGTAAAGAATACGGGCCAAAAGCAAAACTCGCTAACTTTCAATGCGCGAAAGAATACCGAAAAATAATACGGTACGCGAAAAGCAAAACTCGAAAGAATACCGAAAAATAATACGGTAAAGAATACGGGCGAAAAGCAAAACTCGCTAACTTTCAATGCGCGAAAGAATACCGAAAAATAATACGGTACGCGAAAAGCAAAACTCGAAAGAATACCGAAAAATAATACGGTAAAGAATACGGGCGAAAAGCAAAACTCGCTAACTTTCAATGCGCGAAAGAATACCGAAAAATAATACGGTAAAGAATACGGGCCAAAAGCAAAACTCGCTAACTTTCAATACGCGAAAGAATACCGAAAAATAATACGGTAAAGAATACGGGCCAAAAGCAAAACTCGCTAACTTTCAATACGCGAAAGAATACCGAAAAATAATACGGTAAAGAATACGGGCGAAAAGCAAAACTCGCTAACTTTCAATGCGCGAAAGAATACCGAAAAATAATACGGTACGCGAAAAGCAAAACTCGAAAGAATACCGAAAAATAATACGGTAAAGAATACGGGCGAAAAGCAAAACTCGCTAACTTTCAATGCGCGAAAGAATACCGAAAAATAATATGGTAAAGAATACGGGCTAAAAGCTAAACTCGCTAACTTTCAATACGCGAAAGAATACCGAAATATAATACGGTACGCGAAAAGCAAAACTCGAAAGAATACCGAAAAATAATACGGTAAAGAATACGGGCGAAAAGCAAAACTCGCTAACTTTCAATGCGCGAAAGAATACCGAAAAATAATACGGTAAAGAATACGGGCGAAAAGCAAAACTCGCTAACTTTCAATGCGTGAAAGAATATCGAAAAATAATACGGTAAAGAATACGGGCGAAAAGCAAAACTCACTAACTTTCAATGCGCGAAAGAATACCGAAAAATAATACGGTACGCGAAAAGCAAAACTCGAAAGAATACCGAAAAATAATACGGTAAAGAATACGGGCGAAAAGCAAAACTCGCTAACTTTCAATGCGCGAAAGAATACCGAAAAATAATACGGTAAAGAATACGGGCCAAAAGCAAAACTCGCTAACTTTCAATATGCGAAAGAATACCGAAAAATAATACGGTAAAGAATACGGGCGAAAAGCAAAACTCGCTAACTTTCAATGCGCGAAAGAATACCGAAAAATAATACGGTACGCGAAAAGCAAAACTCGAAAGAATACCGAAAAATAATACGGTAAAGAATACGGGCGAAAAGCAAAACTCGCTAACTTTCAATGCGCGAAAGAATACCGAAAAATAATACGGTAAAGAATACGGGCCAAAAGCAAAACTCGCTAACTTTCAATACGCGAAAGAATACCGAAAAATAATACGGTACGCGAAAAGCAAAACTCGAAAGAATACCGAAAAATAATACGGTTAAGAATACGGGCCAAAAGCAAAACTCGCTAACTTTCAATACGTGAAAGAATACCGAAAAATAATACGGTAAAGAATACGGGCGAAAAGCAAAACTCGCTAACTTTCAATGCGCGAAAGAATACCGAAAAATAATACGGTAAAGAATACGGGCGAAAAGCAAAACTCGCTAACTTTCAATGCGCGAAAGAATACCGAAAAATAATACGGTAAAGAATACGGGCGAAAAGCAAAACTCGCTAACTTTCAATGCGCGAAAGAATACCGAAAAATAATACGGTACGCGAAAAGCAAAACTCGAAAGAATACCGAAAAATAATACGGTACGCGAAAAGCAAAACTCGAAAGAATACCGAAAAATAATACGGTAAAGAATACGGGCGAAAAGCAAAACTCGCTAACTTTCAATGCGCGAAAGAATACCGAAAAATAATACGGTAAAGAATACGGGCCAAAAGCAAAACTCGCTAACTTTCAATACGCGAAAGAATACCGAAAAATAATACGGTACGCGAAAAGCAAAACTCGAAAGAATACCGAAAAATAATACGGTTAAGACTACGGGCCAAAAGCAAAACTCGCTAACTTTCAATACGCGAAAGAATACCGAAAAATAATACGGTAAAGAATACGGGCGAAAATCAAAACTCGCTAACTTTCAATGCGCGAAAGAATACCGAAAAATAATACGGTAAAGAATACGGGCGAAAAGCAAAACTCGCTAACTTTCAATGCGCGAAAGAATACCGAAAAATAATACGGTAAAGAATACGGGCGAAAAGCAAAACTCGCTAACTTTCAATGCGCGAAAGAATACCGAAAAATAATACGGTAAAGAATACGGGCCAAAAGCAAAACTCGCTAACTTTCAATGCGCGAAAGAATACCGAAAAATAATACGGTAAAGAATACGGGCCAAAAGCAAAACTCGCTAACTTTCAATACGCGAAAGAATACCGAAAAATAATACGGTAAAGAATACGGGCCAAAAGCAAAACTCGCTAACTTTCAATACGCGAAAGAATACCGAAAAATAATACGGTACGCGAAAAGCAAAACTCGAAAGAATACCGAAAAATAACACGGTAAAGAATACGGGCGAAAAGCAAAACTCGCTAACTTTCAATGCGCGAAAGAATACCGAAAAATAATACGGTAAAGAATACGGGCCAAAAGCAAAACTCGCTAACTTTCAATACGCGAAAGAATACCGAAAAATAATACGGTACGCGAAAAGCAAAACTCGAAAGAATACCGAAAAATTATACGGTTAAGAATACGGGCCAAAAGCAAAACTCGCTAACTTTCAAAAAGCGAAAGAATACCGAAAAATAATACGGTAAAGAATACGGGCCAAAAGCAAAACTCGCTAACTTTCAATACGCGAAAGAATACCGAAAAATAATACGGTACGCGAAAAGCAAAACTCGAAAGAATACCGAAAAATTATACGGTTAAGAATACGGGCCAAAAGCAAAACTCGCTAACTTTCAAAAAGCGAAAGAATACCGAAAAATAATACGGTAAAGAATACGGGCCAAAAGCAAAACTCGCTAACTTTCAATACGCGAAAGAATACCGAAAAATAATACGGTAAAGAATACGGGCCAAAAGCATAACTCGCTAACTTTCAATGCGCGAAAGAATACCGAAAAATAATACGGTACGCGAAAAGCAAAACTCGAAAGCATACCGAAAAATAATACGGTAAAGAATACGAGCGAAAAGCAAAACTCGCTAACTTTCAATGCGTGAAAGAATATCGAAAAATAATACGGTAAAGAATACGGGCGAAAAGCAAAACTCGCTAACTTTCAATGCGTGAAAGAATACCGAAAAATAATACGGTACGCGAAAAGCAAAACTCGAAAGAATACCGAAAAATAATATGGTAAAGAATACGGGCGAAAAGCAAAACTCGCTAACTTTCAATGCGCGAAAGAATACCGAAAAATAATACGGTAAAGAATACGGGCCAAAAGCAAAACTCGCTAACTTTCAATATGCGAAAGAATACCGAAAAATAATACGGTAAAGAATACGGGCGAAAAGCAAAACTCGCTAACTTTCAATGCGCGAAAGAATACCGAAAAATAATACGGTAAAGAATACGGGCGAAAAGCAAAAATCGCTAACTTTCAATACGCGAAAGAATACCGAAAAATAATATGGTAAAGAATACGGGCTAAAAGCAAAACTCGCTAACTTTCAATGCGCGAAAGAATACCGAAAAATAATACGGTACGCGAAAAGCAAAACTCGAAAGAATACCGAAAAATAATACGGTAAACAATACGAGCGAAAAGCAAAACTCGCTAACTTTCAATGAGCGAAAGAATACCGAAAAATAATACGGTAAAGAATACGGGCTAAAAGCTAAACTCGCGAACTTTCAATACGCGAAAGAATACCGAAATATAATACGGTACGCGAAAAGCAAAACTCGAAAGAATACTGAAAAATAATACGGTAAAGAATACGGGCGAAAAGCAAAACTCGCTAACTTTCAATGCGCGAAAGAATACCGAAAAATAATACGGTACAGAATACGGGCGAAAAGCAAAACTCGCTAACTTTCAATGCGTGAAAGAATATCGAAAAATAATACGGTAAAGAATACGGGCGAAAAGCAAAACTCGCTAACTTTCAATGCGTGAAAGAATACCGAAAAATAATACGGTACGCGAAAAGCAAAACTCGAAAGAATACCGAAAAATAATACGGTAAAGAATACGGGCGAAAAGCAAAACTCGCTAACTTTCAATGCGCGAAAGAATACCGAAAAATAATACGGTAAAGAATACGGGCCAAAAGCAAAACTCGCTAACTTTCAATATGCGAAAGAATACCGAAAAATAATACGGTAAAGAATACGGGCGAAAAGCAAAACTCGCTAACTTTCAATGCGCGAAAGAATACTGAAAAATAATACGGTACGCGAAAAGCAAAACTCGAAAGAATACCGAAAAATAATACGGTAAAGAATACGGGCGAAAAGCAAAACTCGCTAACTTTCAATGCGCGAAAGAATACCGAAAAATAATACGGTACGCGAAAAGCAAAACTCGAAAGAATACCGAAAAATAATACGGTAAAGAATACGGGCGAAAAGCAAAACTCGCTAACTTTCAATGCGCGAAAGAATACCGAAAAATAATACGGTAAAGAATACGGGCCAAAAGCAAAACTCGCTAACTTTCAATATGCGAAAGAATACCGAAAAATAATACGGTAAAGAATACGGGCGAAAAGCAAAACTCGCTAACTTTCAATGCGCGAAAGAATACCGAAAAATAATACGGTACGCGAAAAGCAAAACTCGAAAGAATACCGAAAAATAATACGGTAAAGAATACGGGCGAAAAGCAAAACTCGCTAACTTTCAATGCGCGAAAGAATACCGAAAAATAATACGGTAAAGAATACGGGCCAAAAGCAAAACTCGCTAACTTTCAATACGCGAAAGAATACCGAAAAATAATACGGTACGCGAAAAGCAAAACTCGAAAGAATACCGAAAAATAATACGGTTAAGAATACGGGCCAAAAGCAAAACTCGCTAACTTTCAATACGTGAAAGAATACCGAAAAATAATACGGTAAAGAATACGGGCGAAAAGCAAAACTCGCTAACTTTCAATGCGCGAAAGAATACCGAAAAATAATACAATAAAGAATACGGGCGAAAAGCAAAACTCGCTAACTTTCAATGCGCGAAAGAATACCGAAAAATAATACGGTAAAGAATACGGGCGAAAAGCAAAACTCGCTAACTTTCAATGCGCGAAAGAATACCGAAAAATAATACGGTAAAGAATACGGGCGAAAAGCAAAACTCGCTAACTTTCAATGCGTGAAAGAATATCGAAAAATAATACGGTAAAGAATACGGGCGAAAAGCAAAACTCGCTAACTTTCAATGCGCGAAAGAATACCGAAAAATAATATGGTAAAGAATCCGGGCCAAAAGCAAAACTCGCTAACTTTCAATGCGCGAAAGAATACCGAAAAATAATATGGTAAAGAATACGGGCCAAAAGCAAAACTCGCTAACTTTCAATGCGCGAAAGAATACCGAAAAATAATAAGGTACGCGAAAAGCAAAACTCGAAAGAATACCGAAAAATAATACGGAAAAGAATACGGGCGAAAAGCAAAACTCGCTAACTTTCAATGCGCGAAAGAATACCGAAAAATAATACGGTAAAGAATACGGGCTAAAAGCTTAACTCGCTAACTTTCAATACGCGAAAGAATACCGAAATATAATACGGTACGCGAAAAGCAAAACTCGAAAGAATACCGAAAAATAATACGGTAAAGAATACGGGCGAAAAGCAAAACTCGCTAACTTTCAATACGCGAAAGAATACCGAAAAATAATACGTTAAAGAATACGGGCGAAAAGCAAAACTCGCTAACTTTCAATGCGCGAAAGAATACCGAAAAATAATACGGTACGCGAAAAGCAAAACTCGAAAGAATACCGAAAAATAATACGGTAAAGAATACGAGCGAAAAGCAAAACTCGCTAACTTTCAATGCGCGAAAGAATACCGAAAAACAATACGGTAAAGAATACGGGCTAAAAGCTAAACTCGCTAACTTTCAATACGCGAAAGAATACCGAAATATAATACGGTACGCGAAAAGCAAAACTCGAAAGAATACCGAAAAATAATACGGTAAAGAATACGGGCGAAAAGCAAAACTCGCTAACTTTCAATATGCGAAAGAATACCGAAAAATAATACGGTAAAGAATACGGGCGAAAAGCAAAGCTCGCTAACTTTCAATGCGTGAAAGAATACCGAAAAATAATACGGTAAAGAATACGGGCCAAAAGCAAAACTCGCTAACATTCAATATGCGAAAGAATACCGAAAAATAAAACGGTAAAGAATACGGGCGAAAAGCAAAACTCGCTAACTTTCAATGCGCGAAAGAATACCGAAAAATAATACGGTACGCGAAAAGCAAAACTCGAAAGAATACCGAAAAATAATATGGTAAAGAATACGGGCGAAAAGCAAAACTCGCTAACTTTCAATGCGCGAAAGAATACCGAAAAATAATACGGTAAAGAATACGGGCCAAAAGCAAAACTCGCTAACTTTCAATACGCGAAAAAATACCGAAAAATATACGGTATGCGAAAAGCAAAACTCGAAAGAATACCGAAAAATAATACGGTTAAGAATACGGGCCAAAAGCAAAACTCGCTAGCTTTCAATACGCGAAAGAATACCGAAAAATAATACGGTAAAGAATACGGGTGAAAAGCAAAACTCGCTAACTTTCAATGCGCGAAAGAATACCGAAAAATAATACGGTAAAGAATACGGGCGAAAAGCAAAACTCGCTAACTTTCAATGCGCGAAAGAATACCGAAAAATCTACGGTAAAGAATACGGGCGAAAAGCAAAACTCGCTAACTTTCAATGCGCGAAAGAATACCGAAAAATAATACGGTACGCGAAAAGCAAAACACGAAAGAATACCGAAAAATAATACGGTAAAGAATACGGGCGAAAAGCAAAACTCGCTTACTTTCAATGCGCGAAAGAATACCGAAAAATAATACGGTAAAGAATACGGGCCAAAAGCAAAACTCGCTAACTTTCAATACGCGAAAGAATACCGAAAAATAATACGGTACGCGAAAAGCAAAACTCGAAAGAATACCGAAAAATAATACGGTAAAGAATACGGGCGAAAAGCAAAACTCGCTAACTTTCAATGCGCGAAAGAATACCGAAAAATAATACGGTAAAGAATACGGGCGAAAAGCAAAACTCGCTAACTTTCAATGCGCGAAAGAATACCGAAAAATCTACGGTAAAGAATACGGGCGAAAAGCAAAACTCGCTAACTTTCAATGCGCGAAAGAATACCGAAAAATAATACGGTACGCGAAAAGCAAAACACGAAAGAATACCGAAAAATAATACGGTAAAGAATACGGGCGAAAAGCAAAACTCGCTTACTTTCAATGCGCGAAAGAATACCGAAAAATAATACGGTAAAGAATACGGGCCAAAAGCAAAACTCGCTAACTTTCAATACGCGAAAGAATACCGAAAAATAATACGGTACGCGAAAAGCAAAACTCGAAAGAATACCGAAAAATAATACGGTAAAGAATACGGGCGAAAAGCAAAACTCGCTAACTTTCATTGCGTGAAAGAATACCGAAAAATAATACGGTAAAGAATACGGGCCAAAAGCAAAACTCAATAACTTTCAATATGCGAAAGAATACCGAAAAATAATACGATAAAGAATACGGGCGAAAAGCAAAACTCGCTAACTTTCAATGCGCGAAAGAATACCGAAAAATAATACGGTACGCGAAAAGCAAAACTCGAAAGAATACCGAAAAATAATATGGTAAAGAATACGGGCGAAAAGCAAAACTCGCTAACTTTCAATGCGCGAAAGAATACCGAAAAATAATACGGTAAAGAATACGGGCCAAAAGCAAAACTCGCTAACTTTCAATACGCGAAAAAATACCGAAAAATATACGGTATGCGAAAAGCAAAACTCGAAAGAATACCGAAAAATAATACGGTTAAGAATACGGGCCAAAAGCAAAACTCGCTAGCTTTCAATACGCGAAAGAATACCGAAAAATAATACGGTAAAGAATACGGGCGAAAAGCAAAACTCGCTAACTTTCAATGCGCGAAAGAATACCGAAAATAATACGGTAAAGAATACGGGCGAAAAGCAAAACTCGCTAACTTTCAATGCGCGAAAGAATACCGAAAAATCTACGGTAAAGAATACGGGCGAAAAGCAAAACTCGCTAACTTTCAATGCGCGAAAGAATACCGAAAAATAATACGGTACGCGAAAAGCAAAACACGAAAGAATACCGAAAAATAATACGGTAAAGAATACGGGCGAAAAGCAAAACTCGCTTACTTTCAATGCGCGAAAGAATACCGAAAAATAATACGGTAAAGAATACGGGCCAAAAGCAAAACTTGCTAACTTTCAATACGCGAAAGAATACCGAAAAATAATACGGTACGCGAAAAGCAAAACTCGAAAGAATACCGAAAAATAATACGGTAAAGAATACGGGCGAAAAGCAAAACTCGCTAACTTTCATTGCGTGAAAGAATACCAAAAAATTATACGGTAAAGAATACGGGCCAAAAGCAAAACTCAATAACTTTCAATATGCGAAAGAATACCGAAAAATAATACGATAAAGAATACGGGCGAAAAGCAAAACTCGCTAACTTTCAATGCGCGAAAGAATACCGAAAAATAATACGGTACGCGAAAAGCAAAACTCGAAAGAATACCGAAAAATAATACGGTAAAGAATACGGGCGAAAAGCAAAACTCGCTAACTTTCAATGCGCGAAAGAATACCGAAAAATAATACGTTAAAGAATACGGGCCAAAAGCAAAACTCGCTAACTTTCAATACGCGAAACAATACCGAAAAATAATACGGTACGCGAAAAGGAAAACTCGAAAGAATACCGAAAAATAATATGGTAAAGAATACGGGCGAAAAGCAAAACTCGCTAACTTTCAATGCGCGAAAGAATACCGAAAAATAATACGGTAAAGAATACGGGCCAAAAGCAAAACTCGCTAACTTTCAATACGCGAAAAAATACCGAAAAATATACGGTATGCGAAAAGCAAAACTCGAAAGAATACCGAAAAATAATACGGTTAAGAATACGGGCCAAAAGCAAAACTCGCTAGCTTTCAATACGCGAAAGAATACCGAAAAATAATACGGTAAAGAATACGGGCGAAAAGCAAAACTCGCTAACTTTCAATGCGCGAAAGAATACCGAAAATAATACGGTAAAGAATACGGGCGAAAAGCAAAACTCGCTAACTTTCAATGCGCGAAAGAATACCGAAAAATCTACGGTAAAGAATACGGGCGAAAAGCAAAACTCGCTAACTTTCAATGCGCGAAAGAATACCGAAAAATAATACGGTACGCGAAAAGCAAAACACGAAAGAATACCGAAAAATAATACGGTAAAGAATACGGGCGAAAAGCAAAACTCGCTTACTTTCAATGCGCGAAAGAATACCGAAAAATAATACGGTAAAGAATACGGGCCAAAAGCAAAACTTGCTAACTTTCAATACGCGAAAGAATACCGAAAAATAATACGGTACGCGAAAAGCAAAACTCGAAAGAATACCGAAAAATAATACGGTAAAGAATACGGGCGAAAAGCAAAACTCGCTAACTTTCATTGCGTGAAAGAATACCAAAAAATTATACGGTAAAGAATACGGGCCAAAAGCAAAACTCAATAACTTTCAATATGCGAAAGAATACCGAAAAATAATACGATAAAGAATACGGGCGAAAAGCAAAACTCGCTAACTTTCAATGCGCGAAAGAATACCGAAAAATAATACGGTACGCGAAAAGCAAAACTCGAAAGAATACCGAAAAATAATACGGTAAAGAATACGGGCGAAAAGCAAAACTCGCTAACTTTCAATGCGCGAAAGAATACCGAAAAATAATACGTTAAAGAATACGGGCCAAAAGCAAAACTCGCTAACTTTCAATACGCGAAACAATACCGAAAAATAATACGGTACGCGAAAAGGAAAACTCGAAAGAATACCGAAAAATAATACGGTAAAGAATACGGGCGAAAAGCAAATCTCGCTAACTTTCAATGCGCGAAAGAATACCTAAAAATAATACGGTACGCGAAAAGGAAAACTCGAAAGAATAGCGAAAATAATACGGTAAAGAATACGGGCGAAAAGCAAAACTCGCTTACTTTCAATGCGCGAAAGAATACCGAAAAATAATACGGTAAAGAATACGGGCCAAAAGCAAAACTCGCTTACTTTCAATGCGCGAAAGAATACCGAAAAATAATACGGTAAAGAATACGGGCCAAAAGCAAAACTCGCTAACTTTCAATACGCGAAAGAATACCGAAAAATAATACGGTACGCGAAAAGCAAAACTCGAAAGAATACCGAAAAATAATACGGTAAAGAATACGGGCGAAAAGCAAAACTCGCTAACTTTCATTGCGTGAAAGAATACCGAAAAATAATACGGTAAAGAATACGGGCCAAAAGCAAAACTCAATAACTTTCAATATGCGAAAGAATACCGAAAAATAATACGATAAAGAATACGGGCGAAAAGCAAAACTCGCTAACTTTCAATGCGCGAAAGAATACCGAAAAATAATACGGTACGCGAAAAGCAAAACTCGAAAGAATACCGAAAAATAATATGGTAAAGAATACGGGCGAAAAGCAAAACTCGCTAACTTTCAATGCGCGAAAGAATACCGAAAAATAATACGGTAAAGAATACGGGCCAAAAGCAAAACTCGCTAACTTTCAATACGCGAAAAAATACCGAAAAATATACGGTATGCGAAAAGCAAAACTCGAAAGAATACCGAAAAATAATACGGTTAAGAATACGGGCCAAAAGCAAAACTCGCTAGCTTTCAATACGCGAAAGAATACCGAAAAATAATACGGTAAAGAATACGGGCGAAAAGCAAAACTCGCTAACTTTCAATGCGCGAAAGAATACCGAAAATAATACGGTAAAGAATACGGGCGAAAAGCAAAACTCGCTAACTTTCAATGCGCGAAAGAATACCGAAAAATCTACGGTAAAGAATACGGGCGAAAAGCAAAACTCGCTAACTTTCAATGCGCGAAAGAATACCGAAAAATAATACGGTACGCGAAAAGCAAAACACGAAAGAATACCGAAAAATAATACGGTAAAGAATACGGGCGAAAAGCAAAACTCGCTTACTTTCAATGCGCGAAAGAATACCGAAAAATAATACGGTAAAGAATACGGGCCAAAAGCAAAACTTGCTAACTTTCAATACGCGAAAGAATACCGAAAAATAATACGGTACGCGAAAAGCAAAACTCGAAAGAATACCGAAAAATAATACGGTAAAGAATACGGGCGAAAAGCAAAACTCGCTAACTTTCATTGCGTGAAAGAATACCAAAAAATTATACGGTAAAGAATACGGGCCAAAAGCAAAACTCAATAACTTTCAATATGCGAAAGAATACCGAAAAATAATACGATAAAGAATACGGGCGAAAAGCAAAACTCGCTAACTTTCAATGCGCGAAAGAATACCGAAAAATAATACGGTACGCGAAAAGCAAAACTCGAAAGAATACCGAAAAATAATACGGTAAAGAATACGGGCGAAAAGCAAAACTCGCTAACTTTCAATGCGCGAAAGAATACCGAAAAATAATACGTTAAAGAATACGGGCCAAAAGCAAAACTCGCTAACTTTCAATACGCGAAACAATACCGAAAAATAATACGGTACGCGAAAAGGAAAACTCGAAAGAATACCGAAAAATAATATGGTAAAGAATACGGGCGAAAAGCAAAACTCGCTAACTTTCAATGCGCGAAAGAATACCGAAAAATAATACGGTAAAGAATACGGGCCAAAAGCAAAACTCGCTAACTTTCAATACGCGAAAAAATACCGAAAAATATACGGTATGCGAAAAGCAAAACTCGAAAGAATACCGAAAAATAATACGGTTAAGAATACGGGCCAAAAGCAAAACTCGCTAGCTTTCAATGCGCGAAAGAATACCGAAAATAATACGGTAAAGAATACGGGCGAAAAGCAAAACTCGCTAACTTTCAATGCGCGAAAGAATACCGAAAAATCTACGGTAAAGAATACGGGCGAAAAGCAAAACTCGCTAACTTTCAATGCGCGAAAGAATACCGAAAAATAATACGGTACGCGAAAAGCAAAACACGAAAGAATACCGAAAAATAATACGGTAAAGAATACGGGCGAAAAGCAAAACTCGCTTACTTTCAATGCGCGAAAGAATACCGAAAAATAATACGGTAAAGAATACGGGCCAAAAGCAAAACTTGCTAACTTTCAATACGCGAAAGAATACCGAAAAATAATACGGTACGCGAAAAGCAAAACTCGAAAGAATACCGAAAAATAATACGGTAAAGAATACGGGCGAAAAGCAAAACTCGCTAACTTTCATTGCGTGAAAGAATACCAAAAAATTATACGGTAAAGAATACGGGCCAAAAGCAAAACTCAATAACTTTCAATATGCGAAAGAATACCGAAAAATAATACGATAAAGAATACGGGCGAAAAGCAAAACTCGCTAACTTTCAATGCGCGAAAGAATACCGAAAAATAATACGGTACGCGAAAAGCAAAACTCGAAAGAATACCGAAAAATAATACGGTAAAGAATACGGGCGAAAAGCAAAACTCGCTAACTTTCAATGCGCGAAAGAATACCGAAAAATAATACGTTAAAGAATACGGGCCAAAAGCAAAACTCGCTAACTTTCAATACGCGAAACAATACCGAAAAATAATACGGTACGCGAAAAGGAAAACTCGAAAGAATACCGAAAAATAATACGGTAAAGAATACGGGCGAAAAGCAAATCTCGCTAACTTTCAATGCGCGAAAGAATACCTAAAAATAATACGGTACGCGAAAAGGAAAACTCGAAAGAATAGCGAAAATAATACGGTAAAGAATACGGGCGAAAAGCAAAACTCGCTAATTTTCAATGCGCGAAAGAATACCGTAAAATAATATGGTAAAGAATACGGGCCAAAAGCAAATTTCGCTAACTTTCAATGCGCGAAAGAATACCGAAAAATAATATGGTAAAGAATACGGGCCAAAAGCAAAACTCGCTAACTTTCAATGCGCGAAAGAATACCGAAAAATAATACGGTACGCGAAAAGCAAAACTCGAAAGAATACCGAAAAATAATACGGTAAAGAATACGGGCGAAAAGCAAAACTCGCTAACTTTCAATGCGCGAAAGAATACCGAAAAATAATACGGTACGCGAAAAGCAAAACTCGAAAGAATACCGAAAAATAATACGGTAAAGAATACGGGCGAAAAGCAAAACTCGCTAACTTTCAATGCGCGAAAGAATACCGAAAAATAATACGGTAAAGAATACGGGCCAAAAGCAAAACTCGCTAACTTTCAATACGCGAAAGAATACCGAAAAATAATACGGTAAAGAATACGGGCCAAAAGCAAAACTCGCTAACTTTCAATACGCGAAAGAATACCGAAAAATAATACGGTAAAGAATACGGGCGAAAAGCAAAACTCGCTAACTTTCAATGCGCGAAAGAATACCGAAAAATAATACGGTACGCGAAAAGCAAAACTCGAAAGAATACCGAAAAATAATACGGTAAAGAATACGGGCGAAAAGCAAAACTCGCTTACTTTTAATGCGCGAAAGAATACCGAAAAATAATATGGTAAAGAATACGGGCTAAAAGCTAAACTCGCTAACTTTCAATACGCGAAAGAATACCGAAATATAATACGGTACGCGAAAAGCAAAACTCGAAAGAATACCGAAAAATAATACGGTAAAGAATACGGGCGAAAAGCAAAACTCGCTAACTTTCAATGCGCGAAAGAATACCGAAAAATAATACGGTAAAGAATACGGGCGAAAAGCAAAACTCGCTAACTTTCAATGCGTGAAAGAATATCGAAAAATAATACGGTAAAGAATACGGGCGAAAAGCAAAACTCACTAACTTTCAATGCGCGAAAGAATACCGAAAAATAATACGGTACGCGAAAAGCAAAACTCGAAAGAATACCGAAAAATAATACGGTAAAGAATACGGGCGAAAAGCAAAACTCGCTAACTTTCAATGCGCGAAAGAATACCGAAAAATAATACGGTAAAGAATACGGGCCAAAAGCAAAACTCGCTAACTTTCAATATGCGAAAGAATACCGAAAAATAATACGGTAAAGAATACGGGCGAAAAGCAAAACTCGCTAACTTTCAATGCGCGAAAGAATACCGAAAAATAATACGGTACGCGAAAAGCAAAACTCGAAAGAATACCGAAAAATAATACGGTAAAGAATACGGGCGAAAAGCAAAACTCGCTAACTTTCAATGCGCGAAAGAATACCGAAAAATAATACGGTAAAGAATACGGGCCAAAAGCAAAACTCGCTAACTTTCAATACGCGAAAGAATACCGAAAAATAATACGGTACGCGAAAAGCAAAACTCGAAAGAATACCGAAAAATAATACGGTTAAGAATACGGGCCAAAAGCAAAACTCGCTAACTTTCAATACGTGAAAGAATACCGAAAAATAATACGGTAAAGAATACGGGCGAAAAGCAAAACTCGCTAACTTTCAATGCGCGAAAGAATACCGAAAAATAATACGGTAAAGAATACGGGCGAAAAGCAAAACTCGCTAACTTTCAATGCGCGAAAGAATACCGAAAAATAATACGGTAAAGAATACGGGCGAAAAGCAAAACTCGCTAACTTTCAATGCGCGAAAGAATACCGAAAAATAATACGGTACGCGAAAAGCAAAACTCGAAAGAATACCGAAAAATAATACGGTACGCGAAAAGCAAAACTCGAAAGAATACCGAAAAATAATACGGTAAAGAATACGGGCGAAAAGCAAAACTCGCTAACTTTCAATGCGCGAAAGAATACCGAAAAATAATACGGTAAAGAATACGGGCCAAAAGCAAAACTCGCTAACTTTCAATACGCGAAAGAATACCGAAAAATAATACGGTACGCGAAAAGCAAAACTCGAAAGAATACCGAAAAATAATACGGTTAAGAATACGGGCCAAAAGCAAAACTCGCTAACTTTCAATACGCGAAAGAATACCGAAAAATAATACGGTAAAGAATACGGGCGAAAAGCAAAACTCGCTAACTTTCAATGCGCGAAAGAATACCGAAAAATAATACGGTAAAGAATACGGGCGAAAAGCAAAACTCGCTAACTTTCAATGCGCGAAAGAATACCGAAAAATAATACGGTAAAGAATACGGGCGAAAAGCAAAACTCGCTAACTTTCAATGCGCGAAGGAATACCGAAAAATAATACGGTACGCGAAAAGCAAAACTCGAAAGAATACCGAAAAATAATACGGTAAAGAATACGGGCGAAAAGCAAAACTCGCTAACTTTCAATGCGCGAAAGAATACCGAAAAATAATATGGTAAAGAATACGGGCCAAAAGCAAATTTCGCTAACTTTCAATGCGCGAAAGAATACCGAAAAATAATATGGTAAAGAATACGGGCCAAAAGCAAAACTCGCTAACTTTCAATGCGCGAAAGAATACCGAAAAATAATACGGTACGCGAAAAGCAAAACTCGAAAGAATACCGAAAAATAATACGGTAAAGAATACGGGCGAAAAGCAAAACTCGCTAACTTTCAATGCGCGAAAGAATACCGAAAAATAATACGGTACGCGAAAAGCAAAACTCGAAAGAATACCGAAAAATAATACGGTAAAGAATACGGGCGAAAAGCAAAACTCGCTAACTTTCAATGCGCGAAAGAATACCGAAAAATAATACGGTAAAGAATACGGGCCAAAAGCAAAACTCGCTAACTTTCAATACGCGAAAGAATACCGAAAAATAATACGGTAAAGAATACGGGCCAAAAGCAAAACTCGCTAACTTTCAATACGCGAAAGAATACCGAAAAATAATACGGTAAAGAATACGGGCGAAAAGCAAAACTCGCTAACTTTCAATGCGCGAAAGAATACCGAAAAATAATACGGTACGCGAAAAGCAAAACTCGAAAGAATACCGAAAAATAATACGGTAAAGAATACGGGCGAAAAGCAAAACTCGCTAACTTTCAATGCGCGAAAGAATACCGAAAAATAATATGGTAAAGAATACGGGCTAAAAGCTAAACTCGCTAACTTTCAATACGCGAAAGAATACCGAAATATAATACGGTACGCGAAAAGCTAAACTCGAAAGAATACCGAAAAATAATACGGTAAAGAATACGGGCGAAAAGCAAAACTCGCTAACTTTCAATGCGCGAAAGAATACCGAAAAATAATACGGTAAAGAATACGGGCGAAAAGCAAAACTCGCTAACTTTCAATGCGTGAAAGAATATCGAAAAATAATACGGTAAAGAATACGGGCGAAAAGCAAAACTCACTAACTTTCAATGCGCGAAAGAATACCGAAAAATAATACGGTACGCGAAAGGCAAAACTCGAAAGAATACCGAAAAATAATACGGTAAAGAATACGGGCGAAAAGCAAAACTCGCTAACTTTCAATGCGCGAAAGAATACCGAAAAATAATACGGTAAAGAATACGGGCCAAAAGCAAAACTCGCTAACTTTCAATATGCGAAAGAATACCGAAAAATAATACGGTAAAGAATACGGGCGAAAAGCAAAACTCGCTAACTTTCAATGCGCGAAAGAATACCGAAAAATAATACGGTACGCGAAAAGCAAAACTCGAAAGAATACCGAAAAATAATACGGTAAAGAATACGGGCGAAAAGCAAAACTCGCTAACTTTCAATGTGCGAAAGAATACCGAAAAATAATACGGTAAAGAATACGGGCCAAAAGCAAAACTCGCTAACTTTCAATACGCGAAAGAATACCGAAAAATAATACGGTACGCGAAAAGCAAAACTCGAAAGAATACCGAAAAATAATACGGTTAAGAATACGGGCCAAAAGCAAAACTCGCTAACTTTCAATACGTGAAAGAATACCGAAAAATAATACGGTAAAGAATACGGGCGAAAAGCAAAACTCGCTAACTTTCAATGCGCGAAAGAATACCGAAAAATAATACGGTAAAGAATACGGGCGAAAAGCAAAACTCGCTAACTTTCAATGCGCGAAAGAATACCGAAAAATAATACGGTAAAGAATACGGGCGAAAAGCAAAACTCGCTAACTTTCAATGCGCGAAAGAATACCGAAAAATAATACGGTACGCGAAAAGCAAAACTCGAAAGAATACCGAAAAATAATACGGTACGCGAAAAGCAAAACTCGAAAGAATACCGAAAAATAATACGGTAAAGAATACGGGCCAAAAGCAAAACTCGCTAACTTTCAATACGCGAAAGAATACCGAAAAATAATACGGTACGCGAAAAGCAAAACTCGAAAGAATACCGAAAAATAATACGGTTAAGAATACGGGCCAAAAGCAAAACTCGCTAACTTTCAATACGCGAAAGAATACCGAAAAATAATACGGTAAAGAATACGGGCGAAAAGCAAAACTCGCTAACTTTCAATGCGCGAAAGAATACCGAAAAATAATACGGTAAAGAATACGGGCGAAAAGCAAAACTCGCTAACTTTCAATGCGCGAAAGAATACCGAAAAATAATACGGTAAAGAATACGGGCGAAAAGCAAAACTCGCTAACTTTCAATGCGCGAAAGAATACCGAAAAATAATACGGTACGCGAAAAGCAAAACTCGAAAGAATACCGAAAAATAACACGGTAAAGAATACGGGCGAAAAGCAAAACTCGCTAACTTTCAATGCGCGAAAGAATACCGAAAAATAATACGGTAAAGAATACGGGCCAAAAGCAAAACTCGCTAACTTTCAATACGCGAAAGAATACCGAAATATAATACGGTACGCGAAAAGCAAAACTCGAAAGAATACCGAAAAATAATACGGTAAAGAATACGGGCGAAAAGCAAAACTCGCTAACTTTCAATGCGCGAAAGAATACCGAAATATAATACGGTACGCGAAAAGCAAAACTCGAAAGAATACCGAAAAATAATACGGTAAAGAATACGGGCGAAAAGCAAAACTCGCTAACTTTCAATGTGCGAAAGAATACCGAAAAATAATACGGTAAAGAATACGGGCCAAAAGCAAAACTCGCTAACTTTCAATACGCGAAAGAATACCGAAAAATAATACGGTACGCGAAAAGCAAAACTCGAAAGAATACCGAAAAATAATACGGTTAAGAATACGGGCCAAAAGCAAAACTCGCTAACTTTCAATACGTGAAAGAATACCGAAAAATAATACGGTAAAGAATACGGGCGAAAAGCAAAACTCGCTAACTTTCAATGCGCGAAAGAATACCGAAAAATAATACGGTAAAGAATACGGGCGAAAAGCAAAACTCGCTAACTTTCAATGCGCGAAAGAATACCGAAAAATAATAGGGTAAAGAATACGGGCGAAAAGCAAAACTCGCTAACTTTCAATGCGCGAAAGAATACCGAAAAATAATACGGTACGCGAAAAGCAAAACTCGAAAGAATACCGAAAAATAATACGGTACGCGAAAAGCAAAACTCGAAAGAATACCGAAAAATAATACGGTAAAGAATACGGGCCAAAAGCAAAACTCGCTAACTTTCAATACGCGAAAGAATACCGAAAAATAATACGGTACGCGAAAAGCAAAACTCGAAAGAATACCGAAAAATAATACGGTTAAGAATACGGGCCAAAAGCAAAACTCGCTAACTTTCAATACGCGAAAGAATACCGAAAAATAATACGGTAAAGAATACGGGCGAAAAGCAAAACTCGCTAACTTTCAATGCGCGAAAGAATACCGAAAAATAATACGGTAAAGAATACGGGCGAAAAGCAAAACTCGCTAACTTTCAATGCGCGAAAGAATACCGAAAAATAATACGGTAAAGAATACGGGCGAAAAGCAAAACTCGCTAACTTTCAATGCGCGAAAGAATACCGAAAAATAATACGGTACGCGAAAAGCAAAACTCGAAAGAATACCGAAAAATAACACGGTAAAGAATACGGGCGAAAAGCAAAACTCGCTAACTTTTAATGCGCGAAAGAATACCGAAAAATAATACGGTAAAGAATACGGGCCAAAAGCAAAACTCGCTAACTTTCAATACGCGAAAGAATACCGAAAAATAATACGGTACGCGAAAAGCAAAACTCGAAAGAATACCGAAAAATTATACGGTTAAGAATACGGGCCAAAAGCAAAACTCGCTAACTTTCAAAAAGCGAAAGAATACCGAAAAATAATACGGTAAAGAATACGGGCCAAAAGCAAAACTCGCTAACTTTCAATACGCGAAAGAATACCGAAAAATAATACGGTACGCGAAAAGCAAAACTCGAAAGAATACCGAAAAATTATACGGTTAAGAATACGGGCCAAAAGCAAAACTCGCTAACTTTCAAAAAGCGAAAGAATACCGAAAAATAATACGGTAAAGAATACGGGCCAAAAGCAAAACTCGCTAACTTTCAATACGCGAAAGAATACCGAAAAATAATACGGTAAAGAATACGGGCCAAAAGCATAACTCGCTAACTTTCAATGCGCGAAAGAATACCGAAAAATAATACGGTACGCGAAAAGCAAAACTCGAAAGCATACCGAAAAATAATACGGTAAACAATACGAGCGAAAAGCAAAACTCGCTAACTTTCAATGAGCGAAAGAATACCGAAAAATAATACGGTAAAGAATACGGGCTAAAAGCTAAACTCGCGAACTTTCAATACGCGAAAGAATACCGAAATATAATACGGTACGCGAAAAGCAAAACTCGAAAGAATACTGAAAAATAATACGGTAAAGAATACGGGCGAAAAGCAAAACTCGCTAACTTTCAATGCGCGAAAGAATACCGAAAAATAATACGGTACAGAATACGGGCGAAAAGCAAAACTCGCTAACTTTCAATGCGTGAAAGAATATCGAAAAATAATACGGTAAAGAATACGGGCGAAAAGCAAAACTCGCTAACTTTCAATGCGTGAAAGAATACCGAAAAATAATACGGTACGCGAAAAGCAAAACTCGAAAGAATACCGAAAAATAATACGGTAAAGAATACGGGCGAAAAGCAAAACTCGCTAACTTTCAATGCGCGAAAGAATACCGAAAAATAATACGGTAAAGAATACGGGCCAAAAGCAAAACTCGCTAACTTTCAATATGCGAAAGAATACCGAAAAATAATACGGTAAAGAATACGGGCGAAAAGCAAAACTCGCTAACTTTCAATGCGCGAAAGAATACTGAAAAATAATACGGTACGCGAAAAGCAAAACTCGAAAGAATACCGAAAAATAATACGGTAAAGAATACGGGCGAAAAGCAAAACTCGCTAACTTTCAATGCGCGAAAGAATACCGAAAAATAATACGGTACGCGAAAAGCAAAACTCGAAAGAATACCGAAAAATAAAACGGTAAAGAATACGGGCGAAAAGCAAAACTCGCTAACTTTCAATGCGCGAAAGAATACCGAAAAATAATACGGTAAAGAATACGGGCCAAAAGCAAAACTCGCTAACTTTCAATATGCGAAAGAATACCGAAAAATAATACGGTAAAGAATACGGGCGAAAAGCAAAACTCGCTAACTTTCAATGCGCGAAAGAATACCGAAAAATAATACGGTACGCGAAAAGCAAAACTCGAAAGAATACCGAAAAATAATACGGTAAAGAATACGGGCGAAAAGCAAAACTCGCTAACTTTCAATGCGCGAAAGAATACCGAAAAATAATACGGTAAAGAATACGGGCCAAAAGCAAAACTCGCTAACTTTCAATACGCGAAAGAATACCGAAAAATAATACGGTACGCGAAAAGCAAAACTCGAAAGAATACCGAAAAATAATACGGTTAAGAATACGGGCCAAAAGCAAAACTCGCTAACTTTCAATACGTGAAAGAATACCGAAAAATAATACGGTAAAGAATACGGGCGAAAAGCAAAACTCGCTAACTTTCAATGCGCGAAAGAATACCGAAAAATAATACAATAAAGAATACGGGGGAAAACAAAACTCGCTAACTTTCAATGCGCGAAAGAATACCGAAAAATAATACGGTAAAGAATACGGGCGAAAAGCAAAACTCGCTAACTTTCAATGCGCGAAAGAATACCGAAAAATAATACGGTACGCGAAAAGCAAAACTCGAAAGAATACCGAAAAATAATACGGTACGCGAAAAGCAAAACTCGAAAGAATACCGAAAAATAATACGGTAAAGAATACGGGCGAAAAGCAAAACTCGCTAACTTTCAATGCGCGAAAGAATACCGAAAAATAATACGGTAAAGAATACGGGCGAAAAGCAAAACTCGCTAACTTTCAATACGCGAAAGAATACCGAAAAATAATACGGTACGCGAAAAGCAAAACTCGAAAGAATACCGAAAAATAATACGGTTAAGAATACGGGCCAAAAGCAAAACTCGCTAACTTTCAATACGTGAAAGAATACCGAAAAATAATGCGGTAAAGAATACGGGCGAAAAGCAAAACTCGCTAACTTTCAATGCGCGAAAGAATACCGAAAAATAATACAATAAAGAATACGGGCGAAAAGCAAAACTCGCTAACTTTCAATGCGCGAAAGAATACCGAAAAATAATACGGTAAAGAATACGGGCGAAAAGCAAAACTCGCTAACTTTCAATGCGCGAAAGAATACCGAAAAATAATACGGTACGCGAAAAGCAAAACTCGAAAGAATACCGAAAAATAATACGGTACGCGAAAAGCAAAACTCGAAAGAATACCGAAAAATAATACGGTAAAGAATACGGGCGAAAAGCAAAACTCGCTAACTTTCAATGCGCGAAAGAATACCGAAAAATAATACGGTAAAGAATACGGGCCAAATGCAAAACTCGCTAACTTTCAATACGCGAAAGAATACCGAAAAATAATACGGTACGCGAAAAGCAAAACTCGAAAGAATACCGAAAAATAATACGGTTAAGAATACGGGCCAAAAGCAAAACTCGCTAACTTTCAATACGCGAAAGAATACCGAAAAATAATACGGTAAAGAATACGGGCGAAAAGCAAAACTCGCTAACTTTCAATGCGCGAAAGAATACCGAAAAATAATACGGTAAAGAATACGGGCGAAAAGCAAAACTCGCTAACTTTCAATGCGCGAAAGAATACCGAAAAATAATACGGTAAAGAATACGGGCGAAAAGCAAAACTCGCTAACTTTCAATGCGCGAAAGAATACCGAAAAATAATACGGTACGCGAAAAGCAAAACTCGAAAGAATACCGAAAAATAATACGGTAAAGAATACGGGCGAAAAGCAAAACTCGCTAACTTTCAATGCGCGAAAGAATACCGAAAAATAATACGGTAAAGAACACGGGCCAAAAGCAAAACTCGCTAACTTTCAATACGCGAAAGAATACCGAAAAATAATACGGTACGCGAAAAGCAAAACTCGAAAGAATACCGAAAAATAATACGGTTAAGAATACGGGCCAAAAGCAAAACTCGCTAACTTTCAATAAGCGAAAGAATACCGAAAAATAATACGGTAAAGAATACGGGCCAAAAGCAAAACTCGCTAACTTTCAATACGCGAAAGAGTACCGAAAAATAATACGGTAAAGAATACGGGCCAAAAGCAAAACTCGCTAACTTTCAATGCGCGAAAGAATACCGAAAAATAATACGGTACGCAAAAAGCAAAACTCGAAAGAATACCGAAAAATAATACGGTAAAGAATACGAGCGAAAAGCAAAACTCGCTAACTTTCAATGCGCGAAAGAATACCGAAAAATAATATGGTAAAGAATACGGGCTAAAAGCTAAACTCGCTAACTTTCAATACGCGAAAGAA
Source organism: Leiobunum rupestre (assembly GCF_980474605.1). NCBI lineage: Eukaryota > Metazoa > Arthropoda > Arachnida > Opiliones > Sclerosomatidae > Leiobunum > Leiobunum rupestre. The sequence continues at coordinate 37,308,226 of NC_143390.1, forward strand.
TACCGAAATATAATACGGTACGCGAAAAGCAAAACTCGAAAGAATACCGAAAAATAATACGGTAAAGAATACGGGCGAAAAGCAAAACTCGCTAACTTTCAATGCGTGAAAGAATATCGAAAAATAATACGGTAAAGAATACGGGCGAAAAGCAAAACTCGCTAACTTTCAATGCCAGAAAGAATACCGAAAAATAATACGGTACGCGAAAAGCAAAACTCGAAAGAATACCGAAAAATAATACGGTAAAGAATACGGGCGAAAAGCAAAACTCGCTAACTTTCAATGCGCGAAAGAATACCGAAAAATAATACGGTAAAGAATACGGGCCAAAAGCAAAACTCGCTAACTTTCAATGCGCGAAAGAATACCGAAAAATAATACGGTTAAGAATACGGGCGAAAAGCAAAACTCGCTAACTTTCAATGCGCGAAAGAATACCGAAAAATAATACGGTACGCGAAAAGCAAAACTCGAAAGAATACCGAAAAATAATACGGTAAAGAATACCGGCGAAAAGCAAAACTCGCTAACCTTCAATGCGCGAAAGAATACCGAAAAATAATACGGTAAAGAATACGGGCCAAAAGCAAAACTCGCTTACTTTCAATACGCGAAAGAATACCGAAAAATAATACGGTACGCGAAAAGCAAAACTCGAAAGAATACCGAAAAATAATACGGTAAAGAATACGGGCGAAAAGCAAAACTCGCTAACTTTCAATGCGCGAAAGAATACCGAAAAATAATACGGTAAAGAATACGGGCGAAAAGCAAAACTCGCTAACTTTCAATGCGCGAAAGAATACCGAAAAATAATACGGTAAAGAATACGGGCCAAAAGCAAAACTCACTAACTTTCAATATGCGAAAGAATACCGAAAAATAATACGGTTAAGAATACGGGCGAAAAGCAAAACTCGCTAACTTTCAATGCGCGAAAGAATACCGAAAAATAATACGGTACGCGAAAAGCAAAACTCGAAAGAATACCGAAAAATAATACGGTAAAGAATACCGGCGAAAAGCAAAACTCGCTAACCTTCAATGCGCGAAAGAATACCGAAAAATAATACGGTAAAGAATACGGGCCAAAAGCAAAACTCGCTTACTTTCAATACGCGAAAGAATACCGAAAAATAATACGGTACGCGAAAAGCAAAACTCGAAAGAATACCGAAAAATAATACGGTTAAGAATACGGGCCAAAAGCAAAACTCGCTAACCTTCAATGCGCGAAAGAATACCGAAAAATAATACGGTAAAGAATACGGGCCAAAAGCAAAACTCGCTTACTTTCAATACGCGAAAGAATACCGAAAAATAATACGGTACGCGAAAAGCAAAACTCGAAAGAATACCGAAAAATAATACGGTTAAGAATACGGGCCAAAAGCAAAACTCGCTAGCTTTCAATACGCGAAAGAATACCGAAAAATAATATGGTAAAGAATACGGGCGAAAAGCAAAACTCGCTAACTTTCAATGCGCGAAAGAATACCGAAAAATAATACGGTAAAGAATACGGGCGAAAAGCAAAACTCGCTAACTTTCAAAGCGCGAAAGAATACCGAAAAATAATACGGTAAAGAATACGTGCGAAAAGCAAAACTCGCTATTTTTCAATACGCGAAAGAATACCGAAAAATAATACGGTAAAGAATACGGGCCAAAAGCAAAACTCGCTAACTTTCAATACGCGAAAGAATACCGAAAAATAATACGGTAAAGAATACGGGCCAAAAGCAAAACTCGCTAGCTTTCAATACGCGAAAGAATACCGAAAAATAATACGGTAAAGAATACGGGCGAAAAGCAAAACTCGCTAACTTTCAATACGCGAAAGAATACCGAAAAATAATACGGTAAAGAATACGGGCCAAAAGCAAAACTCGCTAACTTTCAATACGCGAAAGAATACCGAAAAATAATACGGTAAAGAATACGGGCCAAAAGCAAAACTCGCTAACTTTCAATACGCGAAAGAATACCGAAAAATAATACGGTAAAGAATACGGGCTAAACGCAAAACTCGCTAACTTTCAATGCGCGAAAGAATACCGAAAAATAATACGGTACGCGAAAAGCAAAACTCGAAAGAATACCGAAAAATAATATGGTAAACAATACGAGCGAAAAGCAAAACTCGCTAACTTTCAATGAGCGAAAGAATACCGAAAAATAATACGGTAAAGAATACGGGCTAAAAGCTAAACTCGCTAACTTTCAATACGCGAAAGAATACCGAAATATAATACGGTACGCGAAAAGCAAAACTCGAAAGAATACTGAAAAATAATACGGTAAAGAATACGGGCGAAAAGCAAAACTCGCTAACTTTCAATGCGCGAAAGAATACCGAAAAATAATACGGTAAAGAATACGGGCGAAAAGCAAAAATCGCTAACTTTCAATGCGTGAAAGAATATCGAAAAATAATACGGTAAAGAATACGGGCGAAAAGCAAAACTCGCTAACTTTCAATGCGCGAAAGAATACTGAAAAATAATACGGTACGCGAAAAGCTAAACTCGAAAGAATACCGAAAAATAATACGGTAAAGAATACGGGCGAAAAGAAAACTCGCTATCTTTCAATGCGCGAAAGAATACCGAAAAATAATACGGTAAAGAATACGGGCCAAAAGCAAAACTCGCTAACTTTCAATACGCGAAAGAATACCGAAAAATAATACGGTACGCGAAAAGCAAAACTCGAAAGAATACCGAAAAATAATACGGTAAAGAATACGGGCGAAAAGCAAAACTCGCTAACTTTCAATGCGCGAAAGAATACCGAAAAATAATACGGTACGCGAAAAGCAAAACTCGAAAGAATACCGAAAAATAATACGGTAAAGAATACGGGCGAAAAGCAAAACTCGCTAACTTTCAATGCGCGAAAGAATACCGAAAAATAATACGGTAAAGAATACGGGCCAAAAGCAAAACTCGCTAACTTTCAATATGCGAAAGAATACCGAAAAATAATACGGTAAAGAATACGGGCGAAAAGCAAAACTCGCTAACTTTCAATGCGCGAAAGAATACCGAAAAATAATACGGTACGCGAAAAGCAAAACTCGAAAGAATACCGAAAAATAATACGGTAAAGAATACGGGCGAAAAGCAAAACTCGCTAACTTTCAATGCGCGAAAGAATACCGAAAAATAATACGGTAAAGAATACGGGCCAAAAGCAAAACTCGCTAACTTTCAATACGCGAAAGAATACCGAAAAATAATACGGTACGCGAAAAGCAAAACTCGAAAGAATACCGAAAAATAATACGGTTAAGAATACGGGCCAAAAGCAAAACTCGCTAACTTTCAATACGTGAAAGAATACCGAAAAATAATACGGTAAAGAATACGGGCGAAAAGCAAAACTCGCTAACTTTCAATGCGCGAAAGAATACCGAAAAATAATACAATAAAGAATACGGGCGAAAAGCAAAACTCGCTAACTTTCAATGCGCGAAAGAATACCGAAAAATAATACGGTAAAGAATACGGGCGAAAAGCAAAACTCGCTAACTTTCAATGCGCGAAAGAATACCGAAAAATAATACGGTACGCGAAAAGCAAAACTCGAAAGAATACCGAAAAATAATACGGTACGCGAAAAGCAAAACTCGAAAGAATACCGAAAAATAATACGGTAAAGAATACGGGCGAAAAGCAAAACTCGCTAACTTTCAATGCGCGAAAGAATACCGAAAAATAATACGGTAAAGAATACGGGCCAAATGCAAAACTCGCTAACTTTCAATACGCGAAAGAATACCGAAAAATAATACGGTACGCGAAAAGCAAAACTCGAAAGAATACCGAAAAATAATACGGTTAAGAATACGGGCCAAAAGCAAAACTCGCTAACTTTCAATACGCGAAAGAATACCGAAAAATAATACGGTAAAGAATACGGGCGAAAAGCAAAACTCGCTAACTTTCAATGCGCGAAAGAATACCGAAAAATAATACGGTAAAGAATACGGGCCAAAAGCAAAACTCGCTAACTTTCAATATGCGAAAGAATACCGAAAAATAATACGAATAAGAATACGGGCGAAAAGCAAAACTCGCTAACTTTCAATGCGCGAAAGAATACCGAAAAATAATACGGTACGCGAAAAGCAAAACTCGAAAGAATACCGAAAAATAATACGGTTAAGAATACCGGCGAAAAGCAAAACTCGCTAACCTTCAATGCGCGAAAGAATACCGAAAAATAATACGGTAAAGAATACGGGCCAAAAGCAAAACTCGCTTACTTTCAATACGCGAAAGAATACCGAAAAATAATACGGTACGCGAAAAGCAAAACTCGAAAGAATACCGAAAAATAATACGGTTAAGAATACGGGCCAAAAGCAAAACTCGCTAGCTTTCAATACGCGAAAGAATACCGAAAAATAATATGGTAAAGAATACGGGCGAAAAGCAAAACTTGCTAACTTTCAATGCGCGAAAGAATACCGAAAAATAATACGGTAAAGAATACGGGCGAAAAGCAAAACTCGCTAACTTTCAAAGCGCGAAAGAATACCGAAAAATAATACGGTAAAGAATACGGGCGAAAAGCAAAACTCGCTATTTTTCGATACGCGAAAGAATACCGAAAAATAATACGGTAAAGAATACGGGCCAAAAGCAAAACTCGCTAACTTTCAATACGCGAAAGAATACCGAAAAATAATACGGTAAAGAATACGGGCCAAAAGCAAAACTCGCTAGCTTTCAATACGCGAAAGAATACCGAAAAATAATACGGTAAAGAATACGGGCGAAAAGCAAAACTCGCTAACTTTCAATACGCGAAAGAATACCGAAAAATAATACGGTAAAGAATACGGGCCAAAAGCAAAACTCGCTAACTTTCAATACGCGAAAGAATACCGAAAAATAATACGGTAAAGAATACGGGCCAAAAGCAAAACTAGCTAACTTTCAATACGCGAAAGAATACCGAAAAATAATACGGTAAAGAATACGGGCTAAAAGAAAACTCGCTAACTTTCAATGCGCGAAAGAATACCGAAAAATAATACGGTACGCGAAAAGCAAAACTCGAAAGAATACCGAAAAATAATACGGTAAACAATACGAGCGAAAAGCAAAACTCGCTAACTTTCAATGAGCGAAAGAATACCGAAAAATAATACGGTAAAGAATACGGGCTAAAAGCTAAACTCGCTAACTTTCAATACGCGAAAGAATACCGAAATATAATACGGTACGCGAAAAGCAAAACTCGAAAGAATACTGAAAAATAATACGGTAAAGAATACGGGCGAAAAGCAAAACTCGCTAACTTTCAATGCGCGAAAGAATACCGAAAAATAATACGGTAAAGAATACGGGCGAAAAGCAAAACTCGCTAACTTTCAATGCGTGAAAGAATATCGAAAAATAATACGGTAAAGAATACGGGCGAAAAGCAAAACTCGCTAACTTTCAATGCGCGAAAGAATACTGAAAAATAATACGGTACGCGAAAAGCAAAACTCGAAAGAATACCGAAAAATAATACGGTAAAGAATACGGGCGAAAAGAAAACTCGCTAACTTTCAATGCGCGAAAGAATACCGAAAAATAATACGGCAAAGAATACGGGCCAAAAGCAAAACTCGCTAACTTTCAATACGCGAAAGAATACCGAAAAATAATACGGTACGCGAAAAGCAAAACTCGAAAGAATACCGAAAAATAATACGGTAAAGAATACGGGCGAAAAGCAAAACTCGCTAACTTTCAATGCGCGAAAGAATACCGAAAAATAATACGGTACGCGAAAAGCAAAACTCGAAAGAATACCGAAAAATAATACGGTAAAGAATACGGGCGAAAAGCAAAACTCGCTAACTTTCAATGCGTGAAAGAATACCGAAAAATAATACGGTAAAGAATACGGGCCAAAAGCAAAACTCGCTAACTTTCAATATGCGAAAGAATACCGAAAAATAATACGGTAAAGAATACGGGCGAAAAGCAAAACTCGCTAACTTTCAATGCGCGAAAGAATACCGAAAAATAATACGGTACGCGAAAAGCAAAACTCGAAAGAATACCGAAAAATAATACGGTAAAGAATACGGGCGAAAAGCAAAACTCGCTAACTTTCAATGCGCGAAAGAATACCGAAAAATAATACGGTAAAGAATACGGGCCAAAAGCAAAACTCGCTAACTTTCAATACGCGAAAGAATACCGAAAAATAATACGGTACGCGAAAAGCAAAACTCGAAAGAATACCGAAAAATAATACGGTTAAGAATACGGGCCAAAAGCAAAACTCGCTAACTTTCAATACGTGAAAGAATACCGAAAAATAATACGGTAAAGAATACGGGCGAAAAGCAAAACTCGCTAAATTTCAATGCGCGAAAGAATACCGAAAAATAATACAATAAAGAATACGGGCGAAAAGCAAAACTCGCTAACTTTCAATGCGCGAAAGAATACCGAAAAATAATACGGTAAAGAATACGGGCGAAAAGCAAAACTCGCTAACTTTCAATGCGCGAAAGAATACCGAAAAATAATACGGTACGCGAAAAGCAAAAATCGAAAGAATACCGAAAAATAATACGGTACGCGAAAAGCAAAACTCGAAAGAATACCGAAAAATAATACGGTAAAGAATACGGGCGAAAAACAAAACTCGCTAACTTTCAATGCGCGAAAGAATACCGAAAAATAATACGGTAAAGAATACGGGCCAAATGCAAAACTCGCTAACTTTCAATACGCGAAAGAATACCGAAAAATAATACGGTACGCGAAAAGCAAAACTCGAAAGAATACCGAAAAATAATACGGTTAAGAATACGGGCCAAAAGCAAAACTCGCTAACTTTCAATACGCGAAAGAATACCGAAAAATAATACGGTAAAGAATACGGGCGAAAAGCAAAACTCGCTAACTTTCAATGCGCGAAAGAATACCGAAAAATAATACGGTAAAGAATACGGGCGAAAAGCAAAACTCGCTAACTTTCAATGCGCGAAAGAATACCGAAAAATAATACGGTAAAGAATACGGGCGAAAAGCAAAACTCGCTAACTTTCAATGCGCGAAAGAATACCGAAAAATAATACGGTACGCGAAAAGCAAAACTCGAAAGAATACCGAAAAATAATACGGTAAAGAATACGGGCGAAAAGCAAAACTCGCTAACTTTCAATGCGCGAAAGAATACCGAAAAATAATACGGTAAAGAATACGGGCCAAAAGCAAAACTCGCTAACTTTCAATATGCGAAAGAATACCGAAAAATAATACGGTAAAGAATACGGGCGAAAAGCAAAACTCGCTAACTTTCAATGCGCGAAAGAATACCGAAAAATAATACGGTACGCGAAAAGCAAAACTCGAAAGAATACCGAAAAATAATACGGTAAAGAATACGGGCGAAAAGCAAAACTCGCTAACTTTCAATGCGCGAAAGAATACCGAAAAATAATACGGTAAAGAATACGGGCCAAAAGCAAAACTCGCTAACTTTCAATACGCGAAAGAATACCGAAAAATAATACGGTACGCGAAAAGCAAAACTCGAAAGAATACCGAAAAATAATACGGTTAAGAATACGGGCCAAAAGCAAAACTCGCTAACTTTCAATACGTGAAAGAATACCGAAAAATAATACGGTAAAGAATACGGGCGAAAAGCAAAACTCGCTAACTTTCAATGCGCGAAAGAATACCGAAAAATAATACAATAAAGAATACGGGCGAAAAGCAAAACTCGCTAACTTTCAATGCGCGAAAGAATACCGAAAAATAATACGGTAAAGAATACGGGCGAAAAGCAAAACTCGCTAACTTTCAATGCGCGAAAGAATACCGAAAAATAATACGGTACGCGAAAAGCAAAACTCGAAAGAATACCGAAAAATAATACGGTACGCGAAAAGCAAAACTCGAAAGAATACCGAAAAATAATACGGTAAAGAATACGGGCGAAAAGCAAAACTCGCTAACTTTCAATGCGCGAAAGAATACCGAAAAATAATACGGTAAAGAATACGGGCCAAATGCAAAACTCGCTAACTTTCAATACGCGAAAGAATACCGAAAAATAATACGGTACGCGAAAAGCAAAACTCGAAAGAATACCGAAAAATAATACGGTTAAGAATACGGGCCAAAAGCAAAACTCGCTAACTTTCAATACGCGAAAGAATACCGAAAAATAATACGGTAAAGAATACGGGCGAAAAGCAAAACTCGCTAACTTTCAATGCGCGAAAGAATACCGAAAAATAATACGGTAAAGAATACGGGCCAAAAGCAAAACTCGCTAACTTTCAATATGCGAAAGAATACCGAAAAATAATACGAATAAGAATACGGGCGAAAAGCAAAACTCGCTAACTTTCAATGCGCGAAAGAATACCGAAAAATAATACGGTACGCGAAAAGCAAAACTCGAAAGAATACCGAAAAATAATACGGTTAAGAATACCGGCGAAAAGCAAAACTCGCTAACCTTCAATGCGCGAAAGAATACCGAAAAATAATACGGTAAAGAATACGGGCCAAAAGCAAAACTCGCTTACTTTCAATACGCGAAAGAATACCGAAAAATAATACGGTACGCGAAAAGCAAAACTCGAAAGAATACCGAAAAATAATACGGTTAAGAATACGGGCCAAAAGCAAAACTCGCTAGCTTTCAATACGCGAAAGAATACCGAAAAATAATATGGTAAAGAATACGGGCGAAAAGCAAAACTTGCTAACTTTCAATGCGCGAAAGAATACCGAAAAATAATACGGTAAAGAATACGGGCGAAAAGCAAAACTCGCTAACTTTCAAAGCGCGAAAGAATACCGAAAAATAATACGGTAAAGAATACGGGCGAAAAGCAAAACTCGCTATTTTTCAATACGCGAAAGAATACCGAAAAATAATACGGTAAAGAATACGGGCCAAAAGCAAAACTCGCTAACTTTCAATACGCGAAAGAATACCGAAAAATAATACGGTAAAGAATACGGGCCAAAAGCAAAACTCGCTAGCTTTCAATACGCGAAAGAATACCGAAAAATAATACGGTAAAGAATACGGGCGAAAAGCAAAACTCGCTAACTTTCAATACGCGAAAGAATACCGAAAAATAATACGGTAAAGAATACGGGCCAAAAGCAAAACTCGCTAACTTTCAATACGCGAAAGAATACCGAAAAATAATACGGTAAAGAATACGGGCCAAAAGCAAAACTAGCTAACTTTCAATACGCGAAAGAATACCGAAAAATAATACGGTAAAGAATACGGGCTAAAAGAAAACTCGCTAACTTTCAATGCGCGAAAGAATACCGAAAAATAATACGGTACGCGAAAAGCAAAACTCGAAAGAATACCGAAAAATAATACGGTAAACAATACGAGCGAAAAGCAAAACTCGCTAACTTTCAATGAGCGAAAGAATACCGAAAAATAATACGGTAAAGAATACGGGCTAAAAGCTAAACTCGCTAACTTTCAATACGCGAAAGAATACCGAAATATAATACGGTACGCGAAAAGCAAAACTCGAAAGAATACTGAAAAATAATACGGTAAAGAATACGGGCGAAAAGCAAAACTCGCTAACTTTCAATGCGCGAAAGAATACCGAAAAATAATACGGTAAAGAATACGGGCGAAAAGCAAAACTCGCTAACTTTCAATGCGTGAAAGAATATCGAAAAATAATACGGTAAAGAATACGGGCGAAAAGCAAAACTCGCTAACTTTCAAGGCGCGAAAGAATACTGAAAAATAATACGGTACGCGAAAAGCAAAACTCGAAAGAATACCGAAAAATAATACGGTAAAGAATACGGGCGAAAAGAAAACTCGCTAACTTTCAATGCGCGAAAGAATACCGAAAAATAATACGGCAAAGAATACGGGCCAAAAGCAAAACTCGCTAACTTTCAATACGCGAAAGAATACCGAAAAATAATACGGTACGCGAAAAGCAAAACTCGAAAGAATACCGAAAAATAATACGGTAAAGAATACGGGCGAAAAGCAAAACTCGCTAACTTTCAATGCGCGAAAGAATACCGAAAAATAATACGGTACGCGAAAAGCAAAACTCGAAAGAATACCGAAAAATAATACGGTAAAGAATACGGGCGAAAAGCAAAACTCGCTAACTTTCAATGCGTGAAAGAATACCGAAAAATAATACGGTAAAGAATACGGGCCAAAAGCAAAACTCGCTAACTTTCAATATGCGAAAGAATACCGAAAAATAATACGGTAAAGAATACGGGCGAAAAGCAAAACTCGCTAACTTTCAATGCGCGAAAGAATACCGAAAAATAATACGGTACGCGAAAAGCAAAACTCGAAAGAATACCGAAAAATAATACGGTAAAGAATACGGGCGAAAAGCAAAACTCGCTAACTTTCAATGCGCGAAAGAATACCGAAAAATAATACGGTAAAGAATACGGGCCAAAAGCAAAACTCGCTAACTTTCAATACGCGAAAGAATACCGAAAAATAATACGGTACGCGAAAAGCAAAACTCGAAAGAATACCGAAAAATAATACGGTTAAGAATACGGGCCAAAAGCAAAACTCGCTAACTTTCAATACGTGAAAGAATACCGAAAAATAATACGGTAAAGAATACGGGCGAAAAGCAAAACTCGCTAAATTTCAATGCGCGAAAGAATACCGAAAAATAATACAATAAAGAATACGGGCGAAAAGCAAAACTCGCTAACTTTCAATGCGCGAAAGAATACCGAAAAATAATACGGTAAAGAATACGGGCGAAAAGCAAAACTCGCTAACTTTCAATGCGCGAAAGAATACCGAAAAATAATACGGTACGCGAAAAGCAAAAATCGAAAGAATACCGAAAAATAATACGGTACGCGAAAAGCAAAACTCGAAAGAATACCGAAAAATAATACGGTAAAGAATACGGGCGAAAAACAAAACTCGCTAACTTTCAATGCGCGAAAGAATACCGAAAAATAATACGGTAAAGAATACGGGCCAAATGCAAAACTCGCTAACTTTCAATACGCGAAAGAATACCGAAAAATAATACGGTACGCGAAAAGCAAAACTCGAAAGAATACCGAAAAATAATACGGTTAAGAATACGGGCCAAAAGCAAAACTCGCTAACTTTCAATACGCGAAAGAATACCGAAAAATAATACGGTAAAGAATACGGGCGAAAAGCAAAACTCGCTAACTTTCAATGCGCGAAAGAATACCGAAAAATAATACGGTAAAGAATACGGGCGAAAAGCAAAACTCGCTAACTTTCAATGCGCGAAAGAATACCGAAAAATAATACGGTAAAGAATACGGGCGAAAAGCAAAACTCGCTAACTTTCAATGCGCGAAAGAATACCGAAAAATAATACGGTACGCGAAAAGCAAAACTCGAAAGAATACCGAAAAATAATACGGTAAAGAATACGGGCGAAAAGCAAAACTCGCTAACTTTCAATGCGCGAAAGAATACCGAAAAATAATACGGTAAAGAATACGGGCCAAAAGCAAAACTCGCTAACTTTCAATACGCGAAAGAATACCGAAAAATAATACGGTACGCGAAAAGCAAAACTCGAAAGAATACCGAAAAATAATACGGTTAAGAATACGGGCCAAAAGCAAAACTCGCTAACTTTCAATAAGCGAAAGAATACCGAAAAATAATACGGTAAAGAATACGGGCCAAAAGCAAAACTCGCTAACTTTCAATACGCGAAAGAATACCGAAAAATAATACGGTAAAGAATACGGGCCAAAAGCAAATTTCGCTAACTTTCAATGCGCGAAAGAATACCGAAAAATAATACGGTACGCGAAAAGCAAAACTCGAAAGAATACCGAAAAATAATACGGTAAAGAATACGAGCGAAAAGCAAAACTCGCTAACTTTCAATGCGCGAAAGAATACCGAAAAATAATATGGTAAAGAATACGGGCTAAAAGCTAAACTCGCTAACTTTCAATACGCGAAAGAATACCGAAATATAATACGGTACGCGAAAAGCAAAACTCGAAAGAATACCGAAAAATAATACGGTTAAGAATACGGGCGAAAAGCAAAACTCACTAACTTTCAATGCGCGAAAGAATACCGAAAAATAATACGGTAAAGAATACGGGCGAAAAGCAAAACACGCTAACTTTCAATGCGTGAAAGAATATCGAAAAATAATACGGTAAAGAATACGGGCGAAAAGCAAAACTCGCTAAATTTCAATGCCAGAAAGAATACCGAAAAATAATACGGTACGCGAAAAGCAAAACTCGAAAGAATACCGAAAAATAATACGGTAAAGAATACGGGCGAAAAGCAAAACTCGCTAACTTTCAATGCGCGAAAGAATACCGAAAAATAATACGGTAAAGAATACGGGACAAAAGCAAAACTCGCTAACTTTCAATATGCGAAAGAATACCGAAAAATAATACGGTTAAGAATACGGGCGAAAAGCAAAACTCGCTAACTTTCAATGCGCGAAAGAATACCGAAAAATAATACGGTACGCGAAAAGCAAAACTCGAAAGAATACCGAAAAATAATACGGTAAAGAATACCGGCGAAAAGCAAAACTCGCTAACTTTCAATGCGCGAAAGAATACCGAAAAATAATACGGTAAAGAATACGGGCCAAAAGCAAAACTCGCTTACTTTCAATACGCGAAAGAATACCGAAAAATAATACGGTACGCGAAAAGCAAAACTCGAAAGAATACCGAAAAATAATACGGTTAAGAATACGGGCGAAAAGCAAAACTCGCTAACTTTCAATGCGCGAAAGAATACCGAAAAATAATACGGTAAAGAATACGGGCCAAAAGTAAAACTCGCTAACTTTCAATATGCGAAAGAATACCGAAAAATAATACGGTAAAGAATACGGGCGAAAAGCAAAACTCGCTAACTTTCAATGCGCGAAAGAATACCGAAAAATAATACGGTACGCGAAAAGCAAAACTCGAAAGAATACCGGAAAATAATACGGTAAAGAATACGGGCGAAAAGCAAAACTCGCTAACTTTCAATGCGCGAAAGAATACCGAAAAATAATACGGTAAAGAATACGGGCCAAAAGCCAAACTCGCTAACTTTCAATACGCGAAAGAATACCGAAAAATAATACGGTACGCGAAAAGCAAAACTCGAAAGAATACCGAAAAATAATACGGTTAAGAATACGGGCCAAAAGCAAAACTCGCTAACTTTCAATACGTGAAAGAATACCGAAAAATAATACGGTAAAGAATACGGGCGAAAAGCAAAACTCGCTAACTTTCAATGCGCGAAAGAATACCGAAAAATAATACAATAAAGAAAACGGGCGAAAAGCAAAACTCGCTAACTTTCAATGCGCGAAAGAATACCGAAAAATAATACGGTAAAGAATACGGGCGAAAAGCAAAACTCGCTAACTTTCAATGCGCGAAAGAATACCGAAAAATAATACGGTACGCGAAAAGCAAAACTCGAAAGAATACCGAAAAATAATACGGTACGCGAAAAGCAAAACTCGAAAGAATACCGAAAAATAATACGGTAAAGAATACGGGCGAAAAGCAAAACTCGCTAACTTTCAATGCGCGAAAGAATACCGAAAAATAATACGGTAAAGAATACGGGCCAAATGCAAAACTCGCTAACTTTCAATACGCGAAAGAATACCGAAAAATAATACGGTACGCGAAAAGCAAAACTCGAAAGAATACCGAAAAATAATACGGTTAAGAATACGGGCCAAAAGCAAAACTCGCTAACTTTCAATACGCGAAAGAATACCGAAAAATAATACGGTAAAGAATACGGGCGAAAAGCAAAACTCGCTAACTTTCAATGCGCGAAAGAATACCGAAAAATAATACGGTAAAGAATACGGGCGAAAAGCAAAACTCGCTAACTTTCAATGCGCGAAAGAATACCGAAAAATAATACGGTACGCGAAAAGCAAAACTCGAAAGAATACCGAAAAATAATACGGTAAAGAATACGGGCGAAAAGCAAAACTCGCTAACTTTCAATGCGCGAAAGAATACCGAAAAATAATACGGTAAAGAATACGGGCCAAAAGCAAAACTCGCTAACTTTCAATACGCGAAAGAATACCGAAAAATAATACGGTACGCGAAAAGCAAAACTCGAAAGAATACCGAAAAATAATACGGTTAAGAATACGGGCGAAAAGCAAATCTCGCTAACTTTCAATGCGCGAAAGAATACCGAAAAATAATACGGTAAAGAATACGGGCGAAAAGCAAAACTCGCTAACTTTCAATGCGTGAAAGAATATCGAAAAATAATACGGTAAAGAATACGGGCGAAAAGCAAAACTCGCTAACTTTCAATGCCAGAAAGAATACCGAAAAATAATACGGTACGCGAAAAGCAAAACTCGAAAGAATACCGAAAAATAATACGGTTAAGAATACGGGCCAAAAGCAAAACTCGCTAACTTTCAATACGTGAAAGAATACCGAAAAATAATACGGTAAAGAATACGGGCGAAAAGCAAAACTCGCTAACTTTCAATGCGCGAAAGAATACCGAAAAATAATACAATAAAGAATACGGGCGAAAAGCAAAACTCGCTAACTTTCAATGCGCGAAAGAATACCGAAAAATAATACGGTAAAGAATACGGGCGAAAAGCAAAACTCGCTAACTTTCAATGCGCGAAAGAATACCGAAAAATAATACGGTACGCGAAAAGCAAAACTCGAAAGAATACCGAAAAATAATACGGTACGCGAAAAGCAAAACTCGAAAGAATACCGAAAAATAATACGGTAAAGAATACGGGCGAAAAGCAAAACTCGCTAACTTTCAATGCGCGAAAGAATACCGAAAAATAATACGGTAAAGAATACGGGCCAAATGCAAAACTCGCTAACTTTCAATACGCGAAAGAATACCGAAAAATAATACGGTACGCGAAAAGCAAAACTCGAAAGAATACCGAAAAATAATACGGTTAAGAATACGGGCCAAAAGCAAAACTCGCTAACTTTCAATACGCGAAAGAATACCGAAAAATAATACGGTAAAGAATACGGGCGAAAAGCAAAACTCGCTAACTTTCAATGCGCGAAAGAATACCGAAAAATAATACGGTAAAGAATACGGGCGAAAAGCAAAACTCGCTAACTTTCAATGCGCGAAAGAATACCGAAAAATAATACGGTAAAGAATACGGGCGAAAAGCAAAACTCGCTAACTTTCAATGCGCGAAAGAATACCGAAAAATAATACGGTACGCGAAAAGCAAAACTCGAAAGAATACCGAAAAATAATACGGTAAAGAATACGGGCGAAAAGCAAAACTCGCTAACTTTCAATGCGCGAAAGAATACCGAAAAATAATACGGTAAAGAATACGGGCCAAAAGCAAAACTCGCTAACTTTCAATACGCGAAAGAATACCGAAAAATAATAAGGTACGCGAAAAGCAAAACTCGAAAGAATACCGAAAAATAATACGGTTAAGAATACGGGCCAAAAGCAAAACTCGCTAACATTCAATAAGCGAAAGAATACCGAAAAATAATACGGTAAAGAATACGGGCCAAAAGCAAAACTCGCTAACTTTCAATACGCGAAAGAATACCGAAAAATAATACGGTAAAGAATACGGGCCAAAAGCAAATTTCGCTAACTTTCAATGCGCGAAAGAATACCGAAAAATAATACGGTACGCGAAAAGCAAAACTCGAAAGAATACCGAAAAATAATACGGTAAAGAATACGAGCGAAAAGCAAAACTCGCTAACTTTCAATGCGCGAAAGAATACCGAAAAATAATATGGTAAAGAATACGGGCTAAAAGCTAAACTCGCTAACTTTCAATACGCGAAAGAATACCGAAATATAATACGGTACGCGAAAAGCAAAACTCGAAAGAATACCGAAAAATAATACGGTAAAGAATACGGGCGAAAAGCAAAACTCGCTAACTTTCAATGCGCGAAAGAATACCGAAAAATAATACGGTAAAGAATACGGGCCAAAAGCAAAACTCGCTAACTTTCAATACGCGAAAGAATACCGAAAAATAATACGGTACGCGAAAAGCAAAACTCGAAAGAATACCGAAAAATAATACGGTTAAGAATACGGGCGAAAAGCAAATCTCGCTAACTTTCAATGCGCGAAAGAATACCGAAAAATAATACGGTAAAGAATACGGGCGAAAAGCAAAACTCGCTAACATTCAATGCGTGAAAGAATATCGAAAAATAATACGGTAAAGAATACGGGCGAAAAGCAAAACTCGCTAACTTTCAATGCCAGAAAGAATACCGAAAAATAATACGGTACGCGAAAAGCAAAACTCGAAAGAATACCGAAAAATAATACGGTTAAGAATACGGGCCAAAAGCAAAACTCGCTAACTTTCAATACGTGAAAGAATACCGAAAAATAATACGGTAAAGAATACGGGCGAAAAGCAAAACTCGCTAACTTTCAATGCGCGAAAGAATACCGAAAAATAATACAATAAAGAATACGGGCGAAAAGCAAAACTCGCTAACTTTCAATGCGCGAAAGAATACCGAAAAATAATACGGTAAAGAATACGGGCGAAAAGCAAAACTCGCTAACTTTCAATGCGCGAAAGAATACCGAAAAATAATACGGTACGCGAAAAGCAAAACTCGAAAGAATACCGAAAAATAATACGGTACGCGAAAAGCAAAACTCGAAAGAATACCGAAAAATAATACGGTAAAGAATACGGGCGAAAAGCAAAACTCGCTAACTTTCAATGCGCGAAAGAATACCGAAAAATAATACGGTAAAGAATACGGGCCAAATGCAAAACTCGCTAACTTTCAATACGCGAAAGAATACCGAAAAATAATACGGTACGCGAAAAGCAAAACACGAAAGAATACCGAAAAATAATACGGTTAAGAATACGGGCCAAAAGCAAAACTCGCTAACTTTCAATACGCGAAAGAATACCGAAAAATAATACGGTAAAGAATACGGGCGAAAAGCAAAACTCGCTAACTTTCAATGCGCGAAAGAATACCGAAAAATAATACGGTAAAGAATACGGGCGAAAAGCAAAACTCGCTAACTTTCAATGCGCGAAAGAATACCGAAAAATAATACGGTAAAGAATACGGGCGAAAAGCAAAACTCGCTAACTTTCAATGCGCGAAAGAATACCGAAAAATAATACGGTACGCGAAAAGCAAAACTCGAAAGAATACCGAAAAATAATACGGTAAAGAATACGGGCGAAAAGCAAAACTCGCTAACTTTCAATGCGCGAAAGAATACCGAAAAATAATACGGTAAAGAATACGGGCCAAAAGCAAAACTCGCTAACTTTCAATACGCGAAAAAATACCGAAAAATAATAAGGTACGCGAAAAGCAAAACTCGAAAGAATACCGAAAAATAATACGGTTAAGAATACGGGCCAAAAGCAAAACTCGCTAACATTCAATAAGCGAAAGAATACCGAAAAATAATACGGTAAAGAATACGGGCCAAAAGCAAAACTCGCTAACTTTCAATACGCGAAAGAATACCGAAAAATAATATGGTAAAGAATACGGGCCAAAAGCAAATTTCGCTAACTTTCAATGCGCGAAAGAATACCGAAAAATAATACGGTACGCGAAAAGCAAAACTCGAAAGAATACCGAAAAATAATACGGTAAAGAATACGAGCGAAAAGCAAAACTCGCTAACTTTCAATGCGCGAAAGAATACCGAAAAATAATATGGTAAAGAATACGGGCTAAAAGCTAAACTCGCTAACTTTCAATACGCGAAAGAATACCGAAATATAATACGGTACGCGAAAAGCAAAACTCGAAAGAATACCGAAAAATAATACGGTAAAGAATACGGGCGAAAAGCAAAACTCGCTAACTTTCAATGCGCGAAAGAATACCGAAAAATAATACGGTAAAGAATACGGGCGAAAAGCAAAACTCGCTAACTTTCAATGCGTGAAAGAATATCGAAAAATAATACGGTAAAGAATACGGGCGAAAAGCAAAACTCGCTAACTTTTAATGCCAGAAAGAATACCGAAAAATAATACGGTACGCGAAAAGCAAAACTCGAAAGAATACCGAAAAATAATACGGTAAAGAATTCGGGCGAAAAGCAAAACTCGCTAACTTTCAATGCGCGAAAGAATACCGAAAAATAATACGGTAAAGAATACGGGCCAAAAGCAAAACTCGCTAACTTTCAATATGCGAAAGAATACCGAAAAATAATACGGTTAAGAATACGGGCGAAAAGCAAAACTCGCTAACTTTCAATGCGCGAAAGAATACCGAAAAATAATATGGTAAAGAATACGGGCTAAAAGCTAAACTCGCTAACTTTCAATACGCGAAAGAATACCGAAATATAATACGGTACGCGAAAAGCAAAACTCGAAAGAATACCGAAAAATAATACGGTAAAGAATACGGGCGAAAAGCAAAACTCGCTAACTTTCAATGCGCGAAAGAATACCGAAAAATAATACGGTAAAGAATACGGGCCAAAAGCAAAACTCGCTAACTTTCAATACGCGAAAGAATACCGAAAAATAATACGGTACGCGAAAAGCAAAACTCGAAAGAATACCGAAAAATAATACGGTTAAGAATACGGGCGAAAAGCAAATCTCGCTAACTTTCAATGCGCGAAAGAATACCGAAAAATAATACGGTAAAGAATACGGGCGAAAAGCAAAACTCGCTAACATTCAATGCGTGAAAGAATATCGAAAAATAATACGGTAAAGAATACGGGCGAAAAGCAAAACTCGCTAACTTTCAATGCCAGAAAGAATACCGAAAAATAATACGGTACGCGAAAAGCAAAACTCGAAAGAATACCGAAAAATAATACGGTTAAGAATACGGGCCAAAAGCAAAACTCGCTAACTTTCAATACGTGAAAGAATACCGAAAAATAATACGGTAAAGAATACGGGCGAAAAGCAAAACTCGCTAACTTTCAATGCGCGAAAGAATACCGAAAAATAATACAATAAAGAATACGGGCGAAAAGCAAAACTCGCTAACTTTCAATGCGCGAAAGAATACCGAAAAATAATACGGTAAAGAATACGGGCGAAAAGCAAAACTCGCTAACTTTCAATGCGCGAAAGAATACCGAAAAATAATACGGTACGCGAAAAGCAAAACTCGAAAGAATACCGAAAAATAATACGGTACGCGAAAAGCAAAACTCGAAAGAATACCGAAAAATAATACGGTAAAGAATACGGGCGAAAAGCAAAACTCGCTAACTTTCAATGCGCGAAAGAATACCGAAAAATAATACGGTAAAGAATACGGGCCAAATGCAAAACTCGCTAACTTTCAATACGCGAAAGAATACCGAAAAATAATACGGTACGCGAAAAGCAAAACACGAAAGAATACCGAAAAATAATACGGTTAAGAATACGGGCCAAAAGCAAAACTCGCTAACTTTCAATACGCGAAAGAATACCGAAAAATAATACGGTAAAGAATACGGGCGAAAAGCAAAACTCGCTAACTTTCAATGCGCGAAAGAATACCGAAAAATAATACGGTAAAGAATACGGGCGAAAAGCAAAACTCGCTAACTTTCAATGCGCGAAAGAATACCGAAAAATAATACGGTAAAGAATACGGGCGAAAAGCAAAACTCGCTAACTTTCAATGCGCGAAAGAATACCGAAAAATAATACGGTACGCGAAAAGCAAAACTCGAAAGAATACCGAAAAATAATACGGTAAAGAATACGGGCGAAAAGCAAAACTCGCTAACTTTCAATGCGCGAAAGAATACCGAAAAATAATACGGTAAAGAATACGGGCCAAAAGCAAAACTCGCTAACTTTCAATACGCGAAAAAATACCGAAAAATAATAAGGTACGCGAAAAGCAAAACTCGAAAGAATACCGAAAAATAATACGGTTAAGAATACGGGCCAAAAGCAAAACTCGCTAACATTCAATAAGCGAAAGAATACCGAAAAATAATACGGTAAAGAATACGGGCCAAAAGCAAAACTCGCTAACTTTCAATACGCGAAAGAATACCGAAAAATAATATGGTAAAGAATACGGGCCAAAAGCAAATTTCGCTAACTTTCAATGCGCGAAAGAATACCGAAAAATAATACGGTACGCGAAAAGCAAAACTCGAAAGAATACCGAAAAATAATACGGTAAAGAATACGAGCGAAAAGCAAAACTCGCTAACTTTCAATGCGCGAAAGAATACCGAAAAATAATATGGTAAAGAATACGGGCTAAAAGCTAAACTCGCTAACTTTCAATACGCGAAAGAATACCGAAATATAATACGGTACGCGAAAAGCAAAACTCGAAAGAATACCGAAAAATAATACGGTAAAGAATACGGGCGAAAAGCAAAACTCGCTAACTTTCAAT
This sequence comes from Leiobunum rupestre, assembly GCF_980474605.1. NCBI lineage: Eukaryota > Metazoa > Arthropoda > Arachnida > Opiliones > Sclerosomatidae > Leiobunum > Leiobunum rupestre. The sequence goes on from NC_143390.1 coordinate 37,328,646, forward strand.
GCGCGAAAGAATACCGAAAAATAATACGGTAAAGAATACGGGCGAAAAGCAAAACTCGCTAACTTTCAATGCGTGAAAGAATATCGAAAAATAATACGGTAAAGAATACGGGCGAAAAGCAAAACTCGCTAACTTTTAATGCCAGAAAGAATACCGAAAAATAATACGGTACGCGAAAAGCAAAACTCGAAAGAATACCGAAAAATAATACGGTAAAGAATACGGGCGAAAAGCAAAACTCGCTAACTTTCAATGCGCGAAAGAATACCGAAAAATAATACGGTAAAGAATACGGGCCAAAAGCAAAACTCGCTAACTTTCAATATGCGAAAGAATACCGAAAAATAATACGGTTAAGAATACGGGCGAAAAGCAAAACTCGCTAACTTTCAATGCGCGAAAGAATACCGAAAAATAATACGGTAAAGAATACGGGCCAAAAGCAAAACTCGCTTACTTTCAATACGCGAAAGAATACCGAAAAATAATACGGTACGCGAAAAGCAAAACTCGAAAGAATACCGAAAAATAATACGGTTAAGAATACGGGCCAAAAGCAAAACTCGCTAGCTTTCAATACGCGAAAGAATACCGAAAAATAATATGGTAAAGAATACGGGCGAAAAGCAAAACTCGCTAACTTTCAATGCGCGAAAGAATACCGAAAAATAATACGGTAAAGAATACGGGCGAAAAGCAAAACTCGCTAACTTTCAAAGCGCGAAAGAATACCGAAAAATAATACGGTAAAGAATACGGGCGAAAAGCAAAACTCGCTAACTTTCAATGCGCGAAAGAATACCGAAAAATAATACGGTACGCGAAAAGCAAAACTCGAAAGAATACCGAAAAATAATACGGTAAACAATACGAGCGAAAAGCAAAACTCGCTAACTTTCAATGCGCGAAAGAATACCGAAAAATAATACGGTAAAGAATACGGGCTAAAAGCTAAACTCGCTAACTTTCAATACGCGAAAGAATACCGAAATATTATACGGTACGCGAAAAGCAAAACTCGAAAGAATACCAAAAAATAATACGGTAAAGAATACGGGCGAAAAGCAAAACTCTCTAACTTTCAATGCGCGAAAGAATACCGAAAAATAATACGGTAAAGAATACGGGCGAAAAGCAAAACTCGCTAACTTTCAATGGGCGAAAGAATACCGAAAAATAATACAATAAAGAATACGGGCGAAAAGCAAAACTCGCTAACTTTCAATGCGCGAAAGAATACCGAAAAATAATACGGTAAAGAATACGGGCGAAAAGCAAAACTCGCTAACTTTCAATGCGCGAAAGAATACCGAAAAATAATACGGTACGCGAAAAGCAAAACTCGAAAGAATACCGAAAAATAATATGGTACGCGAAAAGCAAAACTCGAAAGAATACCGAAAAATAATACGGTAAAGAATACGGGCGAAAAGCAAAACTCGCTAACTTTCAATGCGCGAAAGAATACCGAAAAATAATACGGTAAAGAATACGGGCGAAAAGCAAAACTCGCTAACTTTCAATGCCAGAAAGAATACCGAAAAATAATACGGTACGCGAAAAGCAAAACTCGAAAGAATACCGAAAAATAATACGGTTAAGAATACGGGCCAAAAGCAAAACTCGCTAACTTTCAATACGCGAAAGAATACCGAAAAATAATACGGTAAAGAATACGGGCGAAAAGCAAAACTCGCTAACTTTCAATGCGCGAAAGAATACCGAAAAATAATACAATAAAGAATACGGGCGAAAAGCAAAACTCGCTAACTTTCAATGCGCGAAAGAATACCGAAAAATAATACGGTAAAGAATACGGGCGAAAAGCAAAACTCGCTAACTTTCAATGCGCGAAAGAATACCGAAAACTAATACGGTACGCGAAAAGCAAAACTCGAAAGAATACCGAAAAATAATACGGTTAAGAATACGGGCCAAAAGCAAAACTCGCTAGCTTTCAATACGCGAAAGAATACCGAAAAATAATATGGTAAAGAATACGGGCGAAAAGCAAAACTCGCTAACTTTCAATGCGCGAAAGAATACCGAAAAATAATACGGTAAAGAATACGGGCGAAAAGCAAAACTCGCTAACTTTCAAAGCGCGAAAGAATACCGAAAAATAATACGGTAAAGAATACGGGCGAAAAGCAAAACTCGCTAACTTTCAATGCGCGAAAGAATACCGAAAAATAATACGGTACGCGAAAAGCAAAACTCGAAAGAATACCGAAAAATAATACGGTAAACAATACGAGCGAAAAGCAAAACTCGCTAACTTTCAATGCGCGAAAGAATACCGAAAAATAATACGGTAAAGAATACGGGCTAAAAGCTAAACTCGCTAACTTTCAATACGCGAAAGAATACCGAAATATAATACGGTACGCGAAAAGCAAAACTCGAAAGAATACCGAAAAATAATACGGTAAAGAATACGGGCGAAAAGCAAAACTCTCTAACTTTCAATGCGCGAAAGAATACCGAAAAATAATACGGTAAAGAATACGGGCGAAAAGCAAAACTCGCTAACTTTCAATGCGCGAAAGAATACCGAAAAATAATACAATAAAGAATACGGGCGAAAAGCAAAACTCGCTAACTTTCAATGCGCGAAAGAATACCGAAAAATAATACGGTAAAGAATACGGGCGAAAAGCAAAACTCGCTAACTTTCAATGCGCGAAAGAATACCGAAAAATAATACGGTACGCGAAAAGCAAAACTCGAAAGAATACCGAAAAATAATATGGTACGCGAAAAGCAAAACTCGAAAGAATACCGAAAAATAATACGGTAAAGAATACGGGCGAAAAGCAAAACTCGCTAACTTTCAATGCGCGAAAGAATACCGAAAAATAATACGGTAAAGAATACGGGCGAAAAGCAAAACTCGCTAACTTTCAATGCCAGAAAGAATACCGAAAAATAATACGGTACGCGAAAAGCAAAACTCGAAAGAATACCGAAAAATAATACGGTTAAGAATACGGGCCAAAAGCAAAACTCGCTAACTTTCAATACGCGAAAGAATACCGAAAAATAATACGGTAAAGAATACGGGCGAAAAGCAAAACTCGCTAACTTTCAATGCGCGAAAGAATACCGAAAAATAATACAATAAAGAATACGGGCGAAAAGCAAAACTCGCTAACTTTCAATGCGCGAAAGAATACCGAAAAATAATACGGTAAAGAATACGGGCGAAAAGCAAAACTCGCTAACTTTCAATGCGCGAAAGAATACCGAAAAATAATACGGTACGCGAAAAGCAAAACTCGAAAGAATACCGAAAAATAATACGGTACGCGAAAAGCAAAACTCGAAAGAATACCGAATAATAATACGGTAAAGAATACGGGCGAAAAGCAAAACTCGCTAACTTTCAATGCGCGAAAGAATACCGACAAATAATACGGTAAAGAATACGGGCCAAATGCAAAACTCGCTAACTTTCAATACGCGAAAGAATACCGAAAAATAATACGGTACGCGAAAAGCAAAACTCGAAAGAATACCGAAAAATAATACGGTTAAGAATACGGGCCAAAAGCAAAACTCACTAACTTTCAATACGCGAAAGAATACCGAAAAATAATACGGTAAAGAATACGGGCGAAAAGCAAAACTCGCTAACTTTCAATGCGCGAAAGAATACCGAAAAATAATATGGTAAAGAATACGGGCTAAAAGCTAAACTCGCTAACTTTCAATACGCGAAAGAATACCGAAATATAATACGGTACGCGAAAAGCAAAACTCGAAAGAATACCGAAAAATAATACGGTAAAGAATACGGGCGAAAAGCAAAACTCACTAACTTTCAATACGCGAAAGAATACCGAAAAATAATACGGTAAAGAATACGGGCGAAAAGCAAAACTCGCTAACTTTCAATGCGCGAAAGAATACCGAAAAATAATACGGTAAAGAATACGAGCGAAAAGCAAAACTCGCTAACTTTCAATGCGCGAAAGAATACCGAAAAATAATATGGTAAAGAATACGGGCTAAAAGCTAAACTCGCTAACTTTCAATACGCGAAAGAATACCGAAATATAATACGGTACGCGAAAAGCAAAACTCGAAAGAATACCGAAAAATAATACGGTAAAGAATACGGGCGAAAAGCAAAACTCGCTAACTTTCAATGCGCGAAAGAATACCGAAAAATAATACGGTAAAGAATACGGGCGAAAAGCAAAACTCGCTAACTTTCAATGCGTGAAAGAATATCGAAAAATAATACGGTAAAGAATACGGGCGAAAAGCAAAACTCGCTAACTTTCAATGCCAGAAAGAATACCGAAAAATAATACGGTACGCGAAAAGCAAAACTCGAAAGAATACCGAAAAATAATACGGTAAAGAATACGGGCGAAAAGCAAAACTCGCTAACTTTCAATGCGCGAAAGAATACCGAAAAATAATACGGTAAAGAATACGGGCCAAAAGCAAAACTCGCTAACTTTCAATATGCGAAAGAATACCGAAAAATAATACGGTTAAGAATACGGGCGAAAAGCAAAACTCGCTAACTTTCAATGCGCGAAAGAATACCGAAAAATAATACGGTACGCGAAAAGCAAAACTCGAAAGAATACCGAAAAATAATACGGTTAAGAATACGGGCCAAAAGCAAAACTCGCTAACTTTCAATAAGCGAAAGAATACCGAAAAATAATACGGTAAAGAATACGGGCCAAAAGCAAAACTCGCTAACTTTCAATACGCGAAAGAATACCGAAAAATAATACGGTAAAGAATACGGGCGAAAAGCAAAACTCGCTAACTTTCAATGCGCGAAAGAATACCGAAAAATAATACGGTACGCGAAAAGCAAAACTCGAAAGAATACCGAAAAATAATACGGTACGCGAAAAGCAAAACTCGAAAGAATACCGAAAAAAAATACGGTAAAGAATACGGGCGAAAAGCAAAACTCGCTAACTTTCAATGCGCGAAAGAATACCGAAAAATAATACGGTAAAGAATACGGGCCAAATGCAAAACTCGCTAACTTTCAATACGCGAAAGAATACCGAAAAATAATACGGTACGCGAAAACAAAACTCGAAAGAATACCGAAAAATAATACGGTTAAGAATACGGGCCAAAAGCAAAACTCGCTCACTTTCAATACGCGAAAGAATACCGAAAAATAATACGGTAAAGAATACGGGCGAAAAGCAAAACTCGCTAACTTTCAATGCGCGAAAGAATACCGAAAAATAATACGGTAAAGAATACGGGCGAAAAGCAAAACTCGCTAACTTTCAATGCGCGAAAGAATACCGAAAAATAATACGGTAAAGAATACGGGCGAAAAGCAAAACTCGCTAACTTTCAATGCGCGAAAGAATACCGAAAAATAATACGGTACGCGAAAAGCAAAACTCGAAAGAATACCGAAAAATAATACGGTAAAGAATACGGGCGAAAAGCAAAACTCGCTAACTTTCAATGCGCGAAAGAATACCGAAAAATAATACGGTAAAGAATACGGGCCAAAAGCAAAACTCGCTAACTTTCAATACGCGAAAGAATACCGAAAAATAATACGGTAAAGAATACGGGCCAAAAGCAAAACTCGCTAACTTTCAATACGCGAAAGAATACCGAAAAATAATACGGTACGCGAAAAGCAAAACTCGAAAGAATACCGAAAAATAATACGGTTAAGAATACGGGCCAAAAGCAAAACTCGCTAACTTTCAATAAGCGAAAGAATACCGAAAAATAATACGGTAAAGAATACGGGCCAAAAGCAAAACTCGCTAACTTTCAATACGCGAAAGAATACCGAAAAATAATACGGTAAAGAATACGGGCCAAAAGCAAAACTCGCTAACTTTCAATGCGCGAAAGAATACCGAAAAATAATAAGGTACGCGAAAAGCAAAACTCGAAAGAATACCGAAAAATAATACGGTAAAGAATACGAGCGAAAAGCAAAACTCGCTAACTTTCAATGCGCGAAAGAATACCGAAAAATAATATGGTAAAGAATACGGGCTAAAAGCTAAACTCGCTAACTTTCAATACGCGAAAGAATACCGAAATATAATATGGTACGCGAAAAGCAAAACTCGAAAGAATACCGAAAAATAATACGGTAAAGAATACGGGCGAAAAGCAAAACTCGCTAACTTTCAATGCGCGAAAGAATACCGAAAAATAATACGGTAAAGAATACGGGCGAAAAGCAAAACTCGCTAACTTTCAATGCGTGAAAGAATATCGAAAAATAATACGGTAAAGAATACGGGCGAAAAGCAAAACTCGCTAACTTTCAATGCCAGAAAGAATACCGAAAAATAATACGGTACGCGAAAAGCAAAACTCGAAAGAATACCGAAAAATAATACGGTAAACAATACGAGCGAAAAGCAAAACTCGCTAACTTTCAATGCGCGAAAGAATACCGAAAAATAATACGGTAAAGAATACGGGCTAAAAGCTAAACTCGCTAACTTTCAATACGCGAAAGAATACCGAAATATAATACGGTACGCGAAAAGCAAAACTCGAAAGAATACCGAAAAATAATAAGGTAAAGAATACGGACGAAAAGCAAAACTCGCTAACTTTCAATGCGCGAAAGAATACCGAAAAATAATACGGTAAAGAATACGGGCGAAAAGCAATACTCGCTAACTTTCAATGCGTGAAAGAATATCGAAAAATAATACGGTAAAGAATACGGGCGAAAAGCAAAACTCGCTAACTTTCAATGCGCGAAAGAATACCGAAAAATAATACGGTACGCGAAAAGCAAAACTCGAAAGAATACCGAAAAATAATACGGTACGCGAAAAGCAAAACTCGAAAGAATACCGAAAAATAATACGGTAAAGAATACGGGCGAAAAGCAAAACTCGCTAACTTTCAATGCGCGAAAGAATACCGAAAAATAATACGGTAAAGAATACGGGCCAAATGCAAAACTCGCTAACTTTCAATACGCGAAAGAATACCGAAAAATAATACGGTACGCGAAAACAAAACTCGAAAGAATACCGAAAAATAATACGGTTAAGAATACGGGCCAAAAGCAAAACTCGCTCACTTTCAATACGCGAAAGAATACCGAAAAATAATACGGTAAAGAATACGGGCGAAAAGCAAAACTCGCTAACTTTCAATGCGCGAAAGAATACCGAAAAATAATACGGTAAAGAATACGGGCGAAAAGCAAAACTCGCTAACTTTCAATGCGCGAAAGAATACCGAAAAATAATACGGTAAAGAATACGGGCGAAAAGCAAAACTCGCTAACTTTCAATGCGCGAAAGAATACCGAAAAATAATACGGTACGCGAAAAGCAAAACTCGAAAGAATACCGAAAAATAATACGGTAAAGAATACGGGCGAAAAGCAAAACTCGCTAACTTTCAATGCGCTAAAGAATACCGAAAAATAATACGGTAAAGAATACGGGCCAAAAGCAAAACTCGCTAACTTTCAATACGCGAAAGAATACCGAAAAATAATACGGTAAAGAATACGGGCCAAAAGCAAAACTCGCTAACTTTCAATACGCGAAAGAATACCGAAAAATAATACGGTACGCGAAAAGCAAAACTCGAAAGAATACCGAAAAATAATACGGTTAAGAATACGGGCCAAAAGCAAAACTCGCTAACTTTCAATAAGCGAAAGAATACCGAAAAATAATACGGTAAAGAATACGGGCCAAAAGCAAAACTCGCTAACTTTCAATACGCGAAAGAATACCGAAAAATAATACGGTAAAGAATACGGGCCAAAAGCAAAACTCGCTAACTTTCAATGCGCGAAAGAATACCGAAAAATAATACGGTACGCGAAAAGCAAAACTCGAAAGAATACCGAAAAATAATAAGGTAAAGAATACGAGCGAAAAGCAAAACTCGCTAACTTTCAATGCGCGAAAGAATACCGAAAAATAATATGGTAAAGAATACGGGCTAAAAGCTAAACTCGCTAACTTTCAATACGCGAAAGAATACCGAAATATAATACGGTACGCGAAAAGCAAAACTCGAAAGAATACCGAAAAATAATACGGTAAAGAATACGGGCGAAAAGCAAAACTCGCTAACTTTCAATGCGCGAAAGAATACCGAAAAATAATACGGTAAAGAATACGGGCGAAAAGCAAAACTCGCTAACTTTCAATGCGTGAAAGAATATCGAAAAATAATACGGTAAAGAATACGGGCGAAAAGCAAAACTCGCTAACTTTCAATGCCAGAAAGAATACCGAAAAATAATACGGTACGCGAAAAGCAAAACTCGAAAGAATACCGAAAAATAATACGGTAAATAATACGGGCGAAAAGCAAAACTCGCTAACTTTCAATACGCGAAAGAATACCGAAAAATAATACGGTAAAGAATACGGGCCAAAAGCAAAACTCGCTAAATTTCAATAAGCGAAAGAATACCGAAAAATAATACGGTAAAGAATACGGGCCAAAAGCAAAACTCGCTAAATTTCAATACGCGAAAGAATACCGAAAACTAATACGGTAAAGGATACGGGCGAAAAGCAAAACTCGCTAACTTTCAATGCGCGAAAGAATACCGAAAAATAATACGGTACGCGAAAAGCAAAACTCGAAAGAATACCGAAAAATAATACGGTAAACAATACGAGCGAAAAGCAAAACTCGCTAACTTTCAATGCGCGAAAGTATACCGAAAAATAATACGGTAAAGAATACGGGCTAAAAGCTAAACTCGCTAACTTTCAATACGCGAAAGAATACCGAAATATAATACGGTACGCGAAAAGCAAAACTCGAAAGAATACCGAAAAATAATAAGGTAAAGAATACGGACGAAAAGCAAAACTCGCTAACTTTCAATGCGCGAAAGAATACCGAAAAATAATACGGTAAAGAATACGGGCGAAAAGCAAAACTCGCTAACTTTCAATGCGTGAAAGAATATCGAAAAATAATACGGTAAAGAATACGGGCGAAAAGCAAAACTCGCTAACTTTCAATGCGTGAAAGAATACCGAAAAATAATACGGTACGCGAAAAGCAAAACTCGAAAGAATACCGAAAAATAATACGGTAAAGAATACGGGCGAAAAGCAAAACTCGCTAACTTTCAAAACTCGAAATAATACCGAAAAATAATACGGTAAAGAATACGGGCGAAAAGCAAAACTCGCTAACTTTCAATATGCGAAAGAATACCGAAAAATAATTCGGTAAAGAATACGGGCGAAAAGCAAAATCGCTAACTTTCAATGCGCGAAAGAATACCGAAAAATAATACGGTACGCTAAAAGCAAAACTCGAAAGAATACCGAAAAATAATACGGGAAAGAATACGGGCGAAAAGCAAAACTCGCTAACTTTCAATGCGCGAAAGAATACCGAAAAATAATACGGTAAAGAATACGGGCCAAAAGCAAAACTCGCTAACTTTCAATACGCGAAAGAATACCGAAAAATAATACGGTACGCGAAAAGCAAAACTCGAAAGAATACCGAAAAATAATACGGTTAAGAATACGGGCCAAAAGCAAAACTCGCTAACTTTCAATACGCGAAAGAATACCGAAAAATAATACGGTAAAGAATACGGGCGAAAAGCAAAACTCGCTAACTTTCAATGCGCGAAAGAATACCGAAAAATAATACGGTAAAGAATACGGGCGAAAAGCAAAACTCGCTAACTTTCAATGCGCGAAAGAATACCGAAAAATAATACGGTAAAGAATACGGGCGAAAAGCAAAACTCGCTAATTTTCAATGCGCGAAAGAATACCGAAAAATAATACGGTACGCGAAAAGCAAAACTCGAAAGAATACCGAAAAATAATACGGTAAAGAATACCGGCGAAAAGCAAAACTCGCTAACTTTCAATGCGCGAAAGAATACCGAAAAATAATACGGTAAAGAATACGGGCCAAAAGCAAAACTCGCTTACTTTCAATACGCGAAAGAATACCGAAAAATAATACGGTACGCGAAAAGCAAAACTCGAAAGAATACCGAAAATAATACGGTTAAGAATACGGGCCAAAAGCAAAACTCGCTAGCTTTCAATACGCGAAAGAATACCGAAAAATAATACGATAAAGAATACGGGCGAAAAGCAAAACTCGCTAACTTTCAATGCGCGAAAGAATAACGAAAAATAATACGGTAAAGAATACGGGCGAAAAGCAAAACTCGCTAACTTTCAATGCGCGAAAGAATACCGAAAAATAATACGGTAAAGAATACGGGCGAAAAGCAAAACTCGCTATTTTTCAATACGCGAAAGAATACCGAAAAATAATACGGTAAAGAATACGGGCCAAAAGCAAAACTCGCTAACTTTCAATACGCGAAAGAATACCGAAAAATAATACGGTAAAGAATACGGGCCAAAAGCAAAACTCGCTAACTTTCAATACGCGAAAGAATACCGAAAACTAATATGGTAAAGAATACGGGCGAAAAGCAAAACTCGCTAACTTTCAATGCGCGAAAGAATACCAAAAAATAATACGGTACGCGAAAAGCAAAACTCGAAAGAATACCGAAAAATAATACGGTAAACAATACGAGCGAAAAGCAAAACTCGCTAACTTTCAATGCGCGAAAGAATACCGAAAAATAATACGGTAAAGAATACGGGCTAAAAGCTAAACTCGCTAACTTTCAATACGCGAAAGAATACCGAAATATAATACGGTACGCGAAAAGCAAAACTCGAAAGAATACCGAAAAATAATACGGTAAAGAATACGGGTGAAAAGCAAAACTCGCTAACTTTCAATGCGCGAAAGAATACCGAAAAATAATACGGTAAAGAATACGGGCGAAAAGCAAAACTCGCTAACTTTCAATGCGTGAAAGAATATCGAAAAATAATACGGTAAAGAATACGGGCGAAAAGCAAAACTCGCTAACTTTCAATGCGTGAAAGAATACCGAAAAATAATACGGTACGCGAAAAGCAAAACTCGAAAGAATACCGAAAAATAATACGGTAAAGAATACGGGCGAAAAGCAAAACTCGCTAACTTTCAATGCGCGAAAGAATACCGAAAAATAATACGGTAAAGAATACGGGCCAAAAGCAAAACTCGCTAACTTTCAATATGCGAAAGAATACCGAAAAATAATACGGTAAAGAATACGGGCGAAAAGCAAAACTCGCTAACTTTCAATGCGCGAAAGAATACCTAAAAATAATACGGTACGCGAAAAGCAAAACTCGAAAGAATACCGAAAAATAATACGGTAAAGAATACGGGCGAAAAGCAAAACTCGCTAACTTTCAATGCGCGAAAGAATACCGAAAAATAATACGGTAAAGAATACGGGCCAAAAGCAAAACTCGCTAACTTTCAATACGCGAAAGAATACCGAAAAATAATACGGTACGCGAAAAGCAAAACTCGAAAGAATACCGAAAAATAATACGGTTAAGAATACGGGCCAAAAGCAAAACTCGCTAGCTTTCAATGCGTGAAAGAATACCGAAAAATAATACGGTACGCGAAAAGCAAAACTCGAAAGAATACCGAAAATAATACGGTAAAGAATACGGGCGAAAAGCAAAACTCGCTAACTTTCAATGCGCGAAAGAATACCGAAAAATAATACGGTAAAAAATACGGGCGAAAAGCAAAACTCGCTAACTTTCAATGCGCGAAAGAATACCGAAAAATAATACGGTACGCGAAAAGCAAAACTCGAAAGAATACCGAAAAATAATTCGGTAAAGAATACCGGCGAAAAGCAAAACTCGCTAACTTTCAATGCGCGAAAGAATACCGAAAAATAATACGGTAAAGAATACGGGCCAAAAGCAAAACTCGCTTACTTTCAATACGCGAAAGAATACCGAAAAATAATATGGTACGCGAAAAGCAAAACTCGAAAGAATACCGAAAAATAATACGGTTAAGAATACGGGCCAAAAGCAAAACTCGCTAGCTTTCAATACGCGAAAGAATACCGAAAAATAATACGGTAAAGAATACGGGCGAAAAGCAAAACTCGCTAACTTTCAATGCGCGAAAGAATACCGAAAAATAATACGGTAAAGAATACGGGCGAAAAGCAAAACTCGCTAACTTTCAATGCGCGAAAGAATACCGAAAAATAATACGGTAAAGAATACGGGCGAAAAGCAAAACTCGCTATTTTTCAATACGCGAAAGAATACCGAAAAATAATACGGTAAAGAATACGGGCCAAAAGCAAAACTCGTTAACTTTCAATACGCGAAAGAATACCGAAAAATAATACGGTAAAGAATACGGGCCAAAAGCAAAACTCGCTAACTTTCAATACGCGAAAGAATACCGAAAACTAATACGGTAAAGGATACGGGCGAAAAGCAAAACTCGCTAACTTTCAATGCGCGAAAGAATACCGAAAAATAATACGGTACGCGAAAAGCAAAACTCGAAAGAATACCGAAAAATAATACGGTAAAGAATACGGGCGAAAAGCAAAACTCGCTAACTTTCAATGCGTGAAAGAATATCGAAAAATAATACGGTAAAGAATACGGGCGAAAAGCAAAACTCGCTAACTTTCAATGCGTGAAAGAATACCGAAAAATAATACGGTACGCGAAAAGCAAAACTCGAAAGAATACCGAAAAATAATACGGTAAAGAATACGGGCGAAAAGCAAAACTCGCTAACTTTCAATGCGCGAAAGAATACCGAAAAATAATACGGTAAAGAATACGGGCCAAAAGCAAAACTCGCTAACTTTCAATATGCGAAAGAAAACGAAAAATAATACGGTAAAGAATACGGGCGAAAAGCAAAACTCGCTAACTTTCAATGCGCGAAAGAATACCTAAAAATAATACGGTACGCGAAAAGCAAAACTCGAAAGAATACCGAAAAATAATACGGTAAAGAATACGGGCGAAAAGCAAAACTCGCTAACTTTCAATGCGCGAAAGAATACCGAAAAATAATACGGTAAAGAATACGGGCCAAAAGCAAAACTCGCTAACTTTCAATACGCGAAAGAATACCGAAAAATAATACGGTACGCGAAAAGCAAAACTCGAAAGAATACCGAAAAATAATACGGTTAAGAATACGGGCCAAAAGCAAAACTCGCTAGCTTTCAATACGCGAAAGAATACCGAAAAATAATACGGTAAAGAATACGGGCGAAAAGCAAAACTCGCTAACTTTCAATGCGCGAAAGAATACCGAAAAATAATACGGTAAAGAATACGGGCTAAAAGCTAAACTCACTAACTTTCAATACGCGAAAAAATACCGAAATATAATACGGTACGCGAAAAGCAAAACTCGAAATAATACCGAAAAATAATACGGTAAAGAATACGGGCGAAAAGCAAAACTCGCTAACTTTCAATGCGCGAAAGAATACCGAAAAATAATACGGTAAAGAATACGGGCGAAAAGCAAAACTCGCTAACTTTCAATGCGTGAAAGAATATCGAAAAATAATACGGTAAAGAATACGGGCGAAAAGCAAAACTCGCTAACTTTCAATGCGCGAAAGAATACCGAAAAATAATATGGTACGCGAAAAGCAAAACTCGAAAGAATACCGAAAAATAATACGGTAAAGAATACGGGCGAAAAGCAAAACTCGCTAACTTTCAATGCGCGAAAGAATACCGAAAAATAATACGGTAAAGAATACGGGCCAAAAGCAAAACTCGCTAACTTTCAATATGCGAAAGAATACCGAAAAATAATACGGTAAAGAATACGGGCGAAAAGCAAAATCGCTAACTTTCAATGCGCGAAAGAATACCGAAAAATAATACGGTACGCGAAAAGCAAAACTCGAAAGAATACCGAAAAATAATACGGTAAAGAATACGGGCGAAAAGCAAAACTCGCTAACTTTCAATGCGCGAAAGAATACCGAAAAATAATACGGTAAAGAATACGGGCCAAAAGCAAAACTCGCTAACTTTCAATACGCGAAAGAATACCGAAAAATAATACGGTACGCGAAAAGCAAAACTCGAAAGAATACCGAAAAATAATACGGTTAAGAATACGGGCCAAAAGCAAAACTCGCTAACTTTCAATACGCGAAAGAATACCGAAAAATAATACGGTAAAGAATACGGGCGAAAAGCAAAACTCGCTAACTTTCAATGCGCGAAAGAATACCGAAAAATAATACGGTAAAGAATACGGGCGAAAAGCAAAACTCGCTAACTTTCAATGCGCGAAAGAATACCGAAAAATAATACGGTAAAGAATACGGGCGAAAAAAAAAACTCGCTAATTTTCAATGCGCGAAAGAATACCGAAAAATAATACGGTACGCGAAAAGCAAAACTCGAAAGAATACCGAAAAATAATACGGTAAAGAATACCGGCGAAAAGCAAAACTCGCTAACTTTCAATGCGCGAAAGAATACCGAAAAATAATATGGTAAAGAATACGGGCCAAAAGCAAAACTCGCTTACTTTCAATATGCGAAAGAATACCGAAAAATAATACGGTACGCGAAAAGCAAAACTCGAAAGAATACCGAAAAATAATACGGTTAAGAATACTGGCCAAAAGCAAAACTCGCTAGCTTTCAATACGCGAAAGAATACCGAAAAATAATACGGTAAAGAATACGGGCGAAAAGCAAAACTCGCTAACTTTAAATGCGCGAAAGAATACCGAAAAATAATACGGTAAAGAATACGGGCGAAAAGCAAAACTCGCTAACTTTCAATGCGCGAAAGAATACCGAAAAATAATACGGTAAAGAATACGGGCGAAAAGCAAAACTCGCTATTTTTCAATACGCGAAAGAATACCGAAAAATAATACGGTAAAGAATAGGGGCCAAAAGCAAAACTCGCTAACTTTCAATACGCGAAAGAATACCGAAAAATAATAGGGTAAAGAATACGGGCCAAAAGCAAAACTCGCTAACTTTCAATACGCGAAAGAATACCGAAAACTAATACGGTAAAGAATACGGGCGAAAAGCAAAACTCTTTAACTTTCAATGCGCGAAAGAATACCGAAAAATAATACGGTACGCGAAAAGCAAAACTCGAAAGAATACCGAAAAATAATACGGTAAACAATACGAGCGAAAAGCAAAACTCGCTAACTTTCAATGCGCGAAAGAATACCGAAAAATAATACGGTACGCGAAAAGCAAAACTCGAAAGAATACCGAAAAATAATACGGTAAAGAATACGGGCGAAAAGCAAAACTCGCTAACTTTAAATGCGCGAAAGAATACCGAAAAATAATACGGTAAAGAATACGGGCGAAAAGCAAAACTCGCTAACTTTCAATGCGCGAAAGAATACCGAAAAATAATACGGTAAAGAATACCGGCGAAAAGCAAAACTCGCTAACTTTCAATGCGCGAAAGAATACCGAAAAATAATACGGTAAAGAATACGGGCTAAAAGCTAAACTCACTAACTTTCAATACGCGAAAGAATACCGAAATATAATACGGTACGCGAAAAGCAAAACTCGAAATAATACCGAAAAATAATACGGTAAAGAATACGGGCGAAAAGCAAAACTCGCTAACTTTCAATGCGCGAAAGAATACCGAAAAATAATACGGTAAAGAATACGGGCGAAAAGCAAAACTCGCTAACTTTCAATGCGTGAAAGAATATCGAAAAATAATACGGTAAAGAATACGGGCGAAAAGCAAAACTCGCTAACTTTCAATGCGCGAAAGAATACCGAAAAATAATACGGTACGCGAAAAGCAAAACTCGAAAGAATACCGAAAAATAATACGGTAAAGAATACGGGCGAAAAGCAAAACTCGCTAACTTTCAATGCGCGAAAGAATACCGAAAAATAATACGGTAAAGAATACGGGCCAAAAGCAAAACTCGCTAACTTTCAATATGCGAAAGAATACCGAAAAATAATAAGGTAAAGAATACGGGCGAAAAGCAAAATCGTTAACTTTCAATGCGCGAAAGAATACCGAAAAATAATACGGTACGCGAAAAGCAAAACTCGAAAGAATACCGAAAAATAATACGGTAAAGAATACAGGCGAAAAGCAAAACTCGCTAACTTTCAATGCGCGAAAGAATACCGAAAAATAATACGGTAAAGAATACGGGCCAAAAGCAAAACTCGCTAACTTTCAATACGCGAAAGAATACCGAAAAATAATAGGGTACGCGAAAAGCAAAACTCGAAAGAATACCGAAAAATAATACGGTTAAGAATACGGGCCAAAAGCAAAACTCGCTAGTTTCAATACGCGAAAGAATACCGAAAAATAATACGGTAAAGAATACGGGCGAAAAGCAAAACTCGCTAACTTTCAATGCGCGAAAGAATACCGAAAAATAATACGGTAAAGAATACGGGCGAAAAGCAAAACTCGCTAACTTTCAATGCGCGAAAGAATACCGAAAAATAATACGGTAAAGAATACGGGCGAAAAAAAAACTCGCTAATTTTCAATGCGCGAAAGAATACCGAAAAATAATACGGTACGCGAAAAGCAAAACTCGAAAGAATACCGAAAAATAATACGGTAAAGAATACCGGCGAAAAGCAAAACTCGCTAACTTTCAATGCGCGAAAGAATACCGAAAAATAATATGGTAAAGAATACGGGCCAAAAGCAAAACTCGCTTACTTTCAATATGCGAAAGAATACCGAAAAATAATACGGTACGCGAAAAGCAAAACTCGAAAGAATACCGAAAAATAATACGGTTAAGAATACTGGCCAAAAGCAAAACTCGCTAGCTTTCAATACGCGAAAGAATACCGAAAAATAATACGGTAAAGAATACGGGCGAAAAGCAAAACTCGCTAACTTTAAATGCGCGAAAGAATACCGAAAAATAATACGGTAAAGAATACGGGCGAAAAGCAAAACTCGCTAACTTTCAATGCGCGAAAGAATACCGAAAAATAATACGGTAAAGAATACGGGCGAAAAGCAAAACTCGCTATTTTTCAATACGCGAAAGAATACCGAAAAATAATACGGTAAAGAATACGGGCCAAAAGCAAAACTCGCTAACTTTCAATACGCGAAAGAATACCGAAAAATAATACGGTAAAGAATACGGGCCAAAAGCAAAACTCGCTAACTTTCAATACGCGAAAGAATACCGAAAACTAATACGGTAAAGAATACGGGCGAAAAGCAAAACTCTTTAACTTTCAATGCGCGAAAGAATACCGAAAAATAATACGGTACGCGAAAAGCAAAACTCGAAAGAATACCGAAAAATAATACGGTAAACAATACGAGCGAAAAGCAAAACTCGCTAACTTTCAATGCGCGAAAGAATACCGAAAAATAATACGGTAAAGAATACGGGCTAAAAGCTAAACTCGCTAACTTTCAATACGCGAAAGAATACCGAAATATAATACGGTACGCGAAAAGCAAAACTCGAAAGAATACCGAAAAATAATACGGTAAAGAATACGGGCGAAAAGCAAAACTCGCTAACTTTCAATGCGCGAAAGAATACCGAAAAATAATACGGTAAAGAATACGGGCGAAAAGCAAAACTCGCTAACTTTCAATGCGTGAAAGAATATCGAAAAATAATACGGTAAAGAATACGGGCGAAAAGCAAAACTCGCTAACTTTCAATGCGTGAAAGAATACCGAAAAATAATACGGTACGCGAAAAGCAAAACTCGAAAGAATACCGAAAAATAATATGGTAAAGAATACGGGCGAAAAGCAAAACTCGCTAACTTTCAATGCGCGAAAGAATACCGAAAAATAATACGGTAAAGAATACGGGCGAAAAGCAAAACTCGCTAACTTTCAATGCGCGAAAGAATACCGAAAAATAATACGGTAAAGAATACGGGCCAAAAGCAAAACTCGCTAACTTTCAATATGCGAAAGAATACCGAAAAATAATACGGTAAAGAATACGGGCGAAAAGCAAAACTCGCTAACTTTCAATGCGCGAAAGAATACCTAAAAATTATACGGTACGCGAAAAGCAAAACTTGAAAGAATACCGAAAAATAATACGGTAAAGAATACGGGCGAAAAGCAAAACTCGCTAACTTTCAATGCGCGAAAGAATACCGAAAAATAATACGGTAAAAAATACGGGCCAAAAGCAAAACTCGCTAACTTTCAATACGCGAAAGAATACCGAAAAATAATACGGTACGCGAAAAGCAAAAATCGAAAGAATACCGAAAAATAATACGGTTAAGAATACGGGCCAAAAGCAAAACTCGCTAGCTTTCAATACGCGAAAGAATACCGAAAAATAATACGGTAAAGAATACGGGCGAAAAGCAAAACTCGCTAACTTTCAATGCGCGAAAGAATACCGAAAAATAATACGGTACGCGAAAAGCAAAACTCGAAAGAATACCGAAAAATAATTCGGTAAAGAATACGGGCGAAAAGCAAAAATCGCTAACTTTCAATGCGCGAAAGAATACCGAAAAATAATACGGTAAAGAATACGGGCCAAAAGCAAAACTCGCTAACTTTCAATACGCGAAAGAATACCGAAAAATAATACGGTACGCAAAAAGCAAAACTCGAAAGAATACCGAAAAATAATACGGTAAAGAATACGGGCGAAAAGCAAAACTCGCTAACTTTCATTGCGCGAAAGAATACCGAAAAATAATACGGTAAAGAATACGGGCCAAAAGCAAAACTCGCTAACTTTCAATATGTGAAAGAATACCGAAAAATAATACGATAAAGAATACGGGCGAAAAGCAAAACTCGCTAACTTTCAATGCGCGAAAGAATACCGAAAAATAATACGGTACGCGAAAAGCAAAACTCGAAAGAATACCGAAAAATAATTCGGTAAAGAATACGGGCGAAAAGCAAAAATCGCTAACTTTCAATGCGCGAAAGAATACCGAAAAATAATACGGTAAAGAATACGGGCCAAAAGCAAAACTCGCTAACTTTCAATACGCGAAAGAATACCGAAAAATAATACGGTACGCAAAAAGCAAAACTCGAAAGAATACCGAAAAATAATACGGTAAAGAAAACGGGCGAAAAGCAAAACTCGCTAACTTTCATTGCGCGAAAGAATACCGAAAAATAATACGGTAAAGAATAAGGGCCAAAAGCAAAACTCGCTAACTTTCAATATGTGAAAGAATACCGAAAAATAATACGATAAAGAATACGGGCGAAAAGCAAAACTCGCTAACTTTCAATGCGCGAAAGAATACCGAAAAATAATACGGTACGCGAAAAGCAAAACTCGAAAGAATACCGAAAAATAATACGGTAAAGAATACGGGCGAAAAGCAAAACTCGCTAACTTTCAATGCGCGAAAGAATACCGAAAAATAATACGGTAAAGAATACGGGACAAAAGCAAAACTCGCTAACTTTCAATATGCGAAAGAATACCGAAAAATAATACGGTAAAGAATACGGGCGAAAAGCAAAACTCGCTAACTTTCAATGCGTGAAAGAATATCGAAAAATAATACGGTAAAGAATACGGGCGAAAAGCAAAACTCGCTAACTTTCAATGCGCGAAAGAATACCGAAAAATAATACGTTACGCGAAAAGCAAAACTCGAAAGAATACCGAAAAATAATACGGTAAAGAATACGGGCGAAAAGCAAAACTCGCTAACTTTCAATGCGCGAAAGAATACCGAAAAATAATACGGTACGCGAAAAGTAAAACTCGAAAGAATACCGAAAAATAATACGGTAAAGAATACGGGCGAAAAGCAAAACTCGCTAACTTTCAATGCGCGAAAGAATACCGAAAAATAATACGGTAAAGAATACGGGCCAAAAGAAAAACTCGCTAACTTTCAATACGCGAAAGAATACCGAAAAATAATACGGTACGCGAAAAGCAAAACGCGAAAGAATACCGAAAAATAATACGGTTAAGAATACGGGCCAAAAGCAAAACTCGCTAACTTTCAATACGCGAAAGAATACCGAAAAATAATACGGTAAAGAATACGGGCGAAAAGCAAAACTCGCTAACTTTCAATGCGCGAAAGAATACCGAAAAATAATACGGTAAAGAATACGGGCGAAAAGCAAAACTCGCTAACTTTCAATGCGCGAAAGAATACCGAAAAATAATACGGTAAAGAATACGGGCGAAAAGCAAAACTCGCTAATTTTCAATGCGCGAAAGAATACCGAAAAATAATATGGTACGCGAAAAGCAAAACTCGAAAGAATACCGAAAAATAATACGGTAAAGAATACGGGCGAAAAGCAAAACTCGCTAACTTTCAATGCGCGAAAGAATACCGAAAAATAATACGGTAAAGAATACGGGCGAAAAGCAAAACTCGCTAATTTTCAATGCGCGAAAGAATACCGAAAAATAATACGGTACGCGAAAAGCAAAACTCGAAAGAATACCGAAAAATAATACGGTAAAGAATACGGGCCAAAAGCAAAACTCGCTAACTTTGAATACGCGAAAGAATACCGAAAAATAATACGGTACGCGAAAAGCAAAACTGGAAAGAATACCGAAAAATAATACGGTTAAGAATACGGGCCAAAAGCAAAACTCGCTAACTTTCAATGCGCGAAAGAATACCTAAAAATAATACGGTACGCGAAAAGGAAAACTCGAAAGAATAGCGAAAATAATACGGTAAAGAATACGGGCGAAAAGCAAAACTCGCTAACTTTCAATGCGCGAAAGAATACCGAAAAATAATATGGTAAAGAATACGGGCCAAAAGAAAAACTCGCTAACTTTCAATGCGCGAAAGAATACCGAAAAATAATATGGTACGCGAAAAGCAAAACTCGAAAGAATACCGAAAAATAATACGGTAAAGAATACGGGCGAAAAGCAAAACTCGCTAACTTTCAATGCGCGAAAGAATACCGAAAAATAATACGGTAAAGAATACGGGCGAAAAGCAAAACTCGCTAACTTTCAATGCGCGAAAGAATACCGAAAAATAATACGGTACGCGAAAAGCAAAACTCGAAAGAATACCGAAAAATAATACGGTAAAGAATACGGGCCAAAAGCAAAACTCGCTAACTTTCAATACGCGAAAGAATACCGAAAAATAATACGGTACGCGAAAAGCAAAACTGGAAAGAATACCGAAAAATAATACGGTTAAGAATACGGGCCAAAAGCAAAACTCGCTAACTTTCAATGCGCGAAAGAATACCTAAAAATAATACGGTACGCGAAAAGGAAAACTCGAAAGAATAGCGAAAATAATACAGTAAAGAATACGGGCGAAAAGCAAAACTCGCTAACTTTCAATGCGCGAAAGAATACCGAAAAATAATATGGTAAAGAATACGGGCCAAAAGAAAAACTCGCTAACTTTCAATGCGCGAAAGAATACCGAAAAATAATATGGTACGCGAAAAGCAAAACTCGAAAGAATACCGAAAAATAATACGGTAAAGAATACGGGCGAAAAGCAAAACTCGCTAACTTTCAATGCGCGAAAGAATACCGAAAAATAATACGGTAAAGAATACGGGCGAAAAGCAAAACTCGCTAACTTTCAATGCGCGAAAGAATACCGAAAAATAATACGGTACGCGAAAAGCAAAACTCGAAAGAATACCGAAAAATAATACGGTAAAGAATACGGGCGAAAAGCAAAACTCGCTAACTTTCAATGCGCGAAAGAATACCGAAAAATAATACGGTAAAGAATACGGGCTAAAAGCTAAACTCGCTAACTTTCAATACGCGAAAGAATACCGAAATATAATACGGTACGCGAAAAGCGAAACTCGAAATAATACCGAAAAATAATACGGTAAAGAATACGGGCGAAAAGCAAAACTCGCTAACTTTCAATGCGCGAAAGAATACCGAAAAATAATACGGTAAAGAATACGGGCGAAAAGCAAAACTCGCTAACTTTCAATGCGTGAAAGAATATCGAAAAATAATACGGTAAAGAATACGGGCGAAAAGCAAAACTCGCTAACTTTCAATGCGCGAAAGAATACCGAAAAATAATACGGTACGCGAAAAGCAAAACTCGAAAGAATACCGAAAAATAATACGGTAAAGAATACGGACGAAAAGAAAAACTCGCTAACTTTCAATGCGCGAAAGAATACCGAAAAATAATACGGTAAAGAATACGGGCCAAAAGCAAAACTCGCTAACTTTCAATATGCGAAAGAATACCGAAAAATAATACGGTAAAGAATACGGGCGAAAAGCAAAACTCGCTAACTTTCAATGCGCGAAAGAATACCGAAAAATAATACGGTAAAGAATACGGGCCAAAAGCAAAACTCGCTAACTTTCAATACGCGAAAGAATACCGAAAAATAATACGGTACGCGAAAAGCAAAACTCGAAAGAATACCGAAAAATAATACGGTTAAGAATACGGGCCAAAAGCAAAACTCGCTAACTTTCAAAACGCGAAAGAATACCGAAAAATAATACGGTAAAGAATACGGGCGAAAAGCAAAACTCGCTAACTTTCAATGCGCGAAAGAATACCGAAAAATAATACGGTAAAGAATACGGGCGAAAAGCAAAACTCGCTAACTTTCAATGCGCGAAAGAATACCGAAAAATAATACGGTAAAGAATACGGGCGAAAAGCAAAACTCGCTAATTTTCAATGCGCGAAAGAATACCGAAAAATAATATGGTACGCGAAAAGCAAAACTCGAAAGAATACCGAAAAATAATACGGTAAAGAATACGGGCGAAAAGCAAAACTCGCTAACTTTCAATGCGCGAAAGAATACCGAAAAATAATACGGTTAAGAATACGGGCCAAAAGCAAAACTCGCTAACTTTCAATGCGCGAAAGAATACCTAAAAATAATACGGTACGCGAAAAGGAAAACTCGAAAGAATAGCGAAAATAATACGGTAAAGAATACGGGCGAAAAGCAAAACTCGCTAACTTTCAATGCGCGAAAGAATACCGAAAAATAATATGGTAAAGAATACGGGCCAAAAGAAAAACTCGCTAACTTTCAATGCGCGAAAGAATACCGAAAAATAATATGGTACGCGAAAAGCAAAACTCGAAAGAATACCGAAAAATAATACGGTAAAGAATACGGGCGAAAAGCAAAACTCGCTAACTTTCAATGCGCGAAAGAATACTGAAAAATAATACGGTATGCGAAAAGCAAAACTCGAAAGAATACCGAAAAATAATACGGTAAAGAATACGGGCGAAAAGCTAAACTCGCTAACTTTCAATGCGCGAAAGAATACCGAAAAATAATACGGTAAAGAATACGGGCCAAAAGCAAAACTCGCTAACTTTCAATACGCGAAAGAATACCGAAAAATAATACGGTAAAGAATACGGGCCAAAAGCAAAACTCGCTAACTTTCAATACGCGAAAGAATACCGAAAAATAATACGGTAAAGAATACGGGCCAAAAGCAAAACTCGCTAACTTTCAATGCGCGAAAGAATACCGAAAAATAATACGGTACATGAAAAGCAAAACTCGAAAGAATACCGAAAAATAATACGGTAAAGAATACGGGCGAAAAGCAAAACTCGCTAACTTTCAATGCGCGAAAGAATACCGAAAAATAATACGGTAAAGAATACGGGTCAAAAGCAAAACTCGCTAACTTTCAAAACGCGAAAGAATACCGAAATATAATACGGTACGCGAAAAGCAAAACTCGAAAGAATATTGAAAAATAATACGGTAAAGAATACGGGTGAAAAGCAAAACTCGCTAACTTTCAATGCGCGAAAGAATACCGAAAAATAATACGGTAAAGAATACGGGCGAAAAGCAAAACTCGCTAACTTTCAATGCGCGAAACAATATCGAAAAATAATACGGTAAAGAATACGGGCGAAAAGCAAAACTCGCTAACTTTCAATGCGCGAAAGAATACCTAAAAATAATACGGTACGCGAAAAGGAAAACTCGAAAGAATACCGAAAAATAATATGGTAAAGAATACGGGCGAAAAGCAAAACTCGCTAATTTTCAATGCGCGAAAGAATACCGAAAAATAATACGGTACGCGAAAAGCAAAACTCGAAAGAATACCGAAAAATAATACGGTAAAGAATACGGGCGAAAAGCAAAACTCGCTAACTTTCAATGCGCGAAAGAATACCGAAAAATAATACGGTACATGAAAAGCAAAACTCGAAAGAATACCGAAAAATAATACGGTAAAGAATACGGGCGAAAAGCAAAACTCGCTAACTTTCAATGCGCGAAAGAATACCGAAAAATAATACGGTAAAGAATACGGGTCAAAAGCAAAACTCGCTAACTTTCAAAACGCGAAAGAATACCGAAATATAATACGGTACGCGAAAAGCAAAACTCGAAAGAATATTGAAAAATAATACGGTAAAGAATACGGGTGAAAAGCAAAACTCGCTAACTTTCAATGCGCGAAAGAATACCGAAAAATAATACGGTAAAGAATACGGGCGAAAAGCAAAACTCGCTAACTTTCAATGCGCGAAACAATATCGAAAAATAATACGGTAAAGAATACGGGCGAAAAGCAAAACTCGCTAACTTTCAATGCGCGAAAGAATACCTAAAAATAATACGGTACGCGAAAAGGAAAACTCGAAAGAATACCGAAAAATAATATGGTAAAGAATACGGGCGAAAAGCAAAACTCGCTAATTTTCAATGCGCGAAAGAATACCGAAAAATAATACGGTACGCGAAAAGCAAAACTCGAAAGAATACCGAAAAATAATACGGTAAAGAATACGGGCGAAAAGCAAAACTCGCTAACTTTCAATGCGCGAAAGAATACCGAAAAATAATACGGTAAAGAATACGGGCCAAAAGCAAAACTCGCTAACTTTCAATAAGCGAAAGAATACCGAAAAATAATACGGTACGCGAAAAGCAAAACTCGAAAGAATACCGAAAAATAATACGGTTAAGAATACGGGCCAAAAGCAAAACTCGCTAACTTTCAATACGCGAAAGAATACCGAAAATAATACGGTAAAGAATACGGGCGAAAAGCAAAACTCGCTAACTTTCAATGCGCGAAAGAATACCGAAAAATAATACGGTAAAGAATACGGGCGAAAAGCAAAACTCGCTAACTTTCAATGCGCGAAAGAATACCGAAAAATAATACGGTAAAGAATACGGGCGAAAAGCAAAACTCGCTAATTTTCAATGCGCGAAATAATACCGAAAAATAATACGGTACGCGAAAAGCAAAACTCGAAAGAATACCGAAAAATAATACGGTAAAGAATACGGGCGAAAAGCAAAACTCGCTAACTTTCAATGCGCGAAAGAATACCGAAAAATAATACGGTAAAGAATACGGGCGAAAAGCAAAACTCGCTAATTTTCAATGCGCGAAAGAATACCGAAAAATAATACGGTACGCGAAAAGCAAAACTCGAAAGAATACCGAAAAATAATACGGTAAAGAATACGGGCCAAAAGCAAAACTCGCTAACTTTCAATACGCGAAAGAATACCGAAAAATAATACGGTACGCGAAAAGCAAAACTGGAAAGAATACCGAAAAATAATACGGTTAAGAATACGGGCCAAAAGCAAAACTCGCTAACTTTCAATGCGCGAAAGAATACCTAAAAATAATACGGTTCGCGAAAAGGAAAACTCGAAAGAATAGCGAAAATAATACGGTAAAGAATACGGGCGAAAAGCAAAACTCGCTAACCTTCAATGCGCGAAAGAATACCGAAAAATAATATGGTAAAGAATACGGGCCAAAAGAAAAACTCGCTAACTTTCAATGCGCGAAAGAATACCGAAAAATAATATGGTACGCGAAAAGCAAAACTCGAAAGAATACCGAAAAATAATACGGTAAAGAATACGGGCGAAAAGCAAAACTCGCTAACTTTCAATGCGCGAAAGAATACCGAAAAATAATACGGTATGCGAAAAGCAAAACTCGAAAGAATACCGAAAAATAATACGGTAAAGAATACGGGCGAAAAGCAAAACTCGCTAACTTTCAATGCGCGAAAGAATACCGAAAAATAATACGGTACGCGAAAAGCAAAACTCGAAAGAATACCGAAAAATAATACGGTAAAGAATACGGGCGAAAAGCAAAACTCGAAAGAATACCGAAAAATAATACCGAAAAATAATACGGGCGAAAAGCAAAACTCGCTAATTTCAATGCGCGAAAGAATACCGAAAAATAATACGGTACGCGAAAAGCAAAACTCGAAAGAATACCGAAAAATAATACGGTAAAGAATACGGGCGAAAAGCAAAACTCGCTAACTTTCAATGCGCGAAAGAATACCGAAAAATAATACGGTAAAGAATACGGGCGAAAAGCAAAACTCGCTAACTTTCAATGCGCGAAAGAATACCGAAAAATAATACAGTAAAGAATACGGGCCAAAAGCAAAACTCGCTAACTTTCAATAAGCGAAAGAATACCGAAAAATAATACGGTACGCGAAAAGCAAAACTCGAAAGAATACCGAAAAATAATACGGTTAAGAATACGGGCCAAAAGCAAAACTCGCTAACTTTCAATACGCGAAAGAATACCGAAAATAATACGGTAAAGAATACGGGCGAAAAGCAAAACTCGCTAACTTTCAATGCGCGAAAGAATACCGAAAAATAATACGGTAAAGAATACGGGCGAAAAGCAAAACTCGCTAACTTTCAATGCGCGAAAGAATACCGAAAAATAATACGGTAAAGAATACGGGCGAAAAGCAAAACTCGCTAATTTTCAATGCGCGAAATAATACCGAAAAATAATACTTTACGCGAAAAGCAAAACTCGAAAGAATACCGAAAAATAATACGGTAAAGAATACGGGCGAAAAGCAAAACTCGCTAACTTTCAATGCGCGAAAGAATACCGAAAAATAATACGGTAAAGAATACGGGCGAAAAGCAAAACTCGCTAATTTTCAATGCGCGAAAGAATACCGAAAAATAATACGGTACGCGAAAAGCAAAACTCGAAAGAATACCGAAAAATAATACGGTAAAGAATACGGGCCAAAAGCAAAACTCGCTAACTTTCAATACGCGAAAGAATACCGAAAAATAATACGGTACGCGAAAAGCAAAACTGGAAAGAATACCGAAAAATAATACGGTTAAGAATACGGGCCAAAAGCAAAACTCGCTAACTTTCAATGCGCGAAAGAATACCTAAAAATAATACGGTTCGCGAAAAGGAAAACTCGAAAGAATAGCGAAAATAATACGGTAAAGAATACGGGCGAAAAGCAAAACTCGCTAACCTTCAATGCGCGAAAGAATACCGAAAAATAATATGGTAAAGAATACGGGCCAAAAGAAAAACTCGCTAACTTTCAATGCGCGAAAGAATACCGAAAAATAATATGGTACGCGAAAAGCAAAACTCGAAAGAATACCGAAAAATAATACGGTAAAGAATACGGGCGAAAAGCAAAACTCGCTAACTTTCAATGCGCGAAAGAATACCGAAAAATAATACGGTATGCGAAAAGCAAAACTCGAAAGAATACCGAAAAATAATACGGTAAAGAATACGGGCGAAAAGCAAAACTCGCTAACTTTCAATGCGCGAAAGAATACCGAAAAATAATACGGTACGCGAAAAGCAAAACTCGAAAGAATACCGAAAAATAATACGGTAAAGAATACGGGCGAAAAGCAAAACTCGCTAATTTCAATGCGCGAAAGAATACCGAAAAATAATACGGTACGCGAAAAGCAAAACTCGAAAGAATACCGAAAAATAATACGGTAAAGAATACGGGCGAAAAGCAAAACTCGCTAACTTTCAATGCGCGAAAGAATACCGAAAAATAATACGGTAAAGAATACGGGCGAAAAGCAAAACTCGCTAACTTTCAATGCGCGAAAGAATACCGAAAAATAATACGGTACGCGAAAAGCAAAACTCGAAAGAATACCGAAAAATAATACGGTAAAGAATACGGGCGAAAAGCAAAACTCGCTAACTTTCAATGCGCGAAAGAATACCGAAAAATAATACGGTAAAGAATACGGGCCAAAAGCAAAACTCGCTAACTTTCAATACGCGAAAGAATACCGAAAAATAATACGGTAAAGAATACGGGCCAAAAGCAAAACTCGCTTACTTTCAATACGCGAAAGAATACCGAAAAATAATACGGTAAAGAATACGGGCGAAAAGCAAAACTCGCTAACTTTCAATGCGCGAAAGAATACCGAAAAATAATACGGTACGCGAAAAGCAAAACTCGAAAGTATACCGAAAAATAATACGGTAAAGAATACGGGCGAAAAGCAAAACTCGCTAACTTTCAATGCGCGAAAGAATACCGAAAAATAATACGGTAAAGAATACGGGCTAAAAGCTAAACTCGCTAACTTTCAATACGCGAAAGAATACCGAAATATAATACGGTACGCGAAAAGCAAAACTCGAAATACTACCGAAAAATAATACGGTAAAGAATACGGGCGAAAAGCAAAACTCGCTAACTTTCAATGCGCGAAAGAATACCGAAAAATAATACGGTAAAGAATACGGGCGAAAAGCAAAACTCGCTAACTTTCAATGCGTGAAAGAATATCGAAAAATAATACGGTAAAGAATACGGGCGAAAAGCAAAACTCGCTAACTTTCAATGCGCGAAAGAATACCGAAAAATAATACGGTACGCGAAAAGCAAAACTCGAAAGAATACCGAAAAATAATACGGTAAAGAATACGGGCGAAAAGCAAAACTCGCTAACTTTCAATGCGCGAAAGAATACCGAAAAATAATACGGTAAAGAATACGGGCCAAAAGCAAAACTCGCTAACTTTCAATATGCGAAAGAATACCGAAAAATAATACGGTAAAGAATACGGGCGAAAAGCAAAACTCGCTAACTTTCAATGCGCGAAAGAATACCGAAAAATAATACGGTAAAGAATACGGGCCAAAAGCAAAACTCGCTAACTTTCAATACGCGAAAGAATACCGAAAAATAATACGGTACGCGAAAAGCAAAACTCGAAAGAATACCGAAAAATAATACGGTTAAGAATACGGGCCAAAAGCAAAACTCGCTAACTTTCAATACGCGAAAGAATACCAAAAAATAATACGGTAAAGAATACGGGCGAAAAGCAAAACTCGCTAACTTTCAATGCGCGAAAGAATACCGAAAAATAATACGGTAAAGAATACGGGCGAAAAGCAAAACTCGCTAACTTTCAATGCGCGAAAGAATACCGAAAAATAATACGGTAAAGAATACGGGCGAAAAGCAAAACTCGCTAATTTTCAATGCGTGAAAGAATACCGAAAAATAATACGGTACGCGAAAAGCAAAACTCGAAAGAATACCGAAAAATAATATGGTAAAGAATACGGGCGAAAAGCAAAACTCGCTAACTTTCAATGCGCGAAAGAATACCGAAAAATAATACGGTAAAGAATACGGGCGAAAAGCAAAACTCGCTAATTTTCAATGCGCGAAAGAATACCGAAAAATAATACGGTACGCGAAAAGCAAAACTCGAAAGAATACCGAAAAATAATACGGTAAAGAATACGGGCCAAAAGCAAAACTCGCTAACTTTCAATACGCGAAAGAATACCGAAAAATAATACGGTACGCGAAAAGCAAAACTGGAAAGAATACCGAAAAATAATACGGTTAAGAATACGGGCCAAAAGCAAAACTCGCTAATTTTCAATGCGCGAAAGAATACCGAAAAATAATACGGTACGCGAAAAGCAAAACTCGAAAGAATACCGAAAAATAATACGGTAAAGAATACGGGCGAAAAGCAAAACTCGCTAACTTTCAATGCGCGAAAGAATACCGAAAAATAATACGGTAAAGAATACGGGCTAAAAGCTAAACTCGCTAACTTTCAATACGCGAAAGAATACCGAAATATAATACGGTACGCGAAAAGCAAAACTCGAAATAATACCGAAAAATAATACGGTAAAGAATACGGGCGAAAAGCAAAACTCGCTAACTTTCAATGCGCGAAAGAATACCGAAAAATAATATGGTAAAGAATACGGGCCAAAAGAAAAACTCGCTAACTTTCAATGCGCGAAAGAATACCGAAAAATAATATGGTACGCGAAAAGCAAAACTCGAAAGAATACCGAAAAATAATACGGTAAAGAATACGGGCGAAAAGCAAAACTCGCTAACTTTCAATGCGCGAAAGAATACCGAAAAATAATACGGTAAAGAATACGGGCGAAAAGCAAAACTCGCTAACTTTCAATGCGCGAAAGAATACCGAAAAATAATACGGTACGCGAAAAGCAAAACTCGAAAGAATACCGAAAATAATACGGTAAAGAATACGGGCGAAAAGCAAAACTCGCTAACTTTCGATGCGCGAAAGAATACCGAAAAATAATACGGTAAAGAATACGGGCTAAAAGCTAAACTCGCTAACTTTCAATACGCGAAAGAATACCGAAATATAATACGGTACGCGAAAAGCAAAACTCGAAATAATACCGAAAAATAATACGGTAAAGAATACGGGCGAAAAGCAAAACTCGCTTACTTTCAATGCGCGAAAGAATACCGAAAAATAATACGGTAAAGAATACGGGCGAAAAGCAAAACTCGCTAACTTTCAATGCGTGAAAGAATATCGAAAAATAATACGGTAAAGAATACGGGCGAAAAGCAAAACTCGCTAACTTTCAATGCGCGAAAGAATACCGAAAAATAATACGGTACGCGAAAAGCAAAACTCGAAAGAATACCGAAAAATAATACGGTAAAGAATACGGGCGAAAAGCAAAACTCGCTAACTTTCAATGCGCGAAAGAATACCGAAAAATAATACGGTAAAGAATACGGGCCAAAAGCAAAACTCGCTAACTTTCAATATGCGAAAGAATACCGAAAAATAATACGGTAAAGAATACGGGCGAAAAGCAAAACTCGCTAACTTTCAATACGCGAAAGAATACCGAAAAATAATACGGTACGCGAAAAGCAAAACTCGAAAGAATACCGAAAAATAATACGGTTAAGAATACGGGCACAAAGCAAAACTCGCTAACTTTCAATACGCGAAAGAATACCGAAAAATAATACGGTAAAGAATACGGGCGAAAAGCAAAACTCGCTAACTTTCAATGCGCGAAAGAATACCGAAAAATAATACGGTAAAGAATACGGGCGAAAAGCAAAACTCGCTAACTTTCAATGCGCGAAAGAATACCGAAAAATAATACGGTAAAGAATACGGGCGAAAAGCAAAACTCGCTAATTTTCAATGCGCGAAAGAATACCGAAAAATAATACGGTACGCGAAAAGCAAAACTCGAAAGAATACCGAAAAATAATACGGTAAAGAATACGGGCGAAAAGCAAAACTCGCTAACTTTCAATGCGCGAAAGAATACCGAAAAATAATACGGTAAAGAATACGGGCGAAAAGCAAAACTCGCTAATTTTCAATGCGCGAAAGAATACCGAAAAATAATACGGTACGCGAAAAGCAAAACTCGAAAGAATACCGAAAAATAATACGGTAAAGAATACGGGGCAAAAGCAAAACTCGCTAACTTTCAATACGCGAAAGAATACCGAAAAATAATACGGTACGCGAAAAGCAAAACTGGAAAGAATACCGAAAAATAATACGGTTAAGAATACGGGCCAAAAGCAAAACTCGCTAACTTTCAATGCGCGAAAGAATACCTAAAAATAATACGGTACGCGAAAAGGAAAACTCGAAAGAATAGCGAAAATAATACGGTAAAGAATACGGGCGAAAAGCATAACTCGCTAACTTTCAATGCGCGAAAGAATACCGAAAAATAATATGGTAAAGAATACGGGCCAAAAGAAAAACTCGCTAACTTTCAATGCGCGAAAGAATACCGAAAAATAATATGGTACGCGAAAAGCAAAACTCGAAAGAATACCGAAAAATAATACGGTAAAGAATACGGGCGAAAAGCAAAACTCGCTAACTTTCAATGCGCGAAAGAATACCGAAAAATAATACGGTATGCGAAAAGCAAAACTCGAAAGAATACCGAAAAATAATACGGTAAAGATTACGGGCGAAAAGCAAAACTCGCTAACTTTCAATGCGCGAAAGAATACCGAAAAATAATACGGTAAAGAATACGGGCCAAAAGCAAAACTCGCTAACTTTCAATACGCGAAAGAATACCGAAAAATAATACGGTAAAGAATACGGGCCAAAAGCAAAACTCGCTAACTTTCAATACGCGAAAGAATACCGAAAAATAATACGGTAAAGAATACGGGCGAAAAGCAAAACTCGCTAACTTTCAATGCGCGAAAGAATACCGAAAAATAATATGGTAAAGAATACGGGCGAAAAGCAAAACTCGCTAGCTTTCAATGCGCGAAAGAATACCGAAAAATAATACGGTACGCGAAAAGCAAAACTCGAAAGAATACCGAAAAATAATACGGTAAAGAATACGGGCGAAAAGCAAAACTCGCTAACTTTCAATGCGCGAAAGAATACCGAAAAATAATATGGTAAAGAATACGGGCGAAAAGCAAAACTCGCTAACTTTCAATGCGCGAAAGAATACCGAAAAATAATACGGTAAAGAATACGGGCCAAAAGCAAAACTCGCTAACTTTCAATATGCGAAAGAATACCGAAAAATAATACGGTAAAGAATACGGGCTAAAAGCAAAACTCGCTAACTTTCAATGCGCGAAAGAATACCTAAAAATAATACGGTACGCGAAAAGCAAAACTCGAAAGAATACCGAAAAATAATACGGTAAAGAATACGGGCGAAAAGCAAAACTCGCTAACTTTCAATGCGCGAAAGAATACCGAAAAATAATACGGTAAAGAATACGGGCCAAAAGCAAAACTCGCTAACTTTCAATACGCGAAAGAATACCGAAAAATAATACGGTACGCGAAAAGCAAAACTCGAAAGAATACCGAAAAATAATACGGTTAAGAATACGGGCCAAAAGCAAAACTCGCTAGCTTTCAATACGCGAAAGAATACCGAAAAATAATACGGTAAAGAATACGGGTGAAAAGCAAAACTCGCTAACTTTCAATGCGCGAAAGAAAACCGAAAAATAATACGGTAAAGAATACGGGCGAAAAGCAAAACTCGCTAACTTTCAATGCGCGAAAGAATACCGAAAAATAATACGGTACGCGAAAAGCAAAACTCGAAAGAATACCGAAAAATAATTCGGTAAAGAATACGGGCGAAAAGCAAAACTCGCTAACTTTCAATGCGCGAAAGAATACCGAAAAATAATACGGTAAAGAATACGGGCCAAAAGCAAAACTCGCTAACTTTCAATACGCGAAAGAATACCGAAAAATAATACGGTACGCAAAAAGCAAAACTCGAAAGAATACCGAAAATAATACGGTAAAGAATACGGGCGAAAAGCAAAACTCGCTAACTTTCATTGCGCGAAAGAATACCGAAAAATAATACGGTAAAGAATACGGGCCAAAAGCAAAACTCGCTTACTTTCAATATGTGAAAGAATACCGAAAAATAATACGATAAAGAATACGGGCGAAAAGCAAAACTCGCTAACTTTCAATGCGCGAAAGAATACCGAAAAATAATACGGTACGCGAAAAGCAAAACTCGAAAGAATACCGAAAAATAATACGGTAAAGAATACGGGCGAAAAGCAAAACTCGCTAACTTTCAATGCGCGAAAGAATACCGAAAAATAATACGGTAAAGAATACGGGCGAAAAGCAAAACTCGCTAACTTTCAATGCGCGAAAGAATACCGAAAAATAATACGGTAAAGAATATGGGCTAAAAACTAAACTCGCTAACTTTCAATACGCGAAAGAATACCGAAATATAATACGGTACGCGAAAAGCAAAACTCGAAATAATACCGAAAAATAATACGGTAAAGAATACGGGCGAAAAGCAAAACTCGCTAACTTTCAATGCGCGAAAGAATACCGAAAAATAATACGGTAAAGAATACGGGCGAAAAGCAAAACTCGCTAACTTTCAATGCGTGAAAGAATATCGAAAAATAATACGGTAAAGAATACGGGCGAAAAGCAAAACTCGCTAACTTTCAATGCGCGAAAGAATACCGAAAAATAATACGGTACGCGAAAAGCAAAACTCGAAAGAATACCGAAAAATAATACGGTAAAGAATACGGGCGAAAAGCAAAACTCGCTAACTTTCAATGCGCGAAAGAATACCGAAAAAAAATACGGTAAAGAATACGGGCCAAAAGCAAAACTCGCTAACTTTCAATATGCGAAAGAATACCGAAAAATAATACGGTAAAGAATACGGGCGAAAAGCAAAACTCGCTAACTTTCAATGCGCGAAAGAATACCGAAAAATAATACGGTTAAGAATACGGGCCAAAAGCAAAACTCGCTAACTTTCAATACGCGAAAGAATACCGAAAAATAATACGGTACGCGAAAAGCAAAACTCGAAAGAATACCGAAAAATAATACGGTTAAGAATACGGGCCAAAAGCAAAACTCGCTAACTTTCAATACGCGAAAGAATACCGAAAAATAATACGGTAAAGAATACGGGCGAAAAGCAAAACTCGCTAACTTTCAATGCGCGAAAGAATACCGAAAAATTATACGGTAAAGAATACGGGCGAAAAGCAAAACTCGCTAACTTTCAATGCGCGAAAGAATACCGAAAAATAATACGGTAAAGAATACGGGCGAAAAGCAAAACTCGCTAATTTTCAATGCGCGAAAGAATACCGAAAAATAATACGGTACGCGAAAAGCAAAACTCGAAAGAATACCGAAAAATAATACGGTAAAGAATACGGGCGAAAAGCAAAACTCGCTAACTTTCAATGCGCGAAAGAATACCGAAAAATAATACGGTAAAGAATACGGGCGAAAAGCAAAACTCGCTAATTTTCAATGCGCGAAAGAATACCGAAAAATCTACGGTAAAGAATACGGGCGAAAAGCAAAACTCGCTAACTTTCAATGCGCGAAAGAATACCGAAAAATAATACGGTACGCGAAAAGCAAATTTCGAAAGAATACCGAAAAATAATACGGTAAAGAATACGGGCCAAAAGCAAAACTCGCTAACTTTCAATACGCGAAAGAATACCGAAAAATAATACGGTACGCGAAAAGCAAAACTGGAAAGAATACCGAAAAATAATACGGTTAAGAATACGGGCCAAAAGCAAAACTCGCTAACTTTCAATGCGCGAAAGAATACCGAAAAATAATACGGTACGCGAAAAGCAAAACTCGAAAGAATACCGAAAAATAATACGGTAAAGAATACGGGCGAAAAGCAAAACTCGCTAACTTTCAATGCGCGAAAGAATACCGTAAAATAATACGGTAAAGAATACGGGCTAAAAGCTAAACTCGCTAACTTTCAATACGCGAAAGAATACCGAAATATAATACGGTACGCGAAAAGCAAAACTCGAAATAATACCGAAAAATAATACGGTACAGAATACGGGCGAAAAGCAAAACTCGCTAACTTTCAATGCGAGAAAGAATACCGAAAAATAATATGGTAAAGAATACGGGCCAAAAGAAAAACTCGCTAACTTTCAATGCGCGAAAGAATACCGAAAAATAATATGGTACGCGAAAAGCAAAACTCGAAAGAATACCGAAAAATAATACGGTAAAGAATACGGGCGAAAAGCAAAACTCGCTAACTTTCAATGCGCGAAAGAATACCGAAAAATAATACGGTAAAGAATACGGGCGAAAAGCAAAACTCGCTAACTTTCAATGCGCGAAAGAATACCGAAAAATAATACGGTACGCGAAAAGCAAAACTCGAAAGAATACCGAAAATAATACGGTAAAGAATACGGGCGAAAAGCAAAACTCGCTAACTTTCAATGCGCGAAAGAATACCGAAAAATAATACGGTAAAGAATACGGGCTAAAAGCTAAACTCGCTAACTTTCAATACGCGAAAGAATACCGAAATATAATACGGTACGCGAAAAGCAAAACTCGAAATAATACCGAAAAATAATACGGTAAAGAATACGGGCGAAAAGCAAAACTCGCTTACTTTCAATGCGCGAAAGAATACCGAAAAATAATACGGTAAAGAATACGGGCGAAAAGCAAAACTCGCTAACTTTCAATGCGTAAAAGAATATCGAAAAATAATACGGTAAAGAATACGGGCGAAAAGCAAAACTCGCTAACTTTCAATGCGCGAAAGAATACCGAAAAATAACACGGTACGCGAAAAGCAAAACTCGAAAGAATACCGAAAAATAATACGGTAAAGAATACGGGCGAAAAGCAAAACTCGCTAACTTTCAATGCGCGAAAGAATACCGAAAAATAATACGGTAAAGATTACGGGCCAAAAGCAAAACTCGCTAACTTTCAATATGCGAAAGAATACCGAAAAATAATACGGTAAAGAATACGGGCGAAAAGCAAAACTCGCTAACTTTCAATGCGCGAAAGAATACCGAAAAATAATACTGTAAAGAATACGGGCCAAAAGCAAAACTCGCTAACTTTCAATACGCGAAAGAATACCGAAAAATAATACGGTACGCGAAAAGCAAAACTCGAAAGAATACCGAAAAATAATACGGTTAAGAATACGGGCCAAAAGCAAAACTCGCTAACTTTCAATACGCGAAAGAATACCGAAAAATAATACGGTAAAGAATACGGGCGAAAAGCAAAACTCGCTAACTTTCAATGCGCGAAAGAATACCGAAAAATAATACGGTAAAGAATACGGGCGAAAAGCAAAACTCGCTAACTTTCAATGCGTGAAAGAATACCGAAAAATAATACGGTAAAGAATACGGGCGAAAAGCAAAACTCGCTAATTTTCAATGCGCGAAAGAATACCGAAAAATAATACGGTACGCGAAAAGCAAAACTCGAAAGAATACCGAAAAATAATACGGTAAAGAATACGGGCGAAAAGCAAAACTCGCTAACTTTCAATGCGCGAAAGAATACCGAAAAATAATACGGTAAAGAATACGGGCGAAAAGCAAAACTCGCTAATTTTCAATGCGCGAAAGAATACCGAAAAATAATACGGTACGCGAAAAGCAAAACTCGAAAGAATACCGAAAAATAATACGGTAAAGAATACGGGGCAAAAGCAAAACTCGCTAACTTTCAATACGCGAAAGAATACCGAAAAATAATACGGTACGCGAAAAGCAAAACTGGAAAGAATACCGAAAAATAATACGGTTAAGAATACGGGCCAAAAGCAAAACTCGCTAACTTTCAATGCGCGAAAGAATACCTAAAAATAATACGGTACGCAAAAAGGAAAACTCGAAAGAATAGCGAAAATAATACGGTAAAGAATACGGGCGAAAAGCAAAACTCGCTAACTTTCAATGCGCGAAAGAATACCGAAAAATAATATGGTAAAGAATACGGGCCAAAAGAAAAACTCGCTAACTTTCAATGCGCGAAAGAATACCGAAAAATAATATGGTACGCGAAAAGCAAAACTCGAAAGAATACCGAAAAATAATACGGTAAAGAATACGGGCGAAAAGCAAAACTCGCTAACTTTCAATGCGCGAAAGAATACCGAAAAATAATACGGTATGCGAAAAGCAAAACTCGAAAGAATACCGAAAAATAATACGGTAAAGAATACGGGCGAAAAGCAAAACTCGCTAACTTTCAATGCGCGAAAGAATACCGAAAAATAATACGGTAAAGAATACGGGCCAAAAGCAAAACTCGCTAACTTTCAATACGCGAAAGAATACCGAAAAATAATACGGTAAAGAATACGGGCGAAAAGCAAAACTCGCTAACTTTCAATGCGCGAAAGAATACCGAAAAATAATACGGTACGTGAAAAGCAAAACTCGAAAGAATACCGAAAAATAATACGGTAAAGAATACGGGCGAAAAGCAAAACTCGCTAACTTTCAATGCGCGAAAGAATACCGAAAAATAATACGGTAAAGAATACGGGTCAAAAGCAAAACTCGCTAACTTTCAATACGCGAAAGAATACCGAAAAATAATACGGTACGCGAAAAGGAAAACTCGAAAGAATAGCGAAAATAATACGGTAAAGAATACGGGCGAAAAGCAAAACTCGCTAACTTTCAATGCGCGAAAGAATACCGAAAAATAATATGGTAAAGAATACGGGCCAAAAGCAAAACTCGCTAACTTTCAATGCGCGAAAGAATACCGAAAAATAATACGGTACGCGAAAAGCAAAACTCGAAAGAATACCGAAAAATAATACGGTAAAAAATACGGGCGAAAAGCAAAACTCGCTAGCTTTCAATGCGCGAAAGAATACCGAAAAATAATACGGTACGCGAAAAGCAAAACTCGAAAGAATACTGAAAAATAATACGGTAAAGAATACGGGCGAAAAGCAAAACTCGCTAACTTTCAATGCGCGAAAGAATACCGAAAAATAATATGGTAAAGAATACGGGCGAAAAGCAAAACTCGCTAACTTTCAATGCGCGAAAGAATACCGAAAAATAATACGGTAAAGAATACGGGCCAAAAGCAAAACTCGCTAACTTTCAATATGCGAAAGAATACCGAAAAATAATACGGTAAAGAATACGGGCGAAAAGCAAAACTCGCTAACTTTCAATGCGCGAAAGAATACCTAAAAATAATACGGTACGCGAAAAGCAAAACTCGAAAGAATACCGAAAAATAATACGGTAAAGAATACGGGCGAAAAGCAAAACTCGCTAACTTTCAATGCGCGAAAGAATACCGAAAAATAATATGGTAAAGAATACGGGCCAAAAGCAAAACTCGCTAACTTTCAATACGCGAAAGAATACCGAAAAATAATACGGTACGCGAAAAGCAAAACTCGAAAGAATACCGAAAAATAATACGGTTAAGAATACGGGCCAAAAGCAAAACTCGCTAGCTTTCAATACGCGAAAGAATACCGAAAAATAATACGGTAAAGAATACGGGTGAAAAGCAAAACTCGCAAACTTTCAATGCGCGAAAGAAAACCGAAAAATAATACGGTAAAGAATACGGGCGAAAAGCAAAACTCGCTAACTTTCAATGCGCGAAAGAATACCGAAAAATAATACGGTACGCGAAAAGCAAAACTCGAAAGAATACCGAAAAATAATTCGGTAAAGAATACGGGCGAAAAGCAAAACTCGCTAACTTTCAATGCGCGAAAGAATACCGAAAAATAATACGGTAAAGAATACGGGCCAAAAGCAAAACTCGCTAACTTTCAATACGCGAAAGAATACCGAAAAAAAATACGGTACGCAAAAAGCAAAACTCGAAAGAATACCGAAAAATAATACGGTAAAGAATACGGGCGAAAAGCAAAACTCGCTAACTTTCATTGCGCGAAAGAATACCGAAAAATAATACGGTAAAGAATACGGGCCAAAAGCAAAACTCGCTAACTTTCAATATGTGAAAGAATACCGAAAAATAATACGATAAAGAATACGGGCGAAAAGCAAAACTCGCTAACTTTCAATGCGCGAAAGAATACCGAAAAATAATACGGTACGCGAAAAGCAAAACTCGAAAGAATACCGAAAAATAATACGGTAAAGAATACGGGCGAAAAGCAAAACTCGCTAACTTTCAATGCGCGAAAGAATACCGAAAAATAATACGGTAAAGAATACGGGCGAAAAGCAAAACTCGCTAACTTTCAATGCGCGAAAGAATACCGAAAAATAATACGGTAAAGAATACGGGCGAAAAGCAAAACTCGCTAACTTTCAATGCGCGAAAGAATACCGAAAAATAATACGGTAAAGAATACGGGCCAAAAGCAAAACTCGCTAACTTTCAATACGCGAAAGAATACCGAAAAATAATACGGTAAAGAATACGGGCCAAAAGCAAAACTCGCTAACTTTCAATACGCGAAAGAATACCGAAAAATAATACGGTAAAGAATACGGGCGAAAAGCAAAACTCGCTAACTTTCAATGCGCGAAAGAATACCGAAAAATAATACGGTATGCGAAAAGCAAAACTCGAAAGAATACCGAAAAAGAATATGGTAAAGAATACGGGCGAAAAGCAAAACTCGCTAACTTTCAATGCGCGAAAGAATACCGAAAAATAATACGGTAAAGAATACGGGCTAAAAGCTAAACTCGCTAACTTTCAATACGCGAAAGAATACCGAAATATAATACGGTACGCGAAAAGCAAAACTCGAAATAATACCGAAAAATAATACGGTAAAGAATACGGGCGAAAAGCAAAACTCGCTAACTTTCAATGCGCGAAAGAATACCGAAAAATAATACGGTAAAGAATACGGGCGAAAAGCAAAACTCGCTAACTTTCAATGCGCGAAAGAATACCGAAAAATAATACGGTAAAGAATACGGGCCAAAAGCAAAACTCGCTAACTTTCAATATGCGAAAGAATACCGAAAAATAATACGGTAAAGAATACGGGCGAAAAGCAAAACTCGCTAACTTTCAATGCGCGAAAGAATACCGAAAAATAATACGGTACGCGAAAAGCAAAACTCGAAAGAATACCGAAAAATAATACGGTACGCGAAAAGCAAAACTCGAAAGAATACCGAAAAATAATACGGTATATAATACGGGCGAAAAGCAAAACTCGCTAACTTTCAATGCGCGAAAGAATACCGAAAAATAATACGGTAAAGAATACGGGCCAAAAGCAAAACTCGCTAACTTTCAATACGCGAAAGAATACCGAAAAATAATACGGTACGCGAAAAGCAAAACTCGAAAGAATACCGAAAAATAATACGGTTAAGAATACGGGCCAAAAGCAAAACTCGCTAACTTTCAATACGCGAAAGAATACCGAAAAATAATACGGTAAAGAATACGGGCGAAAAGCAAAACTCGCTAACTTTCAATGCGCGAAAGAATACCGAAAAATAATACGGTAAAGAATACGGGCGAAAAGCAAAACTCGCTAACTTTCAATCCGCGAAAGAATACCGAAAAATAATACGGTAAAGAATACGGGCGAAAAGCAAATCTCGCTAATTTTCAATGCGCGAAAGAATACCGAAAAATAATAAGGTACGCGAAAAGCAAAACTCGAAAGAATACCGAAAAATAATACGGTAAAGAATACGGGCGAAAAGCAAAACTCGCTAACTTTCAATGCGCGAAAGAATACCGAAAAATAATACGGTAAAGAATACGGGCCAAAAGCAAAACTCGCTAACTTTCAATACGCGAAAGAATACCGAAAAATAATAAGGTACGCGAAAAGCAAAACTCGAAAGAATACCGAAAAATAATACGGTTAAGAATACGGGCCAAAAGCAAAACTCGCTAACTTTCAATGCGCGAAAGAATACCTAAAAATAATACGGTACGCGAAAAGGAAAACTCGAAAGAATAGCGAAAATAATATGGTAAAGAATACGGGCGAAAAGCAAAACTCGCTAACTTTCAATGCGCGAAAGAATACCGAAAAATAATATGGTAAAGAATACGGGCCAAAAGAAAAACTCACTAACTTTCAATGCGCGAAAGAATACCGAAAAATAATATGGTACGCGAAAAGCAAAACTCGAAAGAATACCGAAAAATAATACGGTAAAGAATACGGGCGAAAAGCAAAACTCTCTAACTTTCAATGCGCGAAAGAATACCGAAAAATAATACGGTATGCGAAAAGCAAAACTCGAAAGAATACCGAAAAATAATACGGTAAAGAATACGGGCCAAAAGCAAAACTCGCTAACTTTCAATATGTGAAAGAATACCGAAAAATAATACGATAAAGAATACGGGCGAAAAGCAAAACTCGCTAACTTTCAATGCGCGAAAGAATACCGAAAAATAATACGGTACGCGAAAAGCAAAACTCGAAAGAATACCGAAAAATAATACGGTAAAGAATACGGGCGAAAAGCAAAACTCGCTAACTTTCAATGCGCGAAAGAATACCGAAAAATAATACGGTAAAGAATACGGGCGAAAAGCAAAACTCGCTAACTTTCAATGCGCGAAAGAATACCGAAAAATAATACGGTAAAGAATACGGGCGAAAAGCAAAACTCGCTAACTTTCAATGCGCGAAAGAATACCGAAAAATAATACGGTAAAGAATACGGGCCAAAAGCAAAACTCGCTAACTTTCAATACGCGAAAGAATACCGAAAAATAATACGGTAAAGAATACGGGCCAAAAGCAAAACTCGCTAACTTTCAATACGCGAAAGAATACCGAAAAATAATACGGTAAAGAATACGGGCGAAAAGCAAAACTCGCTAACTTTCAATGCGCGAAAGAATACCGAAAAATAATACGGTATGCGAAAAGCAAAACTCGAAAGAATACCGAAAAAGAATATGGTAAAGAATACGGGCGAAAAGCAAAACTCGCTAACTTTCAATGCGCGAAAGAATACCGAAAAATAATACGGTAAAGAATACGGGCTAAAAGCTAAACTCGCTAACTTTCAATACGCGAAAGAATACCGAAATATAATACGGTACGCGAAAAGCAAAACTCGAAATAATACCGAAAAATAATACGGTAAAGAATACGGGCGAAAAGCAAAACTCGCTAACTTTCAATGCGCGAAAGAATACCGAAAAATAATACGGTAAAGAATACGGGCCAAAAGCAAAACTCGCTAACTTTCAATACGCGAAAGAATACCGAAAAATAATACGGTAAAGAATACGGGCCAAAAGCAAAACTCGCTAACTTTCAATACGCGAAAGAATACCGAAAAATAATACGGTAAAGAATACGGGCGAAAAGCAAAACTCGCTAACTTTCAATGCGCGAAAGAATACCGAAAAATAATACGGTATGCGAAAAGCAAAACTCGAAAGAATACCGAAAAAGAATATGGTAAAGAATACGGGCGAAAAGCAAAACTCGCTAACTTTCAATGCGCGAAAGAATACCGAAAAATAATACGGTAAAGAATACGGGCGAAAAGCAAAACTCGCTAACTTTCAATGCGCGAAAGAATACCGAAAAATAATACGGTAAAGAATACGGGCCAAAAGCAAAACTCGCTAACTTTCAATATGCGAAAGAATACCGAAAAATAATACGGTAAAGAATACGGGCGAAAAGCAAAACTCGCTAACTTTCAATGCGCGAAAGAATACCGAAAAATAATACGGTACGCGAAAAGCAAAATTCGAAAGAATACCGAAAAATAATACGGTACGCGAAAAGCAAAACTCGAAAGAATACCGAAAAATAATACGGTATATAATACGGGCGAAAAGCAAAACTCGCTAACTTTCAATGCGCGAAAGAATACCGAAAAATAATACGGTAAAGAATACGGGCCAAAAGCAAAACTCGCTAACTTTCAATACGCGAAAGAATACCGAAAAATAATACGGTACGCGAAAAGCAAAACTCGAAAGAATACCGAAAAATAATACGGTTAAGAATACGGGCCAAAAGCAAAACTCGCTAACTTTCAATACGCGAAAGAATACCGAAAAATAATACGGTAAAGAATACGGGCGAAAAGCAAAACTCGCTAACTTTCAATGCGCGAAAGAATACCGAAAAATAATACGGTAAAGAATACGGGCGAAAAGCAAAACTCGCTAACTTTCAATCCGCGAAAGAATACCGAAAAATAATACGGTAAAGAATACGGGCGAAAAGCAAATCTCGCTAATTTT
Source organism: Leiobunum rupestre (assembly GCF_980474605.1). NCBI lineage: Eukaryota > Metazoa > Arthropoda > Arachnida > Opiliones > Sclerosomatidae > Leiobunum > Leiobunum rupestre. The sequence continues at coordinate 37,372,171 of NC_143390.1, forward strand.
CAATGCGCGAAAGAATACCGAAAAATAATAAGGTACGCGAAAAGCAAAACTCGAAAGAATACCGAAAAATAATACGGTAAAGAATACGGGCGAAAAGCAAAACTCGCTAACTTTCAATGCGCGAAAGAATACCGAAAAATAATACGGTAAAGAATACGGGCCAAAAGCAAAACTCGCTAACTTTCAATACGCGAAAGAATACCGAAAAATAATAAGGTACGCGAAAAGCAAAACTCGAAAGAATACCGAAAAATAATACGGTTAAGAATACGGGCCAAAAGCAAAACTCGCTAACTTTCAATGCGCGAAAGAATACCTAAAAATAATACGGTACGCGAAAAGGAAAACTCGAAAGAATAGCGAAAATAATACGGTAAAGAATACGGGCGAAAAGCAAAACTCGCTAACTTTCAATGCGCGAAAGAATACCGAAAAATAATATGGTAAAGAATACGGGCCAAAAGAAAAACTCACTAACTTTCAATGCGCGAAAGAATACCGAAAAATAATATGGTACGCGAAAAGCAAAACTCGAAAGAATACCGAAAAATAATACGGTAAAGAATACGGGCGAAAAGCAAAACTCTCTAACTTTCAATGCGCGAAAGAATACCGAAAAATAATACGGTATGCGAAAAGCAAAACTCGAAAGAATACCGAAAAATAATACGGTAAAGAATACGGGCGAAAAGCAAAACTCGCTAACTTTCAATGCGCGAAAGAATACCGAAAAATAATACGGTAAAGAATACGGGCCAAAAGCAAAACTCGCTAACTTTCAATACGCGAAAGAATACCGAAAAATAATACGGTAAAGAATACGGGCCAAAAGCAAAACTCGCTAACTTTCAATACGCGAAAGAATACCGAAAAATAATACGGTAAAGAATACGGGCGAAAAGCAAAACTCGCTAACTTTCAATGCGCGAAAGAATACCGAAAAATAATACGGTACGTAAAAAGCAAAACTCGAAAGAATACCGAAAAATAATACGGTAAAGAATACGGGCGAAAAGCAAAACTCGCTAACTTTCAATGCGCGAAAGAATACCGAAAAATAATATGGTAAAGAATATGGGCCAAAAGCAAAACTCGCTAACTTTCAATGCGCGAAAGAATACCGAAAAATAATACGGTACGCGAAAAGCAAAACTCGAAAGAATACCGAAAAATAATACGGTAAAGAATACGGGCGAAAAGCAAAACTCGCTAACTTTCAATGCGCGAAAGAATACCGAAAAATAATACGGTAAAGAATACGGGCGAAAAGCAAAACTCGCTAACTTTCAATGCGCGAAAGAATACCGAAAAATAATACGGTAAAGAATACGGGCGAAAAGCAAAACTCGCTAACTTTCAATGCGCGAAAGAATACCGAAAAATAATACGGTAAAGAATACGGGCCAAAAGCAAAACTCGCTAACTTTCAATACGCGAAAGAATACCGAAAAATAATACGGTAAAGAATACGGGCCAAAAGCAAAACTCGCTAACTTTCAATACGCGAAAGAATACCGAAAAATAATATGGTAAAGAATACGGGCGAAAAGCAAAACTCGCTAACTTTCAATGCGCGAAAGAATACCGAAAAATAATACGGTATGCGAAAAGCAAAACTCGAAAGAATACCGAAAAAGAATATGGTAAAGAATACGGGCGAAAAGCAAAACTCGCTAACTTTCAATGCGCGAAAGAATACCGAAAAATAATACGGTAAAGAATACGGGCTAAAAGCTAAACTCGCTAACTTTCAATACGCGAAAGAATACCGAAATATAATACGGTACGCGAAAAGCAAAACTCGAAATAATACCGAAAAATAATACGGTAAAGAATACGGGCGAAAAGCAAAACTCGCTAACTTTCAATGCGCGAAAGAATACCGAAAAATAATACGGTAAAGAATACGGGCGAAAAGCAAAACTCGCTAACTTTCAATGCGTGAAAGAATATCGAAAAATAATACGGTAAAGAATACGGGCGAAAAGCAAAACTCGCTAACTTTCAATGCGCGAAAGAATACCGAAAAATAATACGGTACGCGAAAAGCAAAACTCGAAAGAATACCGAAAAATAATACGGTAAAGAATACGGGCGAAAAGCAAAACTCGCTAACTTTCAATGCGCGAAAGAATACCGAAAAATAATACGGTAAAGAATACGGGCCAAAAGCAAAACTCGCTAACTTTCAATATGCGAAAGAATACCGAAAAATAATACGGTAAAGAATACGGGCGAAAAGCAAAACTCGCTAACTTTCAATGCGCGAAAGAATACCGAAAAATAATACGGTACGCGAAAAGCAAAACTCGAAAGAATACCGAAAAATAATACGGTACGCGAAAAGCAAAACTCGAAAGAATACCGAAAAATAATACGGTAAATAATACGGGCGAAAAGCAAAACTCGCTAACTTTCAATGCGCGAAAGAATACCGAAAAATAATACGGTAAAGAATACGGGCCAAAAGCAAAACTCGCTAACTTTCAATACGCGAAAGAATACCGAAAAATAATACGGTACGCGAAAAGCAAAACTCGAAAGAATACCGAAAAATAATACGGTTAAGAATACGGGCCAAAAGCAAAACTCGCTAACTTTCAATACGCGAAAGAATACCGAAAAATAATACGGTAAAGAATACGGGCGAAAAGCAAAACTCGCTAACTTTCAATGCGCGAAAGAATACCGAAAAATAATACGGTAAAGAATACGGGCGAAAAGCAAAACTCGCTAACTTTCAATGCGCGAAAGAATACCGAAAAATAATACGGTAAAGAATACGGGCGAAAAGCAAAACTCGCTAATTTTCAATGCGCGAAAGAATACCGAAAAATAATACGGTACGCGAAAAGCAAAACTCGAAAGAATACCGAAAAATAATACGGTAAAGAATACGGGCGAAAAGCAAAACTCGCTAATTTTCAATGCGCGAAAGAATACCGAAAAATAATACGGTACGCGAAAAGCAAAACTCGAAAGAATACCGAAAAATAATACGGTAAAGAATACGGGCGAAAAGCAAAACTCGCTAACTTTCAATGCGCGAAAGAATACCGAAAAATAATACGGTAAAGAATACGGGCGAAAAGCAAAACTCGCTAATTTTCAATGCGCGAAAGAATACCGAAAAATAATACGGTACGCGAAAAGCAAAACTCGAAAGAATACCGAAAAATAATACGGTAAAGAATACGGGCGAAAAGCAAAACTCGCTAATTTTCAATGCGCGAAAGAATACCGAAAAATAATACGGTACGCGAAAAGCAAAACTCGAAAGAATACCGAAAAATAATACGGTAAAGAATACGGGGCAAAAGCAAAACTCGCTAACTTTCAATACGCGAAAGAATACCGAAAAATAATACGGTACGCGAAAAGCAAAACTGGAAAGAATACCGAAAAATAATACGGTTAAGAATACGGGCCAAAAGCAAAACTCGCTAACTTTCAATGCGCGAAAGAATACCTAAAAATAATACGGTACGCAAAAAGGAAAACTCGAAAGAATAGCGAAAATAATACGGTAAAGAATACGGGCGAAAAGCAAAACTCGCTAACTTTCAATGCGCGAAAGAATACCGAAAAATAATATGGTAAAGAATACGGGCCAAAAGAAAAACTCGCTAACTTTCAATGCGCGAAAGAATACCGAAAAATAATATGGTACGCGAAAAGCAAAACTCGAAAGAATACCGAAAAATAATACGGTAAAGAATACGGGCGAAAAGCAAAACTCGCTAACTTTCAATGCGCGAAAGAATACCGAAAAATAATACGGTATGCGAAAAGCAAAACTCGAAAGAATACCGAAAAATAATACGGTAAAGAATACGGGCGAAAAGCAAAACTCGCTAACTTTCAATGCGCGAAAGAATACCGAAAAATAATACGGTAAAGAATACGGGCCAAAAGCAAAACTCGCTAACTTTCAATACGCGAAAGAATACCGAAAAATAATACGGTAAAGAATACGGGCGAAAAGCAAAACTCGCTAACTTTCAATGCGCGAAAGAATACCGAAAAATAATACGGTACGTGAAAAGCAAAACTCGAAAGAATACCGAAAAATAATACGGTAAAGAATACGGGCGAAAAGCAAAACTCGCTAACTTTCAATGCGCGAAAGAATACCGAAAAATAATACGGTACGCGAAAAGGAAAACTCGAAAGAATAGCGAAAATAATACGGTAAAGAATACGGGCGAAAAGCAAAACTCGCTAACTTTCAATGCGCGAAAGAATACCGAAAAATAATATGGTAAAGAATACGGGCCAAAAGCAAAACTCGCTAACTTTCAATGCGCGAAAGAATACCGAAAAATAATACGGTACGCGAAAAGCAAAACTCGAAAGAATACCGAAAAATAATACGGTAAAAAATACGGGCGAAAAGCAAAACTCGCTAGCTTTCAATGCGCGAAAGAATACCGAAAAATAATACGGTACGCGAAAAGCAAAACTCGAAAGAATACTGAAAAATAATACGGTAAAGAATACGGGCGAAAAGCAAAACTCGCTAACTTTCAATGCGCGAAAGAATACCGAAAAATAATATGGTAAAGAATACGGGCGAAAAGCAAAACTCGCTAACTTTCAATGCGCGAAAGAATACCGAAAAATAATACGGTAAAGAATACGGGCCAAAAGCAAAACTCGCTAACTTTCAATATGCGAAAGAATACCGAAAAATAATACGGTAAAGAATACGGGCGAAAAGCAAAACTCGCTAACTTTCAATGCGCGAAAGAATACCTAAAAATAATACGGTACGCGAAAAGCAAAACTCGAAAGAATACCGAAAAATAATACGGTAAAGAATACGGGCGAAAAGCAAAACTCGCTAACTTTCAATGCGCGAAAGAATACCGAAAAATAATACGGTAAAGAATACGGGCCAAAAGCAAAACTCGCTAACTTTCAATACGCGAAAGAATACCGAAAAATAATACGGTACGCGAAAAGCAAAACTCGAAAGAATACCGAAAAATAATACGGTTAAGAATACGGGCCAAAAGCAAAACTCGCTAGCTTTCAATACGCGAAAGAATACCGAAAAATAATACGGTAAAGAATACGGGTGAAAAGCAAAACTCGCAAACTTTCAATGCGCGAAAGAAAACCGAAAAATAATACGGTAAAGAATACGGGCGAAAAGCAAAACTCGCTAACTTTCAATGCGCGAAAGAATACCGAAAAATAATACGGTACGCGAAAAGCAAAACTCGAAAGAATACCGAAAAATAATTCGGTAAAGAATACGGGCGAAAAGCAAAACTCGCTAACTTTCAATGCGCGAAAGAATACCGAAAAATAATACGGTAAAGAATACGGGCCAAAAGCAAAACTCGCTAACTTTCAATACGCGAAAGAATACCGAAAAAAAATACGGTACGCAAAAAGCAAAACTCGAAAGAATACCGAAAAATAATACGGTAAAGAATACGGGCGAAAAGCAAAACTCGCTAACTTTCATTGCGCGAAAGAATACCGAAAAATAATACGGTAAAGAATACGGGCCAAAAGCAAAACTCGCTAACTTTCAATATGTGAAAGAATACCGAAAAATAATACGATAAAGAATACGGGCGAAAAGCAAAACTCGCTAACTTTCAATGCGCGAAAGAATACCGAAAAATAATACGGTACGCGAAAAGCAAAACTCGAAAGAATACCGAAAAAAAATACGGTAAAGAATACGGGCGAAAAGCAAAACTCGCTAACTTTCAATGCGCGAAAGAATACCGAAAAATAATACGGTAAAGAATACGGGCGAAAAGCAAAACTCGCTAACTTTCAATGCGCGAAAGAATACCGAAAAATAATACGGTAAAGAATACGGGCGAAAAGCAAAACTCGCTAACTTTCAATGCGCGAAAGAATACCGAAAAATAATACGGTAAAGAATACGGGCCAAAAGCAAAACTCGCTAACTTTCAATACGCGAAAGAATACCGAAAAATAATACGGTAAAGAATACGGGCCAAAAGCAAAACTCGCTAACTTTCAATACGCGAAAGAATACCGAAAAATAATACGGTAAAGAATACGGGCGAAAAGCAAAACTCGCTAACTTTCAATGCGCGAAAGAATACCGAAAAATAATACGGTATGCGAAAAGCAAAACTCGAAAGAATACCGAAAAAGAATATGGTAAAGAATACGGGCGAAAAGCAAAACTCGCTAACTTTCAATGCGCGAAAGAATACCGAAAAATAATACGGTAAAGAATACGGGCTAAAAGCTAAACTCGCTAACTTTCAATACGCGAAAGAATACCGAAATATAATACGGTACGCGAAAAGCAAAACTCGAAATAATACCGAAAAATAATACGGTAAAGAATACGGGCGAAAAGCAAAACTCGCTAACTTTCAATGCGCGAAAGAATACCGAAAAATAATACGGTAAAGAATACGGGCGAAAAGCAAAACTCGCTAACTTTCAATGCGCGAAAGAATACCGAAAAATAATACGGTAAAGAATACGGGCCAAAAGCAAAACTCGCTAACTTTCAATATGCGAAAGAATACCGAAAAATAATACGGTAAAGAATACGGGCGAAAAGCAAAACTCGCTAACTTTCAATGCGCGAAAGAATACCGAAAAATAATACGGTACGCGAAAAGCAAAACTCGAAAGAATACCGAAAAATAATACGGTACGCGAAAAGCAAAACTCGAAAGAATACCGAAAAATAATACGGTATATAATACGGGCGAAAAGCAAAACTCGCTAACTTTCAATGCGCGAAAGAATACCGAAAAATAATACGGTAAAGAATACGGGCCAAAAGCAAAACTCGCTAACTTTCAATACGCGAAAGAATACCGAAAAATAATACGGTACGCGAAAAGCAAAACTCGAAAGAATACCGAAAAATAATACGGTTAAGAATACGGGCCAAAAGCAAAACTCGCTAACTTTCAATACGCGAAAGAATACCGAAAAATAATACGGTAAAGAATACGGGCGAAAAGCAAAACTCGCTAACTTTCAATGCGCGAAAGAATACCGAAAAATAATACGGTAAAGAATACGGGCGAAAAGCAAAACTCGCTAACTTTCAATCCGCGAAAGAATACCGAAAAATAATACGGTAAAGAATACGGGCGAAAAGCAAATCTCGCTAATTTTCAATGCGCGAAAGAATACCGAAAAATAATAAGGTACGCGAAAAGCAAAACTCGAAAGAATACCGAAAAATAATACGGTAAAGAATACGGGCGAAAAGCAAAACTCGCTAACTTTCAATGCGCGAAAGAATACCGAAAAATAATACGGTAAAGAATACGGGCCAAAAGCAAAACTCGCTAACTTTCAATACGCGAAAGAATACCGAAAAATAATAAGGTACGCGAAAAGCAAAACTCGAAAGAATACCGAAAAATAATACGGTTAAGAATACGGGCCAAAAGCAAAACTCGCTAACTTTCAATGCGCGAAAGAATACCTAAAAATAATACGGTACGCGAAAAGGAAAACTCGAAAGAATAGCGAAAATAATACGGTAAAGAATACGGGCGAAAAGCAAAACTCGCTAACTTTCAATGCGCGAAAGAATACCGAAAAATAATATGGTAAAGAATACGGGCCAAAAGAAAAACTCACTAACTTTCAATGCGCGAAAGAATACCGAAAAATAATATGGTACGCGAAAAGCAAAACTCGAAAGAATACCGAAAAATAATACGGTAAAGAATACGGGCGAAAAGCAAAACTCTCTAACTTTCAATGCGCGAAAGAATACCGAAAAATAATACGGTATGCGAAAAGCAAAACTCGAAAGAATACCGAAAAATAATACGGTAAAGAATACGGGCGAAAAGCAAAACTCGCTAACTTTCAATGCGCGAAAGAATACCGAAAAATAATACGGTAAAGAATACGGGCCAAAAGCAAAACTCGCTAACTTTCAATACGCGAAAGAATACCGAAAAATAATACGGTAAAGAATACGGGCCAAAAGCAAAACTCGCTAACTTTCAATACGCGAAAGAATACCGAAAAATAATACGGTAAAGAATACGGGCGAAAAGCAAAACTCGCTAACTTTCAATGCGCGAAAGAATACCGAAAAATAATACGGTACGTAAAAAGCAAAACTCGAAAGAATACCGAAAAATAATACGGTAAAGAATACGGGCGAAAAGCAAAACTCGCTAACTTTCAATGCGCGAAAGAATACCGAAAAATAATATGGTAAAGAATATGGGCCAAAAGCAAAACTCGCTAACTTTCAATGCGCGAAAGAATACCGAAAAATAATACGGTACGCGAAAAGCAAAACTCGAAAGAATACCGAAAAATAATACGGTAAAGAATACGGGCGAAAAGCAAAACTCGCTAACTTTCAATGCGCGAAAGAATACCGAAAAATAATACGGTAAAGAATACGGGCGAAAAGCAAAACTCGCTAACTTTCAATGCGCGAAAGAATACCGAAAAATAATACGGTAAAGAATACGGGCGAAAAGCAAAACTCGCTAACTTTCAATGCGCGAAAGAATACCGAAAAATAATACGGTAAAGAATACGGGCCAAAAGCAAAACTCGCTAACTTTCAATACGCGAAAGAATACCGAAAAATAATACGGTAAAGAATACGGGCCAAAAGCAAAACTCGCTAACTTTCAATACGCGAAAGAATACCGAAAAATAATACGGTAAAGAATACGGGCGAAAAGCAAAACTCGCTAACTTTCAATGCGCGAAAGAATACCGAAAAATAATACGGTATGCGAAAAGCAAAACTCGAAAGAATACCGAAAAAGAATATGGTAAAGAATACGGGCGAAAAGCAAAACTCGCTAACTTTCAATGCGCGAAAGAATACCGAAAAATAATACGGTAAAGAATACGGGCTAAAAGCTAAACTCGCTAACTTTCAATACGCGAAAGAATACCGAAATATAATACGGTACGCGAAAAGCAAAACTCGAAATAATACCGAAAAATAATACGGTAAAGAATACGGGCGAAAAGCAAAACTCGCTAACTTTCAATGCGCGAAAGAATACCGAAAAATAATACGGTAAAGAATACGGGCGAAAAGCAAAACTCGCTAACTTTCAATGCGTGAAAGAATATCGAAAAATAATACGGTAAAGAATACGGGCGAAAAGCAAAACTCGCTAACTTTCAATGCGCGAAAGAATACCGAAAAATAATACGGTACGCGAAAAGCAAAACTCGAAAGAATACCGAAAAATAATACGGTAAAGAATACGGGCGAAAAGCAAAACTCGCTAACTTTCAATGCGCGAAAGAATACCGAAAAATAATACGGTAAAGAATACGGGCCAAAAGCAAAACTCGCTAACTTTCAATATGCGAAAGAATACCGAAAAATAATACGGTAAAGAATACGGGCGAAAAGCAAAACTCGCTAACTTTCAATGCGCGAAAGAATACCGAAAAATAATACGGTACGCGAAAAGCAAAACTCGAAAGAATACCGAAAAATAATACGGTACGCGAAAAGCAAAACTCGAAAGAATACCGAAAAATAATACGGTAAATAATACGGGCGAAAAGCAAAACTCGCTTACTTTCAATGCGCGAAAGAATACCGAAAAATAATACGGTAAAGAATACGGGCCAAAAGCAAAACTCGCTAACTTTCAATACGCGAAAGAATACCGAAAAATAATACGGTACGCGAAAAGCAAAACTCGAAAGAATACCGAAAAATAATACGGTTAAGAATACGGGCCAAAAGCAAAACTCGCTAACTTTCAATACGCGAAAGAATACCGAAAAATAATACGGTAAAGAATACGGGCGAAAAGCAAAACTCGCTAACTTTCAATGCGCGAAAGAATACCGAAAAATAATACGGTAAAGAATACGGGCGAAAAGCAAAACTCGCTAACTTTCAATCCGCGAAAGAATACCGAAAAATAATACGGTAAAGAATACGGGCGAAAAGCAAAACTCGCTAATTTTCAATGCGCGAAAGAATACCGAAAAATAATAAGGTACGCGAAAAGCAAAACTCGAAAGAATACCGAAAAATAATACGGTAAAGAATACGGGCGAAAAGCAAAACTCTCTAACTTTCAATGCGCGAAAGAATACCGAAAAATAATACGGTAAAGAATACGGGCCAAAAGCAAAACTCGCTAACTTTCAATACGCGAAAGAATACCGAAAAATAATAAGGTACGCGAAAAGCAAAACTCGAAAGAATACCGAAAAATAATACGGTTAAGAATACGGGCCAAAAGCAAAACTCGCTAACTTTCAATGCGCGAAAGAATACCTAAAAATAATACGGTACGCGAAAAGGAAAACTCGAAAGAATAGCGAAAATAATACGGTAAAGAATACGGGCGAAAAGCAAAACTCGCTAACTTTCAATGCGCGAAAGAATACCGAAAAATAATATGGTAAAGAATACGGGCCAAAAGAAAAACTCACTAACTTTCAATGCGCGAAAGAATACCGAAAAATAATATGGTACGCGAAAAGCAAAACTCGAAAGAATACCGAAAAATAATACGGTAAAGAATACGGGCGAAAAGCAAAACTCGCTAACTTTCAATGCGCGAAAGAATACCGAAAAATAATACGGTATGCGAAAAGCAAAACTCGAAAGAATACCGAAAAATAATACGGTAAAGAATACGGGCGAAAAGCAAAACTCGCTAACTTTCAATGCGCGAAAGAATACCGAAAAATAATACGGTAAAGAATACGGGCCAAAAGCAAAACTCGCTAACTTTCAATACGCGAAAGAATACCGAAAAATAATACGGTAAAGAATACGGGCCAAAAGCAAAACTCGCTAACTTTCAATACGCGAAAGAATACCGAAAAATAATACGGTAAAGAATACGGGCGAAAAGCAAAACTCGCTAACTTTCAATGCGCGAAAGAATACCGAAAAATAATACGGTACGTGAAAAGCAAAACTCGAAAGAATACCGAAAAATAATACGGTAAAGAATACGGGCGAAAAGCAAAACTCGCTAACTTTCAATGCGCGAAAGAATACCGAAAAATAATATGGTAAAGAATATGGGCCAAAAGCAAAACTCGCTAACTTTCAATGCGCGAAAGAATACCGAAAAATAATACGGTACGCGAAAAGCAAAACTCGAAAGAATACCGAAAAATAATACGGTAAAGAATACGGGCGAAAAGCAAAACTCGCTAACTTTCAATGCGCGAAAGAATACCGAAAAATAATACGGTAAAGAATACGGGCCAAAAGCAAAACTCGCTAACTTTCAATACGCAAAAGAATACCGAAAAATAATACGGTAAAGAATACGGGCCAAAAGCAAAACTCGCTAACTTTCAATGCGCGAAAGAATACCGAAAAATAATACGGTACGCGAAAAGCAAAACTCGAAAGAATACCGAAAAATAATACGGTAAAGAATACGGGCGAAAAGCAAAACTCGCTAACTTTCAATGCGCGAAAGAATACCGAAAAATAATACGGTAAAGAATACGGGCCAAAAGCAAAACTCGCTAACTTTCAATACGTGAAAGAATACCGAAAAATAATACGGTAAAGAATACGGGCGAAAAGCAAAACTCGCTAACTTTCAATGCGCGAAAGAATACCGAAAAATAATATGGTACGCGAAAAGCAAAACTCGAAAGAATACCGAAAAATAATACGGTAAAGAATACGGGCGAAAAGCAAAACTCGCTAACTTTCAATGCGCGAAAGAATACCGAAAAATAATACGGTAAAGAATACGGGCCAAAAGCAAAACTCGCTAACTTTCAATACGCGAAAGAATACCGAAATAAAATACGGTACGCGAAAAGCAAAACTCGAAAGAATACCGAAAAGTAATACGGTAAAGAATACGGGCGAAAAGCAAAACTCGCTAACTTTCAATGCGCGAAAGAATACCGAAAAATAATACGGTAAAGAATACGGGCCAAAAGCAAAACTCGCTAACTTTCAATACGCGAAAGAATACCGAAAAATAATACGGTAAAGAATACGGGCGAAAAGCAAAACTCGCTAACTTTCAATGCGCGAAAGAATACCGAAAAATAATACGGTAAAGAATACGGGCCAAAAGCAAAACTCGCTAACTTTCAATACGCGAAAGAATACCGAAAAATAATACGGTAAAGAATACGGGCCAAAAGCAAAACTCGCTAACTTTCAATACGCGAAAGAATACCGAAAAATAATACGGTAAAGAATACGGGCGAAAAGCAAAACTAGCTAACTTTCAATGCGCGAAAGAATACCGAAAAATAATACGGTACGTGAAAAGCAAAACTCGAAAGAATACCGAAAAATAATACGGTAAAGAATACGGGCGAAAAGCAAAACTCGCTAACTTTCAATGCGCGAAAGAATACCGAAAAATAATACGGTAAAGAATACGGGTCAAAAGCAAAACTCGCTAACATTCAATACGCGAAAGAATACCGAAATATAATACGGTACGCGAAAAGCAAAACTCGAAAGAATACCGAAAAATAATACGGTAAAGAATACGGGCGAAAAGCAAAACTCGCTAACTTTCAATGCGCGAAAGAATACCGAAAAATAATACGGTAAAGAATACGGGCGAAAAGCAAAACTCGCTAACTTTCAATGCGCGAAACAATATCGAAAAATAATACGGTAAAGAATACGGGCGAAAAGCAAAACCTGCTAACTTTCAATGCGCGAAAGAATACCTAAAAATAATACGGTACGCGAAAAGGAAAACTCGAAAGAATAGCGAAAATAATACGGTAAAGAATACGGCCGAAAAGCAAAACTCGCTAACTTTCAATGCGCGAAAGAATACCGAAAAATAATATGGTAAAGAATACGGGCCAAAAGCAAAACTCGCTAACTTTCAATGCGCGAAAGAATACCGAAAAATAATACGGTACGCGAAAAGCAAAACTCGAAAGAATACCGAAAAATAATACGGTAAAGAATACGGGCGAAAAGCAAAACTCGCTAACTTTCAATGCGCGAAAGAATACCGAAAAATAATACGGTACGCGAAAAGCAAAACTCGAAAGAATACCGAAAAATAATACGGTAAAGAATACGGGCGAAAAGCAAAACTCGCTAACTTTCAATGCGCGAAAGAATACCGAAAAATAATACGGTAAAGAATACGGACCAAAAGCAAAACTCGCTTACTTTCAATACGCGAAAGAATACCGAAAAATAATACGAGAAAGAATACGGGCCAAAAGCAAAACTCGCTAACTTTCAATACGCGAAAGAATACCGAAAAATAATACGCTAAAGAATACGGGCGAAAAGCAAAACTCGCTAACTTTCAATGCGCGAAAGAATACCGAAAAATAATACGGTACGTGAAAAGCAAAACTCGAAAGAATTGCGAAAAATAATACGGTAAAGAATACGGGCGAAAAGCAAAACTCGCTAACTTTCAATGCGCGTAAGAATACCGAAAAATAATAAGGTAAAGAATACGGGCCAAAAGCAAAACTCGCTAACTTTCAATACGCGAAAGAATACCGAAATATAATACGGTACGCGAAAAGCAAAACTCGAAAGAATACCGAAAAATAATATGGTAAAGAATACGGGCGAAAAGCAAAACTCGCTAACTTTCAATGCGCGAAATAATATCGAAAAATAATACGGTAAAGAATACGGGCGAAAAGCAAAACTCGCTAACTTTCAATGCGCGAAAGAATACCTAAAAATAATACGGTACGCGAAAAGCAAAACTCGAAAGAATACCGAAAATTAATATGGTAAAGAATACGGGCGAAAAGCAAAACTCGCTAACTTTCAATGCGCAAGAGAATACCGAAAAATAATACGGTAAAGAATACGGGCCCAAAGCAAAACTCGCTAACTTTCAATACGCGAAAGAATACCGAAAAATAATACGGTAAAGAATACGGGCGAAAAGCAAAACTCGCTAACTTTCAATGCGCGAAAGAATACCGAAAAATAATACGGTACGTGAAAAGCAAAACTCGAAAGAATACCGAAAAATAATACGGTAAAGAATACGGGCGAAAAGCAAAACTCGCTAACTTTCAATGCGCGAAAGAATACCGAAAAATAATATGGTAAAGAATATGGGCCAAAAGCAAAACTCGCTAACTTTCAATGCGCGAAAGAATACCGAAAAATAATACGGTACGCGAAAAGCAAAACTCGAAAGAATACCGAAAAATAATACGGTAAAGAATACGGGCGAAAAGCAAAACTCGCTAACTTTCAATGCGCGAAAGAATACCGAAAAATAATACGGTAAAGAATACGGGCCAAAAGCAAAACTCGCTAACTTTCAATACGCAAAAGAATACCGAAAAATAATACGGTAAAGAATACGGGCCAAAAGCAAAACTCGCTAACTTTCAATGCGCGAAAGAATACCGAAAAATAATACGGTACGCGAAAAGCAAAACTCGAAAGAATACCGAAAAATAATACGGTAAAGAATACGGGCGAAAAGCAAAACTCGCTAACTTTCAATGCGCGAAAGAATACCGAAAAATAATACGGTAAAGAATACGGGCCAAAAGCAAAACTCGCTAACTTTCAATACGTGAAAGAATACCGAAAAATAATACGGTAAAGAATACGGGCGAAAAGCAAAACTCGCTAACTTTCAATGCGCGAAAGAATACCGAAAAATAATATGGTACGCGAAAAGCAAAACTCGAAAGAATACCGAAAAATAATACGGTAAAGAATACGGGCGAAAAGCAAAACTCGCTAACTTTCAATGCGCGAAAGAATACCGAAAAATAATACGGTAAAGAATACGGGCCAAAAGCAAAACTCGCTAACTTTCAATACGCGAAAGAATACCGAAATAAAATACGGTACGCGAAAAGCAAAACTCGAAAGAATACCGAAAAGTAATACGGTAAAGAATACGGGCGAAAAGCAAAACTCGCTAACTTTCAATGCGCGAAAGAATACCGAAAAATAATACGGTAAAGAATACGGGCCAAAAGCAAAACTCGCTAACTTTCAATACGCGAAAGAATACCGAAAAATAATACGGTAAAGAATACGGGCGAAAAGCAAAACTCGCTAACTTTCAATGCGCGAAAGAATACCGAAAAATAATACGGTAAAGAATACGGGCCAAAAGCAAAACTCGCTAACTTTCAATACGCGAAAGAATACCGAAAAATAATACGGTAAAGAATACGGGCCAAAAGCAAAACTCGCTAACTTTCAATACGCGAAAGAATACCGAAAAATAATACGGTAAAGAATACGGGCGAAAAGCAAAACTAGCTAACTTTCAATGCGCGAAAGAATACCGAAAAATAATACGGTACGTGAAAAGCAAAACTCGAAAGAATACCGAAAAATAATACGGTAAAGAATACGGGCGAAAAGCAAAACTCGCTAACTTTCAATGCGCGAAAGAATACCGAAAAATAATACGGTAAAGAATACGGGTCAAAAGCAAAACTCGCTAACATTCAATACGCGAAAGAATACCGAAATATAATACGGTACGCGAAAAGCAAAACTCGAAAGAATACCGAAAAATAATACGGTAAAGAATACGGGCGAAAAGCAAAACTCGCTAACTTTCAATGCGCGAAAGAATACCGAAAAATAATACGGTAAAGAATACGGGCGAAAAGCAAAACTCGCTAACTTTCAATGCGCGAAACAATATCGAAAAATAATACGGTAAAGAATACGGGCGAAAAGCAAAACCTGCTAACTTTCAATGCGCGAAAGAATACCTAAAAATAATACGGTACGCGAAAAGGAAAACTCGAAAGAATAGCGAAAATAATACGGTAAAGAATACGGCCGAAAAGCAAAACTCGCTAACTTTCAATGCGCGAAAGAATACCGAAAAATAATATGGTAAAGAATACGGGCCAAAAGCAAAACTCGCTAACTTTCAATGCGCGAAAGAATACCGAAAAATAATACGGTACGCGAAAAGCAAAACTCGAAAGAATACCGAAAAATAATACGGTAAAGAATACGGGCGAAAAGCAAAACTCGCTAACTTTCAATGCGCGAAAGAATACCGAAAAATAATACGGTACGCGAAAAGCAAAACTCGAAAGAATACCGAAAAATAATACGGTAAAGAATACGGGCGAAAAGCAAAACTCGCTAACTTTCAATGCGCGAAAGAATACCGAAAAATAATACGGTAAAGAATACGGACCAAAAGCAAAACTCGCTTACTTTCAATACGCGAAAGAATACCGAAAAATAATACGAGAAAGAATACGGGCCAAAAGCAAAACTCGCTAACTTTCAATACGCGAAAGAATACCGAAAAATAATACGCTAAAGAATACGGGCGAAAAGCAAAACTCGCTAACTTTCAATGCGCGAAAGAATACCGAAAAATAATACGGTACGTGAAAAGCAAAACTCGAAAGAATTGCGAAAAATAATACGGTAAAGAATACGGGCGAAAAGCAAAACTCGCTAACTTTCAATGCGCGTAAGAATACCGAAAAATAATAAGGTAAAGAATACGGGCCAAAAGCAAAACTCGCTAACTTTCAATACGCGAAAGAATACCGAAATATAATACGGTACGCGAAAAGCAAAACTCGAAAGAATACCGAAAAATAATATGGTAAAGAATACGGGCGAAAAGCAAAACTCGCTAACTTTCAATGCGCGAAATAATATCGAAAAATAATACGGTAAAGAATACGGGCGAAAAGCAAAACTCGCTAACTTTCAATGCGCGAAAGAATACCTAAAAATAATACGGTACGCGAAAAGCAAAACTCGAAAGAATACCGAAAATTAATATGGTAAAGAATACGGGCGAAAAGCAAAACTCGCTAACTTTCAATGCGCAAGAGAATACCGAAAAATAATACGGTAAAGAATACGGGCCCAAAGCAAAACTCGCTAACTTTCAATACGCGAAAGAATACCGAAAAATAATACGGTAAAGAATACGGGCCAAAAGCAAAACTCGCTAACTTTCAATACGCGAAAGAATAACGAAAAATAATACGGTAAAGAATACGGGCGAAAAGCAAAACTCGCTAACTTTCAATGCGCGAAAGAATACCGAAAAATAATACGGTACGTGAAAAGCAAAACTCGAAAGAATACCGAAAAATAATACGGTAAAGAATACGGGCGAAAAGCAAAACTCGCTAACTTTCAATGCGCGAAAGAATACCGAAAAATAATACGGTAAAGAATACGGGCCAAAAGCAAAACTCGCTAACTTTCAATATGCGAAAGAATACCGAAAAATAATACGGTAAAGAATACGGGCGAAAAGCAAAACTCGCTAACTTTCAATGCGCGAAAGAATACCGAAAAATAATACGGTACGCGAAAAGCAAAACTCGAAAGAATACCGAAAAATAATACGGTACGCGAAAAGCAAAACTCGAAAGAATACCGAAAAATAATACGGTAAATAATACGGGCGAAAAGCAAAACTCGCTTACTTTCAATGCGCGAAAGAATACCGAAAAATAATACGGTAAAGAATACGGGCCAAAAGCAAAACTCGCTAACTTTCAATACGCGAAAGAATACCGAAAAATAATACGGTACGCGAAAAGCAAAACTCGAAAGAATACCGAAAAATAATACGGTTAAGAATACGGGCCAAAAGCAAAACTCGCTAACTTTCAATACGCGAAAGAATACCGAAAAATAATACGGTAAAGAATACGGGCGAAAAGCAAAACTCGCTAACTTTCAATGCGCGAAAGAATACCGAAAAATAATACGGTAAAGAATACGGGCGAAAAGCAAAACTCGCTAACTTTCAATCCGCGAAAGAATACCGAAAAATAATACGGTAAAGAATACGGGCGAAAAGCAAAACTCGCTAATTTTCAATGCGCGAAAGAATACCGAAAAATAATAAGGTACGCGAAAAGCAAAACTCGAAAGAATACCGAAAAATAATACGGTAAAGAATACGGGCGAAAAGCAAAACTCTCTAACTTTCAATGCGCGAAAGAATACCGAAAAATAATACGGTAAAGAATACGGGCCAAAAGCAAAACTCGCTAACTTTCAATACGCGAAAGAATACCGAAAAATAATAAGGTACGCGAAAAGCAAAACTCGAAAGAATACCGAAAAATAATACGGTTAAGAATACGGGCCAAAAGCAAAACTCGCTAACTTTCAATGCGCGAAAGAATACCTAAAAATAATACGGTACGCGAAAAGGAAAACTCGAAAGAATAGCGAAAATAATACGGTAAAGAATACGGGCGAAAAGCAAAACTCGCTAACTTTCAATGCGCGAAAGAATACCGAAAAATAATATGGTAAAGAATACGGGCCAAAAGAAAAACTCACTAACTTTCAATGCGCGAAAGAATACCGAAAAATAATATGGTACGCGAAAAGCAAAACTCGAAAGAATACCGAAAAATAATACGGTAAAGAATACGGGCGAAAAGCAAAACTCGCTAACTTTCAATGCGCGAAAGAATACCGAAAAATAATACGGTATGCGAAAAGCAAAACTCGAAAGAATACCGAAAAATAATACGGTAAAGAATACGGGCGAAAAGCAAAACTCGCTAACTTTCAATGCGCGAAAGAATACCGAAAAATAATACGGTAAAGAATACGGGCCAAAAGCAAAACTCGCTAACTTTCAATACGCGAAAGAATACCGAAAAATAATACGGTAAAGAATACGGGCCAAAAGCAAAACTCGCTAACTTTCAATACGCGAAAGAATACCGAAAAATAATAAGGTAAAGAATACGGGCGAAAAGCAAAACTCGCTAACTTTCAATGCGCGAAAGAATACCGAAAAATAATACGGTACGTGAAAAGCAAAACTCGAAAGAATACCGAAAAATAATACGGTAAAGAATACGGGCGAAAAGCAAAACTCGCTAACTTTCAATGCGCGAAAGAATACCGAAAAATAATATGGTAAAGAATATGGGCCAAAAGCAAAACTCGCTAACTTTCAATGCGCGAAAGAATACCGAAAAATAATACGGTACGCGAAAAGCAAAACTCGAAAGAATACCGAAAAATAATACGGTAAAGAATACGGGCGAAAAGCAAAACTCGCTAACTTTCAATGCGCGAAAGAATACCGAAAAATAATACGGTAAAGAATACGGGCCAAAAGCAAAACTCGCTAACTTTCAATACGCAAAAGAATACCGAAAAATAATACGGTAAAGAATACGGGCCAAAAGCAAAACTCGCTAACTTTCAATGCGCGAAAGAATACCGAAAAATAATACGGTACGCGAAAAGCAAAACTCGAAAGAATACCGAAAAATAATACGGTAAAGAATACGGGCGAAAAGCAAAACTCGCTAACTTTCAATGCGCGAAAGAATACCGAAAAATAATACGGTAAAGAATACGGGCCAAAAGCAAAACTCGCTAACTTTCAATACGTGAAAGAATACCGAAAAATAATACGGTAAAGAATACGGGCGAAAAGCAAAACTCGCTAACTTTCAATGCGCGAAAGAATACCGAAAAATAATATGGTACGCGAAAAGCAAAACTCGAAAGAATACCGAAAAATAATACGGTAAAGAATACGGGCGAAAAGCAAAACTCGCTAACTTTCAATGCGCGAAAGAATACCGAAAAATAATACGGTAAAGAATACGGGCCAAAAGCAAAACTCGCTAACTTTCAATACGCGAAAGAATACCGAAATAAAATACGGTACGCGAAAAGCAAAACTCGAAAGAATACCGAAAAGTAATACGGTAAAGAATACGGGCGAAAAGCAAAACTCGCTAACTTTCAATGCGCGAAAGAATACCGAAAAATAATACGGTAAAGAATACGGGCCAAAAGCAAAACTCGCTAACTTTCAATACGCGAAAGAATACCGAAAAATAATACGGTAAAGAATACGGGCGAAAAGCAAAACTCGCTAACTTTCAATGCGCGAAAGAATACCGAAAAATAATACGGTAAAGAATACGGGCCAAAAGCAAAACTCGCTAACTTTCAATACGCGAAAGAATACCGAAAAATAATACGGTAAAGAATACGGGCCAAAAGCAAAACTCGCTAACTTTCAATACGCGAAAGAATACCGAAAAATAATACGGTAAAGAATACGGGCGAAAAGCAAAACTAGCTAACTTTCAATGCGCGAAAGAATACCGAAAAATAATACGGTACGTGAAAAGCAAAACTCGAAAGAATACCGAAAAATAATACGGTAAAGAATACGGGCGAAAAGCAAAACTCGCTAACTTTCAATGCGCGAAAGAATACCGAAAAATAATACGGTAAAGAATACGGGTCAAAAGCAAAACTCGCTAACATTCAATACGCGAAAGAATACCGAAATATAATACGGTACGCGAAAAGCAAAACTCGAAAGAATACCGAAAAATAATACGGTAAAGAATACGGGCGAAAAGCAAAACTCGCTAACTTTCAATGCGCGAAAGAATACCGAAAAATAATACGGTAAAGAATACGGGCGAAAAGCAAAACTCGCTAACTTTCAATGCGCGAAACAATATCGAAAAATAATACGGTAAAGAATACGGGCGAAAAGCAAAACCTGCTAACTTTCAATGCGCGAAAGAATACCTAAAAATAATACGGTACGCGAAAAGGAAAACTCGAAAGAATAGCGAAAATAATACGGTAAAGAATACGGCCGAAAAGCAAAACTCGCTAACTTTCAATGCGCGAAAGAATACCGAAAAATAATATGGTAAAGAATACGGGCCAAAAGCAAAACTCGCTAACTTTCAATGCGCGAAAGAATACCGAAAAATAATACGGTACGCGAAAAGCAAAACTCGAAAGAATACCGAAAAATAATACGGTAAAGAATACGGGCGAAAAGCAAAACTCGCTAACTTTCAATGCGCGAAAGAATACCGAAAAATAATACGGTACGCGAAAAGCAAAGCTCGAAAGAATACCGAAAAATAATACGGTAAAGAATACGGGCGAAAAGCAAAACTCGCTAACTTTCAATGCGCGAAAGAATACCGAAAAATAATACGGTAAAGAATACGGACCAAAAGCAAAACTCGCTTACTTTCAATACGCGAAAGAATACCGAAAAATAATACGAGAAAGAATACGGGCCAAAAGCAAAACTCGCTAACTTTCAATACGCGAAAGAATACCGAAAAATAATACGCTAAAGAATACGGGCGAAAAGCAAAACTCGCTAACTTTCAATGCGCGAAAGAATACCGAAAAATAATACGGTACGTGAAAAGCAAAACTCGAAAGAATTGCGAAAAATAATACGGTAAAGAATACGGGCGAAAAGCAAAACTCGCTAACTTTCAATGCGCGTAAGAATACCGAAAAATAATAAGGTAAAGAATACGGGCCAAAAGCAAAACTCGCTAACTTTCAATACGCGAAAGAATACCGAAATATAATACGGTACGCGAAAAGCAAAACTCGAAAGAATACCGAAAAATAATATGGTAAAGAATACGGGCGAAAAGCAAAACTCGCTAACTTTCAATGCGCGAAATAATATCGAAAAATAATACGGTAAAGAATACGGGCGAAAAGCAAAACTCGCTAACTTTCAATGCGCGAAAGAATACCTAAAAATAATACGGTACGCGAAAAGCAAAACTCGAAAGAATACCGAAAATTAATATGGTAAAGAATACGGGCGAAAAGCAAAACTCGCTAACTTTCAATGCGCAAGAGAATACCGAAAAATAATACGGTAAAGAATACGGGCCCAAAGCAAAACTCGCTAACTTTCAATACGCGAAAGAATACCGAAAAATAATACGGTAAAGAATACGGGCCAAAAGCAAAACTCGCTAACTTTCAATACGCGAAAGAATAACGAAAAATAATACGGTAAAGAATACGGGCGAAAAGCAAAACTCGCTAACTTTCAATGCGCGAAAGAATACCGAAAAATAATACGGTACGTGAAAAGCAAAACTCGAAAGAATACCGAAAAATAATACGGTAAAGAATACGGGCAAAAAGCAAAACTCGCTAACTTTCAATGCGCGAAAGAATACCGAAAAATAATACGGTAAAGAATACGGGCCAAAAGCAAAACTCGCTAACTTTCAATACGCGAAAGAATACCGAAATATAATACGGTACGCGAAAAGCAAAACTCGAAAGAATACCGAAAAATAATACGGTAAAGAATACGGGCGAAAAGCAAAACTCGCTAACTTTCAATGCGCGAAAGAATACCGAAAAATAATACGGTAAAGAATACGGGCGAAAGGCAAAACTCGCTAACTTTCAATGCGCGAAAGAATATCGAAAAATAATACGGTAAAGAATACGGGCGGAAAGCAAAACTCGCTAACTTTCAATGCGCGAAAGAATACCGAAAAATAATACGGTACGCGAAAAGCAAAACTCGAAAGAATACCGAAAAATAATACGGTAAAGAATACGGGCGAAAAGCAAAACTCGCTAACTTTCATTGCGCGAAAGAATACCGAAAAATAATACGGTAAAGAATACGGGCCAAAAGCAAAACTCGCTAACTTTCAATATGCGAAAGAATACCGAAAAATAATACGATAAAGAATACGGGCGAAAAGCAAAACTCGCTAACTTTCAATGCGCGAAAGAATACCGAAAAATAATACGGTAAAGAATACGGGCGAAAAGCAAAACTCGCTAACTTTCAATGCGCGAAAGAATACCGAAAAATAATACGGTACGCGAAAAGCAAAACTCGAAAGAATACCGAAAAATAATACGGTAACGAATACGGGCGAAAAGCAAAACTCGCTAACTTTCAATGCGCGAAAGAATACCGAAAAATAATACGGTAAAGAATACGGGCCAAAAGCAAAACTCGCTAACTTTCAATATGCGAAAGAATACCGAAAAATAATACGGTAAAGAATACGGGCGAAAAGCAAAACTCGCTAACTTTCAATGCGCGAAAGAATACCGAAAAATAATACGGTACGCGAAAAGCAAAACTCGAAAGAATACCGAAAAATAATACGGTACGCGAAAAGCAAAACTCGAAAGAATACCGAAAAATAATACGGTAAATAATACGGGCGAAAAGCAAAACTCGCTAACTTTCAATGCGCGAAAGAATACCGAAAAATAATACGGTAAAGAATACGGGCCAAAAGCAAAACTCGCTAACTTTCAATACGCGAAAGAATACCGAAAAATAATACGGTACGCGAAAAGCAAAACTCGAAAGAATACCGAAAAATAATACGGTTAAGAATACGGGCCAAAAGCAAAACTCGCTAACTTTCAATACGCGAAAGAATACCGAAAAATAATACGGTAAAGAATACGGGCGAAAAGCAAAACTCGCTAACTTTCAATGCGCGAAAGAATACCGAAAAATAATACGGTAAAGAATACGGGCGAAAAGAAAAAATCGCTAACTTTCAATGCGCGAAAGAATACCGAAAAATAATACGGTAAAGAATACGGGCGAAAAGCAAAACTCGCTAATTTTCAATGCGCGAAAGAATACCGAAAAATAATACGGTACGCGAAAAGCAAAACTCGAAAGAATACCGAAAAATAATACGGTAAAGAATACGGGCGAAAAGCAAAACTCGCTAATTTTCAATGCGCGAAAGAATACCGAAAAATAATACGGTACGCGAAAAGCAAAACTCGAAAGAATACCGAAAAATAATACGGTAAAGAATACGGGCGAAAAGCAAAACTCGCTAACTTTCAATGCGCGAAAGAATACCGAAAAATAATACGGTAAAGAATACGGGCGAAAAGCAAAACTCGCTAATTTTCAATGCGCGAAAGAATACCGAAAAATAATACGGTACGCGAAAAGCAAAACTCGAAAGAATACCGAAAAATAATACGGTAAAGAATACGGGCGAAAAGCAAAACTCGCTAATTTTCAATGCGCGAAAGAATACCGAAAAATAATACGGTACGCGAAAAGCAAAACTCGAAAGAATACCGAAAAATAATACGGTAAAGAATACGGGGCAAAAGCAAAACTCGCTAACTTTCAATACGCGAAAGAATACCGAAAAATAATACGGTACGCGAAAAGCAAAACTGGAAAGAATACCGAAAAATAATACGGTTAAGAATACGGGCCAAAAGCAAAACTCGCTAACTTTCAATGCGCGAAAGAATACCTAAAAATAATACGGTACGCAAAAAGGAAAACTCGAAAGAATAGCGAAAATAATACGGTAAAGAATACGGGCGAAAAGCAAAACTCGCTAACTTTCAATGCGCGAAAGAATACCGAAAAATAATATGGTAAAGAATACGGGCCAAAAGAAAAACTCGCTAACTTTCAATGCGCGAAAGAATACCGAAAAATAATATGGTACGCGAAAAGCAAAACTCGAAAGAATACCGAAAAATAATACGGTAAAGAATACGGGCGAAAAGCAAAACTCGCTAACTTTCAATGCGCGAAAGAATACCGAAAAATAATACGGTATGCGAAAAGCAAAACTCGAAAGAATACCGAAAAATAATACGGTAAAGAATACGGGCGAAAAGCAAAACTCGCTAACTTTCAATGCGCGAAAGAATACCGAAAAATAATACGGTAAAGAATACGGGCCAAAAGCAAAACTCGCTAACTTTCAATACGCGAAAGAATACCGAAAAATAATACGGTAAAGAATACGGGCGAAAAGCAAAACTCGCTAACTTTCAATGCGCGAAAGAATACCGAAAAATAATACGGTACGTGAAAAGCAAAACTCGAAAGAATACCGAAAAATAATACGGTAAAGAATACGGGCGAAAAGCAAAACTCGCTAACTTTCAATGCGCGAAAGAATACCGAAAAATAATACGGTACGCGAAAAGGAAAACTCGAAAGAATAGCGAAAATAATACGGTAAAGAATACGGGCGAAAAGCAAAACTCGCTAACTTTCAATGCGCGAAAGAATACCGAAAAATAATATGGTAAAGAATACGGGCCAAAAGCAAAACTCGCTAACTTTCAATGCGCGAAAGAATACCGAAAAATAATACGGTACGCGAAAAGCAAAACTCGAAAGAATACCGAAAAATAATACGGTAAAAAATACGGGCGAAAAGCAAAACTCGCTAGCTTTCAATGCGCGAAAGAATACCGAAAAATAATACGGTACGCGAAAAGCAAAACTCGAAAGAATACTGAAAAATAATACGGTAAAGAATACGGGCGAAAAGCAAAACTCGCTAACTTTCAATGCGCGAAAGAATACCGAAAAATAATATGGTAAAGAATACGGGCGAAAAGCAAAACTCGCTAACTTTCAATGCGCGAAAGAATACCGAAAAATAATACGGTAAAGAATACGGGCCAAAAGCAAAACTCGCTAACTTTCAATATGCGAAAGAATACCGAAAAATAATACGGTAAAGAATACGGGCGAAAAGCAAAACTCGCTAACTTTCAATGCGCGAAAGAATACCTAAAAATAATACGGTACGCGAAAAGCAAAACTCGAAAGAATACCGAAAAATAATACGGTAAAGAATACGGGCGAAAAGCAAAACTCGCTAACTTTCAATGCGCGAAAGAATACCGAAAAATAATACGGTAAAGAATACGGGCCAAAAGCAAAACTCGCTAACTTTCAATACGCGAAAGA
Source organism: Leiobunum rupestre (assembly GCF_980474605.1). Classification (NCBI taxonomy): domain Eukaryota; kingdom Metazoa; phylum Arthropoda; class Arachnida; order Opiliones; family Sclerosomatidae; genus Leiobunum; species Leiobunum rupestre. The sequence goes on from NC_143390.1 coordinate 37,397,658, forward strand.
ATACCGAAAAATAATACGGTACGCGAAAAGCAAAACTCGAAAGAATACCGAAAAATAATACGGTTAAGAATACGGGCCAAAAGCAAAACTCGCTAGCTTTCAATACGCGAAAGAATACCGAAAAATAATACGGTAAAGAATACGGGTGAAAAGCAAAACTCGCAAACTTTCAATGCGCGAAAGAAAACCGAAAAATAATACGGTAAAGAATACGGGCGAAAAGCAAAACTCGCTAACTTTCAATGCGCGAAAGAATACCGAAAAATAATACGGTACGCGAAAAGCAAAACTCGAAAGAATACCGAAAAATAATTCGGTAAAGAATACGGGCGAAAAGCAAAACTCGCTAACTTTCAATGCGCGAAAGAATACCGAAAAATAATACGGTAAAGAATACGGGCCAAAAGCAAAACTCGCTAACTTTCAATACGCGAAAGAATACCGAAAAAAAATACGGTACGCAAAAAGCAAAACTCGAAAGAATACCGAAAAATAATACGGTAAAGAATACGGGCGAAAAGCAAAACTCGCTAACTTTCATTGCGCGAAAGAATACCGAAAAATAATACGGTAAAGAATACGGGCCAAAAGCAAAACTCGCTAACTTTCAATATGTGAAAGAATACCGAAAAATAATACGATAAAGAATACGGGCGAAAAGCAAAACTCGCTAACTTTCAATGCGCGAAAGAATACCGAAAAATAATACGGTACGCGAAAAGCAAAACTCGAAAGAATACCGAAAAAAAATACGGTAAAGAATACGGGCGAAAAGCAAAACTCGCTAACTTTCAATGCGCGAAAGAATACCGAAAAATAATACGGTAAAGAATACGGGCGAAAAGCAAAACTCGCTAACTTTCAATGCGCGAAAGAATACCGAAAAATAATACGGTAAAGAATACGGGCGAAAAGCAAAACTCGCTAACTTTCAATGCGCGAAAGAATACCGAAAAATAATACGGTAAAGAATACGGGCCAAAAGCAAAACTCGCTAACTTTCAATACGCGAAAGAATACCGAAAAATAATACGGTAAAGAATACGGGCCAAAAGCAAAACTCGCTAACTTTCAATACGCGAAAGAATACCGAAAAATAATACGGTAAAGAATACGGGCGAAAAGCAAAACTCGCTAACTTTCAATGCGCGAAAGAATACCGAAAAATAATACGGTATGCGAAAAGCAAAACTCGAAAGAATACCGAAAAAGAATATGGTAAAGAATACGGGCGAAAAGCAAAACTCGCTAACTTTCAATGCGCGAAAGAATACCGAAAAATAATACGGTAAAGAATACGGGCTAAAAGCTAAACTCGCTAACTTTCAATACGCGAAAGAATACCGAAATATAATACGGTACGCGAAAAGCAAAACTCGAAATAATACCGAAAAATAATACGGTAAAGAATACGGGCGAAAAGCAAAACTCGCTAACTTTCAATGCGCGAAAGAATACCGAAAAATAATACGGTAAAGAATACGGGCGAAAAGCAAAACTCGCTAACTTTCAATGCGCGAAAGAATACCGAAAAATAATACGGTAAAGAATACGGGCCAAAAGCAAAACTCGCTAACTTTCAATATGCGAAAGAATACCGAAAAATAATACGGTAAAGAATACGGGCGAAAAGCAAAACTCGCTAACTTTCAATGCGCGAAAGAATACCGAAAAATAATACGGTACGCGAAAAGCAAAACTCGAAAGAATACCGAAAAATAATACGGTACGCGAAAAGCAAAACTCGAAAGAATACCGAAAAATAATACGGTATATAATACGGGCGAAAAGCAAAACTCGCTAACTTTCAATGCGCGAAAGAATACCGAAAAATAATACGGTAAAGAATACGGGCCAAAAGCAAAACTCGCTAACTTTCAATACGCGAAAGAATACCGAAAAATAATACGGTACGCGAAAAGCAAAACTCGAAAGAATACCGAAAAATAATACGGTTAAGAATACGGGCCAAAAGCAAAACTCGCTAACTTTCAATACGCGAAAGAATACCGAAAAATAATACGGTAAAGAATACGGGCGAAAAGCAAAACTCGCTAACTTTCAATGCGCGAAAGAATACCGAAAAATAATACGGTAAAGAATACGGGCGAAAAGCAAAACTCGCTAACTTTCAATCCGCGAAAGAATACCGAAAAATAATACGGTAAAGAATACGGGCGAAAAGCAAATCTCGCTAATTTTCAATGCGCGAAAGAATACCGAAAAATAATAAGGTACGCGAAAAGCAAAACTCGAAAGAATACCGAAAAATAATACGGTAAAGAATACGGGCGAAAAGCAAAACTCGCTAACTTTCAATGCGCGAAAGAATACCGAAAAATAATACGGTAAAGAATACGGGCCAAAAGCAAAACTCGCTAACTTTCAATACGCGAAAGAATACCGAAAAATAATAAGGTACGCGAAAAGCAAAACTCGAAAGAATACCGAAAAATAATACGGTTAAGAATACGGGCCAAAAGCAAAACTCGCTAACTTTCAATGCGCGAAAGAATACCTAAAAATAATACGGTACGCGAAAAGGAAAACTCGAAAGAATAGCGAAAATAATACGGTAAAGAATACGGGCGAAAAGCAAAACTCGCTAACTTTCAATGCGCGAAAGAATACCGAAAAATAATATGGTAAAGAATACGGGCCAAAAGAAAAACTCACTAACTTTCAATGCGCGAAAGAATACCGAAAAATAATATGGTACGCGAAAAGCAAAACTCGAAAGAATACCGAAAAATAATACGGTAAAGAATACGGGCGAAAAGCAAAACTCTCTAACTTTCAATGCGCGAAAGAATACCGAAAAATAATACGGTATGCGAAAAGCAAAACTCGAAAGAATACCGAAAAATAATACGGTAAAGAATACGGGCGAAAAGCAAAACTCGCTAACTTTCAATGCGCGAAAGAATACCGAAAAATAATACGGTAAAGAATACGGGCCAAAAGCAAAACTCGCTAACTTTCAATACGCGAAAGAATACCGAAAAATAATACGGTAAAGAATACGGGCCAAAAGCAAAACTCGCTAACTTTCAATACGCGAAAGAATACCGAAAAATAATACGGTAAAGAATACGGGCGAAAAGCAAAACTCGCTAACTTTCAATGCGCGAAAGAATACCGAAAAATAATACGGTACGTAAAAAGCAAAACTCGAAAGAATACCGAAAAATAATACGGTAAAGAATACGGGCGAAAAGCAAAACTCGCTAACTTTCAATGCGCGAAAGAATACCGAAAAATAATATGGTAAAGAATATGGGCCAAAAGCAAAACTCGCTAACTTTCAATGCGCGAAAGAATACCGAAAAATAATACGGTACGCGAAAAGCAAAACTCGAAAGAATACCGAAAAATAATACGGTAAAGAATACGGGCGAAAAGCAAAACTCGCTAACTTTCAATGCGCGAAAGAATACCGAAAAATAATACGGTAAAGAATACGGGCGAAAAGCAAAACTCGCTAACTTTCAATGCGCGAAAGAATACCGAAAAATAATACGGTAAAGAATACGGGCGAAAAGCAAAACTCGCTAACTTTCAATGCGCGAAAGAATACCGAAAAATAATACGGTAAAGAATACGGGCCAAAAGCAAAACTCGCTAACTTTCAATACGCGAAAGAATACCGAAAAATAATACGGTAAAGAATACGGGCCAAAAGCAAAACTCGCTAACTTTCAATACGCGAAAGAATACCGAAAAATAATACGGTAAAGAATACGGGCGAAAAGCAAAACTCGCTAACTTTCAATGCGCGAAAGAATACCGAAAAATAATACGGTATGCGAAAAGCAAAACTCGAAAGAATACCGAAAAAGAATATGGTAAAGAATACGGGCGAAAAGCAAAACTCGCTAACTTTCAATGCGCGAAAGAATACCGAAAAATAATACGGTAAAGAATACGGGCTAAAAGCTAAACTCGCTAACTTTCAATACGCGAAAGAATACCGAAATATAATACGGTACGCGAAAAGCAAAACTCGAAATAATACCGAAAAATAATACGGTAAAGAATACGGGCGAAAAGCAAAACTCGCTAACTTTCAATGCGCGAAAGAATACCGAAAAATAATACGGTAAAGAATACGGGCGAAAAGCAAAACTCGCTAACTTTCAATGCGTGAAAGAATATCGAAAAATAATACGGTAAAGAATACGGGCGAAAAGCAAAACTCGCTAACTTTCAATGCGCGAAAGAATACCGAAAAATAATACGGTACGCGAAAAGCAAAACTCGAAAGAATACCGAAAAATAATACGGTAAAGAATACGGGCGAAAAGCAAAACTCGCTAACTTTCAATGCGCGAAAGAATACCGAAAAATAATACGGTAAAGAATACGGGCCAAAAGCAAAACTCGCTAACTTTCAATATGCGAAAGAATACCGAAAAATAATACGGTAAAGAATACGGGCGAAAAGCAAAACTCGCTAACTTTCAATGCGCGAAAGAATACCGAAAAATAATACGGTACGCGAAAAGCAAAACTCGAAAGAATACCGAAAAATAATACGGTACGCGAAAAGCAAAACTCGAAAGAATACCGAAAAATAATACGGTAAATAATACGGGCGAAAAGCAAAACTCGCTAACTTTCAATGCGCGAAAGAATACCGAAAAATAATACGGTAAAGAATACGGGCCAAAAGCAAAACTCGCTAACTTTCAATACGCGAAAGAATACCGAAAAATAATACGGTACGCGAAAAGCAAAACTCGAAAGAATACCGAAAAATAATACGGTTAAGAATACGGGCCAAAAGCAAAACTCGCTAACTTTCAATACGCGAAAGAATACCGAAAAATAATACGGTAAAGAATACGGGCGAAAAGCAAAACTCGCTAACTTTCAATGCGCGAAAGAATACCGAAAAATAATACGGTAAAGAATACGGGCGAAAAGCAAAACTCGCTAACTTTCAATCCGCGAAAGAATACCGAAAAATAATACGGTAAAGAATACGGGCGAAAAGCAAAACTCGCTAATTTTCAATGCGCGAAAGAATACCGAAAAATAATAAGGTACGCGAAAAGCAAAACTCGAAAGAATACCGAAAAATAATACGGTAAAGAATACGGGCGAAAAGCAAAACTCTCTAACTTTCAATGCGCGAAAGAATACCGAAAAATAATACGGTAAAGAATACGGGCCAAAAGCAAAACTCGCTAACTTTCAATACGCGAAAGAATACCGAAAAATAATAAGGTACGCGAAAAGCAAAACTCGAAAGAATACCGAAAAATAATACGGTTAAGAATACGGGCCAAAAGCAAAACTCGCTAACTTTCAATGCGCGAAAGAATACCTAAAAATAATACGGTACGCGAAAAGGAAAACTCGAAAGAATAGCGAAAATAATACGGTAAAGAATACGGGCGAAAAGCAAAACTCGCTAACTTTCAATGCGCGAAAGAATACCGAAAAATAATATGGTAAAGAATACGGGCCAAAAGAAAAACTCACTAACTTTCAATGCGCGAAAGAATACCGAAAAATAATATGGTACGCGAAAAGCAAAACTCGAAAGAATACCGAAAAATAATACGGTAAAGAATACGGGCGAAAAGCAAAACTCGCTAACTTTCAATGCGCGAAAGAATACCGAAAAATAATACGGTATGCGAAAAGCAAAACTCGAAAGAATACCGAAAAATAATACGGTAAAGAATACGGGCGAAAAGCAAAACTCGCTAACTTTCAATGCGCGAAAGAATACCGAAAAATAATACGGTAAAGAATACGGGCCAAAAGCAAAACTCGCTAACTTTCAATACGCGAAAGAATACCGAAAAATAATACGGTAAAGAATACGGGCCAAAAGCAAAACTCGCTAACTTTCAATACGCGAAAGAATACCGAAAAATAATACGGTAAAGAATACGGGCGAAAAGCAAAACTCGCTAACTTTCAATGCGCGAAAGAATACCGAAAAATAATACGGTACGTGAAAAGCAAAACTCGAAAGAATACCGAAAAATAATACGGTAAAGAATACGGGCGAAAAGCAAAACTCGCTAACTTTCAATGCGCGAAAGAATACCGAAAAATAATATGGTAAAGAATATGGGCCAAAAGCAAAACTCGCTAACTTTCAATGCGCGAAAGAATACCGAAAAATAATACGGTACGCGAAAAGCAAAACTCGAAAGAATACCGAAAAATAATACGGTAAAGAATACGGGCGAAAAGCAAAACTCGCTAACTTTCAATGCGCGAAAGAATACCGAAAAATAATACGGTAAAGAATACGGGCCAAAAGCAAAACTCGCTAACTTTCAATACGCAAAAGAATACCGAAAAATAATACGGTAAAGAATACGGGCCAAAAGCAAAACTCGCTAACTTTCAATGCGCGAAAGAATACCGAAAAATAATACGGTACGCGAAAAGCAAAACTCGAAAGAATACCGAAAAATAATACGGTAAAGAATACGGGCGAAAAGCAAAACTCGCTAACTTTCAATGCGCGAAAGAATACCGAAAAATAATACGGTAAAGAATACGGGCCAAAAGCAAAACTCGCTAACTTTCAATACGTGAAAGAATACCGAAAAATAATACGGTAAAGAATACGGGCGAAAAGCAAAACTCGCTAACTTTCAATGCGCGAAAGAATACCGAAAAATAATATGGTACGCGAAAAGCAAAACTCGAAAGAATACCGAAAAATAATACGGTAAAGAATACGGGCGAAAAGCAAAACTCGCTAACTTTCAATGCGCGAAAGAATACCGAAAAATAATACGGTAAAGAATACGGGCCAAAAGCAAAACTCGCTAACTTTCAATACGCGAAAGAATACCGAAATAAAATACGGTACGCGAAAAGCAAAACTCGAAAGAATACCGAAAAGTAATACGGTAAAGAATACGGGCGAAAAGCAAAACTCGCTAACTTTCAATGCGCGAAAGAATACCGAAAAATAATACGGTAAAGAATACGGGCCAAAAGCAAAACTCGCTAACTTTCAATACGCGAAAGAATACCGAAAAATAATACGGTAAAGAATACGGGCGAAAAGCAAAACTCGCTAACTTTCAATGCGCGAAAGAATACCGAAAAATAATACGGTAAAGAATACGGGCCAAAAGCAAAACTCGCTAACTTTCAATACGCGAAAGAATACCGAAAAATAATACGGTAAAGAATACGGGCCAAAAGCAAAACTCGCTAACTTTCAATACGCGAAAGAATACCGAAAAATAATACGGTAAAGAATACGGGCGAAAAGCAAAACTAGCTAACTTTCAATGCGCGAAAGAATACCGAAAAATAATACGGTACGTGAAAAGCAAAACTCGAAAGAATACCGAAAAATAATACGGTAAAGAATACGGGCGAAAAGCAAAACTCGCTAACTTTCAATGCGCGAAAGAATACCGAAAAATAATACGGTAAAGAATACGGGTCAAAAGCAAAACTCGCTAACATTCAATACGCGAAAGAATACCGAAATATAATACGGTACGCGAAAAGCAAAACTCGAAAGAATACCGAAAAATAATACGGTAAAGAATACGGGCGAAAAGCAAAACTCGCTAACTTTCAATGCGCGAAAGAATACCGAAAAATAATACGGTAAAGAATACGGGCGAAAAGCAAAACTCGCTAACTTTCAATGCGCGAAACAATATCGAAAAATAATACGGTAAAGAATACGGGCGAAAAGCAAAACCTGCTAACTTTCAATGCGCGAAAGAATACCTAAAAATAATACGGTACGCGAAAAGGAAAACTCGAAAGAATAGCGAAAATAATACGGTAAAGAATACGGCCGAAAAGCAAAACTCGCTAACTTTCAATGCGCGAAAGAATACCGAAAAATAATATGGTAAAGAATACGGGCCAAAAGCAAAACTCGCTAACTTTCAATGCGCGAAAGAATACCGAAAAATAATACGGTACGCGAAAAGCAAAACTCGAAAGAATACCGAAAAATAATACGGTAAAGAATACGGGCGAAAAGCAAAACTCGCTAACTTTCAATGCGCGAAAGAATACCGAAAAATAATACGGTACGCGAAAAGCAAAACTCGAAAGAATACCGAAAAATAATACGGTAAAGAATACGGGCGAAAAGCAAAACTCGCTAACTTTCAATGCGCGAAAGAATACCGAAAAATAATACGGTAAAGAATACGGACCAAAAGCAAAACTCGCTTACTTTCAATACGCGAAAGAATACCGAAAAATAATACGAGAAAGAATACGGGCCAAAAGCAAAACTCGCTAACTTTCAATACGCGAAAGAATACCGAAAAATAATACGCTAAAGAATACGGGCGAAAAGCAAAACTCGCTAACTTTCAATGCGCGAAAGAATACCGAAAAATAATACGGTACGTGAAAAGCAAAACTCGAAAGAATTGCGAAAAATAATACGGTAAAGAATACGGGCGAAAAGCAAAACTCGCTAACTTTCAATGCGCGTAAGAATACCGAAAAATAATAAGGTAAAGAATACGGGCCAAAAGCAAAACTCGCTAACTTTCAATACGCGAAAGAATACCGAAATATAATACGGTACGCGAAAAGCAAAACTCGAAAGAATACCGAAAAATAATATGGTAAAGAATACGGGCGAAAAGCAAAACTCGCTAACTTTCAATGCGCGAAATAATATCGAAAAATAATACGGTAAAGAATACGGGCGAAAAGCAAAACTCGCTAACTTTCAATGCGCGAAAGAATACCTAAAAATAATACGGTACGCGAAAAGCAAAACTCGAAAGAATACCGAAAATTAATATGGTAAAGAATACGGGCGAAAAGCAAAACTCGCTAACTTTCAATGCGCAAGAGAATACCGAAAAATAATACGGTAAAGAATACGGGCCCAAAGCAAAACTCGCTAACTTTCAATACGCGAAAGAATACCGAAAAATAATACGGTAAAGAATACGGGCCAAAAGCAAAACTCGCTAACTTTCAATACGCGAAAGAATAACGAAAAATAATACGGTAAAGAATACGGGCGAAAAGCAAAACTCGCTAACTTTCAATGCGCGAAAGAATACCGAAAAATAATACGGTACGTGAAAAGCAAAACTCGAAAGAATACCGAAAAATAATACGGTAAAGAATACGGGCAAAAAGCAAAACTCGCTAACTTTCAATGCGCGAAAGAATACCGAAAAATAATACGGTAAAGAATACGGGCCAAAAGCAAAACTCGCTAACTTTCAATACGCGAAAGAATACCGAAATATAATACGGTACGCGAAAAGCAAAACTCGAAAGAATACCGAAAAATAATACGGTAAAGAATACGGGCGAAAAGCAAAACTCGCTAACTTTCAATGCGCGAAAGAATACCGAAAAATAATACGGTAAAGAATACGGGCGAAAGGCAAAACTCGCTAACTTTCAATGCGCGAAAGAATATCGAAAAATAATACGGTAAAGAATACGGGCGGAAAGCAAAACTCGCTAACTTTCAATGCGCGAAAGAATACCGAAAAATAATACGGTACGCGAAAAGCAAAACTCGAAAGAATACCGAAAAATAATACGGTAAAGAATACGGGCGAAAAGCAAAACTCGCTAACTTTCATTGCGCGAAAGAATACCGAAAAATAATACGGTAAAGAATACGGGCCAAAAGCAAAACTCGCTAACTTTCAATATGCGAAAGAATACCGAAAAATAATACGATAAAGAATACGGGCGAAAAGCAAAACTCGCTAACTTTCAATGCGCGAAAGAATACCGAAAAATAATACGGTAAAGAATACGGGCGAAAAGCAAAACTCGCTAACTTTCAATGCGCGAAAGAATACCGAAAAATAATACGGTACGCGAAAAGCAAAACTCGAAAGAATACCGAAAAATAATACGGTAAAGAATACGGGCGAAAAGCAAAACTCGCTAACTTTCAATGCGCGAAAGAATACCGAAAAATAATACGGTAAAGAATACGGACCAAAAGCAAAACTCGCTTACTTTCAATACGCGAAAGAATACCGAAAAATAATACGAGAAAGAATACGGGCCAAAAGCAAAACTCGCTAACTTTCAATACGCGAAAGAATACCGAAAAATAATACGCTAAAGAATACGGGCGAAAAGCAAAACTCGCTAACTTTCAATGCGCGAAAGAATACCGAAAAATAATACGGTACGTGAAAAGCAAAACTCGAAAGAATACCGAAAAATAATACGGTAAAGAATACGGGCGAAAAGCAAAACTCGCTAACTTTCAATGCGCGTAAGAATACTGAAAAATAATAAGGTAAAGAATACGGGCCAAAAGCAAAACTCGCTAACTTTCAATACGCGAAAGAATACCGAAATATAATACGGTACGCGAAAAGCAAAACTCGAAAGAATACCGAAAAATAATATGGTAAAGAATACGGGCGAAAAGCAAAACTCGCTAACTTTCAATGCGCGAAATAATATCGAAAAATAATACGGTAAAGAATACGGGCGAAAAGAAAAACTCGCTAACTTTCAATGCGCGAAAGAATACCTAAAAATAATACGGTACGCGAAAAGCAAAACTCGAAAGAATACCGAAAATTAATATGGTAAAGAATACGGGCGAAAAGCAAAACTCGATAACTTTCAATGCGCAAGAGAATACCGAAAAATAATACGGTAAAGAATACGGGCCAAAAGCAAAACTCGCTAACTTTCAATACGCGAAAGAATACCGAAAAATAATACGGTAAAGAATACGGGCCAAAAGCAAAACTCGCTAACTTTCAATACGCGAAAGAATAACGAAAAATAATACGGTAAAGAATACGGGCGAAAAGCAAAACTCGCTAACTTTCAATGCGCGAAAGAATACCGAAAAATAATACGGTACGTGAAAAGCAAAACTCGAAAGAATACCGAAAAATAATACGGTAAAGAATACGGGCGAAAAGCAAAACTCGCTAACTTTCAATGCGCGAAAGAATACCGAAAAATAATACGGTAAAGAATACGGGCCAAAAGCAAAACTCGCTAACTTACAATACGCGAAAGAATACCGAAATATAATACGGTACGCGAAAAGCAAAACTCGAAAGAATACCGAAAAATAATACGGTAAAGAATACGGGCGAAAAGCAAAACTCGCTAACTTTCAATGCGCGAAAGAATATCGAAAAATAATACGGTAAAGAATACGGGCGAAAAGCAAAACTCGCTAACTTTCAATGCGCGAAAGAATACCTAAATATAATACGGTACGCATAAAGCAAAACTCGAAAGAATACCGAAAAATAATACGGTAAAGAATACGGGCGAAAAGCAAAACTCGCTAACTTTCAATGCGCGAAAGAATACCGAAAAATAATACGGTACGCAAAAAGCAAAACTCGAAAGAATACCGAAAAATAATACGGTAAAGAATACGGGCGAAAAGCAAAACTCGCCAACTTTCAATGCGCGAAAGAATACCGAAAAATAATACGGTAAAGAATACGGGCCAAAAGCAAAACTCGCTAACTTTCAATACGCGAAAGAATACCGAAAAATAATACGGTAAAGAATACGGGCGAAAAGCAAAACTCGCTAACTTTCAATGCGCGAAAGAATACCGAAAAATAATACGGTACGTGAAAAGCAAAACTCGAAAGAATACCGAAAAAAATACGGTAAAGAATACGGGCGAAAAGCAAAACTCGCTAACTTTCAATGCGCGAAAGAATACCGAAAAATAATACGGTAAAGAATACGGGCCAAAAGCAAAACTCGCTAACTTTCAATACGCGAAAGAATACCGAAATATAATACGGTACGCGAAAAGCAAAACTCGAAAGAATACCGAAAAATAATACGGTAAAGAATACGGGCGAAAAGCAAAACTCGCTAACTTTCAATGCGCGAAAGAATACCGAAAAATAATACGGTAAAGAATACTGGCGAAAAGCAAAACTCGCTTACTTTCAATGCGCGAAAGAATATCGAAAAATAATACGGTAAAGAATACGGGCGAAAAGCAAAACTCGCTAACTTTCAATGCGCGAAAGAATACCGAAAAATAATACGGTACGCGAAAAGCAAAACTCGAAAGAATACCGAAAAATATTACGGTAAAGAATACGGGCGAAAAGCAAAACTCGCTAACTTTCATTGCGCGAAAGAATACCGAAAAATAATACGGTAAAGAATACGGGCCAAAAGCAAAACTCGCTAACTTTCAATATGCGAAAGAATACCGAAAAATAATACGGTAAAGAATACGGGCCAAAAGCAAAACTCGCTAACTTTCAATACGCGAAAGAATACCGAAAAATAATACGGTACGCGAAAAGGAAAACTCGAAAGAATACCGAAAAATAATACGGTAAAGAATACGGGCGAAAAGCAAATCTCGCTAACTTTCAATGCGCGAAAGAATACCTAAAAATAATACGGTACGCGAAAAGGAAAACTCGAAAGAATAGCGAAAATAATACGGTAAAGAATACGGGCGAAAAGCAAAACTCGCTAATTTTCAATGCGCGAAAGAATACCGAAAAATAATATGGTAAAGAATACGGGCCAAAAGCAAAACTCGCTAACTTTCAATGCGCGAAAGAATACCGAAAAATAATACGGTACGCGAAAAGCAAAACTCGAAAGAATACCGAAAAATAATACGGTAAAGAATACGGGCGAAAAGCAAAACTCGCTAACTTTCAATGCGCGAAAGAATACCGAAAAATAATACGGTAAAGAATACGGGCCAAAAGCAAAACTCGCTAACTTTCAATACGCGAAAGAATACCGAAAAATAATACGGTAAAGAATACGGGCCAAAAGCAAAACTCGCTAACTTTCAATACGCGAAAGAATACCGAAATATAATACGGTACGCGAAAAGCAAAACTCGAAAGAATACCGAAAAATAATACGGTAAAGAATACGGGCCAAAAGCAAAACTCGCTAACTTTCAATGCGCGAAAGAATACCGAAAAATAATACGGTAAAGAATACGGGCCAAAAGCAAAACTCGCTAACTTTCAATGCGCGAAAGAATATCGAAAAATAATACGGTAAAGAATACGAGCGAAAAGCAAAACTCGCTAACTTTCAATGCGCGAAAGAATACCGAAAAATAATACGGTACGCGAAAAGCAAAACTCGAAAGAATACCGAAAAATAATACGGTAAAGAATACGGGTTAAAAGCAAAACTCGCTAACTTTCAATGCACGAAAGAATACCGAAAAATAATACGGTAAAGAATACGGGCCAAAAGCAAAACTCGCTAACTTTCAATATGCGAAAGAATACCGAAAAATAATACGGTAAAGAATAGGGGCGAAAAGCAAAACTCGCTAACTTTCAATGCGTGAAAGAATAACGAAAAATAATACGGTAAAGAATACGGGCGAAAAGCAAAACTCGCTAACTTTCAATGCGCGAAAGAATACCGAAAAATAATACGGTAAAGAATACGGGCCAAAAGCAAAACTCGCTAACTTTCAATACGCGAAAGAATACCGAAAAATAATACGGTACGTGAAAAGCAAAACTCGAAAGAATACCGAAAAGTAATACGGTAAAGAATACGGGCGAAAAGCAAAACTTGCTAACTTTCAATACGCGAAAGAATACCGAAAAATAATACGGTAAAGAATACGGGCCAAAAGCAAAACTCGCTAACTTTCAATACGCGAAAGAATACCGAAAAATAATACGGTAAAGAATACGGGCGAAAAGCAAAACTCGCTAACTTTCAATGCGCGAAAGAATACCGAAAAATAATACGGTACGCGAAAAGCAAAACTCGAAAGAATACCGAAAAATAATAAGGTAAAGAATACGGGCGAAAAGCAAAATTCGCTAACTTTCGATGCGCGAAAGAATACCGAAAAATAATACGGTAAAGAATACGGGCCAAAAGCAAAACTCGCTAACTTTCAATACGCGAAAGAATACCGAAATATAATACGGTACGCGAAAAGCAAAACTCGAAAGAATACCGAAAAATAATACGGTAAAGAATACGGGCGAAAAGCAAAACTCGCTAACTTTCAATGCGCGAAAGAATACCGAAAAATAATACGGTAAAGAATACGGGCGAAAAGCAAAACTCGCTAACTTTCAATGCGCGAAAGAATATCGAAAAATAATACGGTAAAGAATACGAGCGAAAAGCAAAACTCGCTAACTTTCAATGCGCGAAAGAATACCGAAAAATAATACGGTAAAGAATACGGGCCAAAAGCAAAACTCGCTAACTTTCAATACTTGAAAGAATACCGAAAAATAATACGGTACGCGAAAAGCAAAACTCGAAAGAATACCGAAAAATAATACGGTAAAGAATACGGGCGAAAATCAAAACTCGCTAACTTTCAATGCGCGAAAGAATACCGAAAAATAATACGGTAAAGAATACGGGCCAAAAGCAAAACTCGCTAACTTTCAATACTTGAAAGAATACCGAAAAATAATACGGTACGCGAAAAGCAAAACTCGAAAGAATACCGAAAAATAATACGGTTAAGAATACGGGCCAAAAGCAAAACTCGCTAACTTTCAATACGCGAAAGAATACCGAAAAATAATACGGTAAAGAATACGGGCGAAAAGCAAAACTCGCTAACTTTCAATGCGCGAAAGAATACCGAAAAATAATACGGTAAAGAATACGGGCGAAAAGCAAAACTCGCTAACTTTCAATGCGCGAAAGAATACCGAAAAATAATACGGTAAAGAATACGGACCAAAAGCAAAACTTGCTAACTTTCAATACGCGAAAGAATACCGAAAAATAATACGGTACGTGAAAAGCAAAACTCGAAAGAATACCGAAAAATAATACGGTAAAGAATACGGGCCAAAAGCAAAACTCGCTAACTTTAAATACGCGAAAGAATACCGAAATATAATACGGTACGCGAAAAGCAAAACTCGCAAGAATACCGAAAAATAATACGGTAAAGAATACGGGCGAAAAGCAAAACTCGCTAACTTTCAATGCGCGAAAGAATACCGAAAAATAATACGGTAAAGAATACGGGCCAAAAGCAAAACTCGCTAACTTTCAATGCGCGAAAGAATATCGAAAAATAATACGGTAAAGAATACGAGCGAAAAGCAAAACTCGCTAACTTTCAATGCGCGAAAGAATACCGAAAAATAATACGGTACGCGAAAAGCAAAACTCGAAAGAATACCGAAAAATAATACGGTAAAGAATACGGGCGAAAAGCAAAACTCGCTAACTTTCATTGCGCGAAAGAATACCGAAAAATAATACGGTAAAGAATACGGGCCAAAAGCAAAACTCGCTAACTTTCAATACGCGAAAGAATACCGAAAAATAATACGGTAAAGAATACGAGCGAAAAGCAAAACTCGCTAACTTTCAATGCGCGAAAGAATACCGAAAAATAATATGGTACGCGAAAAGCAAAACTCGAAAGAATACCGAAAAATAATACGGTAAAGAATACGGGCGAAAAGCAAAACTCGCTAACTTTCAATGCGCGAAAGAATACCGAAAAATAATACGGTAAAGAATACGGGCCAAAAGCAAAACTCGCTAACTTTCAATACGCGAAAGAATACCGAAAAATAATACGGTAAAGAATACGGGCCAAAAGCAAAACTCGCTAACTTTCAATACGCGAAAGAATACCGAAAAATAATACGGTAAAGAATACGGGCGAAAAGCAAAACTCGCTAACTTTCAATGCGCGAAAGAAAACCGAAAAATAATACGGTACGCGAAAAGCAAAACTCGAAAGAATACCGAAAAATAATACGGTAAAGAATACGGGCGAAAAGCAAAACTCGCTAACTTTCAATGCGCGAAAGAATACCGAAAAATAATACGGTAAAGAATACGGGCCAAAAGCAAAACTCGCTAACTTTCAATACGCGAAAGAATACCGAAAAATAATACGGTACGCGAAAAGGAAAACTCGAAAGAATACCGAAAAATAATACGGTAAAGAATACGGGCCAAAAGCAAAACTCGCTAACTTTCAATACGCGAAAGAATACCGAAAAATAATATGGTAAAGAATACGGGCGAAAAGCAAAACTCGCTAACTTTCAATGCGCGAAAGAATACCGAAAAATAATACGGTACGCGAAAAGCAAAACTCGAAAGAATACCGAAAAATAATACGGTAAAGAATACGGGCGAACAGCAAAACTCGCTAACTTTCAATGCGCGAAAGAATACCGAAAAATAATACGGTAAAGAATACGGGCCAAAAGCAAAACTCGCTAACTTTCAATACGCGCAAGAATACCGAAATATAATACGGTACGCGAAAAGCAAAACTCGAAAGAATACCGAAAAATAATACGGTAAAGAATACGGGCGAAAAGCAAAACTCGCTAACTTTCAATGCGCGAAAGAATATCGAAAAATAATACGGTAAAGAATACGAGCGAAAAGCAAAACTCGCTAACTTTCAATGCGCGAAAGAATACCGAAAAATAATACGGTACGCGAAAAGCAAAACTCGAAAGAATACCGAAAAATAATACGGTAAAGAATACGGGCGAAAAGCAAAACTCGCTAACTTTCAATGCGCGAAAGAATACCGAAAAATAATACGGTAAAGAATACGGGCCAAAAGCAAAACTCGCTAACTTTCAATATGCGAAAGAATACCGAAAAATAATACGGTCAAGAATACGGGCGAAAAGAAAAACTCGCTAACTTTCAATGCGCGAAAGAATACCGAAAAATAATACGGTACTCGAAAAGCAAAACTCGAAAGAATACCGAAAAATAATACGGTAAAGAATACGGGCGAAAAGCAAAACTCGCTAACTTTCAATGCGCGAAAGAATACCGAAAAATAATACGGTAAAGAATACGGGCCAAAAGCAAAACTCGCTAACTTTCAATACGCGAAAGAATACCGAAAAATAATACGGTACGCGAAAAGCAAAACTCGAAAGAATACCGAAAAATAATACGGTTAACAATACGGGCCAAAAGCAAAACTCGCTAACTTTCAATACGCGAAAGAATACCGAAAAATAATACGGTAAAGAATTCGGGCGAAAAGCAAAACTCGCTAACTTTCAATGCGCGAAAGAATACCGAAAAATAATACGGTAAAGAATACGGGCCAAAAGCAAAACTTGCTAACTTTCAATACGCGAAAGAATACCGAAAAATAATACGGTACGTGAAAAGCAAAACTCGAAAGAATACCGAAAAATAATACGGTAAAGAATACGGGCGAAAAGCAAAACTCGCTAACTTTCAATGCGCGAAAGAATACCGAAAAATAATACGGTAAAGAATACGGGCCAAAAGCAAAACTCGCTTACTTTCAATACGCGAAAGAATACCGAAAAATAATATGGTAAAGAATACGGGCCAAAAGCAAAACTCGCTAACTTTCAATACGCGAAAGAATACCGAAAAATAATACGGTACGCGAAAAGCAAAACTCGAAAGAATACCGAAAAATAATACGGTAAAGAATACGGGCCAAAAGCAAAACTCGCTAACTTTCAATACGCGAAAGAATACCGAAAAATAATACGGTAAAGAATACGGGCGAAAAGCAAAACTCGCTAACTTTCAATGCGTGAAAGAATACCGAAAAATAATACGGTTCGCGAAAAGCAAAACTCGAAAGAATACCGAAAAATAATACGGTAAAGAATACGGGCCAAAAGCAAAACTCGCTAACTTTCAATACGCGAAAGAATACCGAAAAATAATACGGTAAAGAATACGGGCGAAAAGCAAAACTCGCTAACTTTCAATGCGCGAAAGAATACCGAAAAATAATACGGTACGCGAAAAGCAAAACTCGAAAGAATACCGAAAAATAATACGGTAAAGAATACGGGCGAAAAGCAAAACTCGCTAACTTTCAATACGCGAAAGAATACCGAAAAATAATACGGTAAAGAATACGGGCCAAAAGCAAAACTCGCTAACTTTCAATACGCGAAAGAATACCGAAAAATAATACGGTACGCGAAAAGCAAAACTCGAAAGAATACCGAAAAATAATACGGTAAAGAATACGGGCCAAAAGCAAAACTCGCTAACTTTCAATACGCGAAAGAATACCGAAAAATAATACGGTAAAGAATACGGGCGAAAAGCAAAACTCGCTAACTTTCAATGCGCGAAAGAATACCGAAAAATAATACGGTACGCGAAAAGCAAAACTCGAAAGAATACCGAAAAATAATACGGTAAAGAATACGGGCGAAAAGCAAAACTCGCTAACTTTCAATGCGCGAAAGAATACCGAAAAATAATACGGTAAAGAATACGGGCCAAAAGCAAAACTCGCTAACTTTCAATACGCGAAAGAATACCGAAAAATAATACGGTACGCGAAAAGCAAAACTCGAAAGAATACCGAAAAATAATACGGTAAAGAATACGGGCGAAAAGCAAAACTCGCTAACTTTCAATGCGCGAAAGAATACCGAAAAATAATATGGTACAGAATACGGGCCAAAAGCAAAACTCGCTAACTTTCAATACGCGAAAGAATACCGAAAAATAATACGGTAAAGAATACGGGCCAAAAGCAAAACTCGCTAACTTTCAACACGCGAAAGAATACCGAAAAATAATACGGTACGCGAAAAGCAAAACTCGAAAGAATACCGAAAAATAATACGGTAAAGAATACGGGCGAAAAGCAAAACTCGCTAACTTTCAATGCGCGAAAGAATACCGAAAAATAATACGGTAAAGAATACGGGCCAAAAGCAAAACTCGCTAACTTTCAATACGCGAAAGAATACTGAAAAATAATACGGTAAAGAATACGGGCCAAAAGCAAAACTCGCTAACTTTCAATACGCGAAAGAATACCGAAAAATAATACGGTACGCGAAAAGCAAAACTCGAAAGAATACCGAAAAAAAATACGGTAAAGAATACGGGCGAAAAGCAAAACTCGCTAACTTTCAATGCGCGAAAGAATACCGAAAAATAATACGGTAAAGAATACGGGCCAAAAGCAAAACTCGCTAACTTTCAATACGCGAAAGAATACCGAAAAATAATACGGTACGCGAAAAGCAAACCTCGAAAGAATACCGAAAAATAATACGGTACGCGAAAAGCAAAACTCGAAAGAATACCGAAAAATAATATGGTAAAGAATACGGGCGAAAAGCAAAACTCGCTAACTTTCAATGCGCGAAAGAATACGGAAAAATAATACGGTAAAAAATATTTGTTGGCCCGAGACTAATTAGCGGCTGCAGGAGGGCGAAAGCGAAGAGGGACAACCGGAACGGGTTCAAGAGAGAGCGAGAGACTGAGAGCGAGGGGGGAGAAAACTGGGGGGCGGTCGTCTACTTAGAATTTCCCTCTCTCTTCTCCGTCTCGTTCAGAGCCCCATTCTTTTCTCCCCCAAGGGCGACACACACACATACCCCCCCCCCTCCACACACACACACACAGCCAACTTTCCCATTGAAGTCACGGCATTGAGAGCTCCACTCACTCGCTTCGCTCGTTCGCTCCGCTCAACAATGTTATACATGATATACACATTAATACTAGGACGTCTCATTCTCGACAAAGACTTGAGCGGAGCGTGGGCGCTACGATAATCGTGAATTACGGAAATGTCGAAGAGTTGTATAACTTTAGTAATGTCGTATTTATGTTAATTGAACATTAATACCAAAAGAAAACTAAACGAATTTTATTAAGCTACAAACAGTTTATTAGTTCAAATAGTACAATTACAACATTAGTAATTTAAGTCTTTCTAGTTCTTTTTTTTTTGGCGGATAAGCCGCTCTTATTGTTTACTTTTAAAAGCCGGTCCACTCTTTATTATATCCTGAACGGCAGTGCCTTGTCCCCCCCTCTCTTTTCTTGTCCCCCCCCTCTCTCGCGGCGAAGGTCTCCCTCTCTTCCGGACATTACCGTGATTTTAAATAAATCAGCTAGGCTAGGCTAATACCCAAGGCACCACCTTAGGCCTAAGTCATCAAGCGACTTTTGAAGCCATTAATTCAGGTGGCCGGGTTACAATGCGTAGGAGGGTGGTTCCCTTTCTCTTCTCCCCCAAGTGGGACACACACACATACCCACACACATACACACACACAGCCAACTTTCCCATTGAAGTCACCACAGTGAGAGCTCCACTCACTCGCTTCGCTCGTTCGCTCCGCTCAATTAATTTCGAGACCGATCGGTGTAAGTTGGAGACAATGAATTTGGATACGGGAAACAGAATCATCTAACCATGATGCAATCATTTTTCAGAAGGTAATTGTAATATTTTGGGTGGCATATTGCATCAGTCGTTAATTAGTTGACATATAACAAGTTGATGTATACAAAGTGGCTTTTTAATGGCTTGATGTCCCTTTGTACGAGTATTAGAAGTGACCAAGAGGAACTTCCTTACCAAAGATTAGAACCCCAACATTAGAAATTCCGTAGAAAAAACATGTAGTCTTCGAGGTGTCCAAGAAAATCACTGGTAAAAACGTTAGTTTACTTATCGCTAAAGACTTACTCGCCACTGGCCAAGAGGAACTTCCTTACCAAGAATTAAAACCCCAACAGAGAAAAACTCGGTTGAAAAAGTACGTGGTCTTCGAGGTTTGCAAGAAAATCACTGGTAAAAACGTTAGTTTTCTTATCGCTAAAGACTTACTCGCCACTGGCCGAGAGGAACTTCCTTACCAAGAATTAGAACCCCAACAGAGAAAAACTCGGTTGAAAAAGTACGTAGTCTTCGAGGTGTCCAAGAAAATCACTGGTAAAAACGTTAGTTTTCTTATCGCTAAAGACTTACTCGCCACTGGCCGAGAGGAACTTCCTTACCAAGAATTAGAACCCCAACAGAGAAAAACTCGGTTGAAAAAGTACATGGTCTTCGAGGTTTGCAAGAAAATCACTGGTAAAAACGTTAGTTTTCTTATCGCTAAAGACTTACTCGCCACTGGCCGAGAGGAACTTCCTTACCAAGAATTAGAACCCCAACAGAGAAAAACTCGGTGGAAAAAGTACGTAGTCTTCGAGGTGTCCAAGAAAATCACTGGTAAAAACGTTAGTTTTCTTATCGCTAAAGACTTACTCACCGCTGGCCGAGAGGAACTTCCTTACCAAGAATTAGAACCCCAACAGAGAAAAACTCGGTTGAAAAAGTACGTGGTCTTCGAGGTTTGCAAGAAAATCACTGGTAAAAACGTTAGTTTTCTTATCGCTAAAGACTTACTCGCCACTGGCCGAGAGGAACTTCCTTACCAAGGATTAGAACCCCAACATTAAAAATTCCGTTGAAAAAACATGTCGTCTTCTAGGTGTCCAAGAAAATCACTGGTAAAAACGTTAGTTTATTATCGCTAAAGACTTACTCGCCACTGGCCAAGAGGAACTTCCTTACCAAGAATTAAAACCCCAACAGAGAAAAACTCGGTTGAAAAAGTACGTGGTCTTCGAGGTTTGCAAGAAAATCACTGGTAAAAACGTTAGTTTTCTTATCGCTAAAGACTTACTCGCCACTGGCCGAGAGGAACTTCCTTACCAAGAATTAGAACCCCAACAGAGAAAAACTCGGTTGAAAAAGTACGTAGTCTTCGAGGTGTCCAAGAAAATCACTGGTAAAAACGTTAGTTTTATTATCGCTAAAGACTTACTCGCCACTGGCCGAGAGGAACTTCCTTACCAAGAATTAGAACCCCAACAGAGAAAAACTCGGTTGAAAAAGTACGTGGTCTTCGAGGTTTGCAAGAAAATCACTGGCAAAAACGTTAGTTTTCTTATCGCTAAAGACTTACTCGCCACTGGCCGAGAGGAACTTCCTTACCAAGAATTAGAACCCCAACAGAGAAAAACTCGGTTGAAAAAGTACGTAGTCTTCGAGGTGTCCAAGAAAATCACTGGTAAAAACGTTAGTTTTCTTATCGCTAAAGACTTACTCGCCACTGGCCGAGAGGAACTTCCTTACCAAGAATTAGAACCCCAACAGAGAAAAACTCGGTTGAAAAAGTACGTGGTCTTCGAGGTTTGCAAGAAAATCACTGGTAAAAACGTTAGTTTTCTTATCGCTAAAGACTTACTCGCCACTGGCCGAGAGGAACTTCCTTACCAAGAATTAGAACCCCAACAGAGAAAAACTCGGTGGAAAAAGTACGTAGTCTTCGAGGTGTCCAAGAAAATCACTGGTAAAAACGTTAGTTTTCTTATCGCTAAAGACTTACTCACCGCTGGCCGAGAGGAACTTCCTTACCAAGAATTAGAACCCCAACAGAGAAAAACTCGGTTGAAAAAGTACGTGGTCTTCGAGGTTTGCAAGAAAATCACTGGTAAAAACGTTAGTTTTCTTATCGCTAAAGACTTACTCGCCACTGGCCGAGAGGAACTTCCTTACCAAGGATTAGAACCCCAACATTAAAAATTCCGTTGAAAAAACATGTCGTCTTCTAGGTGTCCAAGAAAATCACTGGTAAAAACGTTAGTTTATTATCGCTAAAGACTTACTCGCCACTGGCCAAGAGGAACTTCCTTACCAAGAATTAAAACCCCAACAGAGAAAAACTCGGTTGAAAAAGTACGTGGTCTTCGAGGTTTGCAAGAAAATCACTGGTAAAAACGTTAGTTTTCTTATCGCTAAAGACTTACTCGCCACTGGCCGAGAGGAACTTCCTTACCAAGAATTAGAACCCCAACAGAGAAAAACTCGGTTGAAAAAGTACGTAGTCTTCGAGGTGTCCAAGAAAATCACTGGTAAAAACGTTAGTTTTATTATCGCTAAAGACTTACTCGCCACTGGCCGAGAGGAACTTCCTTACCAAGAATTAGAACCCCAACAGAGAAAAACTCGGTTGAAAAAGTACGTGGTCTTCGAGGTTTGCAAGAAAATCACTGGCAAAAACGTTAGTTTTCTTATCGCTAAAGACTTACTCGCCACTGGCCGAGAGGAACTTCCTTACCAAGAATTAGAACCCCAACAGAGAAAAACTCGGTTGAAAAAGTACGTAGTCTTCGAGGTGTCCAAGAAAATCACTGGTAAAAACGTTAGTTTTCTTATCGCTAAAGACTTACTCGCCACTGGCCAAGAGAAACTTCCTGAACCCCATATCAGGAGACATGACTAGGAGTTCACAGCCGGGTACTTTTCCCAACGCGCGCTGTCAACAAAAGACGCGTCTTTCCCTTCTCTAACTTTTACCCCCCTAACCGTGGTATCTCCAGTCTCGGAGACGGACCCGAGATGAAATATTTTAGTGACGCTCTCTAGCGAGGATTGTGGGAACTACCGCTGAAGAAAAAACCAGTTCTGACTGGGTTGTAGAGCCGCCTCAGCGTGAGCCCGTGAGAAGGGTTTTTTTTTTCTCCCAGAGGGCGCAATGTTGATAGTATAGTATAGACGGCCGAGAAAAAAAGAGAACGCCAGAGAGAAAATTCGAGGGGTGGGTAGAAAGCGTTGGAAAAAACGGGATTTGTGTTCACGACGCCGGGGCCCATTCACCGCGGCAACCGCTGTCAACTCCTAGTCATGTCTCCTGCCCATATGTATAGCGCTGAGCCCTCCGCTTTGCTGCCAGCGTTGGCTTGGCGTGGAGTACCTCCATGACGAGGGTCCTTCATAATTGGAATACCCTGACTGCGCGCCGCCGTCTGAACGGTCTGAAGATCTGAGCCTTGACACAGTGTCGTGCAATGCGCTTCGGGATTTCGGTTACACTCAACGTTCGCGTGATATGACGTCAAGGTCGAAAGCTCAGCCCATTGGAGGAAACGAAATAGATGACCCACGCGAACAAACACTACTCAAAACCGTTGCAGTGCCAGTTTCTCACTGTTTTACGCGTTATTTTCTGGGCGCGTCCATGTTTGGTTTTCCCCTTTTCAGCCCCATCCTCCATTACGGATACTCAAAGAGTGAATGCTAGATCAAGGACAGTAGATACAGGGACGAGAAAGTGTATTGGCGGCCTCTGTTGGAATATATAACCTAAAACGACCTACACGCAAAGAGAGTTAGTTGTAAACCAAAAAATGGCGGTCACCTAATTTTAGCGGTTCTTCACGAAGCTTAAGTGTTCAAAACAAATGGGAATTTTTTTATTTACGCTCGTAGATTTATTTTTAATTTAACATCAAAATGGTAAAAACCAACTACAATAATACTGTCCATGGTGAACCACGTCTTAAAGGGAGCAGAACCCTCCTTGTTTGGTAGGGTGCGCCATAGCTACTCTCTTTTCTCGCTCATGGCGCTAGTCTCGAACGATTTTAGAAACCCCCAATTCTTCTATTATAGAGGAAGCGTGCCCACCCTGAAGAGGTTTTCTCACTTGAAACCTTCATTGGTTCATATTAAGCATTTATTGGACAAATAGTGAAGTGATTAGAAGAAATTTAAAGAGATGATAGAAAGTCCTCGAGGGAGGCCCCGGGAGGGAACGTGTTCAGCACCGAAGCCACGTTGCTTGAGGTACTCGACGGAACGGATCTCGCCACTTGCTAAGTGAAGCCGGCGACCGATGGAATGTACCAGGGCTAAGCCGTCGCGGCCAAACGCACCGAGAGTTTCCACGGCAACGGGCTTAAAAATGTAGCGATGCTCTAGGCTGGAATACTTGTTTATCTTCTTTATTTCAGCCTGGGTTGCAGCCCAGAGGGGGGCCGAAGAAGAAGAAGCCAAGTAAAACGGGGCGAGAGGGTCAGTAGAGGTAAAATCCCAAATTAACGATTTGCCTCCGGACCCCAGAACCTGATTTAAACCGTCGGGACGTTTACCATCATCGCGCGACAGGCCCGCTGGCTCCAGTTGGCACGGGACCCCGGCTGAAACAAGAGCGCGTTTCAGAATGTCGTTTACAGCGGCATGGAAAGAGGGACGGCCGAAGTTCATATTAAGTGTTTATTTTTTATATGTAACCTTAATTAACAACTTTATTCGAGCTATAAATTAATTATTTTCATTATAGTTTGGATATTTATTCAAATATAAATTCTTAATAATGAGGTATGTGGTTTTAGATTCACGAAACGCGTTCTAGTAGATATAATAGATTAAAGCACTACCTAAGCGGAAATACTCATGGTGGGATAATTCTACCAAAACCACTGTATATCACGCTACGTATAACACGTGGTTAGTAAAATAAGAGGAAGGAATTATGTATTGCCCCAAATTCCTGAAAAGGTCATACTCCCTTTAACAATGGCCGCGGTTTGTTTACATCTAACTCCCCCTGAATATGAAGACGTTTAAAATCAAATTTTTTTATCCTGCTTTCTCGTCCCTGTATCTACTGTCCCATTCTTCCATCCCTCGCCGTTCCCAAATGGGAAAGTCTCATAAGATCGAGAAAGGAAGACCACTCGTGGAAAGACTTCAGAAGCTGGTGCGTGCAAGAGCGACCCTTCGAAATCCATATTGCGAGGTAGGTATTAAGGAACTGTCTTCCAAGAACTTATTCAGCTTCTAGTAAACAATCGATTCCAGTAATTTTCCAACGACAGACGTGAGTGATATAGGTCGATAATTTGAAAGATCGTTACGCTTTACCGACCCTTTGAAGACTGGCACAACATTAGCAAGCTTCCAACCAGAAGGCAGAGAAGACATCGATAGTGATAAGTTAAACATTTTCCCCAGCGGGTCAATTATGGCAGGAGACATCAATTTAAGAAGCCTAGGATGTAATACCATCCGGCCTATACAGGCCGATCCATTCTTCAAACGTTTCAAGGCCAAAGCAACATCTGATGCGTCAACAGAAGCGATGGAAAATGTTTTTTCTGGTGTCGAAACGGATGGTAGAGTTAAGGCAGTGTTTGGCGTGCTAAAGCTTCAGTAGAAGAATTCACCAAAGGCCTTAGTTATGTCCAAAGGACATCTTATTTGCCCATTCTTTACTTTAAACGAAGACGGTGGAGGGAGCTACGACTTTGAGCGGACGAAACTCCAAAACCGCTTAGGATAAGTAGCAATGGTATCATGCAAATTTGACACAAATATATCATATGCACCTCTTGTCCTAGTTCTCAAAGTGTTGTTAAAATCCCGATACTTCTTCCAATCAAAATCTCTTCCCAACTTTTTGGCCTTCCTTAAAAGAGAATTCTTCACGTGGCTCGAGTGAACAAGATCAGCCGTAATCCAGGGCGGACGCTTCTTCCCATGAATGGTTATACTCGGAACAAACGCATGCCCAAAAGAGATCAAGTCAAAGTTCCCAGGTCACATCAATATCACTTGAAGAAAAAACAAGGTCCCAAGGAGCGTAGTACAAAGTGTCTGCAAGATCATTTTTAGACAGATCTTTGTAAATGATAATAATTCGATGAATTCTCTGAACAAAAGGCCGAGGTAAGTTCAGGCTTCCAGCAACCGCAAAGTGATCAGAACCTGGTAGGCTGTCTCTAGTGTGAATCTCAGTGAGGAAACGTTAGTCATTTATGAAAACCAAGTCAAGGAAGTTATTTCCGCATGTGGGATTTGTTACCGTCTGTTGAAGTCCAAGGCCAAACACAGTATCGCAAAACATTTGCTCCTGGGCTGTACGAGGGGACGGAACAGTCAACATGTAGGTTAAAATCAACCAATAAGAAGAAAACATCGTGCGGTGGAAGAGTCTCGTCTAAGAAACCGAGAAGGTCACTTACATCCTAAGGACTGACAACTCTCCGCGAGTTGAATCGGAACACATTTTAAACTTTAGTTTTGTTCGAATTTGAGACCCAAACCTTGCCCAAACGTGTTTTGGCTCGTATATACAGCCGTAAAGATAATCTTTAGACGAATTTCCGGTTTCGAATCCTAAGATTACGCAATCACCTCATGACAGACCATCATTAATATCATTAACCGACGATTTTCAGTGTCATACTTATGGTTATTATGTTAGTTATGAAATTATATTAAATGGTATATTTTATTTTTTATAATAAAAATATTTTGGTACGACCTTAAAGC
Source organism: Leiobunum rupestre (assembly GCF_980474605.1). Lineage (NCBI taxonomy): Eukaryota > Metazoa > Arthropoda > Arachnida > Opiliones > Sclerosomatidae > Leiobunum > Leiobunum rupestre. Next base: position 37,424,521 of record NC_143390.1, read on the forward strand.
AAAGAGTGTTTATGTAGTCTCAGTGGATTTTAGCGTATTTTACAATTGTTCTCTTTCTGTAAAATGAATAGCATCGCTCTTCGATTAGGAAAGCCCCAAAATTTGTCATAATTTAGGAAAAAAGACTCCGTTGAAAATTCGTAGACTTTTTTAGGTTTGGCCCGAGGGGCAGTTCACTCCCATGATTAAATCTGCACTCTTGGTTGATTGAACCTGACTAAATTTGATGTCTGTAGCTTTGGCTGTATTAAATTTAATCCAATTAAATTTTTAACCTTGATTACTTCTGCACTCTACGAAGGCGGAAGGAGTGAACTGCCCCTCGGTTTGGCCTTGGGTTTGGCGCCGTTGGGCGCATTTCATTTCGCCGTCTAGCTTACCTGCAAAAAGTTCCGATTCCTCGTCTGCTTTTATTTTTTGTTGACGTGCTTCAGCTAGTGTAATGCGAAATATATTAGTTATATGAATTTAGCTGTATATTAAAATAATTCAAAAGCAGGTAATTTAACTTAATTCAAATTCATTCAAAATTAACTTAATTCAAATTCATTCAAAATTAACTTAATTCAAATTCATTCAAAATTAACTTAATTCAAATTTAGACAAAACACCCAATTTAAACTTTAACAAATTTAAAAACATTTCTTTGGAAATACTCGCTGGTAGAGTATTAGGCCTACAGTATTGTTAGTTTGCATCCAGGAATTTCCCGATGAGGGGAAGGGCCCGTCCCTTCATTGCGGGTTTTCTATAGTTTCCGTTTCTTTCGTTTCCTGCGATGGGTTTAGCCAGTAGTCCTGTCGCTTTCAATTATCCCCCCCCCCCTTTACTCTTAACTCCGAAGTGTCCAAACGGGTGAGAGGTTGATAGGCGCAGTTGTATAGGGAGTTAAAAAGTGTAATTTTCCATTCCGTTATTGTAAATGTTAAAATGTTTGTGGCCCGGGGTTTTCCCCAACACGAGAAACACGGGCGCGAGTCGTAGATACTTGGGAAAGTTTTTGAAACGTTTTGTGCGCGAAGGACGTCACGAGGTCCGAGGGAAGGTGATAAAAAGACCTGGCTCCCGCCAAAAAGGGACAGACTCAGGGAGATATCCACATAGCGAGATATGGGATAGTTCGTGACCACCATTCTCCAAGTGAACGAGAAAAGTTTTATTTATACACGTTAGTTTCGGCACCGAAAAGGGTTAACGCGGTAAAAGGACGAAGTGATAATGTCGCAGTGAATTCGCTTTCCACGCGCCACGGTCTCCGTATCAACGAGTGTACGCGTACGACCCACGTCTTGATGTTCAACGCAGCCACGTATGGACGAACGCCGAGATCAGATGGACCTATTGATAAAATCCTAAGTATCGTTTCAAACTTCGCCAATACGGCAACCGTAAATGTGCCCTAAACGCACCTTGTGGTGCTTAACTTCGTGTCGGCCCTTCAGGCTAATTAATTTCTTTATTGCGCAAAAGTTTTAGAATGCACTGGCCAGAATGCAAGATTGTATTATTTTAATTTTAAGTTAGCTTCTCTGTTTTGTTCAGGATTAATTTTAAGTTAGCTTAACAGTATGTTGGTTAGGATTCAGTTGTTTAATCATATTAATAAATAATTTAGTGTCTTTAGTAATCTCTAATCCGTTTGGTCATTTCTTACACCCTTTGAATAAAACCCCTAGACAACTTAATGATAATTTATTCTAAACAAACCCCTAGACAACTTAATTATAATTTACTCTAAATAAACCCCTAGACACCTTATTAATATTTTCAGGACCCTCGCTAACCCCATCATAGACGTTACGCGAGTACCCGGGCAAATTAATTTAATTGTAGCAGTAATTAACTATTCCCTTAATATTTTTAACGTTACACTAGTAAAGCTAAATTGTATCCAAAAAATTCGAAATTCGATTTCAAAGAACAAAATGAGCAGAAATGTTTAAAAAAATTAAGACCCGATGCAATGAAGTGAATTAACGACTACAGGCCAGCTCTTATTTTAAAGGAGTCGGATTCTACCTAACCTAACGTACATAATCTCAGAGTGTTAAAGAATTTTAGGAACGTGTGAAAAGTATGGGAGACGTCACACTGATACTACTCTATTTCCCATTTTCTGTATTTCTGATTGAAATACTTTAACACAGTAATAATAATCTAAACTACTAACGCTCCCATTCCAAGTCAAAATGGACTGCAATTTCTTAAAAACAATATAACGAAAGTTAGTTCCGCCATTTAGATCCCCATATTTAATTTTCATAAACCATGGTACGGATACTAACAAGGAGAGCACCCAAGGTGTATTTTTTTTCGATTTTGTTCAAAGTCGGGCGTAATGTAGACCAATAGGAAATTTGGAATTTCCCAAAATGAAACGTTGCACTATCCATTGGTTTTGCCATGGCAACCGAAAATGTTTTGACCACTTAAAACATAAATTAGATTTTTTCCTTATTTTACCCAAAAATATTTACAACTTTCACCCAAAAATGTTCAAATTTACCCAAAATTGATGAAATTTACCTAAACGTGGTCGAAATTACCCATTTCGTGATTTTCAATTTTTTTTTAAATTTTCGTAGGTAAAACCGAAAACATTCCATGCTTTTGAAAATGGAGATTTTTTTGTTTAAAGTGGTCAAAACATTTTCAGCTTCCATGGCAAATCGAAAGGGAAGTGCAACGTCTCCTTTTGGGAAATTTCATATCTCAGATAGGTCTACATTATATACGCCCGACTTTGAGCAAAATCGGCAAGTAACACATCGGGGACTCTCCTTGTAAGTGCCCAGTTTGTAACTGGAACATACCCTTATTAGAGACTCTTATATTGGGATAATTACTTAGGGGGAATGAACTAACGGCGACGTGGAACCTAATCATCGCCGATTAAGTTATATTTCGTCGCTACTTCAATTCGCCACGTAATAGTTGATTTTATAAAATAAAAAGTGGTCTTGCCCAACTTGTTAAAATGTTGCTCTTACGTCACTAGAAACAGCTTTATTAGTATATTTTGCGCACGAGCGATTTGCACGCGCGCTAAAAAACCTATATTCCTCGCGACTGTAGCGCGCGCTAGTAGGCTTGTGAAAGTAAGAGACTGTGACGTAAGAGCAACATTTAAACAAGAAGGCCACGTTAGTTTATAAAAAAAACTATTATTCTAATTGTACTGCTCTAACTTGTACCAAAATATTTTTATTGTTAAAAACTTGTTATTAAAATAAGCTGATTACCACTCAACTGAATTTGTCCCGATTTAATTTACAAAAATCTGTTCGTCCATAGGATGAATGGTAATTGCCGAGACAAACTATCACTAACTAACGTAGCATTGGGAGAATAGGACGTGTCCTACTTATAGTTATTATGTATTAATATAAAATTGCAATTATAATTATAAACTAAAATTATGTTACGTTTTTAAGGCTAATATACTTCTCAATAATAATATGGTAGATAACTACATGTATACTACGTTCTAAAGTATTACTCTTTATGTTAAAATGTAGCTTTTTTGGCTCGGCTTTTTTGTAATTTAGGTCGCCATTTACCAAAATGGCGATTTTTTTCTCTTCTTTAAACGTGTGATAGACAAGAATTCGTAGAAGAGCGCTTCATACTATTTAAACAGTGAAATTTTAACAAATTATTTAATTATAGTATGTGGAAACTTCGGATTTCACGAAATTTATCGATTGACCCTGTTTCAATGCATGTTTCCCAACTTCCGGTTTGCCTGTACTATAAAGGTACGATTGTCAGGAGCCACGGCAGTCTGCCCGCGTGATTTAAAAAAAGTCGTAGTTATTTAAAATTATTTATCTACCTCAATTTATATTGTCTTAACATATTCTACTTACAAAACATTGACATTTTTTGTAAGAATTTTTTTTGAAAGCTGTTTTATTCAGCAACCGCGGAAGTACTCCATGACTAGCTCCTCCTAGGCTCCTACGACTAAAGCATAAAGAACCCTACATTACCATGCAAAATGGGGGTGCATTTGGCCCTACCTGCCCCACAATTCCGCGGCTCCGGCTTTTATTTAATTATGTAGCTTAATATGTGTTTTTATATTAAAAATTAATTCTTCTGTCCCCTTCTGACAGAGGACGGAAAACACAACGCCATCTACATTATAGAATTTGTATTGTAACAATAAAATATGCTACCAAACAATTTTCTTATACTGTAAAAAACATCATATTTAATTACGACCAAAAATTAAAATAAAGGGAAAACTTTAGTCAAGATTATTTAATTTAAATAATCTTGATTTAGCCACAAGCGGGCGTGACACGTAGGAGGTTTATCTCTGCATAGTGTAACTAAATGGGACTTCGGTGATATGAGCTTTCGGAGTAAAAAAAGAATATGTCAATTCGGTGAAAAGGGAATTCGGTGATATGGGAATTCGGTGATATGGGAATTCGGAGAAAGGGGAATTCGGAGAAAGGGGAATTCGGTGATATGGGAATTCGGAGAAAGGAGAATTCGGAGATGTGAGGTCACTAAATACATTTCGGAAAAATGGGACTTCGGAGATATGAACTTTCGGAGTAAAAGCAATACGGAATTATATCAATTCGGAGAAAAGAAAATTCGGAGATATGGGAAGTCGGAGAAAGGAGAATTCGGCAATGTGAGGTCGACCCCTGACAGACACGGTGATTGTATAACCCCTCCTAGAGGACATAGTCCCCTCGGAGAGGTAAAAACACACACATATTTCGATTAAAATTTTATCAGAAATTAACGTGTTTCAAAAATATCTTTTTTTTAAATTCTATATAAAATTTTCGTTGCTATAGAGAATAGGTTGATTTCCTAATGCTATAGAAGAAATTTTACTATCAAAGTGCTACTATACTTTAGTCGATCTTATGAACCAAATGGCATGTTCATACGATCAACTATATTAAATATAAGCCTTACCTAGTACAGTTGTCAAAGGCTAATAAGCCCTTCTATTTTGTATGACTTAACTATCAGGTGACATTGATTTGACTTCAAAAAGTCGACCTTGTGAGCAGTCGATCTTATGAACATCAACAGTCGATCTTATGAGACTTTCCAATTTGGGAACGGCGAGGGATGGAAGAATGGGGAACAGTCAGCGGGGAGTCTAGCCAAGGACAGTAGATACAGGGACGAGAAAGCAGGAGAAAAAAATTTGATTTTAAACGTCTTCATATTCAGGGGGGAGTTAGATGTAAACAAACCGCGGCCATTGTTAAAGGGAGTATGACCTTTTCAGGAATTTGGGGCAATACATAATTCCTTCCCCTTATTTTACTAACCACGTGTTATCGTAGCGTGATATACAGTGGTTTTGGTAGAATTATCCCACTATGAGTATCTCCGCTTAGGTAGTGCTTTAATCGGGTCGACGTCACATCTCCGAATTCTCCTTTCTCCGAATTCCCATATCACCGAGTTTTCTTTTCTCCGAATTGATGTAATTTCGTATTGCTTTTACTCCGAAAGTTCATATCTCCGAAGTCCCATTTTTCCGAAATGTATTTAGTGACCTCACATCTCCGAATTCTCCTTTCTCCGAATTCCCATATAACCGAATTCCCATATCACCGAATTCTCTTTTCACCGAATTGACATATTCTTGCTTTTACTCCGAAAGCTCATATCACCGAAATGTATTTAGTGTAACTATGCCGAGGTAAACCTCCTACGTGTCACGCCCGCTTGTGGCTAAAGCAAGATTATTTAAATTAAATAATCTTGACTAAAGTTTCCCTTTATTTTAATTTTTGGTCGTAATTAAATATGATGTTTTATTACAGTATAAGAAAATTGTTTGGTAGCATATTTTATTGTTACAATACAAATTCTATAATGTAGATGGCGTTGTGTTTTCCGTCTTCTGTCACAAGGGGACAGAAGAATTAATTTTTAATATAAAAACACATATTAAGCTTTCAATATTCATGTCAGCTACATAATTAAATAAAAGCAGGAGCCGCAGAATTGGGGGGCAGGTAGGGCCCAATGCACCCCCATTTTGCATGGTTATGTAGGGTTCTTTATGCTTTAGTCGTAGGAGGAGCTAGTCATGAAGTACTTCCGCGGTTACAGCTTTCAGAATATGTTAAGACAATATAAATTGAGGTAGTTAAATAATTTTAAATAAAAAACACGAATATCAAGACCCTAAAAACTACGACTTCTTACCTCCCCGAGGGGATAAAGTACCCTAGGAGGGGTTATACAATAACCGTATCTGTCTGTCTATCTGTGTGTCTGTATTTTCCGTGCAAAGGTTAATCATTGCGTGCGCAGTTTCTCGAAATCTCTGCGTTCGCATTTGCTAGGACTGCGACGGTGAGCGTTAACGGATTAATTTGCGGTTGTGTTTGGTTTGGATGGTTTTTTCGTCAACGCTCACCGTCGCTAGTTTTAATTTTGTTTGATTGGATATTTCGTTATTGTACTGTTTATGTGTAGGGTGTGAATCTTGAGTTTGTGTTATGATGGTTGTGGGTGTTGAGTTTGTTGTGTTTGTGTTTTGACGGTTGTGGGTGTTGAGTCTGTTGTGTTTTTGTTTGTGTTTGTTGAGTCTGTTGTGTTGTGTTTGTGTTTGTTGTGTTTGTACGGGCGTTTTCTCTTCAACATCTTCTTATTGACTTTTGGGACGGACCGAGTGCTGAGTGTTATGGCAACCTCTCAAAGTCCAATGGCAGGGTTTCCACCAATTGTTCACGGTATTCGTCTTAGTATCAATTTGCGATTTATTGGCGCCGGCCGGGAATCGAATAATTTATAAATTATATTAATCTTATATTTAATTAAATATTTATAAATTATATTAATCTTATATTTAATTAAATATTTATAAATTATATTAATCTTATATTTAATTAAATATTTATAAATTATATTAATCTTATATTTAATTAAATATTTATAAATTATATTAATCTTATATTTAATTAAATATTTATAAATTATATTAATCTTATATTTAATTAAATATTTATAAATTATATTAATCTTATATTTAATTAAATATTTATAAATTATATTAATCTTATACTTAATTAAATATTTATAAATTATATTAATCTTATATTTAATTAAATATTTATAAATTATATTAATCTTAAATTTAATTAAATATTTATAAATTATATTAATCTTATATTTAATTAAATATTTATAAATTATATTAATCTTATACTTAATTAAATATTTATAAATTATATTAATCTTATATTTAATTAAATATTTATAAATTATATTAATCTTATATTTAATTAAATATTTATAAATTATATTAATCTTATATTTAATTAAATATTTATAAATTATATTAATCTTAAATTTAATTAAATATTTATAAATTATATTAATCTTATATTTAATTAAATATTTATAAATTATATTAATCTTATATTTAATTAAATATTTATAAATTATATTAATCTTATATTTAATTAAATATTTATAAATTATATTAATCTTATATTTAATTAAATATTTATAAATTATATTATTCTTATTTTTAATTAAATATTTATAAATTATATTAATCTTATATTTAATTAAATATTTATAAATTATATTATTCTTATTTTTAATTAAATATTGAAGTATTTTAATGTAAAATTTGATCGTGATCAGGAATTGAACTCGGGTCGCATTGTTACCATGCGGATAGTTCACCGCCGAGCCATAGACTTCCGAAGGGAAAATATTAAAGTAAAGGAACCATTATGATAAGGCGGGTTTTTTACTAAACGGATGAATACAATATCTGTGGATATTGTTTATTGAACTTTGTTTTTTAATTTTTGTGAACTTGTTAAAGTCTAAATTTTTTACGTATGAACATTTAAAGGTCAAATCTTGTTTTAGCGCAGTCAGCAGATAAGATGGTTAAAGGGTAGAACCCGTTAGTGTTTTGTAATTTATTTCGTTTTTCAGTCTTTTTTTATCTATTGGGTGTTTAGCGTATTAGTTTTCAAGGGTAATAGTTCATTTATGAAGAAAATATCGAGTTGTTTACATCGTGCTCTTACACTTTTGTTGGTCTGGGTTTTTAACTGGGTCGTCATTACTTCCTAATTTATTTTAAACGTTTTCTCGACTGATTAAGATGTTTAATGCAGTTCATCAATTGGGTTCGTTTGTTTTATTTATAAAGAGGCCTAACTATTCCGTCTACGGTCATTTATTGATATACGAGCTGTCGTTTAGTTAAGTGGCTTTCTGTGCTTTGTGAATAGTAAGTGTTTCGCTTCTTGTTAATTAATTTTTTATTGGTGTGGATATTTGGACATCTACGATTCCTAATGCAGTCATTGATTTCAGTAGCGGCGCCAGGATTTTTGGGGAGGTAGGCCAACCATTTGGATTCCCCAACAAAATTGTGGAGCCCCCCCCCCCCCACAATTTCTTCAAATCCGTCCACGTTGATTATTTTTTTTAAGCAAGTGGTGAAAATTTTGGGTAAAATGGGTACGCGACGAAAAAAATTAATTATGAATTTAAACATTACTGAAAACTGAGTGTGTGTTGATCCTTTTTTGTGTACCGATAACACTTAACAAATGAGTGGTTATTTACATATTTCTACCACTGAATTCCAATCTATCAATTTACATTCATTCCTTCGGTACTTCGCATACATCCCTTACATCAGAACTTACAACTTTACGAAAATGAATGTACGTAGGTACACTAAGTAAAGTAAGTTTAAGAACCATTATCTTGTAAAGATAAAATTAAAGATGCAATTTCGATATAGTAGCGCTCGCAAAAAATTATAACTACGGTCAAAGAAAAGTTACTCATACCTTTAAAAGGAATAAAAACAGCAGTGTCGTTAGGCCAATCACTCGCATTGAATATTGGAAAACTAATAAATAAATAAATTATTTCGCAAACAAATTACAGAATTTTTATATTAAATAATTTGGAGGCCCATATATTAAATTTTGGAGGCCCCTTAAGACGACTTTTGGAGGCCCCTACCAAAATTTCAAGTAGGCCCAGGCCTACCCCGGCCTATTGCTGGCGCCGCTACTGATTGATTTCCTGGGTGTGCGAGTCATTATATGATATTGGAAATTGGACGGTATTGGTCTTTTTCATGTGGTATGTGTCACAACGTCAACAGGAAGTCTTCGAGTCGTCCACTACCAGATGTCGAATATAGCTATTCTACGGTATCTTCATCAAGGGCGAGTGTTGAAATAACATGAGCGTTAAAGATGCGCAAAGTATTTCGTAAGCGAGAAAAATACAAATACCCTCTGTAGATATTTCTTTCATTAAAATTGGCTTCGTATTATATTTCACAAAAAACTTGATCTGTAAATAGGGGTAAATTCAATTGTGCATTGTTTTAGTACGTCTAACTCACTGTTGTAACTACTTAATTTATATTATTCTGAATAAATTAAACTCTGTGGTTTCGTCTCAATTATTTTAATTATAATTAAAATTTTATAGCGGGCGGGATTGAATCGGGATTATGTTTTTAGTAAATAACTCTGAATTGCGGAGATATATCTTTAAGGGTCATCTCGAGAAATTAATACCACTAGGGACAATTCTTCCGAGGAGAGGTAAATTTTGGCTTGCCAACTTGTTTTAAATCGCGCGGGCAGACTGCCGTGGCTCCTGACAATCGTACCTTTATAGTACAGGCAAACCGGTAGGTGGGAAACATGCATTCAAACAGGGTCAACCGATACATTTCGTGAAATCCAAGGTTTCCTCCTACTATAATTAAATAATTTGTAAAAATTTCACTGTTTAAATAGTATGAAGCGCTCTTCTACGAAATCTTGTCTATCACACGTTTAAAGAAGAGAAAAAAATCGCCATTTTGGTAAATGGCGACCTTAAATTATAAAAAAGCCGAGCGAAAAAAGCTACATTTTAACATAACGAGTAAAACTTTATAACGTAGTAAAATTATCTACCATATTATTATTGAGAAGTATATTAGCCCTAAAAAAACGTAACATAATTTTAGTTTATAATTATAATTGCAATTTTAATAACTATAAGTAGGACACGTCCTATTCTCCCAATGCTACGTTAGTTAGTGATAGTCTGTCTCGGCAATTACCATTCATCCTATGCACCAACAGATTTTTGTAAATTAAATCGGGACAAATTTTAAACATTACCCTGGTGTTTGAAGGAAGCGCTTTGGCTGGTATATCAGACTTTTGATAATACGTAGGTATCATTTTTTCGACGAATTTGCAGTTTCTAATCCTCCGATTACGCAATCACCCCGCGACAGATCATTATTAATATCATTAACCGACGTCGTTCAGTGATACTTATGATTATTATGTTAATTATGATTAAATCATATATTTTATTCAGTTGAGTGGTAATCAGCTTATTTTAATAACAAGTTTTTAACAAAAATATTTTGGTACAAGCTAGAGCAGTACAATTAGAATAATTACGAATTGAATTAGCGACGAAATAGAACTTAATCGGCGATAATTAGGTTCCACGTCGCCGCTAGTTCATTCCCCCTAAGTAATTATCCCAATATAAGAGTCTCTAATAAGGGTAGGTTCCAGTTACAAACTGGGCACTTACAAGGAGAGTCCCCGATGTGTTAATTGCCGATTTTGTTCAAAGTCGGGCGTATATAATGTAGACCTATCTGAGATATGAAATTTCCCAAAAGGAGACGTTGCACTTCCCTTTCGATTTGCCATGGAAGCTGAAAATGTTTTGACCACTTTAAACAAAAAAATCTCCATTTTCAAAAGCATGGAATGTTTTCGATTTTGCCTACGAAAATTTTAAAAAAAAAATTGAAAATCATGAAATGGGTAATTTCGACCACGTTTAGGTAAATTTCATCAATTTTGGGTAAATTGGAACATTTTTGGGTGAAAGTTGTAAATATTTTTGGGTAAAATAAGGAAAAAATCTCATTTTTGTTTTAAGTGGTCAAAACATTTTCGGTTGCCATGGCAAAAACCAATGGATAGTGCAAAGTTTCATTTTCTGAAATTTCAAATTTCATATTGGTCTACAATACGCCCGACTTTGAACAAAATCGAAAAAAAAAACACCTCGGGTACCATGGTTTATGAAAATTAAATCTGGGGATCTAAATGGCGGAACTAACTTTCGTAAGTTATTATATTGTTTTCAAGAAATTGCAGTCCATTTTCACTCGAAATGGGGCGTTAGTAGTTTAGATTATTATTACTGTGTTAAAGTATTACAAGCAGAAATCCAAAAATGGGAAATAGAGTAGTATCAGTGTGACGTCTCCCATACTTTTCACACGTTCCTTAAATTGTATAACACTCTAAGATTATGTACGTTAGGTTAGGTAGAATCCGACTCCTTTAAAATAAGAGCTGGCCTGTAGTCGTTAATTCACTTCATTGCATCGGGTCTTAATTTTTTTAAACATTTCTGCTCATTTTGTTCTTCGAAATCGAATTTTGAATTTTTTGGATACAATTTAGCTTTACCGAAGCACGTCAACATAAAAATAAAAGCAGACGAGGAATCGGAACTTTTTACAGGTAAGCTAGACGGCGAAATGAAATGCGCCCAACGGAGCCAAACCCGAGGCCAAAACGGGGGGCAGTTCACTTAATTGGATTAAGTTTAATACAGCCAAAGCTACAGATATCAAATTTAATCCGATTCAATCAACCAAGAGTACAGATTATACATGGGAGTGAACTGTCCCTCGGGCCAAACCTAAAAACTACGAATTTTCAACGGAGCCTTTTTTCTAAATTATGACAAATTTTGGGGCTTTCCTAATCGAAGAGCGATGCTATTCATTTTACAGAAAGAGAACAATTGTAAAATACGCTTAAATCCCCTGAGACTACATAAACACTCTTTACTTTAAGGTCGTACCAAAATATTTTTATTATTAAAAATAAAATATACCATAAATAATAATAATAATAATAATAATAATCAGCTAGGCTAATACCCAAGGCACCACCTTAAGCCTAAGTCATCATGCGACTTTTGAAGCCCTTAATAACCATTAGTATAACACTGAAAGACGTCGGTTAATGATATTATTGATGGTCTGTCGTGGGGTGATTGCGTAATCGGAGGATTCTAAACCGGAAATTCGTCTAAAGATTATCTTTACGGCTGTATATACGAGCCAAAGCACGTTTGGGCAAGGTTTGGGTCTCAAATTCGAACAAAACTAAAGTTTAAAATGTGTTCCGATTCAACTCGCGGAGAGTTGTAAGTCCTTAGGATGTAAGTGACCTTCTTGGTTTCTTACACGAGACTCTTCCACCGCACGATGTTTTCTTCTTATTGGTTGATTTTAACCTACATGTTGACTGTTCCGTCCCCTCGTACAGCCCAGGAGCAAATGTTTTGCGATACTGTGTTTGGCCTTGGACTTCAACAGACGGTAACAAATCCCACATGCGGAAATAACTTCCTTGACTTGGTTTTCATAAATGACCAACGTCACCAACGTTTCCTCACAGAGATTCACACTAGAGACAGCCTACCAGGTTGTGATCACTTTGCGGTTGCTGGAAGCCTGAACTTACCTCGGCCTTTTGTTCAGAGAATTCATCGAACTATTCTCATTTACAAAGATCTGTCTAAAAATGATCTTGCAGACACTTTGTACTACGCTCCTTGGGACCTTGTTTTTTCTTCAAGTGATATTGATGTGACTTGGGAACTTTGACTTGATCTCTTTTGGGCATGCGTTTGTTCCGAGTATAACCATTCATGGGAAGAAGCGTCCGCCCTGGATTACGGCTGATCTTGTTCACTCGAGCCACGTGAAGAATTCTCTTTTAAGGAAGGCCAAAAAGTTGGGAAGAGATTTTGATTGGAAGAAGTATCGGGATTTTAACAACACTTTGAGAACTAGGACAAGAGGTGCATATGATATATTTGTGTCAAATTTGCATGATACCATTGCTACTTATCCTAAGCGGTTTTGGAGTTTCGTCCGCTCAAAGTCCCAGCTCCCTCCACCGTCTTCGTTTAAAGTAAAGAATGGGCAAATAAGATGTCCTTTGGCCTTGAAACGTTTGAAGAATGGATCGGCCTGTGGGCCGGATGGTATTACACCTAGGCTTCTTAAATTGATGTATCCTGCCATAATTGACCCGATGGTGAAAATGTTTAACTTATCACTATCGATGTCTTCTCTGCCTTCTGGTTGGAAGCTTGCTAATGTTGTGCCAGTCTTGAAAGGGTCGGTAAAGCGTAACGATCTTTAAAATTATCGACCTATATCACTCACGTCTGCCGTTGGAAAATTACTGGAATCGATTGTTTACGAGAATCTGAATTAGTTCTTGGAAGACAATTCCTTAATACCTACCTTGCAGTATGGATTTCGACAGGGTCGCTCTTGCACGCACAAGCTTCTGAAGTCTTTCCACGAATGGTCTTCCTTTCTCGATGAGCGTAACCCACCTGACATTCACGTGGTGTCGTTTGACTGGTCAAAAGCGTTTGACTCCGTTTGCCACAAGCGGCTAATTTAACTTTAATCGGGATCACTGGAGAGGTATTGCTTTGGCTTCGGGATTTTTTATCCAATCGCTTTCAACGATTGACCTATCGTGGTGAATTCAGCACGTACCTTCCAGTGCGTTCTGGAGTGCCTCAAGGCTCGATTTTGGGACCTTTACTTTTCAACATCTTTGTGTCTGATCTGCCGTCTGTGTTGACTTCAAAATGTTCTCTATATCAGTAGGGTTTTCGAGCGGGTCCCAGGGAGTATACAGTGGAAGGCCACCTCCCGTCCCACCGGGGTGGTGCTGGTGGTGAACAGTCAAAGGCAGGGGCGGTGTCGGCGGTGAACGTACAAAAGCAGGGTGACGTCGGCGGTGAACAGCCAAAGCTACACGGTTGAGCGGTGAACGTGTTAAGGCAGCAGCCTTTCTGTGTATTAATTGTTAGCGTCAGAAATTCGGCGTCGTGGTCTAGTTCTCCTTAATTAAATTATTAGGCGTATTTAAAGTGATAACTGTTTATTACGGTTAAATAAGTAAAGTATAAAGTACAAAAAGGTTTCATAGGTTAACGTGGCGGCCGTTCGTTACGGGAGTCGGGCGAGAGAGAGAGAGAGAAGGGGGCGAGCCCTGGTGAAGGGGTCGCGATCCCAAAAAAAAAGGGAAATTCATACAATGTCTACACATGCGCTATTGCCATCTCGTGGTGAGGAAAATTAAAGAGTAATATTTAAGGGGTGCTAAACGTGGTTGCTTTCATGGCCATCCTAATTAAATTAAACACCCGGTTAATTCGAGAAGTTTGAAAATTCGTTATACAAAATTAGAAAATAGTTTGCACGTAAAACAATAAAAATGTTCGAAAGCACAATAAAACAGCCATATAAAATCATCAACCATTAAACGTAATCTTGAAGGTGCGCGGGCGTTTTTCGTATTCTTGACGGTCGATTTAAAGGGCGTTGAGCACTGTCATCGTCTTCCACTGATTGTTCCTTTTCTGAAAGTGGCACTTTCTGTTCGTAAGTCACTAAATTACCATCTAAGTCAGAATCGGAAGTGTCACTGCCTGAATCGTTATCGACAGTGATCCACCTTTTCAGTTTGTCCGCCGGCTCAGTATTTCGGTAGAATTTTTGGGTGCGAGGCGCGTCTGGAAGGTCTTCTATGACGTAACGGTCGCTAGCCAACTTCTTCGTAAGCACGTAGGGTCCTTTGTATTTCGTGGCCGTTTTTCGCGGTTCGCCAGTTGCTGGAGCATCTCGTTTTACGACAACTAAGTCGCCCGGTTCGTAGCCGGTGGCTTCGCATCTCTTGGCGTTATACCTCGAACGTTGTTTTTGCTGATCGCTCCTAATCCTTTCGATCGCGTCGCGACGTCTTGACATAACCGCCTCGTCAAAACTGTCGGTAATCGCATTGCTCACGTAATTTCCGGTTGGACTTCGCGATTCGTATTTGAAAAGTAGCGCGAAAGGAGTCGTTTGCGTAGCTTTATGACATATATTATTTAGTCCCAATTGGACCTGTGGTAGATGTATGTCCCAATCTTTTTCATCTTCGCGGACACACAGCGCGGCGATTGCTGGAGTTATCGTACGGTTAAACCGCTCGACCTGTCCATTTCCTCTTGGCGTTGCGGTGGCGTTAAGCACGTGTTCTATGTCGGCTTCTTTACACAGGCTTTCGAAAGCCTTACCCGTATAGGAGGTTCCTTGGTCCGTTATTACTCGTCGTGGCGTTCCGAAAATTCCGATCATCTCCGTTAGGAATTGTCGAGTAGCGTTCATTCCGGTATTTCGTACCGCTTTAAGAATGGTGAATTTCGTAAATCCCTCGACCATTACTATGATATGAGCGTTTCCCTTTAAGCTGGTGATGAATGGTCCAATTTTATCTATGGGGTGAAGCTTATGATATAAGCACGGTAAACAAGAAGCGATGTATCTTCGGACGTATCTTCTCATTCCGGAAAACCAGTACTGAGTTTTCAATTTCGCGAGAGTCTTATCGAGAGCGAAATGTCCGATGTCGTCGTGACATGATTTGACAATTCTCCACCTTGCGCGCTTAGGTACGACCCAGAGTAACTCGGACCCAAGATCGTTGGCGTTGGGATTTTTCTTGAAAAGTCGTCCGTGTCGTAATTCGTAATCCTTTCGTATTTGCGCTTCTTCTTTCGAGATTTTACCCCGTCGCGTTAGTTGTTCTTTGATCATACGTATGCGTTCGTCTTCGTGTTGAGCCGTGACGACCCAATCCTCCGTTGTGACGTTCACGCTGAGGACTTGAATGTCTTGAACGATATCCATTTCGTCCGCTTCATCGACCGGAGCGCGGCTCAACGCGTCGAAGTGTGCCATTTTCGTGCCCTCTCGGTGGATGATGTCGAACGTAAAATGCTGTAAGCGCAACCACCATCGACCTATTCGTGGTATCAAATCTCGCTTTACTAACGTGTTACGTACGGAGTTGCAGTCCGTGACGACTTCAAATTGTCGACCCCATAGGTACGAGCGAAATTTTTCTAAGCCCCAAACTATCGCGAGGGTTTCGAGTTCGTACGAGTGATAGCGTTCTTCGTCGCGCGTTGTCTGTCGGCTCGCGTAGTGGATGGGATGGGTCCTTGTTGAACCAAAATTGCGGCTATGCCCACTTTACTGGCGTCGGTGTGCACTTGGGTCGGTGCATCATGGTGATACAACGCTATGACTGGTCGCTCTCCGAGTTGGTGACGTAATGTGTTGAAAGCGTTGTCTTGCTCGTTGGTCCACTCGAAATTCGCATCCTTCTTTAGCAAGCGCGTCAATGGTTCCGCGACAAGTGCGAATTATTTGATAAATCGCCGGAAATAACTCGAGAGTCCAATGAATCTCCTGACTTCGTGAATATTGGTTGGAGTCGGAAACAACCGCACGCTTTTCGTTTTTAGCTCGCCAGGTTGAATTCCGTTGGGGGTAATTTCGAACCCTACACTCTAAAAAAATAGCATTCAATTTCCTTTCAAAATTGAATAACACCTTTCAATTTTGAATGCCGCTTCAAATAGGCATTCAAATTTAACCGCTACCATTCAATTTTAAAATACCTTTCAATTTGACGTTCTAATTTTACTAATTCCTTTCAATTTTGAATAAACAGTCACCTTGGCGTTCAAATTTAATAAAAAACCTTTCAAGTTCGATTCACTAGTCATCCTGGCGTTCAATTTTGACTACAAGTTCTACATCCATTCAATTTAACAGTTGTTTACACGAAAGATCGTTGGTCACATGATCTCGTGAAGTACGGCCAAAATAAAATCTCAAGGTTGGCCAAAATTCGAGTGAGCTCTCGGCTGCTGTGTCGTCTGTTATAAAAAAAAGTGACGACGCTTACGTGAACTTACAATGTTATAGTGTATCCAAGCGCGTAACATGCGGATCTCGGTGCGACTTTGTGAACAGCCGAATTTTAGCAGACGATGGTTTGCTCAACCATAATGAACTCCCATAAGCCTCGGCATACAAAAATCTTTCGCGATGCTTTGGACGTATAAACGTTCATACGGCAAGGTTTCCAACAAATGTTCACGGTCTATGTTTTTTTTTGGGATCGCATCGGGCGGGTTTCGAATCCGAGTCCTCCTGCATGACAGGCGGGCGTTCTACCAAAGAAACAACCGATTCTTAATTCACCTCGTTGAAAATTAGAAATTCAGTTTCATCAAAAGCGTACATTAAGAGTGTTTTATTTTTCGCTTCTTATGTAAATATTACGAGATTTTGGGTTCGATTTAAATTATTGCGCAGAAGCAATTGAAATTTTGTGACTCGTGTATTAATAATTAAATAACAAATCCGCCGACCGAGAATAGAACTCATGGCGCTCTGCACTCCGAGCGAGTGCTTTACCAAATTACCATTGAGCCACCGACAATTACTGCACCGGACACTTTTTTTAAAAATAAAGCTTTGACGTTTCTCTGCAGGGGCGTAGGAACGTTTTAGAAGTTGGAGGGGGGCAAAGATAAACGAAAATTTGTCTGGAGAAGGGTTTTGAATTTTTAATGGAGTGTAGCTTCTTCGAATGCATATGTACTTTTTACTACTATGTAAATTAGCGGGAAAATTTAAGAAATTTAAACACAGTTGAGGTTCTATAAGCTTTACATGGTTTTAAAATGATAATTTGAGCCTTTTGAAGATTTCAACTGACCAAAAAGTTGGAGGGTGCAATAACATTAGTTGCCTCTCCCAGAAAAATTCTAGGAAGGGCCATTGCCCCCCTGTCCCCCCTGGTTCCTACGCCCCTGTTTCTCTGCCATTCTTTATGCTTTTTAATTATGGTAGTGACAATTGTTTCTTTAATAGTTTTTTTATACATTATTTATATTTATATAATTAATAATAACATTTGAGCTGACCTTTTCTTAAAGAAAATTCAGTGCAATTTTTTTTATTTTAATTAGCAATATTTGAACGGTCTGGAATCGAACCCGGATCACTGGATTTAGGCGGATGATGCCTAAAGAATGAAAAAACTCTGACTCTTGGCTAAGATCAATGTGAAGGCAAGGTATTCTCCCCCCCCCCTTCTGTTCTCGAGACTTACTCCGAACTACAGCCTTCGGTCCGGATGCCGAATTTTTTTGAAGGGCAGTCGTCGCTACAGTGCTGCCAAACGTACCATAATTATGATACAAATTAATAATTGTAGGAAGAAATTTGGGCTGCACCATAATTGGTGCGATGTGGGCTTATTTACAATAATTTTCGATGTTCAGCCCAGCTTTCTCGTAACGGCTACGGTAGCGCTCCAGCCTGGCATCATTTTCGTTTTAAAACCTGGCAGCGATGCGTCGCTACCCACTCCAAAAAGACCCTGCTTTTACTTTAGAGCATACCATCGTGGGAACTAGGCCATTTTTACCCCAGTCATATTAAGCCTTGGCCTACTTTGTTATTCAACTAGTAACTACCACGACTCCACGAGGGGACCTTTTAACAAGCTGGTAAATATCAATTGGTTTTGCTATTCTAATTTTATATTATTTTTGGCATAGAATTAAGCAATGAAATTAATTGTTCTTAAAGAAAATATAGGGTTCCCCGCTTCCGGCACACAATGGCTACGTTATGCTTATGGAACGAGATTTTTTAAACACTAGTAAACGTTTAGTGTTGAAATAAAACTATTGACTCTACAGATTTTAAACAGAAATATCCCTGATATAAATTTAAATTGGGAATTTAGGTTTCATTTTATTTCGCTACCTGATCTCCAAAACCTGGTAACTCGAAATTAATTGTTGGCGTTTTTAGAAAGAGCTTTTTAGCCTTCACTAAATAAAAATCAAGATAATTAAGCACTTCGGTAACACGATCTGCGCAAACGCAGTGACTGACGCGCCATCTACTATTAAAGAAGAGAACTGCTTAGTATGCAATTTCCTTCTTCCGTTTTTACAAAATTTAAATAGTATGTGCTCTCGGAAAACTGCCGTAGATGGCACAATAAATACTGAAGTGGTGAATTACCACACAGTTTCATGGTGAGAATAATTTTTTCAAAGCATGCGGTTTTATATTTTATAAAATTTATATTTTTATATTTCATTCAGGTTCCAATTGTGAATACACCGACTATAGTATTCCAAAATGAAAACATTTGAGAAATATTCAATTCTCCCTTGGAGGTTAAAATTGACGGGGTGTCATTTGACGTCAACTCTATAAGAATGGCAGTCGCATCCTAGTTTTCTGGATACTATACGTTTCAACTTCCGTATCCGACTTCCTTGAGAAAAGCAACGGAGAAGAATTTCCAGAAAGTGGTTTTTAAAATTGTAACAACGGATGTTTCGTCGCCGGTAGTAAGCATTGTCGATAGACTTACAGAACAAGTATAAGTTTATTGATGATGCTTTAGAACAGCGGTTCCCAAAAGGTGTTCCGCGGAACCCTGGGGTTCCGTGGAAGGGTCACAGGGGTTCCGAGAATTCGCAGCGCGGTCATCTTTGGTCGTGGCAACAGTCTTCTAAGATAAGTAAAAAAATGAGTTGGGGTTCCGCCAGTATTAGCTGCATAATTTAGGGTTCCATAGGAAAAAGAAATTGGGAGCCGCTGCTTTAGAATACACTTTAATTTACTTTAAAGATTAAAGTTAAAATTTCAATAAAAACATTTTCTAAACTATGAACTTATTATTGATGTAAGCTTACTTGTTCCCTTTCTAAATACCTAAATTTGGACGCCCAAAGAATTACATTTGAATGATAAATCACGCACATTTAAACGCCATTTCAGGTAAATATGATCGACCCAAGACTTAAATTTGAACGCCAAAAGACTTATATTTGAACGCCGGAACGCTTAAATTTGAGCGCCTAAAGACTTACATTTGAATGATAAATCACGCATATTTGAACGCCATTTCAGGTAAATATGATCGACCCAAGACTTAAATATAAAGTCTAAAACCTACATTTGAACACCGGAACACTTAAATTTGAACGTCAAAAGACTTAAATTTGAATATTAAATCACGCACATTTGAACGCCATTTCAGGTAAATATGATTGCCAAAAGAGTTAAATTTGAAAGCCGGATCGCTTAAATTGGAACTTCAGCAATCAAAGATGAACTGTGCGACTATCGGCTTTGAACGTTTTACCCATTCAGGATTGAATCGTCGCTTTCAATATTGAATGTTAACCTAGCAGTCAAAGTTGAACGCCCACGTGAGCATTTAAATTTGAATGGTAAAGCATTCCACCACAGTGGCAAGGCATTGAATGCTGATGCATTCCATTTCTAGTGTTGTGTTTTTAGAGTGTAGGTAGTTTATTCGGTCTAGCAGGAAAAAAACATTTCTTAAGATTTAAGGTTAAGTAGGCTCTTCGTAAGGCTTCGAGAATTTTCTTGAGGTGTTCCATTCCTTGATCCTCCGTCACGCTCGGAATTAATATATCGTCAAGGTACGCTAACGCGATCGTATATCGTAAGGGCCCCAGTACGGCGTTAATCATTCGCGTGAACACCGCGGGTCCATTTGTTAGTCCAAACGGCAAGGTCTTGAACTCGTAGTGCCCATCGGGAGTGATGAAAGCGGTGCGACTCTGCGAGCCTTCTTCGACTTGGATTTTGGTAATAGCCGGACGCTAGGTCTAATCCCGTGAAATACTGATTGCCTTGGAGCCGTTTTAGTTGAGTGTCAATTAATGGTAAAGGAGATGCGTCCTTTTTCGTAATTCGGTTCAGGACGTGGTAATTCACGCATAATCGTACTTCGCCGTTCTTCTTTGTTACGAGTAGAATCGGACTGGCGTAAGGGGAATGCGACTCAACAACGATGCCTGCTTTTAATAGATCGTCGATCTTCTCTCGGACAATTTTTCGCTCCTCGTACGACAGCTTGTAAGGGCGGTACGTCACTGGTTTGTCCGACGTCAACTCTATTTTCATCTCGGCCATATTCGTCCGTCCGAGTTCGCACGCGTTTTCCGCGATACAGTCGCGAAATTCGTTTAATAAGTTGAGAAGTAATCTTTTGGCATTTTCGCTTACGTGTTTTCCGACGTTGATCATGTCGTCTGAGATCGGTCTTCGTGCAGTCGTTGTGATAGCTAGTGCGTCGATAGTTTCGTTGAAGGCTTCTTTTTCGCATATATCTGCCCGTGTAACTCTCTGACCTTGCGCTATTTCTAGATCCGAATTGGATACGTTGGCCATCGGAACTGTCGTGTAGCCGTGGTCGTTCATCGCTATGATGCTTCGCGGCAAGCAATGCTCCTTGCCTGGCCAACACCTCATTTGGGCTTCTACGAAGAATTCTTGGTCTTGAGTGACGTCATCTTGCGTGATGAGGTCGATATAGCCGATATGGTTTGGAGGGATAACCACAGCTTCTTTGGCCCAGAGATTAATCTTCTGTCGTGGTAATTCGGGAACTTTCATTTTTACCAGACAATCGGCATCTTCGTCGTCGGAATGTGTTTCGTTGTACAATCGGATGGTGTTATTACGTCTGACGATCGTAACGTGGTCCTGTTCGGTTAATGGTTGGCCAATCAAGAGAGGAATTGTCTGGACATGGTCGGGAACTACGTATATGTCTACCAACGCCTCTGCCTGATCCACCTTAATAATACTGGCGAAATTAACGGTTAAAATTTTAATTTAATTTGCAAATTAAAATAATGTTTATTTCTTATATCGTAGTTAACTCTTTTCTCGCAAGGAATAATATATACCGTTTTACCGGAGTGTTTCAGATAGCGTTTACTTATCCCACACCTTCAATCCATTTTTTCCCATTAATTTGATATAACCTTGTATCCACTAAATTATAGAGAGGATTAGAAGATCATAGTAACAGGGAAAAAGCATTGCTTGGAATTATAGATATTGGGGTGGAGGAGTGGTAAAATTACGGCTCTTCGTTTTTCCAACTGCTTTTCTGATGTAACCAAAAATGGACCAAAATGGAGCAAAAGTACCCTAAAAGCGACCAAAGTCACCATTACCGGCCCTATGTACCCTATTTCGGACCAAAAGTACCCTAAACTGGACCTATTAGCTTTATTGCAATGTTAAACCCCCATAGAGATTCCCCTAAAAAGAAAAACCTTGCGGTCCAATTTTGGGTACATGAAGTATTGCGTCACGAACCCTTCATTGATAGTTCACTACCAGCGGAGTTGACTTGGCGGTTCACCACCGGGTGGTGGCCTTCCGCTTTACTGTTTTAGAACAGCCAGCACCACCCCTGCCTTTGACTGTTCACCACCTTCATTAATATAGAGCTTTCATTTTATCGGGGTACAGTCTTTACGTTTTCTTATGCACCACTCTCTATAGCTTTACTAGTTCTCCACCCAACGAAAGCGGGGACTGTCAATCAGGAGTATAACCATTCTTTTCGACGAGGGGTAAAGAGATGGCCGTCAACAATTAATACACAGAAAGGCTGCTGCCTTTACACGTTCACTGCTCAACCGTGTAGCTTTGGCTGTTCACCGCTGACGTCACCCTGCCTTTGTACGTTCACCGCCGACACCGCCCCTGCCTTTGACTGTTCACCACCAGCACCACCCCTGCCTTTGGCTGTTCACCACCAGCACCACCCCGGAGGGACGGGAGGGACGGGAAGTGGCCTTCCACTGTATACTCCCTGGGACCCGCTCGAAAACCGTACTTATATCAGTATGCGGATGACAGCTATATATCTCTCGCAATTAGATCTTCCGCGGATCTTTGGAACTTGCAAGATAACATCACTAGTATTTTCAATTGGGGTGTAGCCAACAACATTTCCCTCAATATTAAAAAATGCAACGTCATGGTAATTACAAGGAGGAAGTCCCATGATATAATATTAATGGCGTTCCACTTAACCGTGTGTACTCTATGAAGATTCTCGGTGTCGTCGTTTCAAGAGATCTAAAGTGGACTCCCACATTAATTACGCTAGCAATCGAGCTCACCGCTAATGTGGTCTTATTCGTAGAACCACTGGTTTTACGGCTGCATCTACCACTCTCTTTCGTTCGATGTGCTTGCCAGTGCTGGACTATGCGTCTCCAGTTTGGAATCCTTATCTCAAGACGGATATTGCAGCACTGGAACGCGAGCAGCGTAATATTTCACGAGTTACTACCTTAAGTCGCCTCGGTCATATTTGCCTGGTCATATTCCTTATGGCCAACGCATACGAAATCTTCACCTTTGGCCACTCTCCGTTCGTAGAAGTGTTTCGGATATGGTCAGACTCTTGACTTGTCAAGTCATCGACCTTTAATATAGCTGACAAAATGACATTATGCACCCGGAAGACCTGCCCTACGTATAATCTCAAGTTTGCTAGATGCTTGGCTTTAGAAAATTCCTTCTTCTTCAGAAGTGCACGGACTTGGAATCTTTTGCCAGCTGACATCCGGGAGAATGCCACTTCTCTTTCAATTCAACATTTTCGATCTTTGGTCTCGGAGTTCTTCTTTTCGGATTGGCTTCTTCAAAATTCTTAATTTATTTATTTATAATTTAATTTATATCTAGTACAATTTATATTGTGTATTTGTTTTTTTAAATTATTTATTTTAATTGTTTGTACTGTTTTGGTAACCACCCTGTATAGGCTTTGCCTCTGTTGTTGCCTGCAAACTTTGTGTTGCGAAATAAATATTATTATTATTATTATTATTATTAATGATTTATGACTATCATTTAGAAATTTATCATTGGGAGAATAGGAAGTGTCATACTTACATTATTATGTTACTTATGGTATTACTCAGTATGTGAATATATAGCTTTTTTATAACTTTGGTCGTCATTTTCCAAAATGGCGAATTTTTTACTCTTCTTTAAACGTGTGATAGAAGAGCGCTTCGTACTATTTAAACATCCCAATTTTACAAAATCTTTAATTGTAATATGTGGATACAATATCGATTTACCCGTTTTCATAGCATGTGTGACAGCTTCCGGTTTGCTGTATTACGCAAAGACGCAAAGGGGCGGACTTAGAGTTCCTGGGTCAGGGGGCCCCGAAAGATCCCACGTCAATACGCTAGTTCAAAAAAACAATTATTTGAAAAAAACATTAAGCTTATTTAAATTTAATAACAGTTTTACCCCATGCTTTTTCAAAATGAAAACAATCAATAACTTTGAATCTATATTGATTCTATTTTTAATATTTATAGTATAAACGAAATATGAAAAACTCTTTCGAAAAACACGAATTCGAGTAAGTCGAAATAAGGTACCGCGTATCCTCTATTTCGTTTTACGGTGATCTATAGAGGTAAAACCGTACCAAAACTTTATGTAACCTTACATAACCAATCTCTTGTCCACTCTGTGACTCCGTGTCAGGCCGCTCAGCAGAGAGGTAGTAGCCCCACCCCTGTTAATTTTGTTTGGCCCCAACATAGTATTTCATATAAACATCGTTAGGATTTGAATTGACAACATTTTCCCAGCATTAAACAAATTTTAATAGTCGAACTATAATTTGGATAATCATGGTCCAGTTGTATCTTCCTTTAAGTGGGTGCTATGGAATTTTTTTTGGTTTTAGTTACGTTGTGACTTGTCACGTATGGAAATCAGGAATTAATGTAATTAAGTGCTTCGTCTTAGAACTCGGTGTACACTGCCGTACCTTTGACAGTGCTAAATGGAACTCTTGAACTCTTGAAAATTTGTACCTTTAACAGTGCTAAATGCACGAACTCGGTGTACAGATTATCTGAGACTGTCTTACCCCTCGGTCTCAGAGGGATAGGGCGAAAAGTTAGGTTTTTGCCTAGTCAAATAGAAAAAGGTTGGTTTTTGGGTTCAAACAGAGTTCAAATTGAGAGTAGCATGCAGGGGCATAGCCAGGTGGGTGGGCCAAGGGGCAAGTCCCCCCCCCCGAAACGTATGGCTTTTTTTTGTTTCCCAGACGCCGGCAGAAATTATTTCAAGGGGGGGAGTCATATAGTGAACTCGCTCGATGGTATATACAACATTTACACATAAAACGATCCGATAAAT
This sequence comes from Leiobunum rupestre, assembly GCF_980474605.1. Taxonomy (NCBI): domain Eukaryota; kingdom Metazoa; phylum Arthropoda; class Arachnida; order Opiliones; family Sclerosomatidae; genus Leiobunum; species Leiobunum rupestre. The sequence continues at coordinate 37,449,530 of NC_143390.1, forward strand.
GAACGAGCTGTAGCTAAAACTTAGTAGGAATAGGGATAAAAGTTTCCCGTAATTGATGTGACACACATTTCAAGTAACTGGATCACTCTTCTTCGTCACTGCACTCCACAAAAAGTTCGACAGAAAAAACAACAGGACAAGGCCCGATTCGGGGGGGGGGTTGTAAAAATTTAGGGCTCATGGAAAAAACCATATCCCATTTTCAAATGGTCATTGTGTCAACTCTAGAAAAAGTTGGTTTGGTTAGCTACCCACTTACTCCATCCTTGAGTCCTCTACTTGTATTAAAGGGGCCCCCAAGGGTCTTAATCCGGCACTGGGGCCGCCAAGAGCCCAGGTAAAAACGTATACTTCCGTGCCCCAAGATATAGCTTTTTCCTAGAAATATCAAGCCTAGTACCCGGACCCCCCAAGGCAGAGGCGTAGCGAGGGGAGGGCAGGCGAGGCATCCGCCCCGGGCGCCGACGATCAGAGGGGCGCCAAAGAGGCACCCAAAGTATTAAAACCGATATTGTATTATATGTTACACTCATTATTGTTGAAAATTAAAAAGTTGAATTGTGAATGTGGCATTTTCTGCCATTCGGTAGTCAAGTTTTACGGGCGTTTGAAGAAAGATGAAAAAATGTCGTTCTTTTAGATATTAAACTACAATCATTGTTCCGGGTTTTCTAGGAAGCTTATTTTTGATTAACCATTCAGTTCTCGAACATGACTAAAGGCTTAAATTAGCGATATTTGTAAATTTTACGGACAGTTTTATGAGAGAATGCTACAATATAGAAGGTTAAAATTGATTTTATTTTGTTAAATATAATAACAATTATTTGTTTGACATACTTCGTAATTTAAGTCTGACCGGGCGAAGGTGGGGGCATGCCCGATAATGGGTATATAATGGGTAGCTGGGCGGGGGGTGCAAATTTGGGAGTTTTGCCCTGGGCGCCAAATATCCTCGCTACGCCACTGCCCCAAGGTTGTACGGGACCCGGTAATTTGTACCGGCTCCTCTCCTCTCTTGTCGGGCCTGGACGCTAACCTTTATAAATCCATTTTACTTCTGTAGAATTCTAAACACGAAACGCCGATAAAGGTCGGTTTACAGTTCATTCGACGCAGAGTTTGCTTTACAGGGGTAAAGATGGCGCCAATAGGTCCTAAATTACGCCTTGAAGCAAAAACTAGCTGAAGAAGTCATATACGACAACAGCCGAGGAAGCTGCCTACTGTTCCAGGCACGTACCGGCGCCCTCCCAACGGCAGCCAGGGAGTTCGAGATCCTTGGGAACGCACCAACATGCAAACTCTGCGCTGCCCCGTCAGAAACCGTGGCCCACATCTTGGAAGAGTACCCGGCGTTGACCCCGGAACGACTTTTAATACGCGAGTCCGAGCAAGTGCCTGAGAAACCCCATCATCCCCGGATTATCTCCGATGGCTTGGACTAACCACGGAAAAACAAAAAACAGAGACGACCAAGCACCTCCTAGACAGGTGGTGGTCGCTCCGCAAACCTAATAAACACCATGTACCCCCACTGCGCCCCTTATACGAAAGTTTAAGTGAGCCTCCCTGATTTAAAAGGGACCAAATTCGGAGTGGAAAAGTGAACTGAGCTGTACTGAACTGAACTGTAGCGAAAACGTACTAATGGCGGTATCTCAAGAACTTCTGATATTAAAAACAAAATCCTAACATCACCCTGCCCCTGTGACATACTACCCAGTTATACATCAGTATGAGGGACTGTTAGGGGACCCGCAAGCTGAAGGTGCCCACCGGAAAAGTTCAAGGGGGGGGGAGCAAATCGAAGCCCCACGAAAGCCCTGCACGGCCCTGATAGGAAAAGATTTAATCTTAAATTACGAATAATAATTAATGATAATTTTCAAGTATATTTAATTTAATTTATCAGTTGAACACGGGTGATGTTATTGCACCAATACATATTTACAAAAGTTTATAATATTATACATAAGTCTGTCACTTCCTATGTTTTACATGCAAAACTTTTACTGAGAGCTAGATATTAGAGAGACTTTATAATGAGCTTCGGTGACGTTTTGCGTCTGCTCGTTATCGTGTCTAGCGTTGCATTTAACAGCGCCTCACTACCTGGGGCGATTTTCGTACCATGATGACGTCACTCTGTGATTAGCTCTTAGTAAAATATTTTCCAAAGTGACATACTTATTTAAAAATATTATAGACGTATGATATTTATAATGCCTGAGTTTTAAATATATAACTAGATATAGCCATAGGTGACATAACTAAAATAAGTAGGACACTTTCTATTGCTTTAATGCTAATTTCCTTACAGAACCTTTTTGCGACAAAGATACTCTCTTGAAGTTACCGTCCTTGGTGAATAATTTTCTTTAAGAATATAAGCCTAATATCGGAGAGCACGTTCTGGAGTCGCGAGGAACTTTGCCTTTGTTTTGAAGCCCGCGTGTCAAAAAATATATTTGGGCTCTTGCCGCCGAATTTTTATTTTATTTTATCAGTTAAGTGTAATATTCCGCTGATCTATCGAAAACCAAATATTTCGGCTTAGGCGGAAGTCTCGCGTGTTTTAGACACTAGGGGGCTCTGTGCTGATAAAACATCTGGATTGCGCAATAGCTATGAAAATCAGTTCCGTTGTAAATCTCGTTAATTGTCATACTTACTGTTATTATGTTACTTATGATATGGCCTATTGAATCTTTCCATTATTTCAGTTAATTATAGTCCTTTTTTCATCATTTATTAGAAATCAACACGCTTTCTCCTATACACTTCCGCAAGAGAGCTTTACAACGAAAACAAACTTCACCATTGAATTGAGAATATTAATTAGCATTTCCGTACCCAAAAAACTAGTATTCGAAGTTATGGGAATTCAAAGTTATGGAAATTCGAAGTAATGGGAATTCAAAGTAATGGGAATTCAAAGTAATGGGAATTCAAAGTAATGGGAATTCAAAGTAATGGGAATTCAAAGTTATGGAAATTCGAAGTTACGGAAATTCGAAGTTACGGAAATTCGAAGTTACGGAAATTCGAAGTTACGGAATTTCGAAGTTACGGAAATTCGAAGTTACGGAAATTCGAAGTTACGGAAATTCGAAGTTACGGAAATTCGAAGTTACGGGAATTCGAAGTTATGGGAATTCGAAGTTATGGGAATGCGAAGTTATGGGAATGCGAAGTTATGGGAATGCGAAGTTGTTATGGGAATTCGAAGTTGTTATGGGAATTCGAAGTTGTTATGGGAATTCGAAGTTATGGGAATGCGAAGTTGTTATGGGAATTCGAAGTTGTTATGGGAATTTTGTATTCGGGGTTTTGGTTCGAAGATATGAGAATTCTACGTAATGGGAATTCTGAGTTATGGGAATTCGGAGAAATGGGAATTTATGGGAATTTTGTATTCGGGGTTGTGGTTTTTCGAAATTATGAGTCGTTCCCGCTGATAATCGCTGATTGTGAAGGGAATAAAGGAAATTAATAGGGTCTTTCATAAAGAACGCGTTGGAGGTTTTATTCCCTTTAAGAATATATATTCTTCTTTGCAATTTTGTTTTATTTCCGATTTGAAAAATAGTATTTTAAATTTAAGTTTAACTTTACGTGTTTTATACTAAAAACCGACCAAGTGAAGAAAATGTAAGAAATTCCTTTTATGAATGCCCCTTTAAACACACCCCTCTCCTTCTCATACGAACGAGTCACATGGACAAGTTCTTTTTCGGGGGGTCATTAGAGTAGGGCGATTGCACTTTACGGCGCGTTTTAATCACTTTTTAGGCCGTTACGTAATAGTTACGGATGGCCTCCCGTCTTAAATCGATTGAGAATATAAATAAGTTGGCAAGCCAAAATATACCTCTGCTCGGAAGAATCGTCCCTAATGGTATTAATTTATCGAGATGATCCTTAAAGATATATCTCCGCAATTCAGAGTTATTTACTAAAAACGTATCTCGGTTCAATCCCGCCCGTTATAAAATTTTAATTATAATTAAAATAATTGAGACGAAACAACCGAGTTTAATTTATTCAGAATATTATAAATGAAGTAGTTACAACAGTGATTTAGACGTACTAAAACAATGCACAATTGAATTTACCCCTATTTACAGTAGAAGTTTATCAGTTAAATATAATACGAAGCAAATTTTAATGAAAGAAATATCTACAAAGGGTATTTGTATTTTTCTCGCTTACGAAATACTTTACGCATCTTTAACGCTCAGGTTATTTCAACACTCTCCCTTGATGAAGATACCGTAGAATATCTATATTCGACATCTGGTAGTGGACGACTCGTAGACTTAATTCCTGTTGACGTTGTGACGTAATGACTCGCACACCCCGGAAATCAATGACTGCATTAGGAATCGTAGATATCCAAATATCCGCACCAAATGTATTAACAAGAAGCAAAAACCTTTCCATTAACAGAAAGCCACTTGAACAAACGACACCACATGCATTAATACAACTATACCTAAGTCGATTTAGAAAACCCGTAAATAAATTACAAAAAACTAACTAAGTGGACCACCCACGGGTTCTACGGTCTTATCTCTGCTGACTGCGCTAAAACAAGATTTAACCTTTAAAATTTCATACGTAAACAAGTTGGCAAGCCAAAATATACCTTTGCTCGGAAAAATTGTCCCTAGCGGTATTAATTTCTCGAGATGACCCTTAAAGATATATCTCCCCAATTCAGAGTTATTTACTAAAAACGTAATCCCGGTTCAATCCCGCCCGGTATAAAATTTTAATTATAATTAAAATAATTGAGACGAAACAACCGAGATTAATTTATTCGGAATATTATAAATTAAGTAGTTAGACGTACTAAAACAATGCACAATTGAATTTAACCCTATTTACGGTACAAGTTTAGCAGTTAAATATAATACGAAGCCAATTTTAATGAAAGAAATATCTACAGAGGGTATTTTTATTTTTCTCGCTTACGAAATATTTGCCGCATCGTTAACGCTCATTTTATTTCAACGTTCGCCCTTGATGAAGATACCGTATAATATCGATATATGGTAGTGGACGACTCGTAGACGTCCTGTTGACGTTGTGACACATACCGCATGAAAACGACCAATACCGTCCAATTTCCAATATCATATAATGACTCGCACACCCAGGAAATCAATGACTGCATTAGGAATCGTAGATATCCAAATATCCACACCAACAAAAAATTTATTAACAAGAAGCGAAAAACTTACCATTCACAAAGCACAGAAAGCCACTTGACTAAACGTATATCAATAAATGACCGGAGACGGAATAGTTAGGGTTCTTTATAAATAAACACAAACGAACCCAATCGATGAACTGCATTAAACATCTTAATCAGTCGAGAAAACGTTTAAAATAAATTACGAAGTAATGACGACCGAGTTGAAAACCAGAGCAACTCGATATTTTCTTCCTAAATGAACTTTTTTTTTTTTTTTGACATCCACACAGCGGTGTCGACCCAAGGCCTTAGACACCAGCACACAATAACTGATTAATCAGGGCGAGATATGTGTAACGGCCACGCCAACGGGGGGATACGTGGGGACAGGGGTGGGGACACCCGTGGCGGAAGTATTCCGACCACCCGTTGGGGGATTGGTGGTCGTCCTCACACGGCCATCCACAAACTCTGCCTCCCGGACGCCTGGGATTACAGGAGTGAGCCACTACTCCCGGCTCATAAATGAACTATTAAGCTTGAAAACAAATGCGCTAAACACAATAGATAAGAATATACGACTGAAAAAACTAAATAAATTAAAAAAAAAACTAACGGGTTCTACAATTTATCTTATCTACTGACTGCGCTAAAACAAGATTTGATCTTTAAATTTTCATACGTAAAAAAATGTAGACTTTAAAACAAAATAAACATCTACGTAAGGTGTTTATAATCTTCCCACCCAAACAAATATTACGTTTATTTTTATCCCGGTTTTACTAGTATTTAAACTTTAAAGATGTAAACGTCAATGGCTCATCGGTAAAACGTCCGCGTTCGAAGAATGTGCCACGGGTTCAACTCCTGACGACGATCGTATTTAACTACAAATTGATCAACATCCACATTTGAAAATTTTATACATATCAAAAAAATAAAATGGCACAGGGAAAATTTACGTTAATAACTTTAAAACTGCTTAAAACACTTTCGCCAAAGCTGTTTTTTAGAAAAACACCGCAATTTAGCAAGCGCTGGTGGCTGAGTGGTTAGAGTAAATCTCTTGCACGAGGCAGAACCGGGTTCGATTACCGGCCGGCGCTAATGAATCGCAAATTGATACTAAGACGAATACCGTGTACAATTGGTGGAAACCCTGCCATTGGACGTTGAGAGGTTGCATAACACTCAGCACTCGGTCCGTCTCAAAGTCATTAAGAAGAAGTTCGAGAGAAAAAGCCCGTACAAACACAATAAACTCAACATCCACAACCATCATAGCACAAACTCAACACCCACAACCGTCACAACACGAACTCAACATTCACAAATAACGAAATATTCAATCAAACTGAACTAAAACTATCGCGACGGTGAGCGTTGACGAAAAAAAGACAATCCAAACCAAACCCAACCGCAAATTAATCCGTTAACGCTCACCGTCACACGGTGGTTTTGCCAACCCTTCGAGAAACTGCGAACGCAGAAATTTCGAGAAAATGCGAACGCGTTCGCAGGCCAGACAGACAGACACGGTGATTGTATAAGCCCTCCTAAAAAGTATTATTATACTCTTCCGCTAAGCTGATTTCTAATTTTATGTATCGGTGGTTCTGTGGTAGAACACTCGTCTGTCACGCAGGAGGTCTCGGGTTCAATTCGCGCCCGATACTATCGCAAATTGATAATAATATTAAGACGTATACCGTGATCATTTGGTGAAACCCTGCCATTTGGACGTTGAAACGTTTACCGTAACCCTCAGCACTCGGTCCGCCCCAAACGTCGAAAATTATTCACGTACAGTCACAATTCACAAAAGAAAATTATAATACACCCAATGACAAAAGAGAGCGATTTTGGAAAAACCTTTTCCCTAATTCCAAGAAACTGCGAACGCGTTCGCAGCCCGGACAGACAGACACGCGGAGAGGTAACAAGCCGGCCCAGGCCGTAATATTAGTTCCACATCAGTGTATTCGAGTGGGCTAAGCCATACACCCTTAGTAGACACAGGTAGGCAAACTAATACAAAGCTTTTGAGGCTTTATGATTTCTTATCGTTGGATATATTAATTGCCACCCTAAGTGAAGGGGTGGATGCCGCCCACCATCAGGAGACCCGGGTGGGCAAACTAATATAAAAACTGTTGAGCCCATGTGATTTCCTATAGTTAGATATACTATTTACCATCCTATGTTAAAGAGTGGCCACCGCCCACCCTCAGGATACACGGGTGGGCAAACCAATTCATAAGCTGTTGAGGTCATTTGATTTCCTATCGTTAGATAGACGTAAAGTATCAAAAGTGAAATAGGTAAGCAAAACACGACAAACATAATTTTTTTAAATTATTGAAATTAGTGGAAAAATGATTTAAAGAAATTCTTAAACTGGGATTCAAATATGTTTATTTTAGGAAATTTATATCAAACATTTGGGTATGGTTCAAACACCAAAATTCCTATTACTGCACAAATTCAAAAAAAAGATACCCTTGAATGTAATTAAGCTTAAGTCCGACTGCTTTGGATTTTTTGGTCTCCCATATTCTAAGTACATAAATTCATTCTTGATTAATGCATATTGGTTTTGACTTAACTTGCAAGGTAATTTGACAAAAAGCTATATTTTAAATTTCGATCTATTTGTGGTAGAGCTATAAACGGGTAGTCTTTACGTGAACTTGTAAGTTAATATACCTAAGTTTTGCGAATGGTATACGGCAAAGATTATCGTAATAAAAATTTATTACAGAACACGTTTATCATTTAAATATAATACGAAGCAAATTTTAATGAAAGAAATATTTACAGAGGGTATTTGTATTTTTCTCGCTTACGACATACTTGCCGCATCACTAACGCTCATTTTATTTAGCTTAGTGGTTAGAGTAAATCTCTTGCACTCAGCGGACCCGGGTTCGATTCCCGGTCGGCGCCAATAAATCGCATATTGATACTAAGACGAATACCCTGAACAATTGGTGGAAACCCTGCCATTGGACGTTGAGAGGTTGCATAACACTCAGCACTCGGTCCGTCCCAAAAGTCAATAAGAAGAAGTTGAAGAGATAACGCCGGTATATTATCAGATGTAAATGAACTTGAGTTATTGAAACTGGCTTAAAAACTGGAAGGCATTTCCTTTAAGGAAATATTAAAAAAAAACAATCCCAGCAAACACAATATGGTCTACGGGATATCCTATGTATGTCCAAATAGAGGCTTGCGCCGCTGTTAAACGCCGCCGCCGCCGTTAATTTTGAACGCGCCGGTCGCGCCGCCGATACAAAGAACGGCGCGCCGCCGTTTCTTTTTTTTTCTTTATACATTTTTTTTTGGTATATTAATTATAATTTCATTTACGCGAAAATAACGACATTTGAACACGACGTCGAACGTCATAATTTGGTTTTCGGATTTCGGTCGACGCAGAGTAATAGCACTTTCACTTAGCGTCAATAGATTCCAGCATTGCTATCTTGGCAATAGAGAGAGTCACTAATATAACCAAGGCTTATCCACATTTTAATTCCATTTAAATTTAAATATTGCTTGGTTTATCGATATGTCCCTACCCCCTTTTTTTCCTTCTTTCCCGGTTGACCCTAGTTTTCCGTTAGTTCCTAACTCCGCCGCCAGAGCGCGCATTTAACAATCGCCCGAAGCAAATATTCGGAAACGGGGCGTCCCTGTGTGAAGTACATTAATTAGTCCATGGAAGGACTAGTACGAGTCGGTATTGCCCTCACCCTTCTGATCGCGTGTTTTTTAAACTGTCGCTACAAAAAATAGCTCTAAAATTTATACAAACGCCGGCGTACGCCGCCGCCGCCGGTCATTTTGGCCACGCCGAAGACGCCGCCGACGTAGGCCTAAACGCCGGCAGTATATTTTTGGTCAAACGCCGCCGCCGACCCATATCGGATCGGCGCAGGCCTCTATGTCCAAATATCTTAGATATATCCAATCCAAAAATCATATCTACTGGTTATCTATGAAACGTTATAAAATAACTCAGTTTCTTTTTATTAGAGTAAAATAATATACGAAAAATCCAGACTGATCTACCTGGCGGTTAGGGAGATGTTTTTTTTTTTTAATATTACCAGAGAGTGTAAAGATTATGAGAGGCGTCTCTCTTTCAAAAAAGCGTACTAACTTTTTTTTCCCAAAAATGTCCACTACTACCGTAAGAGCGATGGCGCCACCAGTGGCGCCGTTCTCACAGCGCGTGCGTTTCGATGCTAGGTTTAAAAGAGACGCAAAAACTTTCCAGATTTTTAATGCTAGTTTTACAAGGTTTTTAAATAATTTAGTGGGTCTGGGGTATATTCTTTTGTTTTAAATTGTAAAATATTGAAAACAAGAAATCCTTGTTCATCTTTTTTTAAGTTTCCAAAGGAAAAAGACTGGTAAATTCGCATTTTCATTAGATAGGCTTATTGGCATATTAACTTAATAAAGTTTAGTTCTATTTTGTGGCTGAAAATGTAAATAATGATGGGCTTACAAATAAAACTACGGAATATTTACACGTTAACCATAGAATTTGCGCGAATAATTTCATTGATGCCAGTTTCATGAATATTAGAACTAAAAATAGGCTCACACCATCCGCTGTGCCAACAATTTTCAGTCTTAATGACTCTACACCATTGGAAATTTCAGAAAATGGTAATTTCAATTCAAGCCTTGCTACTCCTCTGGGAAGATCTAAAGGATAAAACCAAAATTAAGTTTTTATTAACGGACAGGATTAGCCAAGATTTTGTAGATAATTTTCTTGGATCTATAAGACAGAAAGGAGGCAACCGCGAGTCCGTGATCATCCCAATCCACAACAATTTCGAGCTGCATACAGGGCGGCCTCTGTGAATAATCTCTTGAAACCACCGGATTCTAATTTTGAAAATCTTGTAGTCTCGCAAAGCCAGGGGCAATGTTCCGATGAAGACTTAGAATTTTGTAATTCTATTGGAAGTCCAAACCTGCTAAAACAAAATGTTCTTAGTTACATTTCAGGATATCTAATTCACCGCTGCTACTCAAACCTTCAATGCTCTTCTTGCATAACTCAAAAAAGACAATCCAATTGTTGACCCAACAAATCTGCTCTTTTACTTTAAAGCTTTCAAAACAGCAAAGAATTCTTCTGTAACGGAGACAAATGAATTAAGTATTTGACACCAGTTTTAAGCTTTTATCGTACATGACAAATATTAAAGGACGTTTGGAGAGATTCATCATTCAAAGAATTGACAAGAAATATTTTAAAGCTAATGAAGATTCTCCATGTGCAACTGCATACCAAAACATGATATCTTTTTTCATAGAATTCTGCATACATAGTTCCCTTAAAAAACAAGATCTCAACCATGAATACACGAAAACCCAGAAAAGATTAGATAGGAAACTGTTAAAAATACAACATTAATCTCCTTTTACCAACTTCAATGTTTCCTCATATTAAGTTATAACGCTCTGTTCTCGTTCATAAAATTTCCAATGAATTTCCTTGGTTAATCAAACAAATAATTCTTTTAGTATCAAAATATTATAAATAGTCCGCTTTCTTGTACTTACGTTTCTTTATTTTTCATGGAATTGAATTTTATTAATTTTAAATTAGCATAATTCAACTATGTTTAACAGCCATAACTGATGAAAAACTTTCCGGATGTTTACAAAATTTAAAAATTCTCCAGTAGCGACATCGTGTGTCGGATAGTATAGTAACCTCTCCTATGGGCGCGCGCTCTCAAAGTCTTGTACGAAATTTTAACGTTACGGGAATAGGAAGAGACGCCTCTCATAATCCACGGACTGTAAATTTTAGAGGACCGGTATTCCAGAGGTATTTTCTTCTTAATGACTTTGGGACGGACCGAGTGCTGAGTGTAATGCTACCTCTCAGCGTCCGATGGCAGGGTTTACACCAGTTGTACACGGTATTGGTCTTAGTATCAATTTGCGATCGCATCGGGCGGGATTTGAACCCGAGACCTCCTGATTGACAGGCGGACGTTCTACCACAGAACCACCGACACTTGTTACGCCTTATTGAAAATTAGACCTTCAGCTTTATCGGAAGCGTATTTAATAAAGTACGAAATTTTGGTTTAATTGAAATAGAATTGAAATTGAAATTATTGCATCGAAGAAATTCTAATTTAGCGTTTCTCTATTGATTAAAAACAAATGCGCCACCCAGGTTTCGAACCCAGACCATTCGGCTTGGCAGTCGAGCGCTCTACCACAGAACCACCGATAGCTGCTTAGATTCACTGAAATTAAGACAGGCATCGTAAGCATAATAGGTAATAAAGTCTTTTTTTATTAATGAATTTATGAAGGCCTAATCTGGTATTTTTTAAAGGTTAAATCTTGTTTTAGCGCAGTCAGCCGAGATTAGAGGGTTAAAGGGTAGACCCTGTGGGTGGTCCACTTTCTTAACGACCTATATATAGTTCTGTTAATTCAAAGGAGATAATTTAACGTTAATTGCTTTAAGAGCTGGCGGTTAGTCAAGTGGCTCTCTGTGCTTTGTTGATGGTAAGGTTTTTGCTTCTTGTAAATATATTTGGTGTGGATATTTGGATATCTACGATTTCTAACGCAGTCAATGATTTCTTGGGTGTGCGAGTCATTATATGATATTGGAAATTGGACGGCATTGGTCTTTTTCATGTGGTATGCGTCACAACGTCAACAGGAAGTGAACGAGTCGTCCACTACCAGATATCTACGGTATCTTCATCAAGGGCGAGTGTTGAAATAAAATGAGCGTTAAAGATGCGGCAAGTATTTCGTAAGCGAGTAATTCCAAAAAGCCTCTGTAGATATTTCTTTCATTAAAATTTGCTTCGTATTATATTTAACTGATAAACTTGTTCTGTAAAAGGGTTTAATTCAATTGTGCATTGTTATAGTACGTCTAACTTACTGTTGTAACTACTTAACTTATGATATTCTGAATAAATTAAAATTGGTCGTTTCGTCTCAATTATTTTAATTATAATTAAAATTTTATACCGGGCGGGATAGAAATGGGTTAATATTTTTAACAAATAACTCTAAATTGCGGAGATATATCTTTAAGGGTTATCTCGAGAAATTAATACCACTAAGGACAATTCTACCGAGGAGAGGTATATTTTGGCTTGCCAACTTGTTATCTTATGTATGAATAACTTTACGTTATGTTTGTAGAGCTACACGATGTAGAGAGAGAGAGAATCTTATGTTTGCAACAACTTTACGTTGTGTTCGTATTCTGAGCGAGAGGGATGGTAATTTTATCTTATGCATGCAGCGACTTTACGTTATGTTTGTAGAGCTACACGATGTAGAGAGAGAGTAATTTTATCTTATGTATGCAGCGACTTAACGTTATGTTTGTAGAGCTACACGATGTAGGGAGAGAGAGTAATTTTATCTTATGTATGCAGCGACTTTACGTTATGTTTGTAGAGAGATAGTAATTTTATCTTATGTATGCAGCGACTTAACGTTATGTTTGTAGAGCCTTGGAGGAGAGAAGTATTCTGGAGTGGAAAATCCCATAGCGGTAATAAGAACGTCCTTTCCCGCCTATTGCTGTTAGAATTACCCAGACTACCCCGGTTTTTGGTCGGACGTCAGCTTTATCTGCCATCATTCTGGCTTGATGACGTCCGACCAAAAAGTGCATGATGGGAATTTTACAAAGCCGCATTTGGCGCCCGACTTTTCCACTCCAGAATACTTCTCTCCACCAAGGTAGAGCTACACGATGTAGAGGGAGAGTTTCGTTTGGCCGACTTATCATTTGGCCGACCACAAAATACACGTTACGCCGATTGTCCATTTAGCCGAATGCTCATTTGGCGGTTGGACGATACTAGGTGCGTTTGGCTAGGTACTGTCCTCTAGGTCGCGTTTTAGAAGGCCCAGCTTGGTTATAAAGAACGGGGCTGGGGGGCACCGGTCCGGCCCCCCCCGCTCGAGCGAAGTGAGTGCGCGGCGCCGTCAGGCGCCAATACTTAAAATAAATCGCCCAATCTATAAGTCAACCTAACACTAAAGACATAGTATATATAGGCTATATTATAACAGTCGTTCAAATGAGCAGTCGGTCAAATGAGCAGTCGGCCAAATGAGCAGTCGGTCAAATGGGCTGCTCATTTGGCCGACCAGAATTTCGGCTAAAAGAATAGTCGACCTAATGAGCGAGCGAGAGAGTAATTTTATCTTAAGTTTGCAACGACTTTACGTTGTGTTCGTATTCTGAGCACGAGTGAGTGGAAGTCGAATTTTGTCCATTTTGGCATGCCATAGACCTGTACGAGTAATGCTTCCCTGTCTCGACCAAGAATGTATTGAAGTTACTAAGAATATTGGACTACAGGATTCTGATTCCCATCCTCGCAGCCTTTGTAGCTTAAATTCGTCTGCTTTCCCATTCAAGTTTGCTATATGGTGTGACCATAGGTGTGACCTTGAATACGCCTTAAATGCAGACGAACTTTCTCCACAAAAGCTGTGAGGATGGTACCAGGGGTTAATTCTATGCTGAAATATTCTTAGTAACTTCAATACATTCTTGGTCTCGACGTGATGGGTTTTTAACTCTTTGTTGAGCAAAAACCGAACTCAAGAACTCAAGAAAGACCTGTTTGGCGTCAGTGTGAGAAATAAGGCAATATCACAGGCTAATCGCCAGTTTAAAAATTAAATGCTTGGGGTGTTAGTGGCCCTGGTGAACACTTAATTAATTCAAAGTTTTTCCCTTCAAGATTTTAGTTCATTAAAAACCCTTATATTAATCGCTAAAATTGTTTTGTCTTTGCTTCTATGCTGTGTGCTTGACCTTGTGTCAATATGGATGGGTGACTGGGTGTCGTGAGTCTGTCTTCTCTACACTCTACACACAGTATAGAAGAAGCGAATTTAGCAGTTGCTTAAGCAGATTTATAAGCTTCGAGCTTAGGAAATATAGCGCTATCTAGCTGCCTTAATATCTGTAATATGTGAAAAAATAGCAGACACCTTTTGAATTTCTAGGTTTTCCGGTTGAACTTTCATCCGTTATGCATAGAGAATTTTGAACGAGCAGACAGCTTTCATATATTAAATTCAAAACTCGGTCGGTAGGCGGCGATACTTATGACCAAAATTTAAACTACGCACGAAGCCTATATAACTAACCTACTAAGCCTATGCCCTAGCACATATTGTCAAGAATAGATAATTTGACCATAAATTATGAAAGCCTTATTAAGATTAAAAATGGTAAGTGGCCACTGGCCAGTTTTTTAATTAAACAACCTAGGCCACAGGTCCAGTTTAAAAAAATCCTAACAGCGGTTTTTTTGCTGAACGGGTTTTTTGACTTCCGGTTTTGACGTCACGTTGATCATCGGAGACTCAGCGGGAACATCGGCTGAGCGAGATGGTTTTTCCGTTGCTCATCGGTGTCGTGACGTCATTCGACAAAAGTTAAAGGAGGGGTAGCAGACGATATTTTGTTCGTTAAGCCAGAATCGTACAACAACTTTTAGATTTTTGTGACGTAGCGTTGATTAAAAGAACTCAACGATAACTCAACAGTTTTTCTCCGTTGATAGTTGTTGAACGCAGCCCTTATTTCTCAATGTTAAGTTAAAAAGAACCACCTATGGACTGCATTGTTGAGGATGATATAATTTGCGAATGAGTAGATAAGTACATTATGAAAAGGGATAATAAAGCTAAACCCTAAACAAAGAAATTTAAAAACTTACTATTAGCTCGTACCGATTATTGTAACATCCAACCTTGAACTCTATTAACCTTTGAACTTGACGACCTTGACTGTATACACACATAGAGGGCACTGGGGGGAACACAACCTAGGAACCAGACATATATGTAAAAGATTCTCGACCATGTAACAATAAATGATCTCAGTAAATATATTTCATATCAATCAGTATTATTTAATCAGTACAATTAAACAACACAACACCGATAGGTCTTCGAGCAAACAAAAAACGCGAAACTCGGACCAAATAGATCTTCGAGTGAAAAATTAAATTAAATAGCCAGAAATTCCAACGGTACACCGGATTCGTCCTATTTGGCCTTAGGGACTCGTCAGTACCGTGCGGGAAATCTGGCTTGCGACTATAACGCCAAATAGAGAAACTAAGCCTAAATATTAAAAATTTCAAAATGAGTTGCATAGCAACGGAAAGCCGAATAGGGGGAGAGTGGTGGAGATTAGTATTTATTTATTTATTTATTATTAAGAAAAATACAAGTTACGAAGCTAGAATAGCTTGTATATAACCCACAAGTGGAAAAGCAAGAAAAAAAATTAAACGGTAGAATGGAGAAACTCCCGAGTGCGGCAGCGGAAAGTCCAACGAGATTGAGCAGAAAGTACATCTGCGGGGAGGGAGTTCCAAGTTTGGATAGCACGGAAAGCAAGGTGCCATTGACGTTGTTTGGTCCGGGCCCGTGGTTTGAATATTTTTGCTACATGACCCCTGGTCTTGCGAAGAGTGTCTAATTTGAAGAAAGCGGACAACTGGAGAGCAGACTGACCCGATCACATGTTGGAGAGCCATGTGAGAGCAGCTCCCGTAATGGGGAATGGTATCGAACGCTTTTCTGAAGTCTAGATAAATGACATCGACAGGCTAGACCTCATCCAACCAGGTCGTCCAGTCGTTGGTGGCGGACAAGAGATTAGTGGTGTAAGAATGTTTGACGCGAAATCCATGTTGAGACGGATGGAGAAAACTGGTGGCCTCCAGGAAGGCACGGATGGGTTTATCAACCAAGCGTTCTCCAATTCGAGCAACGTGACAGGTGTTGGCAATAGGGCGGTAATTGGCAGGGTTGTCACGGGCGCCAGCTTTATGAATCGGAGTGATGTTGGCACTCTTCCATTGCTGGGGTACAATCCCTGTAGTGAAACTCATATTGTACATGATGCATAACGGAGAGGCGAGCGCATTGGCTAGGAGTTTAAGCAGGAACGGGTGTAGCCCATTGGAGCCAGCAGATTGGGTAGAGTTCAACGACAGTAGTTGTTTGTGTTCATCAGCCGCAGTACAAGAAAAGGAGTCGAGAGAAGGCTGGGTACTGCCAAGGGTTTGGGAGGCACAGTAGAGGGCGAAAATGATTGATTGACAGTAGAGGAAACAGAGATTAAATGGTCAGTGAGGATAGTAGCCATCAAACTAGGTTCAGTGACAAGTTGGCCATCAGAGGCCCTCATCGCTGTAATGGTGAATTTAGTTCGCCGCAATCTATTAACATGACTGTAGAAGACCTTCGGATTGGAAGCAACTTGCGCAGTGAGGTCAGCTTCAAATTTGCGCTTAAAGTTCCGACTAGCATTAGTTACGGCATTCCTGGCATTTTTGTACGCAGCGTAGTCCTTTGCAACCCGAGATTGGGAGTACCCACGGCGTTTAGAACGCACGTACTGCGCCCAGGTAGTGGTTTTAAAATGTAAAGATTTCTGGAAGCGTGCAGAGAAATGAGCCGGACGAAGAGGACGGATGACCCGAAGAGGAACAAAACGCTGAATACCGTCATGAAGGATGGCCGAAAAATGGGCCCGGCAGAATTCAACATCGCCAGAGCCAAATTCCGCTCGCCAGTCGACCTGGGAGATAAAGGTACCGAACGAGTCGTAGTCCCCTCTGAAGAAGTCACGACATTGGCGGTGAGGCACCGATGGTGTTGGGCAGGCGATGCATAAGAGAATGACATTGTGGTCACTTTTACCCAGTGGAGGGAGCTGTTTGACATCGTAGACAAGGTGTTCTTCAATAGAGAAGACAAGGTCCAGTATACTAGGGCGCTGGAAGACATATCCCAAACGGGTGTGACAGTAGATGGACTGTGTTAAGTTGGCGTCAGTGACCATTTCGAAAAAACGCTTAGTGGTGGCATCAGCTGGGGGAACAGTGCGTCCTAAGGACCAGTTTACGTAGGGATAGTTAAAGTCCCCCAGCAGTATTAACTCCGAGCGAAGAGTTGCATTGAAGCGGAGAGTGGCTTGTAGGACGTCTAGCAGTTTAGTGTGGTTGTCAAAGGAGGGAGACCGGTAAAGAAGGCAGAACAGGAACGAACGTCCCGGGACGGAACACTGAACAATCAGGAAATCCAGCCCGTACTGGGAGGAGAGGGTGTCTGAGTCAGATGGTGACAGGATATGGTGCTGCAGCACAGTGCAGGAAGTAGGAAACATGAGAGCGACACCCCCTCCCTTTTGGGAACCAGAGCGGTCCCGGCGGAATATATTAAACTGCGGCAGCCTCAGTTCACCATCAAAGACCTCAGGTTTGAGACCAGTTTCCGTGAGAGCAACTATATCGACGTGGTTGGTGTAGATTATAGAGGCAAGTTCCGACGTCTTGTAGGTGGTTAGAGTACAGGGGTTGGTCAGCAGAAGCTCGAAGATCTATTTGGTCCGAGTTTCGCGTTTTTTGTTTGCTCGAAGACCTATTGGTACGAGCTAATAGTAAGTTTTTAAATTTCTTAAAATTTGTTTAGGGTTTAGCTTTATTATCCCTTTTCATAATGGACTTATCTACTTATTCGCCAATTTTATCATCCTTATTTCTCAGCCTGTCTGGCGTGCCATACTAACTGCGCATGCTCAGTAAGTAGTATTAGTACTAGCTTATTGTTTCGTCTGCTAATTCTGACGTGGGTGACCCTTGAAAGTGAAATGGGTTAAATGTGCGATAATAATTATTTTCTCAACACATAGAATAATATTCGTAGTACTGTAGTATATTAGGTAAGAAAATTTTCATTGGACTAGATATAATTTGAATATGTTTTAACATAAATGTATCTAAGATTAGTTAAAGCCAAGGCTTAAGGATAATTTATAGAGTTATTATACTTCTAGCTTTCTTGGCTTCCTGCTCGTTAGTCGTTAATATTTGTATTTTTATATATAAACTGACTAAAGTATTTTAATTTGGGCATCAGATTATACATTTTCTGTGCTAAGCAAGAGTAAAACATTTCCTTGGGATGGGTGTTTTCATATCTTACCTGCTTCCATTTTTATGAAAATGTTTTCCTGCAGGTAATTACACAACAAACAAAATGGATTCCATGCTACGAGATCGTTTAACAATGATCACAGCCTTAGGAGCTGGTGTTGTTGTTGGAATAAGTGGAATTTATATGTATTACAAATTGAATAGAAGTGTAACGAAAGAACTGACACAGCTCTCTGGAACCATTGAAATTCTTAAAAAAGAGATTGAGGAGCTTAAGAAAACAACAGTAACTGGTGACAGTGTTTCATTAAATACCAGCAGCTCAAAACGTAGTGGACGACACTTGCTTTCATTATCTGAAAGAAGGTCTTTGAAGAGTAAACCAAGTTCCTTAAATGGTGATGCTGTTAGCAAAACGGGTCATACTGGTAACAATGAAAGCAGTGGTGATGAAAATGAAGAGTTCTTTGATTTTACTGATTCGTAAGTTATCATTTTTTTTTATGTTCAGTACCAAAAAATAGTGTTTTTTTAGTGGAGAGGATGATGATATTGACAACTTGTCATGGGCCACTGCAAATGGCCCTCAAAGTGTAAGTTCTAGTGGGAGCATCACAGCCTCTGTGTTTTCTAATTTCCTGGATAAAATTGATGAGCTATTAGACGGAAACAGTGCTGACAAACAAAAAGCTTTTAATCAACTGTCATCTAAAGAAGATGATGTATGTTATTTTTTATATTAACTGATATTTCAAAGTGTGAAAAATTAATTGTTTATATAGTTTAAAAATGCAAGTGCTTTTTTGTGGAGATATTCAAAATCTTGCCATTTTGCCAAATTAACGTCTCAAAAAGAAGGCGATGATAATAGAAAGAAAGAGTTAACTTTCAAAGCTCACGAAGCCGCAGCTAAAGCTTTACAACTAACTAAAGATGATCCTGAAGTTCATAAGTGGTACGCTATTACATTAGGAGCTTTAGGCGAATATGTTAGTGTCCAAGAAAAGATAAAAAATGGCCACACATTTAGAGTATGTTTAATGGATTTAATTTTTTGATTTTTTTTTAATATTTGTTTCTCACTATTTTAAAAAAGGAACATGTTGAAAAAGCTGTGTCCTTAAAACCCGAAGACCCAACTTTGCACCATTTGTTGGGTCGATGGTGTTTTGAAGTTGCCAATTTAAGTTGGTTAGAGAGGAAAGCCGCTTCCATGCTTTTTGCCGAACCACCCACCGCAACTAATGAAGAAGCTGTTGAACATTTGTTAAAGGCTGATAAACTACTTCCTTCTTGGAAAGAAAATATTCTTTTACTGGCTAAAGTAAAAAATTAAATAAAAATTTAAATCTTTTATCATCAGGGTGACACAAAATGTACTTTTATTTTAGTGTTATATAAATGAAACTGACTATGGAACAGCTATTCGGTGGATAGATAAAGGAATGGCTATTTCTTCCAAAGCCGAAGATGTAAGTTTTATTTGTATTTTTCATTTAAAAATGTTAATACTTTTATCATTTTAAAGGATGAACTTGCTCATCAAGAGTTGGAGGGATTACAGCTAAAATATCGCAGTTACAGAACTTGAATTTATATACATATATAACTATAACAAGTTTGAAAGTTGGTAGAATTTTCTATCAGTTTCTGGAGTGGGGTATGACAATAGCAACTTCATCCGTAATGGGTTTAAAATATTTATTATTAGCCTTAGCTAAGACAACACCTTGGTGTTGTGAATTGGTTTGTGACTAAATTCTATGTTAATCATGTATCCAAAATATTTTGTTTTAAATTATCTATTTCAATATTTTTGTTTTAAATTAATGGTAGATATTGATTTTACACATTATACTTGTTGAATAATATATTTAGTTACGTTATACCACATCTCTTGATATAAAACAGAAGAAATAGCAACTTGAACTACATAAATTTGAAATATTTTAAATGCACACTGGTACCCTATCAAAAATGTTTAATATTTTATAACTGTAACTGATACCTAAATGTTTTATCTAGTTAACTGAAGGA